>NC_090651.1:109457952-110057952 GCF_040937935.1 Hyperolius riggenbachi
GCGGGTGCCGCACGCGAACGTTTTGCGGAAGTTCGGTTCGCCCCATAATGCACCTGAGGGTCAACTTTGACCCTCTACATCACAGTCAGCAGGCCCAGTGTAGCCAATTAGGCTACACTAGCCCCTGGAGCCCCACCCCCCCTTATATAAGGCAGGCAGCGGCGGCCATTACGGCCACTCGTGTGCCTGCATTAGAGAGAGTAGGGCGAGCTGCTGTCTGTCTCTAGGGAAAGATTAGTTAGGCTTAGCTTTTCCTGGCTGCATACCTGTTCTGTTCAGTGAGCCCTCAGCCCACTGCATACCTGTACTGTGATCCTGCCACTGCATACCTGTTCAGTGATCCTGCCAGTGCATACCTGTTCAGTGATCCTGCCACTGCATACCTGTTCAGTGATCCTGCCAGTGCATACCTGTTCAGTGATCCTGCCACTGCATACCTGTTCAGTGATCCTGCCACTACATACCTGTTCAGTGATCCTGCCACTGCATACCTGTTCAGTGATCCTGCCACTGCATACCTGTTCAGTGATCCTGCCACTGTATACCTGTTCTGTGAACCCGCCACTGTATACCTGTTCTGTTCAGTGGACCCGCCACTGTATACCTGTTTAGTGAACACGCCACTGCATACCTGTTGTGTTCAGTGAACCTGCCACTGCATACCTGTTCTGTGAACCCGCCACTGTATACCTGTTCTGTTCAGTGGACCCGCCACTGTATACCTGTTCTGTGAACCCGCCACTGTATACCTGTTCTGTTCAGTGGACCCGCCACTGTATACCTGTTCTGTGAACCCGCCACTGTATACCTGTTCTGTTCAGTGGACCCGCCACTGTATACCTGTTCAGTGATCCTGCCACTGTATACCTGTTCTGTGAACCCGCCACTGTATACCTGTTCTGTTCAGTGGACCCGCCACTGTATACCTGTTCAGTGATCCTGCCACTGTATACCTGTTCTGTGAACCCGCCACTGTATACCTGTTCTGTTCAGTGGACCCGCCACTGTATACCTGTTTAGTGAACACGCCACTGCATACCTGTTGTGTTCAGTGAACCTGCCACTGCATACCTGTTCTGTCAACCCGCCACTGTATACCTGTTCTGTTCAGTGGACCTGCCACTGCATACCTGTTCTGTGAACCCGCCACTGTATACCTGTTCTGTTCAGTGGACCCGCCACTGTATACCTGTTCAGTGATCCTGCCACTGTATACCTGTTCTGTGAACCCGCCACTGTATACCTGTTCTGTTCAGTGGACCGCCACTGTATACCTGTTTAGTGAACACGCCACTGCATACCTGTTGTGTTCAGTGAACCTGCCACTGCATACCTGTTCTGTCAACCCGCCACTGTATACCTGTTCTGTTCAGTGGACCTGCCACTGCATACCTGTTCTGTGAACCCGCCACTGTATACCTGTTCTGTTCAGTGAACCCGCCACTGCATACCTGTTCTGTGAACCCGCCACTGTATACCTGTTTTGTTCAGTGGACCCGCCACTGTATACCTGTTTAGTGAACACGCCACTGCATACCTGTTGTGTTCAGTGAACCTGCCACTGCATACCTGTTCTGTGAACCCGCCACTGTATACCTGTTCTGTTCAGTGGACCCGCCACTGTATACCTGTTTAGTGAACACGCCACTGCATACCTGTTGTGTTCAGTGAACCTGCCACTGCATACCTGTTCTGTCAACCCGCCACTGTATACCTGTTCTGTTCAGTGGACCTGCCACTGCATACCTGTTCTGTGAACCCGCCACTGTATACCTGTTCTGTTCAGTGGACCCGCCACTGTATACCTGTTCAGTGATCCTGCCACTGTATACCTGTTCTGTGAACCCGCCACTGTATACCTGTTCTGTTCAGTGGACCCGCCACTGTATACCTGTTTAGTGAACACGCCACTGCATACCTGTTGTGTTCAGTGAACCTGCCACTGCATACCTGTTCTGTCAACCCGCCACTGTATACCTGTTCTGTTCAGTGGACCTGCCACTGCATACCTGTTCTGTGAACCCGCCACTGTATACCTGTTCTGTTCAGTGAACCCGCCACTGCATACCTGTTCTGTGAACCCGCCACTGTATACCTGTTTTGTTCAGTGGACCCGCCACTGTATACCTGTTTAGTGAACACGCCACTGCATACCTGTTGTGTTCAGTGAACCTGCCACTGCATACCTGTTCTGTGAACCCGCCACTGTATACCTGTTCTGTTCAGTGGACCCGCCACTGTATACCTGTTCAGTGAACCCGCCACTGCATACCTGTTCTGTTAACCCGCCACTGTATACCTGTTCTGTTCAGTGAACCCGCCACTGTATACCTGTACTGTTCAGTGAACCCACCGCATCAGTGCGCATACCTGTGCAGTTAAGTGAACCCACCTACCTACGTGAGTGCACGCAGTGTGATATACCACTCCGTGCATACCCGATATGGACAAAACAGGTAGAGGAAGAGGTAGTGCCAGAGGCAGAGGAAGGCCACCCGGCAGGTCTGCGCGAGGTCGTGTAAATGTAATTTCGTGTGTACCTGGCCCACAGTACAGTGCTCGGAAGAAGGCACGTCCCATCACCTCCCAAGATTGTCAGGACGTGGTTGAGTATTTAGCGACACAGAACACCTCATCTTGTTCAGCCACCAGCGCTACTACTAGCACCACTTCCGCTGCATTTGACACTTCGCAAGAATTATTTAGTGGTGGTGAAATCACTGATGCACAGCCATTGTTGTTACAGCCAGATGAATTTTCGCCAGCTCATATGTCTGCGTTACGCGGCAACACTATGGATGTAACGTGTAAGGAGGATGAAGGACCTACACGTTTGGATTTTTCTGAGGCAAGCGAAGCTGGGCAGGATGATTACGATGATGACGATGATAGGGATCCTCTGTATGTTCCCAATAGAGGAGATAAAGAGGGGGACAGTTCAGAGGGGGAGTCAGAGAGTAGTAGGAGGAGAGAAGTTGCTGAAAGAAGCTGCGGCAGCTCTTCATCAGAAACAGCTGGTGGCAGTGTCCGGCACCATGTATCGCCACCTATGTACAGCCAGCCAACTTGCCCTTCAGCATCAGCTGCTGAGGTCCCCATAGTACCCACATCCCAGGGTGGCTCAGCGGTGTGGAAATTTTTTTATGTGTGTGCCTCAGATCGGACCAAAGCCATCTGTTCGCTCTGCCAACAAAAATTGAGCCGTGGAAAGGCCAACACTCACGTAGGGACAAGTGCCTTACGAAGGCACCTGCAGAAAAGGCACAAACAGCAATGGGATGGCCACCTGAGCAAAAGCAGCAGCAGCACACAAAAGAAAAGTCACCCTCCTTCTCCTCTTCCTCCTTCAGGTGCATCATCTGCTTATGCCGCTTTCTCCCTTGCACCTTCACAGGCACCCTCCTCCACTCCGCCTCTGCCCTTGAGCGGTTCCTGCTCCTCTGCCCACAGCAGCAGTCAGGTGTCCGTGAAGGAAATGTTTGAGCGGAAGAAGCCACTTTTGGCCAGTCACCCCCTTGCCCGGCGTCTGACAGCTGGCGTGGCGGAACTGTTAGCTCGCCAGCTGTTACCATACCGGCTGGTGGACTCTGAGGCCTTCCGTAAATTTGTGGCCATCGGAACACCGCAGTGGAAGATGCCAGGCCGCACTTATTTTTCGAGAAAGGCCATACCCCAACTGCACCGTGAAGTTGAGAGGCAAGTGGTGTCATCTCTTGCGAAGAGCGTTGGGTCAAGGGTACACCTGACCACGGATGCCTGGTCTGCCAAGCACGGGCAGGGCCGCTACATTACCTACACAGCCCATTGGGTGAACCTGGTGGTGAACGATGGCAAGCAGGGCGCAGCGGACCAAATTGTGACACCTCCACGGCTTGCAGGCAGGCCTCCTGCCACCTCCTCTGCTCCTGCTACATGCTCTTCGCTGTCCTCCTCCTCCTTGGCTGAGTGGCAGTTCTCCTCTCCAGCTACACAGCCCCAGCTCCGCAGGGCCTATGCTGCATGCCAGGTACGACGGTGTCACGCCATCTTAGACATGGCTTGTCTCAAAGCGGAGAGTCACACTGGAGCAGCTCTCCTGGCTGCTCTTAAGAAACAGGTGGATGAGTGGCTGACCCCACACCACCTGGAGATAGGCAACGTGGTGTGCGACAACGGCAGCAATCTGCTTGCCGCTTTGCATATGGGGAAGCTGACACACATACCCTGCATGGCACATGTCATGAATCTAGTGGTTCAAAGATTTGTGACAAAGTACCCTGGCTTAGCGGATGTCCTGAAGCAGGCCAGGAAGTTCTGTGAGCATTTGAGGCGGTCTTACACAGCCATGGCACGATTTGCAGAAATTCAGCGGAAAAACAACATGCCGGTGAGACGCCTCATTTGCGATAGCCCCACTCGCTGGAATTCGACCCTGCTTATGTTCTCCTGCCTGCTAGAACAGAAGAAAGCCGTCACCCAGTACCTCTACAACTGGAGTAGAATGAAACAGTCTGGGAAGATGGGGATGTTCTGGCCCGACAACTGGACACTGATGAAAAATGCATGCAGGCTCATGCGGCCGTTTGAGGAGGTGACCAACCTGGTGAGCCGCAGTGAGGGCACCATCAGCGACTTAATTCCCTACGCTTACTTCTTGGAGCGTGCTGTGCGTAGAGTGGCGGATGAAGCTGCGAATGAGCGTGACCAGGAACCGTTACGGCAGGAACAGGCATGGGACCAATTTTCATCAGACCCAGCTGTTTCCTCAACACCTGCGGCAGCACAGAGGGGGGAGGAGGAGGAAGAAGAGAGGTCGTGTGCAGAAGACGAGTCAGACTCAGAGGATGATGAGCAAGGTGTTTCTTTGGGGGAGGAGGAGGGGACGGCGGTAGGAGAACAACCGCAGCAGGCGTCGCAGGGGGCTTGTGCTGCTCAGCCTTTCCGTGGTATTGTTCGCGGCTGGGGGGAGGAGGTTGACTTACGTGACGTCACTGAGGAAGAGCAAGAGGAGATGGAGGGTACTGGATCCGACTTTGTGCAGATGTCGTCTTTTATGCTGTCCTGCCTGTTGAGGGACCCCCGTATAAAAAACCTCAAGGGGAATGAGCTGTACTGGGTGGCCACACTACTAGACCCTCGGTACAGGCACAAAGTGGCCGACCTGTTACCAACTCACCGGAAGGTGGAAAGGATGCAGCACATGCAGAACCAGCTGTCAACTATGCTTTACAATGCCTTTAAGGGTGATGTGACAGCACAATGCCAGCAAGGTACCACTGCCACTAATCCTCCTCCCGTGTCCACGCAGTCAAAGACAGGACGCTCCAGCGATCTCATGGTGATGTCGGACATGCGGACGTTCTTTAGTCCAATGCCTCGCCGTAGCCCTTCCGGATCCACCCTCCACCAACGCCTCGACCGGCAGGTAGCCGACTACCTGGCCTTAAGTGTGGATGTAGACACTGCTGTGAACAGCGATGAGGAACCCTTGAACTACTGGGTGCGCAGGCTTGACCTGTGGCCAGAGCTGTCCCAATTTGCCATCCAACTTCTCTCCTGCCCTGCCGCAAGCGTCCTCTCAGAAAGGACCTTCAGCGCAGCTGGAGGCATTGTCACAGAGAAGAGAAGTCGCTTAAGTCACAAAAGTGTTAAGTACCTCACCTTTATCAAAATGAATGAGGCATGGATCCCGGAGGGCTGCTGCCCGCCCCAAGACTAAGTCAGTCCCCGCACACACAGCATCTCTGCCTGCACGCCGTGTGACTGGCTGCCTGGCCTGCCCCAAGAAGACTAAGTCGCTCCCAGTCCCTCCACACAGCATGTCTGCCTGCAGGCCGCTTCACTACCTTCTCCGCCACCACCAACAGGGTCCGGGACTCCAGGCGGATTGCTGAATTTTTTAGGCCGCTGCTAGCAGCGGCCGCTGTAATAATTTTTCGGGTGCGTGTACATGACTGCCTAATTTTTCTGGCTGCACTGCGGGCAGCTGCAACAACAAAAGAAAAGGCATGTACATGCGCCCATTCCCCTTCGTGATCATTACCTTGCCGTGGTGAAGGGGCTTGCGTATCACAATGAAGCAATGACCGGCGCCTAGATGAGTGTCTCGGGGGGCACACAAAAGATAATAAGGTCGTTGCTTCATTGTGGTCAGACCAAATTTGATCAGCTGGAAAGTCACTGTTCTGTCATTCAGCTACATCAGCCAGGCCGACCATATGGGCTGTAAAGCCACCAAAACCTGCACTCTCGCCATGGTGCGCACCAGTCCAGCACGGCCGTCACTACACAAACAGCTGTTTGCGGTGCGTTACACAGTGAGTTTGGTGTGTCAGTGTGAAGCAGTACCTTAATTACACTACCTGATTGATGTATACACATGCAAGATGTTTTAAAGCACTTTAGGCCTGTCATTTAGCATTCAATGTGATTTTTGCCCTTAAAACGCTGCTTTGCGTCAAATCCAGATTTTTCCCGGGGACTTTTGGCATCTATCCCACTCCGCCATGCCCCCCTCCAGGTGTTAGACTCCTTGAAACATCTTTTCCATCACTTTTGTGGCCAGCATAATTTTTTTTTTTTTCAAAGTTCGCATCCCCATTGAAGTCTATTGCGGTCGCGAACTTTAACGCGAACCGAACGTTCCGCGAAAGTTCGCGAACCCGGTTCGCGAACCTAAAATCGGAGGTTCGGCCCAACTCTAATGATTATTCCATTTGGTCTTAATCGACCAAGTTCATGACAGATGTACTTACATACAAATGCAAAAGCCTGGAGCCATTTTAAAATATTTATTATAAAGAACTATCCAATACATTGGTGCTGCATAAATATGGAAGATAAAAAAATATATTAAAAAGATACCTTGTCTGCTATTTGCCCATTAAGGGCACCTTAGAGTGGACCTGAGCCCTTGCACAGGGCCGAAGGAAAACAAAGAGAAATGCACCCTGTGTGATTTTAGAGAGAAGAACCTAATTCCCACTCATCTGTAAGTAATCACAACAACACAGCACAACAATTTGACACACTGCAGATTTATTGCATGAGTTCTGTAAGCTGTAACAAATAAATGTTTTCTTTAAAATGGACCTGAACTCTTGCACAGTACAGAAGGAAAACAGAGAAATGCACCCTGTATGTATTTAGAGAGTTTAGCCTGTTTAATTCCCCCTCATTTGTGTCTAATCACAAGTTGCAATCTGGTCTCGCCCCTGTGTCACATGACTGCCATGGCAGAGATGGCAGATAAGCTCATTAGAAAGCACAGGACGTTAACAATATGTCTGCTTCCATGAATCAGGAAGTAGAAACTGCGCGGATTTATTTTAGGATTTGTATGAGCTGTACCAAAGAAATGTTTTTCTGTAAAGGTTATTATGCTGTTGTGTACTTTTTAGAGCAGAGAGGACGTTCTGAGTTCAGGTCCGCTTTAAAGGTTAATATGCTGTTGCTTATCTTTTTTTGCAGAGACAAAGTTCTCAGTTCAGGTCCACTTCAAAGCATAGCTGCATTTGAGTTTCATACTGATCACTATCAGTGAACTCACTTTGCATTGTAATCGTGTTAAGATTAATGAACCTTTTTGGCCTCTACACATCCTCACTGTGGGTGGTCTGTTTATGTCAAACTGAACAGAGTTTACTGTTATTCCTTATTCTCTATTTAAATTACAAAGGCATAGATCTTCCTAAAATCCTCTGTTATCATTCTGATATAATCTTCCCATCTTTACCTCCTCATAGTCCTGTAACCTCTCAGCTCTATAGGTCAAAAGGTGGCCATACACTGGTCGATTTGCCATCAGATTCGACCAAAATATAGATCCCTCTCTGATCGAATCTGATCAGAGAGGGATCGTATGGCCACCTTCTGCAAACAGATTGTGAATCGATTTCAGCCTGAAACCATTCACAATCTGTGGAGGAGCTGCCGCTGCTGCCGCCAATGCCCCCCCCCCCCCTCCGCATACATTACCTGTTCCGGCCGGCGCGAGTCCCCTGGTCCACCTCAGTCTTCTTCTCCGCCTGGTCCCGGCATCTTCTCCGCATCGGCTCCCAGCTGGCATCTTCTCCCATCGGCATCCGCGTATAACTTTCTGTCACTCCAGTGACAGCGGAAGTTCAAATAGAGCGCCCTCTATTTGTACTTCCGCTGTCACTTCAGTGACACAGGAAGTTATGCCGGATGCCGTGATGCGGAAAAGATGCCAGCCGGGAGGTGACAGCGGGGACCAGGGGACTCGCGCCGGCGGAGCAGGTAATGTATCTCCGCTGTATTGCGTCGGTCATCGGGCATTCGAACGCTGCTATCGACGCACTCCCGACCCGCTCCTGACCCAAGAAAAATCTTCCGCACGGATGGATCGACGGGAGTCGACAGGAACAATGGATTTCGGCGGGAAAATCGTTAGGTGTATGGGCCCCTTAAGCCTTCTTTCAGATGGACCCCTGAACTGCATGCTTGTCAGACAGACAGTTCTCTCATGAAGCAATGTGAAACACTTGCATCAGGCGCAGAGATTATAGGGGAAGCATGTTTATACTGTGCGTTTACACTTACAGCATGCAGCCAGAGTAGGAGGAGAAGAGAGAGGAGGAGTCGAGGTGAAGAGGTCATCACTGGGAAAAGCAGCTTGTTGTGCTGTGTGAGGAGTATGACAGTAAATGAGGAGGGGAGAGGCAGAAGAGCAGCATTGTTTCATTTGATTTGCACAGCAGAAGGGAGGAGGTGGCACTGCGGTCCTGACAGAGGAGGAATGGAGGATGGCGAACTGACTGAGGGTGAGCAGTTTGTTTGTTACAGACTCACAGCCAGCCAGTGTGTTATTGTGTTTAGCTGCATGTCATGTCTCAAGTTGTTGCATATGCTCCGTTGCTGACTGAAAACACTAAATGGAGCAGAGTAAATTGTTGGATGTTGTGCAATCATTCAGGCGTCCACTCTCAAAAGTTTGCCTCAGGCAGCAAAAAGTCTAGAACCAGCCCTGGTGTTACCGCTTGACACGCGGTTGCGTTTCTCAGCAACAGAGAAACAGGAAATGTTGCATCTGAGCATGACTGCGGCCGAGCTCACATGTGACTAGATGGGGAGGTCGCCTGTCCAGCCCCAGAACTGAGGAGCAACAAGGACACAGTTGGCACAGGAGAGCAGCTGATAGAGGGTATATACACCATCTGTCAGCTGGCCATCAGATAGAAGCCTTAGGAATACGCAGTATGTTCAGAGGTTGGAATACACTGATTGCAGCAAAGTTTACGCTATGCACACAGTTTAGATTTTCTTTGGCTGAAACAATCATTCATACCTGTGTCACCCAATGCTTTTGGCTCCTCTCTAGTGATCTGTCAGGATGGACAACCTAGCCAGATCTCTTCCACTTGAGTCTTAAATGGAAGTAGGGTGTTCTTGAATGAAGTTTTTTTACTTCTGCCACTGCACTACTCACTACTGCCCTCTGCACATCTCTTGTAAGGTGTCCATTAATGGTACAATCACCCAAGCAGTTGACCATATGATCAATTGTATTGTATACCATTAATGGTGGCTATCGACAAAGAATAAGCAATCTATCCATCATTCCATTAATCTGAATTTTAGTACGATTTTTTGAGTCCGATCAGATTGCTTATTTTCCTCACCGTTGGTGGGCCCGGATGATCATTTCCCATTGATCGCAATGATCAGATTAGAAGGTCAATTGTCCGAGAAATTGGAACATTTATTGGCACCTTTAAAGTTTTTTCTTTATTTTTTTTTTTCAAATACTTAAACAGAAACATTTGTGAAAAGGGTAAAAAATAAATCAATAAATTGCAAAGTAAAAGTTGAAAAATAGATGAGACATCAAGAAATGATTGATAATCACCATTTAATTTGTTCATATTGTTTGATCCACAATGAGCCTGCACGTCATCATTTTTACTACTGGCAGACATGGAAAAAAAAAACAGACAGCACCAACTGCCAATATTTGTAACCACAGCCACTAACATTGTGATAGGCTAAAAGGATGGGTTTTTTTTAGATACAGAGGGAGATACTGGTTGCTTGGTAGTTGGAAACAGCTATTATTTCCCACATTGCAACAAGCTTCACAGACAGGAAAGTGTCAGGACCTAGGTCTTGACATCACACTGTAGGAGAGGTTTCACCACAATATCAGCCATACAGAGCCCCCTGATGATCTGTTTAAGAAAAGGTAGAGATTTCTCATGGGAAAGGGGGTATCAACTACTGAATGGGATGAAGTTCAATCATTGGTTACAGTATCTCTTTAAAAACTCAATTCTAGTTTTAATGTACCTTACTATTTAGCATTATGTTCATAGCAAATATCAGATTTGGTAAACATGCTGACCACCAGGTAACAATCCTCCTATGCCCACAAATAACCTTTTAGCACATCAGTGAAAAAAGTGACTCTATCTAAAGATTACTTTAATCCCCTCTTAGTATATAGAAAGATATCTCATATCTCAAAGACCTGCATATCCTCACAATGCATACAAGAGTTCAGATCTATAAATAACCCTAACCCATAATGCACTGTTAATTTTACTGGTTTGCTCTGTGCAGTTGGAGGCGTTGATCAGAAGAAAAGATGTACAGCTGGTAGTAGGGCGTAAAGAAGAAATCTTGGGACGGCTTCAGATTTCTTTTATGTATTTCCAGGAAGCAACTGGCATGTGTAGCCAAAGCATACTAGGAGGCAGATCCTTCTCCTTCTGCTGAACATGTGCTGAGGATACAATGGAAGAGATTTTTTTTTGAAAACACAAGATATATGCACACTGCTTCAAAGCCTTGGAATAAGAAATCACAAAACCTCTGCAAACATTTTATCTGTCGGAAAGACAAGGACCTACAGGTTAATGCCTGCAGTATTTAGATCCTTGGATAATGTACGTAAATATATGGTAATCCCTTTTATTTATATGTATATAAAACCACACAAAAAAGAGCATGCAGGGGTATTGCTGAACTAAGTGAACGCCTGAGAGTGACTGTAATCAATTGTATGTTAAAATTGTACAAACCCCTAAATTGGGTAACTCTGCCTACATTTAAACAGGGAAGCTGTGCATATACAGTATTTCAGTAGTGCTATGTAGCATATCACATAGGCCTGAAATAAACGTGCATATAGCCTTTATTAACCCGTTTGCATCGTCAGACGATGTTGCACCCATTTTAACCTCAGCCGTCAGAACTCATTGTTCTGCCTGCTGAGGTCATGCAGAGCGGTGCAGGGAGCGTTTTTTATGGTTACCTGTTCCGAACTCTGGACCACCTTCTCCTCTTCCTCTACTCACGGCGATACACTCCCAACATCATCTTCTGACTTCCAGTCACATGTTATTACACATGATCGGGGCTCAGAGGATAGTGTCAGCAGTGCAGTGCCACCAGGTGGTGGAAGAGGGGGAATGGAATAGCACTACCTTCTCAGCTCCATTCACATGTAATAACGTGATCTGAAGTCAGAAGAGTATGTCTGGAGTGTATCGCCTCGCATGGAGGAAGAGGAGAATGGAGGAAGCACCCGGACAGGTAACTATGACAGCTTCCTGTGCCACTCTGTATAGCCCGCATAGCCTGCCAGGCTGGGGAATGCACACTTCACCACCGGCAGAAATAATTTGGCTCTAAAGCCACAAAAAGTTTTACTTTATGTGGCTGCTAAAAGGTTAACTAGTTGACATCCTCAACATACAAAACTGATTAAATACAGCATACTTACAGCTAGAAGAAGAGACAAAAAGGGGAGGAAAACTGAGAGTGCAATATGGTGCAGTGTGTACTACTGATGAGTAATGTTCAAGTAGCGGGAATAGAGCAAGAATCACAAAGGTATGTCACATCAAAGGCCATCCACTGCTCAGGCAAGTGGGGAGAATGAACACACTTGGCTTAAAGGAGTTATCAGGCTAAAATTAACAAAATAAGTGCTACTTACCCGGGGCTTCCTGCAGCCCCAAGCTCCCAGCATGTCCCTCGCCGCAGCTCCCTACCGTTCCCCGGCGATGACGTCAGGCCGACCTCTAGGGGACCGGGAGGGAGCTGCGGCGAACGGCTGTGGGCAGAGCTGCGGCAAGGGACATGCTGGGAGCTTGGGGCTGGAGGAAGCCCCAGGTAAGTAGCACTTATTTTGTTCATTTTAGCCTGATATAACTACTTTAAGAAGTTGTGCTCTAGTACAGGAAAAAGGGGTGACATCTCTCCATCACGGCTGGATATCAATAGGCAATAACGAGCAAAACAGAGGTGCCAACAAAGATTAAAATACTCTACAAGCACTAAAAGCAAATTAAAAGGGAGGTAATGGAGGACTCACCTCCAGTTAGTCAGACTCACTTTTTCTCCTAAGTTTTCTCCTAAAAAATAATTTTTCATCTTTCTGTTTAAAACATGTTTTCAGCACTCTGCAACTGAAAAGGTACAAAAAAAGTAGCTGAAAGTAAGTGAAAAAGCTCTGGCAAAATTAGTATTTTTTTGCTTGCTGATGGCTTAAAAGGCATTTTATTGGTAAGGGCCCATATGCAATTAACTTTATCTCCTAAGTTTTCTCCTAGGTGATATTTTTAAACTTGTCAATAAAATTTGTTTTAAGCCACCAAAAAGCAAGAAAATACTAAAAATAACTTTGATAGTACCGTTTCACCTACTTTTTGGTACTTTGTAAGTTGAACACTGCTGGAAAGTTATTTTAAATAGAAGAAAAATTATCACCTAGGAGAAAATTAAGGAGAAAAATGTAATTGCACATGAGCCAAGGTGTGAAAATATCACCTAGGAGAAAACTTAGGAGAAAAAGTAAATTGAATAAAGGCCAATAAACCATATGCAATTCACTTTTTCACCTGAGTTGTCTCCTAGAAGATAATATTTCATTTTCGATTTAAAATAAATTTACAGCACTTTTCAACTAAAAAAGTACCAAAAAGTTGGTGAAAAAGTACTATCAAAACAATTTTGAGTATTTTCTTTCTTTCTGGAGGCTTAAAATGCATTTTATTGACACGTTTGAAAATATCACATTGGAGAAAACTCTGGAAAAAAAGTGAATTGCATATGGCTCAATGAGTCTAATTTCAAAAAACAGCTTTATTTTTACATTAAAAAACTCTGTATGCAACGCGTTTCGTGGGACAACTCGTTTCCTCTGGCAAAATTATCTGTTTTTCCACAGTAATGAGCTTGCTACACCAAGCTTGTTACTCCAATATTTATCTCCCTTTTAACTTATATATACTGTAGCAAGCTAATTATTTCCACCATGAGATATGAACAGTACAACTAAACTTCCACTACAAAAGTTCAGTTGTAGGCACAAAAGTGCAGATTGCTATGAACATTTCTCATGAATGCATGCATTGCTCTGTAGTGTGATTCACAGCCCCTCCTCCTATAATGAATGATAAAATGATTGTCCAGGTGTCAACTCTTATGCTGGATACACACGGTGCATTCCCGCACTCGATTCCCCGCTCGATTCCCGTCGATTCCAGGCCGCTCGATTATTTCCAACATGTCCGATTCCCGTTTCGATGGATCGTTAGGTCGATTTGGCATACTTTGCATGAGAATCGACCTAACAATCATCGAAATGCGCTCGGAAATAATCAAGCAGCCGGGAATCGAGCGGGACATTGAGTGCGGGAATGCACCGTGTGTACTACCCAGCATTAGTATGGACCAGTTCTACTAATCCAAAAGTCATCCTCATGGATATGTTTCCAGCACAATCAATATGATTGATATTCTTCATAAGCTGTATCCGCAAATCTGTGTAAAATATAAAAGTCATACGACCTGAAAGACTGTCCCATGGCATTGCTCTGTTCAAATAGAGCCAATTATAGCCACAGGTGCTTTTAAATATGGAGGGCCTTTCTGTAGTAATCTGTGTGATCCCCATAACTGAAAAATTGCCTTTAGGTCCGGCTCAAGGATGAGGACATATAGTAAATCTATTTGTTTTCATCCCTGTTGCAGTAAAATCACTCTCTTACCCAATGGGTTGGAGGGATTGGGGGCATCTTGCTCTGTGCTGCAAATAAATAGGGCAACCATTATAACATTATACAATGGTACAGAGAAAGGTCACACATTACTAGACAGGGGGTCAGTATACAGGTGAGGTAGCATATGCACAAAGTACGAATGAAGCAGGGAACGGAGAGTTGCTGAGTCCATTCCGTGGTGGAGTAGCATGGCACCAAGAGGTCAAGTGTAGTCAGTAAACACAGGGGAAGAGGGCCCTGCCCGACAGACTTACAATCTAAGAGGAGGGGAATAAGGACACACTTGGTGGTTGCATATCCATTTAGAGGAGGGGTCTACAGTAGAAGGAAGAAGAAATAATGTAAGAGGCTCCACGCACATTAACTTTAAGTTTGACTGCATTAGCCATGGTTGTGACATTGTTGATGCCAGAAGATCAGCAGCACTGCCAAGCAACTAATAATGTTTAAAAGGAAGTAAATATGGCAGCCCCTATATCAATCTCACTTCAGGATCACTTTAAAAATGAGACAGCAATAGAAGCGACAGAGAACGATTCACCCACTGACATTGTATTCTTTATCCAATTTCATATTTATAAAGGAGAAAGAAAGCTTTATGTAAAATGCACATACAAACTGGAAAGAACAATTTGTATAAGTTTCTGCCATGAGCTATCAGCATAAGTAACACATTATTATTCCACAATATATTTAATAAGAAGGAAGTCTTTAATAAAAAGGGATCCATTTTACATTTCCAATTCTAGACAACAGGACCACATACAGCAGCTGTATGTTTAACTTTATTGTAAAAGGGGAATTATTCCTTTTTACACGTTTAGCTGTAATACAGTAAATAAAAACGCTGCTTTTTTGTTTTCTTTATTTTGTGATTGTTATTTATGGTCATTATCA
Organism: Hyperolius riggenbachi; assembly: GCF_040937935.1. NCBI lineage: Eukaryota > Metazoa > Chordata > Amphibia > Anura > Hyperoliidae > Hyperolius > Hyperolius riggenbachi. Next base: position 109,472,856 of record NC_090651.1, read on the forward strand.
TGTCATTTCTTACCAGACAGGAAAATATTTAATACTTACATGCGTGTTATATAATTAATAGCTGTTGACAAAGGAAATGCACGAAGATGAATCTGATTGTGTTACTGCGCACATACAGATTCTATATTCAGCACATGGAGAGACATTATCAAAATGTTTCATTAAAGAGGGGAAATCTATCATTATATCAGGCATGTAGATCTTGATCATGTACACAGCATCCAACACATCGGGGAACCAAATATTACTTTGCATATCATTATGTTGCATTATATACTTAACCCTGTGACTGCTAAGAGCATAATACATATATCATTGCTCTACCTCTTCTCAAAGCCTAACGTGCCATTTTTTATGTATACGCTACAGTCAAGATCTGGTCGGCCAATGTGAGAAGTGGCCGACTGATGGCCAATGTGCAAACACCGTAGTAAGAGCCAGGCCAGCTGAGAGCGGGCAGAGGTGCAGAGTGGAGACCAGTCTGCTGTGCCAGTTCACCTTCCTTCTGCTCCATTGTGTCTCCCCCTCTGCACCTGACTTTATCCCAATTGTTTCTAAGGCTGACATGCTCCCCGCCCCTACCCCACCTGGTTGTAAGTTGGCATCTTCCAGAAGAGAATACGGAAGCAGAGGGGGAGAGGGACAGAAGAAGGTGAGGTGTAGAGGGGTAGACACGGTGGAGTGGAGGGAGGGTGCACTGGTACAGCAGGCTATAGCAGATAAGTCACCTTTGTTCCCGGTCTCCACTCTGCACCTCCTAGGCTTGGTGCCTCAGCTGGTCTGGCCCTTACCACTGCCACTACAGGGCAGGCATTTTCGGGACTTGGCCAGGGTTCTTGGTTCTGCCATATTGTGTTTTGGCCAGCCAAAGTCCAAAAACATAAGTTGCCCAATGGCTTCTTCGCATATTGGCCACAGCAGCCAGCCACTTCTCACATTGGCCAGCCAGATCCCGAGGTGGCCAACTTTGGGATCTGGTTGTAACATGTATAATAGTAAATTTGTATTAATTGGCAATATGCAAAGTCTTGTTCCTTGCATGACTCCACAGTTTGCTATAAATTTATTAAAAGTAGTGGTTTGACTGCATCCTGTAGCTCCTAGCTGCCAGTAGAGTGAGAGCTGCTTCCGCAAGCACTGAGCATATCACCTGAACCCACCCACCTCTTCTCTCTGCTGCATAGAGCAAAACTCTTTGTGGCCTGCACTGCAGTACAGCACTCTCATCATTGTCTTTTATAGATCTTCAGTTAGTGTGTAATAAAGCACTTTTTGCCTCCCCCTCTCCCGAAACCATGCGTACCTTTCATCACCCTATCCAACCTGCAATAATACTGCTTTTTTACCTAGTTAACCGGGACAGGGAGATAAGCGTCTGTTCAGCTGTAACTTCATTACTGACCACAAAGAGTTAATATCTTAGCAACACAGAGTAGATGAGCAAGGTCAGCTCTGTGCGCACAGGGACACAGGGAAAAACGAACAGCTACCCACGCCCATCTTCTCACTGACTACACTATGTGAGTGTTGATGGAATAGGGTAGGAATTTGAATAACTGTCATATGAACTGGAACTGGAGCTTCAGAATGCTCAACCAAACAGAAGGCTGCCCTCCTACACACCACCCATCCTGCCTACTAATCCAGCTCTCTTCTCCCTCGACACTGGCGTGTCCTGGGTGTTGAAGTCAGCCAACCTTACATGCAAGGGGAGTGAGTGAGTGGGAAGGGGTAGAGAAGTGCAGGCCGGGGAGTGGGAGAGCCAGCAATGTGTTGGGTGCACAAACCAAATCTGCGCTTGCATAAGGATTTGTCGATTTGTGAACTTGGGTGTCTGCAAACACTTGTGATTTCCCCCTTTAGCCTTCAAATCTCACTGCAGGAAATTCACCTTCGCTATCTGCCAGCTGTCAACAGTGAGGAACTGATCAAGATAGGTTGTCCAATCGCTCGACTGCTTGCAATGGTCAAAATACCAGGGAGTCAACTAGTCAGCACCTGGGCCCAGGGAAGGTGTAGACAACATTCTCAAAGTAGAGAATGACCGGGCCTCCACTTGGATTTAAAAGACAACCGAGGTGAAAATAAACTGAAGAGAAACACAATTCTATCTAGCCTCCTTCACCTAAAAATTTCTTTTTTTTTTAGCTATCCCAGTTTTACTTTATATTTAAATCTAGTTTTTAAGTTTTTACTGTTTCATTGTCTCTGCTCAGTGCCAGAGCTCAAATCTATAAATTATTGACCCCTTTTTTATCTATTTTCTGCTTTCGGAAGCCATTTACTGACAGGAAAGTGTTTTATGGCTGTAATTACTTATTAGTGAGGGTTATGCTATAGTCTGACCCAGTCCCCGACCTGGTCCCGACCCAGAAAGAAGCTTGCATACTTGATGTTTAACTCTTTCTTGCAGAGAAATAATAAAAAGGATCACAGCCTAGTTATTTGTGTGCTTGGCACTATACATATACATGTCTATCTCATCATGTCACATGTCACCTCGGTTGTCCTTTAAAGGCTATAAAAGCTCAATTCTTTATTGTATCACTGCATAGGTACACACAACGTTTTGGCACGTAGGCCTTTGTCAAGACCCAGTCATTTTCTACTTTGACAAGTTAGGAACTGGCCACTTCTGATCCATTGCACTCATAAATTTACACTTTCATATTGTGAAAACTAAACATTTTTGCAGATGTTTGTGATGCACATTTTTAACATTCTTTCTTTTGATGCATTTTTATCTAATGCAATTATAAGATATGAGATGAACTAGATCTACTATCGGCTACAGCTACCAATCAAAGATGTACCTTTTTATGCCTAAATCTAAAAACCAAACCCAAATTCTAATAGCAATCAGGATTATAAACATATTTATTTACAACAGTGTATAGAGGGCAAGTTGTGGACAGAATGCCTAAATCATAAATTAGATATGTTTGCCACTGCAGCATAGCAATTGTCTGAGCTAAGGCTACTTTGACACTATAACCAGTTTGTTGCACATCCAGGACAATAATATTGCAACACAACGGTGATCAAAAGTAATTGCATGTTCTTGCTGTGATGCGATGCATACAGTACAGCACACAGTCCGTAGACTTATGTTTGCACCACATCAATGACCACACTCATTGCCCGGTAGTGCACTGCATGCTGCGCTTTATCCCAAGCGCCTTTGAAATATAAATAAACACAAAATGTTGCGCGCTCTCCACTGGGACAATCAGTTGTAACAATTGTGGAATTATCTCCAAGGTCAGCGCACAAGATGTGCGCTGACACTGCGGAAGTCCTCCACAAGCGTATTAAACGATAGAACCCAGATTTGGTGCAATGCACCTGTAGAGAGAAAAGTGAGCACAGAGACAGAATGTATGTGTCTCCACCAATCTAGACGCCACCCGGCCACGGTGGAACACACAACAGTGGAAACCAAGTGGGAACGCAATCGCAAGAGTGGCGATTGCTAACAGCGACACAAGATCGAGCAAAAACAGAGCATAAGTGTAGTAAGAGAGACACAGCAAACAATAATGATCAGAACGCCAAGGAAAATAACAAACACTAGCTAAACGCGAACTCCGCACTCATTCGCAACAGCGAACGCGTTTAAGACACGATCACCGCGCGTTAGGCGCCCAGTGACAAGCGTGCCACCCTAACTAACCAATGTAACACGAAAATGAAAAGAAAACGCAAACGCTTGCTAAATGGCTCCCTCACCGAGCCTACAGCAAGCGTTCGTACCAGACAAGACAGACAGAAGGAGTAACCAGTAGCAACCGCAGCTCTAGCTTGCACCCCAAAGACAGAGTACAGAAGGAACCACCGCCACTACCACTAGGGCGGATGCGATCCAAACAGACAGACAGATGGAGCAACCAGTAGCAACCGCTGCTCTAGCTTGCACCCCAAAGACAGAGTACAGAAGGAACCACCGCCACTACCGCTAGGGCGAATGCGATCCCAACAGACCGAACGATTTCCTGTCGACCGCCGCTGGCGACAAGACAATCGCAACAGACAAGACAGAATAGGCAGTACAAATTAAACACAAACCTGACTGCACTAAATAAGAATACAAGGAGCACTCCCCAAGAATTAACTACACTAAGATAGCAATGGCTGACACTCCAGGTGAGTTAGCAGGAACAAACCACTATGACCAGCAGGGAATTCTGGGAGCAAAAGGTATTTATACTGCAAGCCATCAAAGGAAGCAGCTAAGCAATTTTAATGACAAGTGTATGCAAATTCCTCACCAGCAGAGCAACTCTGAAACTTGCAAAGTGAAGACAGGTCTCTTTTCCAGAGACCTGCAGCACTCAGACCTAAAGAATAGTCAAACAGCTGTCTGTCTGTGCAGACAGCAAAGCGTATCATTACATCAGTATACAGGATCTTCTCAAAAAATTAGCATATTGTGATAAAGTTCATTATTTTCTGTAATGTACTGATAAACATTAGAATTTCATATATTTTTGACTCAAATATACACAACTGAAGTAGTTCAAGCCTTTTTATTGTTTTAATATTGATGATTTTGGTATACAGCTCATGAAAACCCAAATTTCCTATCTCAAAAAATTAGCATATTTCATCCGACCAATAAAAGAAAAGCGTTTTTAAAACAAAAAAGGTCAACCTTCAAATAATTATGTTCAGTTATGCACTCAATACTTGGTCGGGAATCCTTTTGCAGAAATTACTGCTTCAATGCGGCGTGGCATGGAGGCAATCAGCCTGTGGCACTGCTCAGGTGTTATGGAGGCTCAGGATGCTTCGATAGCAGCCTTAAGCTCATCCAGAGTTTTCGGTCTTGCGTCTCTCAACTTTCTCTTCAAAATATCCCACAGATTCTCTATGGGGTTCAGGTCAGGAGAGTTGGCCGGCCAATTGAGCACAGTAATACCATGGTCAGTAAACCATTTACCAGTGGTTTTGGCACTGTGAGCAGGTGCCATGTCATGCTGAAAAATAAAATCTTCATCTCCATAAAGCTTTTCAGCAGATGGAAGCATGAACCCACTTTTGAACCAGAAACAGCGGCAGAAGCGCCTCAGTGGTCCAAAGTATTTTTACATGTCATTCGGAAATCAAGGTGCCAGAGTCTGGAGGAAGACTGGGGAGAGGGAAATGCCAAAATGCCTGAAGTCCAGTGTCAAGTACCCACAGTCAGTGATGGTCTGGGGTGCCATGTCACCTGCTACTTTTGGTCCACTGTGTTTATTCAAGGGCAGGGTCAATGCAGCTAGCTGTCAGGAAGTTTTTGGAGCACTTCATGCTTCCATCTGCTGAAAAGCTTTATGGAGATGAAGATTTCATTTTTCAGCACAACCTGGCACCTGCTCACAGTGCCAAAACCACTGGTAAATGGTTTACTGACCATGGTATTACTGTGCTCAATTGGCCTGCCAACTCTCCTGACCTGAACCCAATAGAGAATTTGTGGGATATTGTGAAGAGAAAGTTGAGAGACGCAAGACCCAACACTCTGGATGAGCTTAAGGCTGCTATCGAAGCATCCTGAGCCTCCATAACACCTGAGCAGTGCCACAGGCTGATTGCCTCCATGCCACGCCCCATTGAAGCAGTCATTTCTGCAAAAGGATTCCTGACCAAGTATTGAGTGCATAACTGAACATAATTATTTGAAGGTTGACTCTTTTTGTTTTAAAAACACTTTTCTTTTATTGGTCGGATGAAATATGCTAATTTTTTGAGATAGGAAATTTGGGTTTTCATGAGCTGTATGCCAAAATCATCAATATTAAAACCATAAAAGGCTTGAACTACTTCAGTTGTGTGTATTTGAATCTTAAATATATGAAAGTCTAATGTTTATCAGTACATTACAGAAAATAATGAACTTTATCACAATATGCTAATTTTTTGAGAAGATCCTGTAGGTCACTAAAAAGTTCCTAAACATTTTATTCCTCCAGATGGATCGCCGTCTATAATGTCCTGTGTGTGCCTCACACTAACTTAAAACGCAAATAAGAAAACATACACGGCACTCAACATCCTCAATAAATACAGGGGACAAAAATACTCGGTTCACATTACAATTTTCCACATGTATGTCCTATCCTCAGGATGCAAGGAAAGTTTCCTCAATACAGGTCAAGTCTATATCTCAATCTCCTCAGGGATCTGATAAATTCTCCATTTCTCCATATAATGATAACGATTTACGCTCACCAGAGATTGTGGCCGACCAGTTCAGATCAGCATATCACTAGCCAGTAGCACCCTGTTGTTTGCTGGTCCCCTTCTGGTCAGCGCATGACATCCGGTGAGAGGCTTGTGCTATTGTTTGGTGGAGGTTACCCTGGGTGCAGCTGGTTAGAACCGTGGGGTGCATTGATGGTGACAATAATGATTTGATGTCTATGCAGTATTGCACTATTTGTCTGCATCCATCTCTCTTTGCATGTATCGAGGAGTAAAGACATCGGGAGAACAGAGACAAGTCCTACATATACTGGCTAGGCCACACACGTGATATGCTGATGGGGCATTAGGACTAGGACTACTTCATATACATGTCTGCTTGCCCCATTTTTACTGTATAGTTCAGCTCTGGTATCCTTTAAGCCAGTGTTCCCCTGTCCTCAGGGCACACCAACAGGGCATGTTTTGTAGAAATCCACAGAGGTAGTTAATTGGCTCTGGTGAAACACTAATTATCTCACCTGTAAATGTTTGTAGTTTCCTGCAAAACATGTATTATTGGTGGGCCTTGACGAGGACAGGGTTGGGGAACTCTGCTTTAAGCTGTTACAAATAGGTACCAATCATATGCAGGCAAGCCAAGCATTACAATGTGTTTTTCATTTCAAAATGTTGGTTTGTAAATCTGCATCGGTTCATATATGTTCATTTCATGTACATTACCATCTTAATTATCTCTGTTACATTTTTGTTTTGGGGAACTAGAAAATAATAAATAAGTAATATAAGAAAATTATATTTTTTAAAGTACAGTATGTGATTTTCAATGGTTGGCCTTTAAGCACTGCTATTAAGATGGCTTTGCTTTATTCTGGGATGCCTTCTTTATTTGACTTTAATTCTGCTTCAAATCTTTAATGAAAGGAAAGTGCAGCCTTTGGCGTAATGAGCTGGCAGATAAGACGAGAAAGATGACTCAGATTGATGAGTCCCTTATATTAGTCGTAAATACATTTGTGTAGAAAGACAACATTCAAGGGAAGCTGTGGACTTAAATTCCCCATACATCCAATTATATCAATAAAGCTGGGTTGCTTCAAACTAAGATATTTCCTTTTAACATATTGTAACAGGCCTGAGATGAAGCATATTAGCAGATTTCATTTCCAGTTTTACATTACAGAAACAAATGTAATTAGGAGTTAATCTGTGCAATCAGGAACTATGACAAAATCATTGGATTTCAATCACCAGGAGGTTGGATAGGTTGGATTACAAAATAAAATAAAAAAAAACTTCTTTTAGCTGAGGTCATTCATGATTTGGGACCAGAGCTGGATCATCCACACAGCAACTAAAGAAGGTGCCTAGGACCCAGTAGGAGTCCAAGGACCTGGCTGCCACCTTTTCTTATTCCCATTTCCTCATCTTACCTTACCAAAGAAGTCATGTGACCAGCAGGGGGAGACAAATATGCTATCTTGACTAGGGTCTCATTTCATGTTAAGCCTTCTCTGTTTGGACAGCTTTTGAAGACACCTGTATTTCGTGGATAACCATTCTTCCTTGGAGAGAGCTGTGAGATTACTTATTACCCCGCTTATGTCTTCAAGGCTTCCTACCTGAACTTTAAAGTGAACCTATGATGACAAAAATATGGAGTCATTGTTAAATTGTAAAATCCATGTTTGCTTTAATCAGCTGTTCCTAGGCAGCCAGAGGTGCACAGTAGTGATGAGCAGAAATTACGCCCATGCGTAATTGCGCATAGTAATTCGCAATTATGCATTATAATCATAATATGAAATTTCGGAGAAAAGCGTAATTCATTTTATATGTAATTGTAAGCATTCATGTAATTGTAAGCATTCGTAATTACGCATTCATCTATGTAAAATGTATGCGTAATTTTGTGCCGACTTCGGCGGTGAATAGCAAAGCCCCCATACAGGCTATTACTACCAAAATTGCTACATATGTTAAGGAGAATAGTGGGTACAAGTTACAAAAAGAAAAGACCTTGGAATTTTTGAGAAATTCAATTTTAAAAATACAAAGAAAAATGGGTTTTAAAGATAATCTGTACACTAAAATTCTTACAATAAAAAGTAAACCATTCTATTCATTATGTTCTCCTGTGCCCCTCTGTGCTGTTTCTGCCATTCCCTGCTGCAATCCTGGCTTTTAATTGCCAGTTTTAGGCAGTGTTTACAAACAAAAGACATAGCAAGTGATAGGCATGAGAGTAGCTCAGTGTGTGAGTCATACAGAGTGTGCAGGGGGCCTGGAGAGGGTGTGTATAGCTTCTACCCAATCACAAGCAACACAGCACATTCCAGCCTGACTGTCTGAGCCGACAGACCCGACAGAGGAGAGAAGATTCGATCATATAACAGAGATAACACAGCCACCGTGCAACTAGGAAAGGCTGCAGTAAGCCAGAGCACATTAGAACAAATTCATGCATAATTAATTACAAATGATTAAATAAAGTCAATTTAATTACTAATTTGCAATTACAAATAGGTATAATTGCGAAAATTCATGTGGAATTTTGGGTAATTGTAATTAGCTGATTACGATTATCACTGGCACAGTGGCGCCCAATGCCCTCTGATGCTTTTGCCAGTGATAAGCCTGGTAATCTTGCCCAAGAGATCAGGTCCTGATTCCTGCCGGGCAACTTGCGTAATATGTGTATACAAAGCTTAAGTTGTAACTCTGCAGATAGAAGGCCAATTAGCACCTAGGAAAGACCTACTTTTTGCAGATTAGCCTATATACACTGCAGGGCAACATCTGCTGAAAACGTTTACATTCCATAAATGTGGGCCAGTCGTTTGTCAATGCAGCAGTGAATGGAGTTTCTCTAATCACAGGTTGTGATAGCTCCACCTAGGGTTAGCCAGCTAGGATTTCTTCCATGATCTTTATATGATGTGAAAACATCTTTTATGATTTAAATGAAGGATCTTTCAGTAAGCAAACGCTCAAACGCTCAGTTGATGGTCAGTTGGTGGCCTATAGCAGACATTTCAACTGACCACAGTGTCATTCCCATTTCTAGGGCCGGGGCAGGCGGGGTGGGGCATCGCCCGGGTTGCACTGGGGTGCAGAAGTGGGGGGCTTGCAGTGGGCAAAAGCCCTGATGGCAATACCTATTCCTGCCAGTATTTTTTTAAGCTGCATAATAGTGCCAGCTATGTTTGCAATGTGTTTATGAAATCTGTTGCGAAAAGCTTCATCTATCAAAGTCCACATTAGTCAGTTGGGATGTCATTGAGGTGTACATACATTTTAAGTGATTGAGAATTATGCTCAGAATTATGAAATAGAATTATTATAAAAATCTATGCAGCTTGTAAATGGAATGAACAAATCTTGCAGTGGAAGCATCTGGTCCATTTTCAAGCTGCATAGATTTGCAGTAATATTTGCATAGTTTTGCATTAACTTTGAATTATTTGTATATCTCAAGAAAAGTGGAAAAATGATACTAACTCCAAAATGTTGTACTAAAAACCCCTTTAGACGTCCATGGCACAGGAATAGGGGGGAAATAAAAATGCCTACAGGTGTTGGTAGGAGGCAGAAGTAGTTTACTAATAAAACACCTTTAGACATCTGTGGCGGAAAATGGTGGTTTCGTTCAGCAATAGAAGTGAGCAGTATGCAAAGGAGATGCATGTTTATGGGTGCACTAGATCAGGGTTGGCGAACCTATACCATGTGTGCCAAAGAGGGCATTTTAAGCTCTCTGCCTGGGCATGCGCACCACCAGCCGCCACTACTTTAAAGAGGAGCTGTTAGGTATAAGGTCTCAGAGAAAATAAACACATATATCAGTAGCTAAAGATTGGCTGTACTTACATTACATATGCATTTCACTGTCCACGTTTGGATTTCACAGAATTTGTATATAGTATATGCAGAGATAGATGCTCCTGACAGCTCATGGCAGGCTCCATGTTTTTCTGTCAAATGTGTAGTCATGTCCTGCCTGCTTCCTGATCACAGAAAAGCTGGTACTAAATAACACAGTGTGCAGTGAATATTAATGAGCCATGTGGCTAGGAACAATAGCTGACTCCTGCAGTGTACTCTGCCCGAGATTTATCAGTGCTACGCGCTGGACTGATTACACAAGCTGCTGTAACGTCTCATTAGCAGCTGAGGGGAGGGCCCCAGAATGCTTTGCAGTATAGTATGCGGCTTGCGTCCTGCTTAGGTCTAACAGTTTGCTGATAAGCACACATCAAAGGTAACTGAGATTTTTATCTTCACTAATGGCTTTTGGGCTTCCTTCTAAACTGTTTAGCACAGGAGAATAGAGGTTTAAATTAGCTTCTGCAGCCTGACAGTTACTCTTTAAAGCACAGATTGCAGAAAGGTGATGTGCATATTGCATGAGCAAGAGGCTAATTACGGCATTTCATCTGTGGGAAAAATTCTGCATTTCATATGTGAGTTGATTGATGCAATTCAAATGTGGGGGTAATGTGCTGCTATGATTTGTGGGGTAGCTGCTGCAATTTATTTGTGGGGGTAATTGCCGCAATTCATTTGTGGAGGGAATTGCTGCTATGCATGTGATTGCTGCATTTCAAATGTCGGGTGATTGCTGCATTCCAAATGTGGGGTAATTGCTACATTCCAAATGTGGGGTAATTGCTGCATTTTAAATGTAGGGTATCTTTGAATGTATGAGTTTTTAACTATTCAGTATAAATTGCTGTTAGTGCTATGTGATAAATAAGTGAGTTTTGGGGTGCAGTTTGGGCACTCGGTCTTTGAAAGGTTTAACATCACTGTGCTAGATACTGTTAAGGCTGGACTGCAATGCACCACCTATGTGACATTCACAATGCAGTGGATGCATTGTGGTAAAATATTGTGCAGCATCATTACACACTGCATACAGTGCGTTAATAGTGACGTGGCAGTGAAACATTCTTTTGACTGACTGTATGCTTTACTGACTGTATGAGATGCAACTTGCAAATAACGTGTGCCTCTGCATTCCTGATCCATTGCGTTCCTGCTGTTACAGTAAACACAACGCAAAGTTCACTGTGAACCTAGCCTTAGGGCCCGTTTCCACTAGTGCCACGCGCGGCGGCACTTCCTCCTCTGAGAAACGCTGCCGAATCCCATAAGCCGTGCCATGCACGGCTATAGGATTCGCAGCCTCCCGCATGGACACTGATGGTAATTACCTTAGCGATTCGGCCGGCGGTGCCATTGTTTCCTATGGCAGAGTTTCCCCGCGCGATTTGCCTGCGGGGAAACTCTGCATATTCGGCCCGGTTTACGCGCTAGTGGAAACGGGCCCTACACATTAAGGTGGCAACTGCTGCCTATATTTCTGACAGGTTCACTTTATTTCCTCAAACCAGCAAGCTACAAAATAATATGGGATGGGAGAGATTATCCGGGCAGAAAATTCATTAGCTAACAGGGAATACATATCGCGAGTTAGCATTTTACAGGTAATTTGCTTTTATGTCATTTGTGTTCAAAGCATTCATTTAAACTTCAGTACCTGCCTCGTGTTTTTATGTAAAGAAGAAAATATCAATGTGAGCAAAATTCAAAATGCGGTTATTGGCAATTTTATTTCCTCCCTGTGATCGTTGTGCACATTGCGTTGTCTACTTTAATGAATGCGGCTCATAAATATGTCACGGCTAAAAGGAATCATTTTAATAGTCTGTTCTGGTGGACAATGGTAGAATTTAATTAAGAGGAAACGTGAAATATAACACAGTGACAGACAAGATATGATATGTCATGTTTAAAACAAGAAGAAAAAAAAACCTGGCAATTATATGTTTCCACTCAGGAGGCTGAACAGCAAACTGCCAAATTGCTGGGCTTATATAACAAGCTCACCAAAATGGCTAAGTACCTTAAAACACACACACATGTGAATGTAAGATAAGACACAACCATAATTTGACTGTAGGCAAAAGTGTCATAAACGGAACGGAACAAGGTCAAGAAATCTGAATTTTTCTTTTCAAAATTATATATTTGAAATGTCAGCAAGCTTAAGAAAAAAGAAAAAAATGAACTTTAAATAAAATTATATGTTAAAAGGAAAATATTAAAGCACAACTCCAGGTTACAAGTTGAAAATATTATGCTGTTTATCAGTCTCTATTTAGACAGTAAAAAATGTGTTTAGATTAAAAAAGGTAAAACAAAAAAAAGAGAGAGAGAGAAAACAATAAACTTTTGTGAGATGCTTCAAAAATACTGTAAAAGTAAACATCCCATGATTCAGTGCTTCTCAATGACATTGGCAATGAGATTGAGGTGATGACATCATCACCTGAGACCTGACTTTAGGTACATAATAGCCCTGCAGTTCACAGAAGTCTTCATGCTGACAGATGTCCTGCTAATAGAATATTGGTAAAATAACTGATATTCTACTATTGAGCAGTGGTAATAACTTAGTATGTTAGTGTGAAGGCAGAGCCTCAATTCAACATCGATAGATATTCAATGATGGTCTTATTTGAACACAGTGAAGATGTCCGCACACTCGCTGGTATGATCCAAGGGTTTTTATTTCAATCCAACTCGCAAATACAGAAAATTGGCTAATTAGCCAATTTTCTGTATTTGCGAGTTGGATTGAAATAAAAACCCTTGGATCATACCAGCGAGTGTGCGGACATCTTCACTGTGTTCCTGTTCTGCTGTCCGGTATCCAGCACCTTGCATAAGGTATCAGAGGTAGAGCGGACTTCCTCTATTGCATCTCTTTACGATGGTCTTATTTGGTTGTTAAGATTCATTTATTCCTTAGCCTCCAAGCAATGTATAGAAGTTCTAATAGTAGTCTTTATTTTTAAACTATGAGGTTCCTAGTACCTCAAGGTTCTAGTCTGTTATGGTTATAGTAGTACAAGCTGAATAGTTAAGATTTATTTATGTAAGTTACTGGATTACTCTTAGTATTTTGTTATGTACAGCTAATTAATATGCACTTGGAAAGGATTACAGATTCCTTGATCCTTACTCTTTATAGTCATAAGCAGAATGTCACAGCTGTGTTTTTGATTTCTTTGTCCAAGAATTTCAACAAAAATCTACAGAAAAAAAAAATGTACCAATATTTTACTGTCACTAAACCTAACCCTATTCTCACACGAGCCTTCCCGAGTTCACATTTAGGCTCTTCCTGTTGAGTAAGACTGCACCTATCCAGTGAGGAGACCTTGGGCAAGAATCTTTAACACTTCCACCTATAGAGAGTGCCCTAGTGGCTGCAGCTCTGGAGCTTTGAGTCCACAAGGGGAAAAGCGTGATAAATGTTCTGTGTCTTGTTTCTTCTTGGAAGAAAGTGCTCAGGGCTGAGCGTTTACTTTTGCTGGTCAGTGCAGTTCCAAACTCACACCTACACAATCTGAATCGGGCATTGCCTCTTGGGTAATCTTCTGGAAAGTATTCAACTCAAGGATACCAATGAGTATTTAAAGGACCAGAGAGGGAAAATGGTATAGATCCCAAGGACAACAAGCAGCATGTATACTGTACATTTCAATTCAGGGGTATTTTAACCACTTCCCGACCGCCCATAGGTGGCAGAAAGTGGCCATGCACGTGTATGTGTGCTAGCGGCCCCCACAATTTTCTCCCAGGAGATACATTTTTATCTCATCCACAAAATAACTTTTCACCACTTATCAACTGAAAAAGTACCAAGAGGCATGTACAAAAATAAAATCAAAATTATTTGAGTATTTGCTTCTTTGCTGGGTGCCAAAGAGTTATTTTATTTACAAGGTGTGAGAACATCTCCTGTGAGAAAACTAATAAAAGTTAATTAAATAAGGGCAACTTTCTGTTTATATCACAGATTAGCTCTCCTGTGGGCTGGCTGATGCATGAAGTAGCAGTAAATTTGCTGTGTGCAAATAGCACACAGGGATTTTACGCTACCTGCACATGGCAAATTTACCGCTCCATCATGCTTTAGGCTCCTTGGCACCTATTCAATTACATTTTCTCCTGAGTTTTTGTTTTTGCACAAGAGATGTTTCATACTTTATCAATAACATGACTTTATCAATAACATGACGGGCAAACAAGAAATACTTAAAATTAGTTTTTTACCTCTTTTTTTTAGTTTTTTTTTTTTTCAGTTGTTAGGTGATAAAAAAATTATTTTGTGGGTGGGGTGAAAAATTATTTTCTGGGAGACAATTCCAAAGAAAAGGCAATTGAGTAGTGGCCATTAGCTGTTTGTCTTATGAAGGAGATCTCATAATGTAGCCTGAATTTATCAGATCAGATATTTTCAACAGTGGGTGAGGTTTATCTAGGTAGTACTGTTGTTGAACTGTTTACTTATGTTGCTGAGGGTACAATATAGTCATAGGGTTTTTCTTTTAGCTCCTCTTTAAAGAGTACTTGAGGTTAAAGTTGACAGATCCTGTAATGACATGCTCTGTCTGAGTGAGATCGGATGGGGGGGTGAGTCGTGGGGCTGAATATCTACCTGTACTGCCATCTTTTTGGGGCACTTATGCTCAGCACCCTCCTCAGCAGTGCAGCGGCCATGTTTTCGTAGACTGCTGAAGGTCCTCAGGGACCTCTACCTGTGTGGCTCTGACCCGCCCCCAGCTAGGCAGCCACTAATCAGGCCGTCATTACTGGCTCTGTCAATTTAGCTTTAGGTACTCTTTAATTGTTACTTGCACCCATCTGCAGATGTACCAATTACTGTCTTGATTATTTATTTTTTCCATCCTGGTAATATCCATCCTATTATACAATGTAGAACTTTCTAGGCCACACTGTAGAGCTGTGTGTCAGTACCTTGTGAAGCACTATTTAATATTTTTTTAAAGAAATGTGCATGAAAAAAGTGTTCTGTAATCCATCATATTAAAACAAATCTATAGTGAACAAGTCTGGTTCTAGACTTTTTGTTGCCCGGGGCAAACTTGTGAGGGTGCGGCCTACAACTCCCCCCCCCTCCCCGAATCCCCCTACCCCGTCCAATTTGGAATGATCAGATGGCATCCAAAAATGTTCACTCTCAGTATAAGTAGGTAGGTAGCTAGGTATAGGAGCTCTCTGTATAGGGTAGCCAGGTATAGTCACCCCCATTATAGGTAGCTAGTATAGTTGCCCCCAGTATAGTTGCCCCAGTATAAGTAGCTAGTAAAGTTGCCTCTGTATAGGTAGTATAGTTGCCCCAGTATAGGTAGTATAGTTGCCCCCAGTATAGGTAGTATAGTTGCCCCAGTATAGGTAGGTAGCAAGTATAGTTGCCCCAGTAAAGATAGTACAGTTGCCCCAGTATAGATAGTTTAGTTGCCCCCAGTATAGGTCAACCCCTCATCTGGGTCCGCCCCTTCCGGCGCTTCTCCCTCCACATATATGGTGGTGTCAGCAGCAGCGGGTGGAAAATGAATGACTCACTCACCTGACTTCCGTGTTGTAGGCGTCGGAGTGCTCAGCTCTGCGTGTGGCCCACAAATCTCCTCCTCTTCTAATGCTGCCTACTGTAATTGTGTACAGTGGGCGTCACTGAAGGAGGAGGAGACCTGTGGGATACATTGTGGAGCTGAGTACTCCGACGCCTGGAATGCAGAAGTCAGGTGAGTGAGTTATTCATCTTCTGCCCGCTGCCACTGACACCGCCGTATATCTGGAGGGGAAAGTACCGGAAGGGGGGGGGGGACCGGGGTGAGGGGGGGGGGGCAGACCCCCCTTTCCCACCACTGTACCCGCTGCTCCCCCTTCCTGGCTTCTACCCCTTCCAGCTCACCTCACGGCAGAGACCCCCCCTCCACAGACAGGCGGGTGGCGGTAAGCCGGGTCGCGGCAGGCTAGGCACACTTCCTCTTTCTGCCTGGCTCCACCCCCCCAACTTCCGCCACCTGAGGAGGATGCCTCACTCAGCGTCATAGGTGGGCCAGACCTGGAAGTTAAAAAGAAACTTATGAGATCATGAATTGTATGTGTAGTACAGCTAATAAATAGAATATTAATAGCAAATGTATGAGTCTCATATTGTTTCCAGTGCAGGAAGAGTTAAGAAACTCTGAGCTCTCCGACTAATTTAGTCAGAGAGCGGTGCTCTTTTCTGAAGCACTTATACATCCAAGAAACAGTGAAAGACAACTTCAGATAAGATTTTACTGTAGAAAAGTTGAAAGGGCCATTAGCTCTCCTCTGTTTCATAGCGTAAAATGCAAGGTGTAGTGTGTAAAACTGCAAATATTAGAGAATGATGCAATGTTATAAAAAAAGCTATATAACTGAAAATAAAAATATGAGACTCTTTTCTTTGCTACTAATGTTCTATCAATTATCCGTACTACACATACAAATCATTATATTATACTTTTTTTTAGTGTCCCTTTAAATACAGTAGGCTGCAACAATGAAAGGATAGAATTTGGGATCAATTTAAAGCTCATTGTGGGGAATCTAGTTTAATAATCTAAGCCACTACTTTTGCCTGGTGCTGGATAAGAATCTCTGCCTCTGTTTTTATTATGCATCAAAAGCCATCTCTACACCTCTTTTTTCCTGTCTACTCAAAGAACTTTTGTGTGCATAGAAAGGAACCGCAGGGCGCTACATTATTTGCTATGTATACAGGATGTAGTTCTTTGAATTGATTCTTATTCACAAGAAAAATGCAGCTGCACTGTATCCCTTATTTTAGCCTAAGCAGCAGAAAAGATTTCCAGCAACAGCATTATTATATTGCACTGTGCTGTGTGAGGTGAAAATCTGCAGTACTACCTCTCTAAAGCAGAATTTTTCAAAGTTGTCCATCTGAACGTTACGTGAGTTGCACCTGAAGTGATTATATCAGCACTCTCTATTCCAACAGGTTGTGTTGTGGTTGATAAAACATACCTGAAGAGGAAAAATAAACCCTTATGATATAATTTATTGTATGTGTACGCATAAGGAATAGAACATTGGTAGCAAAGAAAAGAGTGTCATATTTTATTTTCAGTTATATAGCTTTATTTATAACATTGGATTAGACATTCACAGTTGCATTTTAGAATCAACGCTCTTTATTTTAAGCATACCTCCCAACATTTTGATTCCTAAAAAAGGGACACTTAGGCCACATACCCCCAGTCACGCCCACCCCACACAAAAGTTTTTTTTTTCAATTATTAATTTTTAATTACTCCCAAAGGGGAGGCGCTGGGAGGGTGGCCGTGGGTGGGCAGAGAGAGATCGAGACACCAGCCCGGTATGCGGCATGGATGGCCGCCACCATTACACTTCTCCCTCCCTCCTAATCTGCCCCCCAGTGTCCCCTCCCCCCCCCCCCCCCCCGCAGAGTAAAATGGGCAGCGGAGCGGGCAGTAAGTCTTACCGCTGCCTCTCCGCTGCATACCGGGATCTCCTCTGATCTTCTCTGATCTTCTCGCTTCCTGTGACGTCACAGGAAGCAGGATGCAAGAAGATCAGAGGAGATCCCGGTACCCAGCAGAGAGGCAGTGGTATGACTTACTGCCCGCTCCGCTGCCCATTTTACTCTGTGGGGGGGAAGGGGACACTGGGGGGGCAGATTAGGAGGGAGGGAGGGAGAAGTGTAATGGCGGCGGGCGGCGGCCATCCATGCCGCATACGGGCTGGTGCCTCGATCAATTTTTTCCCCCCTCACTCCCCAGCGGCAGCCCCCCCCCCCAAAATCAGGACCGTCCCGCCGAAATCGGGGCGGTTGGGGCCCCTGTTTTAAGCTGTAAGCCTAGCAGAGCTAATGACCCTTTGAAATCTCCTGCAGTAAAACCTTATCTCAACCTGTCTCTCACTGTTATTTAGCTGCTAAAGTGCTTTAGAAAGCAGGACTGCGTTCCACCAAGTGGGTCAAAGAGCTCAGAGAAGCTTGTTTGCATAGATAACGACTGAAGTTTCTTTACTCTTTCTGTACTGGAATACAATATGAGACTCTTTTTTGCTACTAATGTTCTATTTCTTAGCTGTACTACACACACAATTCATTTTCTGAAATGAAAAGGGGCAGCACTAGTCAGGACAAACTGTTTCCAAATGACTACCTGCACAAGTGTGCAGAGTGTACTAATAGACTTCATTC
Source organism: Hyperolius riggenbachi (assembly GCF_040937935.1). Taxonomy (NCBI): domain Eukaryota; kingdom Metazoa; phylum Chordata; class Amphibia; order Anura; family Hyperoliidae; genus Hyperolius; species Hyperolius riggenbachi. The sequence goes on from NC_090651.1 coordinate 109,491,133, forward strand.
ACACCCTGCATTCAAATCAGATGCATATAACTACCATTGGCATTGGAGGATGTTGGTTTCCATAATAGCTTGCATGCAAATTATCAAGTACTTGATCCTTCCACCACGATGAGGTCATCCTCTGCTAGGAGGGGCCCTACCTCTAACTACATTAAAAACATGCATATGTATAACCTGGGTAGGACACAAAGTGAAGTTTAAACATGAAAATAAAAGGTAGTAGATCAGCACATCACCAAGTCGCCCCTGATTGCTTACTAACAGAGATGCGCTGAGCCCCCCCAGAGACAACAAACGCACCTTGAACCCAAAACAGAAGCTCTGCATATGCACTAAAAGCGTAACTATTAAATGGGAGCAGCTGGCCAGAGAATATACTTACAGTTTTTGTACACAGCGAAAAGGGGCAGCGCTACTTAGGACACACTGCATCCAAATGACTACCTGCAGTGTGCAGAGCGTGTTGCTAGCCCCAAAGATCAGTGGCACATGTTACTGATCTATCCTGGGGTGCCCCAAATGTCCCCCAAGCAGAGTCAGGCAGCTGGTGGCAGTACTCATCTCTGGCTGCATGGTCTCCAAATTCTGCAGACCTCTTCTCTTCCTGGCTTCTCCCCTAGTGTTTGAGAATGAATCAGAAACTGGAGCTCCTAGCGTCTGTTTTTCTGATGCTAGGGGGAGCTTTTGTGCATCAATCGGGGGTATGCTGGGTGCTGTGGTGCTTCTATGGGGGCATTCTGGGTGCTATGGTGCCATGCTGGGTGCTGTGGTGCCTTTATGGTTGCATGCAGGGAGCTGTGTTTCTTCTATGGCGGGATGCTGGGAGGTGTGGAGCCTCAATGAGAGTCTTGTGGAAGCATGGGAGGGGGTCTATGCTATGGGGGACAGCCAGACAACTTGGCAGCAGGCCAGCCTGCCTAGCAGAAAGCCAGACCAGCCAGCTCAGAAGCCAAGTAACTCTGCCTGGTTATATTGAAGTAACACTGCCTATTTATGTGATATCTGCATTTTTTTTTTAATTAATAGTGAGGGAGGCTTCATCCAACATTTTGCTGGACAGGCCTACTTAGACCACTGTGAAGTTCAAGTAAAATTTGCATCCACCCATGACCACTCCCACATTGTGGTGCCTGGCCACACCTATTTTTAGGCTGGAGTGCCCAAAAGTACCCGGATCTCTTAGGATCCTAGCAACACCCCTGGAGCATACTAATAGACTACATACACACCTTGCATTCAAATCAGATGCACTTAACTACCATTGGAGGATGTTGGTGTCCATAATAGCTTGCGTGTAAATTATCAAGTGCTTGACCCTCCCACCACGATGAGGTCATCCCCTACTGGGAGGGGCCCTACCTCTAACTAAATTAAAAACTATGGAGAACAAAAGAAGAAGGTTTCACTTCTAACAAGGAATTGAGAGAAAGCAGCCAGTGACAAGAAAGCGTATAGCAGAAATACATACTGATAAAGTTGTACAAAAAGTAAAGATAACCATAAATGAGTCCCAGTGAAGTATTAGGAAATAAAAATTGAGATTATGGATGTGACATATAAATGTTAAATAAAAAGTATAATGGCCAATTAGGAGTGAGGCTAAAACCAATAATAATGGTGATAACTATTCCTCTCACTCATTTAAATGACTAGCCTGAGAAATGCTCAGGGATAATAGAAAGAATGAGAAGCGCACCATGCGGCGAGACAGTTGTGGAGGGAGTAGTAATAGGAGTGCAGTCAGCATGCTAAGAATAACATATTCACAGTGATGGGACCATATCCAAAATGTTAAAGATGTGTAAACACACCAATAACAACTGGCTAAATCCGGTTGTCTTTAACCTTGATACGGAGAGATACTTGCATATTTGCTGGCCAATTTATGACACATTAAAGCAAAGCTGAAGAGAAAATAAACTTATGAGATAATGAATTGTATATGTATGAATAGAATATTAGTAGCAAAGAAAAGAGTTGCATGTTGTTTTCCAGTATACTGAATGCTTTGTACCTCACCTGTGGCCCACTCAATGTTTTGTACCTCACCTGTGGCCCACCTAATGCTTTGTACCTCACCTGTGGCCCACTTAATGCTTTGTACCTCACCTGTGGCCCACTTAATGCTTTGTACCTCACCTGTGGCCCACTGAATGCTTTGTACCTCACCTGTGGCCCACTGAATGCTTTGTACCTCACCTGTGGCCCACTGAATGCTTTTTACCTCAACTGTGGCCCACTGAATGCTTTGTACCTCACCTGTGGCCCACTCAATGTTTTGTACCTCACCTGTGGCCCACCTAATGCTTTGTACCTCACCTGTGGCCCACTTAATGCTTTGTACCTCACCTGTGGCCCACTTAATGCTTTGTACCTCACCTGTGGCCCACTGAATGCTTTGTACCTCACCTGTGGCCCACTGAATGCTTTGTACCTCACCTGTGGCCCACTGAATGCTTTTTACCTCAACTGTGGCCCACTGAATGCTTTGTACCTCACCTGTGGCCCACGGAATGCTTTGTACCTCACCTGTGGCCCACTGAATGCATTGTACCTCACCTGTGGCCCACTGAATGCTTTGTACCTCTCCTGTGGCCCTGTTCTTGCTACCACCTCCCAATGAGCTCAACTTTTAGGAACTAAAAGGACTATGACCTGTGTATGGAACCTATGGTATAATGACACTGATTTTATCTATGTTTTCTTCCTTTCTTCCTCAGTGAAAATGTTAAAGAAGAAATGGAAGTCAATTAGAGATCGTTACGGCAAAGATCTGAAACACAGCCGGGAAAGTCGAAGTGGTCAGGCACCCAGTCGTTACCGCTACCATCCCTTGTTCAAATAGGGCAACTGGCATTTCTGCAGGCTACACAGGAGAGGAGAAGGTAAAAAAAAGCAATTGAAAAAAAAGTAAAAAACAAAACAAAAACACAGTTCTTATAGTTTGCAGCTTTTTGTTTAAATATTTTATTTATATATATTTAAATATATATTTTTTCATTATTGCAGAACTAGTAGTAATGCAGTGGAAATTGGTACAGGAGGAGCCTTAGGAGGAGGAGGAAGACGTCGAAAATGTGGACTCTCACAACTGTTCAACGCGGTCACCCTTAGAAAATAGAGAAACAGAGGAGGAGTCATTGGAGGACACTTAAAACCTCAGCACACAGTCCACTATCTCTTCCACACCCTCAGCTTCTCAAAGACCAAGATCTCCCATCATAGCTGCCCCTAGGAGAAATCATTCCAAAAATCCCCATCGCACAGAGCCTAATGCAAAAGTGGTGTCTATGATAAAAGGTATTGACAAAAGTGTGGCGAAATACATGGAGCCTAAAGACAGTCTTGGCACATTTTTCAGGGCACTTGAAAAAGAGGCTAGAGAGGTCCCTACAGAGAAGTGAGACTATATAAAACAACAACTTTTTACACTAGTAATACAGATGAAAAGTAGTAATGTGGCAACTTCTAGGGAGACTTGGTCTGGTCACGCACCACAGGAAGCAGGGCCATCTTATTATGTTCCACCATTACCAGGCAGTTACACACAGATGTTAAATCCATGTCAAACAAGCTTGTACCCATACAGTAAAAATCAACAACAAAGCAGTAACAGGCATGGTCAAGCCCAAGGACAGCCAACATTTCCAGTACGTTCACCAGCATAAAGCATAATCAGTTTAGAGTCAAGCACAGCGGAGGCTATATCTGCCTCTCTCACATGCAGTCTAGGTTGCATGCCAATTATTGAGGATATATAATGAAACAGTTTTTATGTTGTTTGCAACTGTGTGTGCTGCTGACTTTTATACATCCTGTGTGGCTGTGGTGGAGATGGTCCATCCCCTCATGGCTAGACCATCTGTCTGTGCCTTGGGTTGAAGCTTTGCCTACCCCAGGGCACAGATAGAAGGTCCCCCATGAGGTGATGGACTATCTTTCCACCAGTCACAGATCTCTCTCCTCTCAGGCTGAAATCCACTGCCTGCAACTGTGTGTGCTACTGTTTTATACAACATGTAAGGCTGTGGTGGAGATGGTCCATCCCCTCATGGCTGGACCATCTGTCTGTACCTTGGGTTGAAGCTTTGCCTACCCCAGGGCATAGATAGAGGGTCCCCCATGAGGTGATGGACTTTCTCTCCATCAGCCACAGACCCCTCTCCTCTCAGGCTGACCTCCACTGCCTGCAACTGTGTGTGCTACTAATTGTTATGCGATACACCATGCTTGTCTGTTGTTAAGACACCGTTTGTGTTTAACAATGTCAGGTTTTTTTTTTACATTTTATTAGACATTTAAAATATTAAATATATTGAAAAGAAAACCATTTTGTAATGTAACTTTATTGTTTAAGCACTTCCCAACTGAGGGGTTTTACCCCTTCAGCATCCGAGCAATTTTCTCCTTTCAGCGCTCCTTACATTCATTCGCCTATAACTTTATCATTACTTATCGCAATGAAATGAACTATATCTTGTTTTTTTCGCCACCAATTAGGCTTTCTTTAGGTGGGACATTATGCCAAGAATAATTTTATTCTAAATGTGTTTTAATGGGAAAATAGGAAAACATATGGGGAAAAAAAACATTGTTTTTCAGTTTTCGGCCATTATAGTTTTTAAATAATGCATGCTACTGTAATTAAAACCCATGAAATGTATTTGCCCTTTTTGCCCTTTGTTATAAAACCATTTAAATTATGTCCCTATCACAATGTTTGGCGCCAATATTTTATTTGGAAATAAAGGTGCATTTTTTTCAGTTTTGCGTCCTTCCCTAATTACAAGCCCATAGTTTATAAAGTAACAGTGTTGTACCCTCCTGATATAAATATTTAAAAAGTTCAGTCCCTAAGGTAACTATTTATGTATTTTTTTAATTGTACATTTTTTATTTTTTTTTTAATTACAAAAAAAAAAAATGGGGAGTGTGGGAGCTAATGAGTTAATTTTTTGTGTATAAGTAATGTATGTGTGTGTGAAAAATAGTTTAGGGTGTAGTTTACTATTTGGCCACAAGATGGCAACAGTTTAATGCGACCTCCAAGCGTCCTTCCGGAAGCTTGGAGGAAGTACAAAGAGGCTGGTATTTTTTTTCTTTTTCACAATGATCGCGCTGCTCAGCGAAAGCAGCAGATCATTGCGGGGGCAGAGATCAACGAACGGGAATGTATTTTCCCGTTCATTGATCTCCGGGTGAGCGGGCAGCGGCGTGCACGATCGCGGGAGTGCGAGCGGGAGAGCGGACAGCGGCGGTAGCGGCGGGGGTACGTATATCTACGCTCCGGGCGGGGAAGTGAAGTCCAAAGGAGCGTAGATATACTGTACGCGGGCGGGGAACTAGTTAAAATGTTTTTTAAAAAACATGTTATTCTTAAAAACAATGACAGTATTTACTTTATTTAATGTGTCTTGCTTCCCCAAGGCCCACTATACCCGCATGCTTGTTCCCAAGGATTTTTCCAGGAAGTTGCATGTGTCTACTGCAGGCAACATGCAGTAACATAACATACATTAATTTCCACTTCCTGCAGGCACATAACCAAGCCCTTTCCCTTTAAAAATGTCCACTTCCTGTGAAAGCCAGCAAAAGCCCTGAAAATGCAACGCTCACAAACGCTACGATCTGAAAGCTATTAAAAGCTATTAAAAGCCATTAAAAGCTTAGCAGTTAAACGCTGGCACTTTAAAAAAAAACGCTGGCGTCTAAACGCTGGGTTTAAAAAACGCTCTGCAGACGCCCGTTTGAACCAGCCCTAAAGGACCACTATCATAAAAATTGTAACATTTAAGATACATTCAAATAAGAAGTACATTTCTTCCAAAGTAAAATGAGCCATAAATTAGTTCTCTCCTATGTTGCTGTCATTTACTGTAAGTAGTATAAATCTGACAGAACCAACAGGTTTTGGAAAAGCCCATCTCCTCACGGGGGTTCTCAGGATTGTCTTTATTTTCAAAAGCACTTAGTGAATTGCTGTTGCTCCATCCAACTGTCAAAAAAGTGTGAAGTGAGCAGGGAGGCTGGCCAGCATCTTTGTATGTAGACAAAAAACAAAGCCTTGTAAAACGAATGCCTTTTAACCACCCTGGCGTTCTATTAAGATCGCCAGGGCGGCTGCGGGAGGGTTTTTTTAAATAAAAAAAAAACTATTTCATGCAGCCAACTGAAAGTTGGCTGCATGAAAGCCCACTAGAGGGCGCTCCGGAGGCGTTCTTCTGATCGCCTCCGGCGGCCAGAAGTAACACGGAAGGCCGCAATGAGCGGCCTTCCGTGTTTTGCTTACTTCGTCGCCATGGCGACGAGCGGAGTGACGTCATGGACGTCAGCCGACGTCCTGACGTCAGCCGCCTCCGATCCAGCCCTTAGCGCTGGCCGGAACTTTTTGTTCCGGCTACGCTGGGCTCAGGCGGCTGGGGGGACCCTCTTTCGCCGTGGCACGCGGCGGATCACCGCGCTGCGGCGGCGATCAGGCAGCACACGCGGCTGGCAAAGTGCCGGCTGCGTGTGCTGCTTTTTATTTGATGAAAATCGGCCCAGCAGGGCCTGAGCGGCAGCCTCCGGCGGTGATGGACGAGCTGAGCTCGTCCATACCGCCCGGCTGGTTAATGGCTTACTGATTATTTGTATCCAAGGAGCAAACTGAGGAGAAAAAGTGAATTGCATATAGGCCCAGAGTGTGGATTATAAAATTCAACCATGAAAGTCTGATCCAATGTTATAATAAAGCTATATAACTGAAAATAAAAATGTCAGACTTTTTTATGCTAATGTTCTAATAATTATCCATTCTACACATAGACTGTATTATCTCATGAATGTATTTTTGCTTTAGATTTACTTTAAACAGGAAGAGCTGCCAAATAGATACCTTATAGGTATTATTACATGTAATATAATACATGTAAGGAATAATTTCCCAACGTAAAGTGTGAAAGTAACAAATTCTTCATGTAAATATTAAGCATAGACGGTGGTGTTTGAATTCGGGTATACGTTGAGTTCAAACCAAATATGGCTGTTCAAATTTAGGTCTTTTAAACTAAAAACTACAGGGAAGATCCTTTCCTCCATCTAGGTGTTGGCAGGAAAAGTATGTCAAAAAGACCTTTGAATTTTTGAGAAAATTGTTTTTTAAAGAGACTCTGTAACAAAATTTTCAGCCTTATTTCTTCTATCCCATAAGTTCCTATACCTGTTCTAATGTGGTCTGTCTTACTGCAGTCTTTCCTAGTTGCACAGTGGCGGTATTATCTCTTTTATATAATCTAATCTTCTTTCCTTTGTCAGCTTTGTCAGCTCAGGCAGGAATGTGCTGCTCTGCTGTGATAGGTAGAAGTTATACAAACCCTCTCCACGCCCCCTCCAGGCTCTGTATGAGTCACAGACTGAGCTTCTCTGAGCCTGTCACATTCTGGTTAGCAGCCATGTTTTTGTTTGTAAACACTGCCTAAAACTGGCAATTACAAGCCAGGATCGCAGCAGGGAGTGGCAGAAACAGCAAAGAGGGGCCCAAGAGAACATAATGAATAGGATGGTATGCTTTTTATTGTAAGAATTTTAGAGTAGAGATTATCTTTAAAAGTTTGAAGACAAAATGTTTTTTTAAATCAGTAAAATTATACTTTGCTGTGTGACACTTGTATTCCACATTCCAAATACTGTACTGGTACACATTTTATACATTTTAAGAAAATGGACAGAATGGGCTCCCCCTCCCATTCTTCTTCCACCTCTTGTTGCCCATACAGGCTTGTATAGCCAAAACCGGACAGCATGGGTCTCCGCTCCCTCTGCTATACCATCCCGCATGGTCCATGATGTGTTGGGTCTCTGGCAGAGAGGGACGGCAAAGCCTTCTCCCCTCGTCAAAAACCCATTAGTCGTCTTTCACCTGGATGGCTGAACTGCAGACTTGCCATACAGGTCATGCTCCAATATGGTGGCCAGCATGCTCCTTCTGGCTACAGATTAATGCAGCCAAATGGCAGTGTTTGTAACTACACAGGTCAGTGTTTCAGACATGGGGTCTGGTGCAAGAAGCAGTGGTAAAACTGCTGTGCACAGGCAGCACATGGCAAATTTACCAGTACTAACTAAAATAGGGGAGCAGCACGCCTTACCCTATTAGTGCAACTTGTGCATTGCTATATTAAAACATGGTGTGCCATGATTGTACTGTGTGCTACTCCGGTAATGTGTGTTGCGCTGATGGGATAATGCGTGCTGTTCTCCTGCTATCAGTGTTGGTATGCTAGTAAAATTGCTGTGCACTCCCTGCGCACAGCAATTTTACCACTGCTTCATGCATCAGGCCCAATGTGTGGTTACTTGAAAATACCAGCTCATGTCAGATGTCAGTGTGGTTGCCCACTGTGCTGAGATTAAGACCGCTGACAGGGTGTGTGTCTGTGTGTACTATAAGTGACAGGCAGTGTATATACGTTATGTGACAGATAGTGTATTATATATGTGTGTATACTATGTGACAGGCAGTGTGCTCTATAGTCTGTGTGCATGCGTGTGTATACTATACGTGACAGGCAGTGTGCTTTATAGTGTGTGTGTGTGTGTGTGTGTGTGTGTATGTGTGTGTACTATATGTCATGTGAAAGGCAGTGTGTATATTTTATATGACAGATTGGGCTTGATTCACAAAGCGGTGCTAACTGTTAGCACGCCTGTGAAAACCCCCTTAGCACGTCTAAACAAGCTTTTCGCGCATAAAACTTTACGCGTGCAAAACTTTATGCGCGTAAAACTTTACGCGCGTACTGCACAGAGCGCAGGGCGCACCGCTTTACGCATGCAAAGTTAGCGCGCGATCTGATTAAGAAATCCGGTGCTAACCTACTTAGCACCCTGGTTAGCGCGTCTAAAGACTTTAGACGTGCTAAGTAGGTTAGCACCGCTTTGTGAATCAAGCCCATAGTGTGTTATATATGTGTGTACACTATATGTGACAGGCAGTGTGCTCTATAGTGGTTGTGCGTGTGTGTGTGTGTGTGTGTGTGTGTGTGTGTACTATATGTGACAGGCAGTGTGCTCTATAGTGTGTGTGTGTGTGTGTGTGTGTGTGTGTGTGTGTGTGTGTGTGTGTGTGTGTGTGTGTGTGTGCGTGTGTGTGTTATATGTGAAAGGCAATGTGCTCTATAGTGTGTGAGTGTGTGTGTGTGTTATATGTGAAAGGCAGTGTGCGCTATAGTTTGTGTCTGCTAAATACGACAGGTAGTGTGCTCTATAGTGTGTGTGTGTGTGTGTGTGTGCGCTCTATAGTGTGTGTCTGCTAAATGTGACAGGCAGTGTGCTATATAGTGTGTGTCTGCCAGTGCTGGTCGTAATGGAAAAATCTACGTTTACGGATCATTACGCATAATTTTACGATATTACGCATTACGCAATTATGGTTACGGCCTACGGTTCATCACTGTAATTATGCGTTAACTTACGCAGTTACGCGTAAGGATACCGTAATGTAGGCACTTACGCTACGATGTTACACGTAGTGGCTTAATACTCATTAATGCATACTTTTTGACGCATACGGACGATGTGTACGCAATAGCCGTCAATGCGACAGCTATTGCGTACACATCATTCGTATGCGTCAAAACGTACGCTTATATACTGAAGGGCGGGAGAAGATACTATTGGTTGCTTAGGATGTTGACTGATTGGCTATTCTTAGAAAAGGGGAGTTGTACGTTAGTAATTACGTGTAAAATTACGCGTAAGTCATCGTAAAATTACGCATACCTAGCAATTACGGTAGACAGCATAATTATAATACCGCTTAACGGCTTACACATAAATAATTACGCGTAAGACCGTAAGTTATAATTTAATTTTGCATTGAATTAGAATGCGTAATTACGCTCATGCGTAATTTCGGCCCAGCACTGAGTGTCTGCTAAATGATACAGGCAGTGTGCTCTATAGTGTGTGTGTGTGTGTGTGTGTGTGTGTGTGTGTGTGTGTGTGTGTGTGTGTGTGTGTGTGTGTGTGTGTGTGTGTGTGTGTGTGTGTGTGTGTGTGTGTGTGTGTGTGTGTGTGTGTGTGTGTGTGTGTGTGTGTGTGTGTGTGTGTGTGTGTGTGTGTGTGTGTGTGTGTGTGTGTGTGTGTGTGTAACGTCTGAAACTGTGGCGGCTGCAGATGCGCAGGATAGATCCGCAGCCGCCTTTGTTCCCTGTTCACAGGCCTTATCCGTCCCGGCGGCGTCCAGCACGCTGGGAACGCCTTTGTCTCTGGCTCATAGGGTCTCTGTATCGCGCGGGTGCGCGCAGAGACAGGACCTTTATGCTGGAAGAAGACGCGTCAGCTGACCTGCCAGTCGGCTGACGTCAGGAGTGACTCGCGCCGCTAGGATTAGCTGATTGCTAGGGGGCGTGGCGCTAGGCTCTCCTCGCCTTCTTAAGCCTTCACCCTTCATTGGCAACTCGTCTGCTGTTGCAAATACACTCGTGTTAGCACTCAGACCTAGTGAGGTTCCAGTTGATGATAGATGTATATACAGTGTTTGCGATATACATCTATCTATAGTTAGTTATTATTACATTGTATTTCTGATAACCTGTGTATGATTCTGGCTACTCTCTGACCTTCCTATTGCTAAACGATTCTGTACCTCTGCCTTTCTGACTTTAGTTGCTGAACCTCTGCCTGATATTAACTACTCTCTTGCCTGCCGTTTTGGTACTGTCTCTGCCTGCCTGTTATCGTACTTTGCCTGTCTGACTACTCTACTCACCAGTGGGCCCTAGCCACTGGTGAGGTGCTCTGGCTATTAGAACCCACCAGCTCCTCTGGTGAGGTTCAGACTCACTTGTATGAGCTCCAGTGACTGTTAGTACCTTGCCAGCTCCTCTGACAAGGTCTTGCTAAACTATTCAGTAACTGGTGCTGTTAGTACCTTGCCAGCTCCTCTGACAAGGTCTTGCTAAACTATTCAGTCACTGGTGCTGTTAGTACCTTGCCAGCTCCTCTGGCAAGGTCTTGCTAAACTATTCAGTCACTTGTGCTGTTATTACCTTCCCAGCTCCTCTGGAAAGGTCTAGTTTAACTATTCAGTCATTTGTACTGTCAGTACCTTACCAGCTCCTCTGGTAAGGTTTAGCCAAACGTCTTTAGTTCTCTCATTATTAGTACTTTCCCAGCTCCTCTGGTAAAGGTATTGTTATTTGTGTTGATAGACCCTCCAGCTCCTCTGGAGAAGTCTATATTGTTGCAGCTAGTACCCACCAGCTCCTCTAGTGAGGTCTAGCACTGTTCATGCAGCTAGTACCCACCAGCTCCTCTGGTGAGGTCTAGCACGCACTATTGTTGCAGATAGTACTCACCAGCTCCTCTGGTGAGATCTATCTATTTGTTCTACTGTTGCACCAAACTACACCTTACTCTCAGCTAGCTATACTAGTATTATTGGTGATACTGCAGATCACCACCTAATCAGGTATAGCGTCTGTATTATTGGTGAATCTGCAGATCACCAATGATCAGACGTCTGAGTTGCAGCACCCAATCGTTACAGTGTGTGTTATATGTGAAAGGCAGTGTTCTCTATAGTGTGTGTGTGTGTGTGTGTGTGTGTGTGTGTGTGTGTGTGTGTGTGTGTGTGTGTGTGTGTGTGTGTTATATGTGAAAGGCAGTGTGCTCTATAGTGTGTGTTTGTGCTCTATAGTGTGTGTACTTGTGTATAATGTCGTATTTTGCAGGCAGTGTGTTCTATAGTGTATGTTTGAGTGTGTTGGGGTGGGTGGGATACCACTATGAGTACTTTATGCCGTATGTGTCAGGCTGTGTGTGTGTGTGTGTGTGTGTGTGTGTGTGTGTGCATGTGTGTGTGTGTGTGTTTTTGTACTATACTGTATGTGGCAGCCAGCCACAGTAAAAAGGGCACCGGAGATAGCCGCTAGTAGAATATCAGTATAACTACTGATATTCTACTAGTTAGTTTGGATAATATCAGCAATCTTTACCGATATTTTACTATGACTGTACCTAACTTTACCCTAACAGGAACCCTCCCTCTAGATGCCTATTACTAACTGATCCCCCCGATGATGCCTAAAATTAAGACCCCTCCTGGTGATGCCTAAGCCTAACCCCCCCGTTGGTGCCTAACCTTAACCCCCCCCCCCACCGTCGCCTAATACTAAGGACCCCCACTGCTACCAAAGGCCCTGATCACACTACACGCTTTGTCGTCCGTAATTTCGGCAACGCCTGCGGGAGGAGGCCACGCACGAACAGCAGAAGTGCATAGACAGCACTGTCTGAATGTTCACATTACATGCGTTGCGGACCAGTGCGGTCCGCAAACGCATGCTGCACGCATTTTTTAGCAAAACGTGCGGCTGACCCATTCACTACAAGTAAATGAGATCAGCCACGCAACACATACAAACACAGATTGTGTGCGATCGTACGCATTGCGTTCCGATCGCATGGTCATCTGCGGGTTGTAATGTGAACGACACACACCCCTGCCTAAGCCTACCTGCCGATGTTTTGGATGTCACCATAGGGAGCAATGTTAAAAGTCACAATTAGTGGCTATTAGCGCATTATTTTCATGTGTTTATTGTAGCCACAGTTTGCATAGTGGACAGACCCGCAGCCGCTATTGTATTGGGCCTAAATTGCTGCTGCTAGCCACTAGGCGCTGCTTTAACATTCTCTATGGCGGTGCCCTTTGCACCTGTTTCAGTTAGGGGTCACTAGGTTTGCCAGTATGGGGCTCAGAAATTTCTGATGGTGGCCCTGCTGAGATATACAGGACATCCATGGAATGATTGCCTCCTCATTGCCTGTGTAGTGTTTGCAAATCCATGGCAGCAGCTTATGGGGTAGATGCACTGCCTGCAGCTGTCTGTGAAAAGTGACATTAGGATACTTATTTACTTACATATTGCCATTTTTAATTGTAAAATGTAATATTGCCGTGCATTTACAGGCTTGACAAATTAGGTCCAGGCTGTTCCTTAACTTTCTCTAGAAACTTTTTGTACTGTTGTTTAAGGTAAACCATTTGGCACAGTACTACATTTGGTTTGATAAAAAAATGACCAGTGTGCAATATCTGTACACAGTGCATCCTAATTTCCTGAGTACATTTTCTGCTACTTTAATGATTTATGGGTGGAATTTAAATGAAGCAGAGGTTATTTTGTACTTTTTTTTAAATCTTTTGCATAACCTTATTAGTAGATGCAACATTACCATTTTGGCAGTCAACAAATTTGGATTCATGCTTACACTAACTTATGTTTTGTTTAATGTTTCCTATTTATATATAAAGGAATGCTAAACTATCATTAGTAAAACACACAAGTTCTACACAAGACTTTGTGTATTATAAAATTATTAAATATTCTGTTATTCAATCTGCAGCAAGCTGTGATTTTGACAGACAGGCACACTATTTAGTATTTGCCTGCTTACAACTAGAGATGGTCAATGACGTGTCTATACATTTAAATTTCATTGTCAATCGTATGCATCTTAAAACTGGCCCAATTAAAAACTCACAGGAAGTGCATTTGATTGGTTCCTTTGCCCTCACACGGTATAGGCTCCACATTTGGCTATCCCAGCCTGCATGGGTGACAAGGGAATAAAAATGCTTCGTGGGGGGGGGGGGGTGGCGGGCAAGCCTCACATCATTTTTTTATTTAACTTTTTAATGGCCAAATCACAATTAAATTTAAAAAATGACTTGGAGTCCCCCCTCCCAAGCCTTTTTAACCCCTTGTCTTTCATGCAAGCTGGAATAGCCAGATTGTGGAGCCTGGACCTCATGGGACTCTCCAGCCTGGGCTATACCAGCCAACATTGTCCATGGTATGGGGGAGCTCTGGAAGAGAAGAGTGGCCAAGCCTCCCCTTCTCCTCCAGAGTCATTGCCCAAACCATAGACAAGGGGCTCTTCCCCTCCGGTTTCTGGTGCTAAAATCAGAATAGTTAAAGGGACTCCGAACAGTGCAGTAACTATTGAAAGATGCATACCATTTTGAAGCTCTCTTTCTCCTCCCTACGCCTTTTAGTTTTCGTTATTTTCGCGATCGAATTTGCGGCAGCCATCTTGGATTCCTTATTCAGCATTGTATTATGCAGGACGTGTCGGCAGCTCCATTCAGTGCAATGCAATAAAATACAAGGAACCCAGGGGGATATAATTACAAACATCATGCCGGTAGGTGTGAGGATATAATTAATTAGTTGTGGGTATGCTTAAAGGCATAACCACAGCACTGCTCGGAGTCCCTTTAAGGTAAAAATGGGTATCTGGAATAATTTATTACTTTTTACTGTATGACAACATGGTTCCAAATTTGGGTTAAAAATGTGATTTAAAAGTTAAATACATGTTTAGTTAACAATTACCCAGTAAGCATGGTCAGCTGTCTATTTTCCTTTTTAATAATCTGTTGTTTGTATAATTCATTTTTTTAACACAGGAAGTCTGTCCTCTGTAATTCTCGTCTACTGTGACTATTAATTCCCTTGAAATGTTTGACCTGCTTTCAGCTGTCTTTGATACAGTTCAGATTTACAAATTAAATAACCTGGTCCATTTTTAGGCATAGGTCACTAAGGCAGCCGCATAGCGCTGTAGCCAGTTGGTCAGAGTCCCATGTTATACTCACCAGGATTCACGTTAGCTTTTCATTTTGCTTAAAAAGTGAGGCAAAAGCTAAGATCCTTCAGCAGACAGCTTTCCAGTGTATAAACTATATGTGTATACATTTGTGCTCCAACAGCAAAAGAGTAGACAATTCTCCCTATATTTCTTGCTTATCTTACTTGATAGTCAAGTAAAGACCCATAAGCATGCTAGACTAAAGTTAGCTGAGGCGGCTACTAACGACCGCCTCAGATGATAATCAGGCGTGTGTACAGTGGCTCGTGACCCCTGAAACGCAACCCCTAGAATTCAAATTAGGGACCCAGTGCTGCAAGGCAAGAGAGCTAACCACTTCACCTCAGTGCTACCCAGCTGACACGCATCTGTGCAGCCCAGTGATGTCGCCCAAGGGGATTGGGTCCCGATACCCAACTGGTGTGTACGGCCCTTTACCCACACTGCTAGATCACATTTTAAGTCTCTGAATGAGCTGTGTTGAGAGCAGTGGGGGTGAATATGCAAATGAAGCAGTGGTGCAGCCAAGTCCTATTATAATTATTAGCTTTATTTATAAAGTGTTAACATATTATGTAGCACTGTAAATAGTCATTTCAACATCATACAAACATACAAAATCAAGATACATATTACAAGACAGAGAGTCAGTATACAAGTAACGTAGCATATGTACAATGTGTGAGCAGAAGAGAATGGAAAGTCTGGGAGCTCGTCTTACTAAATTATTTAAATTATTATTATACACTGCTAAAAAAATAAAGGGTACACAAAAATAAGACATCCTAGATGTCTTATTAAATACTTTATTCTTTACATAGTTGAATGTACTTTCCATGAAATTGCACAAAAATTATCAACAACGGAAATCCAACTTTGGAAGTCCGGGTTTGGACTCAAAATAAAAGTGGAAAAAAAACCCACTGCAGGCTGATCCAACTTTGTCGTAATGTCCTTAAAACAAGTCAAAATGAGGCTCAGTAGCGTGTGTCGCCACTTCATGCCTGTATGACCTCCTTACAATGCCTGGGAAGGCTCTTGATGAGGTGGCAGATGGTCTCCTGAGGAATCTCCTCCCAGACCTGGACTAAAGCACCCACTAACTCCTGGACAGTCAGTGGTGCAACGTTAGTGGATGGATCAAGACATAATGTCCCAGATGTGCTCAATAGGATTCAGGTCTGGGGAACGGGCGGGCCAGTCCATAGCATCAATGCCTTCATCTTTGTAGGAACTGCTGACACACTCCAGCCACATGAGGTCTAGCATTGTCTTGCATTGGGGGGAACCTAGGGCTAACCGCACCAGCATATGGTCTCACAAGGAGTCTAAGGATCTCATCTCGGTACCTAATGGCAGTCAGGCTACCTTTGGGGAGCACATGAAGAGCTGTGCGGCGCCCCCAAAGAAATGCCACCCCACACCATTACTGACCCACTCCGAAACCGGTCATGCTGGAGGATTTTACAAGCAGCAGAACATTTTCCACTGTGTCTCCAGACTCTGTCACATGTACTCAGCGTGAACCTACTTTCATCTGTGCCAGTGGCGAATTTGACAATCTTGGTGTTCTTGGAAAATGCCAAACGTCCTGCACGATGTTGGGCTGTAAGCAAAATCCCACCTGTGGATGTCGAGCCCTCATACCACCCTCATGAAGTCTGTTTCTGGCTGTTTGAGCAGACAAATACACATTTGTGGCCTGCGGGAGGTCATTTTGCGGGGCTCTGGCAGGGCTCCTCCTGTTCTTCCTTGCACAAACGTCGAGGTAGTGGTCCTGCTGCTGAGTAGTTGCCCTCCAGGTCTCCTGATGTACTGGCCTGTCTCATGGTAACACCTCCATGTTCTGGACACTACACTGACAGACACAGCAAACCTTCTCGCCACAGCTTGTATTGATGTGCCATCCTGGATAAGTTGCACTACCTGAGCCACTTGTGTGGGTTGTAGACTCATGCTACCACTAGAGTGAAAGCACTGCTAGCATTCAAAAGTGACCAAAATATCAGCCAGAAAGCATAGGAACTAAGAAGTGGTCTGTGGTCACCACCTGCAGAACCACTCCTTTATTGGGGATATCTTGCTAATTGCCCATAATTTCCACCAGCTGTCTATTCTGTTTTCACAACAGCATGTGAAATTGATTGTCAATCAGTGTTGCTACCTAAGTGGACAGTTTGATTTCACAGAAGTGTGATTGACTTGGAGTTACATTGTGTTGTTTAAGTGTTCCCTTTATTTTTTTTTGAGCAGTGTATTTAGATTTGAGTTAGGAGTTGAACAGTCATTTCCTAGTAACCTCCATTTACAGAGGCACTTTGATGACTAGAAGACTCATATAAAATCATACTAAGGGAAGCACCGTGGTATAGTGGTTAGCAGTCTTGCTTTGCAGTGCTGGGTCGGTCCTGGTTTAAATCCCAGCCAAGGCACTATCTGGAAGGAAATTGTATATTCTCCCCGTGTCTGCGTGGGTTTCCTACGGACACTACATTTCCTACCACATCCCAAAAATATAATTGATAAGTTAATTGGCTTCCCCCTACATTGGTGCTAGACATACACTACATGATACATACATAGATATATGACTATAGTAGGGATAAGAATGTCAGCCCCTCTGTAGGGCAGTTAGATGACAAGACAATATACTCTGTACAGTGCTGTGGGGATCCGTTGAAAAAGGCGACTGAGCTGCCGGTATGAAAAGGGTGCCTCCATAGACATCAATGTTATTACTGCAATATCGGCTACAAGGTGGTGAAAAGGGCACCCCAGTTTTGACATAGGCTACAAGCGGGCACCCTTTGGTAGCCCATATTTTATTTAGCTAGTTTCGGCTACAGTAGGGCACCCCTTTGTAGCCCATATTTTTTAAGCTACAAGGTTTTCTGCTACAATAGGGCGGCCCTTTGTAGCCCATATTTTTTTAAGCTACAAGGTTTTTGGCTACAGTAGGGCACCCCTTTGTAGCCCATATTTTTTATTCAGCTACAAGGTTTTTGATTCTGCTACAAAAGGGCGCCCCTTTGTAGCCCATATTTTTTATTCAGCTACAAGGTTTTCGGCTACAAGGTTTTTGATTCTGCTACAAAAGGGTACCCTTTTATAGCCGAGATTTTTGATTTGGGGGTACAGGGGATGTTAGGATTAGGCATCACAAGCGGGGGGGGGGGGTCTTAGGGTTAGGCACCACTAGGGGGTTTGGGGTTAGGCACCACCAGGGGGGGTATAGGGTTAGGCACCACCAGGGGAGTCTTAGGGTTAGACACCACCAGGGGAGTCTTAGGGTTAGGCACCACCTGGGAGGTCTTAAGGTTAGGCACCACCTGGGGGGTCTTAGAGTTAGGCACCACCTGGGGGGTCTTGGGTTAGGCACCACCTGAGGGGTCTTAGGGTTAGGCACCACCTGGGGGGTCTTAGGGTTAGGGACCACCTAGGGGGTCTTTCGATTAGGCACCACCTGGGGGGTCTTAGGGATAGGCAGTAAGCACCACCAGGGAAGTCTTAGGGTTAGGCACCACCAGGGGAGTCTTAGGGTTAGGCACCACCTGGGGGGTCTTAGGGTTAGGCACCACCAGGGGGGTTAGGGGTAAGGGAGGGTTCTGTGTGAGAGTAGCGGGAAGTTAGGTCATAGTAATCACCAGGGGCTGTCTTAAGGTTAGGCACCACCAGGGAGGGATTAGGCACCACCAGGGAGGCGTTAGGGTTAGGCACCACCAGTGGGGTTAGGGTTAGGCACCATCAGGGGAGGGTTCTGTGTGAGAGTAGGGAGAAGTTAGGTCATAGTAATCACTTTTCTCAGCTATATCTAGAGCCCTTTTATAGCCCAACAAATTTTGCCTATAACAGCATCCTTTTTATAAACTAAAACTAGCTTTTTTGGCTACCCCAGGAGACCTTTGTAGCCGAATTTTGGATATATGGGCTACACCAGGCACCCTTTGCAGCCAAATTTGGCATATATGGGCTATACCAGGTGCCTTTTGTAGCCAAATTTGGAATATATGGGCTACATCAGGTGCCCTTTGTAGGCGAATTTGGAATATATGGGCTACACCAGGCGCCCTTTGTAGCCAAAGTTGGTATATGGGCTACACCAGGCTCTCTTTTTGTAGCCGAATTTGGCATATATGGGCTACATCAGGCGCCCTTTTTTTCAGGCGCCTTTTTCAAATAGACGCGTGCTGCGGAAGATGTTGGCGCTCTATAAATAATAATAATCATAATTAAGGACCCCAACATATTTTGGTGGAGCCATCATTGCAAGATCATACAAGGCATGGACTCCTTAACCGTAAATATCAGCTATAGTCTCCATTTCTGTCCATTCCAGTATGTGCAGAACTATTTTAATTAACTGAAATGTACCATTTTACTTTGACTATTAAGAAACCTTTGAAGATGCAGCTTATATAGCCTAGCCCTTAGCCTTCAGTCATGTAAATTAAAATATATGTTAATGCAACTCCTCCAGGACCACTTGGCCTTCCAGCGAGTGTAATACTTTCTACGGTGAGATGGGAAATCACATAAACTGTGAGCAATATTATGCTACTGATATCTCACTGTCAGGGATTAAATCAGGGGAAGTCTCACGCTGTGGCCATTTCATCACAGAGACTCCCTGTGGACGCTGGAGAAGCTGGCTGGTTATTTATTTAATTTTTTTTTATCTTTCGTTCTCTACTCGTCTCCGCATAGGCGAAAAAAAAAATCACATGATCATGCTGATGTTTGTGTATATCATTATAACTTCCCATTACAATTATTCACCAAGTGTGAGATGTAATTGAGATATATGGTGCAATTTAGTTTTATCGCTAGGGGAAGTTGCTAAAAATACAAAAGCATAATAAAGAAATGGTGGGCTTTTTTTATTATTATATAAGCTCAAAAAATATATATATAAAAATGATTGCGGCGCCGGTACAGTAAGCACAACTGTTTTATTTGGTGGAAAGTAAAGCAAAAAAAAATATATAATTTATCTCTGAGCAGAAAAATCTTGCTTCATTCCATTTCGTTTTTTGCATTCGGTAATTCCAGTTATATCTTCGGGGACATTCAGTGGTAAATGGTATGCAGGACTTGATTTTGTGAACCACCCAATGCATTTTAAGTGTTCTCTATAGTGCAGCAGGATTTCTAAAAGGCCAAGCACAAAGACCTCAGATTGCTATTAACAAACAAGTACTATTATTTATCAAGGCCAATTCTGCTGAGAAATATCAGTAGATGAGGAGCAGATGTCGGATTGACAATAACATAAAAAAAATGAAAAAAGAAAAAAAAGGAAAAGAAAAAAAAACATAAAAAAGTCCTACTGTATTTTTTAAAAGGTCACATTTTTGAAGGATAGGAAATACATCACTGATGCATTTCACCTGTTTCTTGCTTTGGAATACTGCTACATGTGCGTTTGTCATCCTTTTCAAAAAGCAAAATGGTTTTATTCAGTTATGCAATTAGGCAGGTCAATGATTTATTATAGGCTGCGCCCCGGCTATTGTGTCTGTGCAGCGGGTAAATACTGTCTGTGAGACTCTGATATTCCCTGAGCTGTCGGTAGTCTCGTTTTCAGTGTCATCTTAAACACTCAGCAGACACTAGCCAGGTTTCCGTCAAGCACCTACATTTTAATTTGCTTCTTGCTTTTTTTCTTTCTTTCTTTTTTTCCCCCATCCTACTGAATTGAACAACTCCACTGCTTGCAGCACAGCAGATGTGTGGGGTATGGCTCTCTGCAAAACAAATAGCAATCATATGTTAGCCTTTGTAGTGAGGGCTCTGAAAGAATACACATTTCAACTGCTGATCAAATGCTGTCTGCTTCAGAAGATTTATCATGATCTTATGAAAAAAAGATGGAGTTTTCAATTGTAAGATGTTTGTAATTTAAATGTATTGTAGTGTTAATGCTTTACGGAAGAACAAAAAAAAGAAGAAATGGACATAAACATATTGTGAAGATAAGTAGATAAGGTATGCAAAACGCTCAATGATTTAAAAAACTATCATGCAATGGGGTTGTTTTATTTAAGTAAAGTTACTGTACGCAGGTTGCGCAAGTACAAATCTTTGATGGGGCCACCAAATCCTTAATTTGCCTCTTCTTGATGTCCCTCACAGCCTGGGGACCCATCTCACAAGGGTCATAAAACAAGTGTGGCCATCAGGATAGTCACACCTATAACACGTGTAGCCACAAAAACACCTGATCTGGAGTATCAGAGAAAGAAAAGGTTAGTAGCTGGAGCCCCTCTACAGCTGTAGCCATGGGCTGCCCCCCCATCTACGCCCCTACCATGCCAATTTCCACTTCTGCGGAAAATCAGCTTTCCGCCATTGCCGATTACCACTACTGATTCCACTTTCCGTTACCGATTTCTGCATTCCGATGTGTTTTTTTGCGGTAATTTTTGTGGAATTTAATATCGATTTTCTCAAAAACTACCAGGTCTTTTTGAAAGATTGTTTTTCCTCTTGTTACCACTCTTCTGCTTAACATACCCTAAAAATTTGACTTTAGAGGTTAATAGCAACGCCCCCATAGGCACTAGAAACACCAAATTTTCAGGGTTTGTTAAGCAGAAGAGTGGGAACAAGATGGGAAAAATCTTTCAAAAAGACCTTGTAGTTTTTGAGAAAATTGATGTTAAAGTCAGCGGAAATTTCCACGATTTATGCAAAAATCCGCCTGCACACTTGCATTACCGATTTCCAAATTCCGATGCAGAAATGCAATTTTCGATCGGAAATCCAAATGTGCATTGCGCTACATCTTGCTAGCAGTGCATGTGTTACCTAGAAAATGTACTGTAGGTTGCGTTATTTGCGCAATGTGCATTACACACTTGGTGTAAGTATCAGTAAAATTGGTGTGTCCTGCCTGCATGTTAACAGGCAGTATTCTTGCAACTCTAGTACTGGCAAAAATATTTCATATAAAAAATATTGCTGTTGTGTTCCACTGTAGTATGGACAGCCATTATGCAACCTCTTCTGGCTCCAGGTTAAAAAAATACAGTCATTATGCC
The DNA here is from genome assembly GCF_040937935.1 of Hyperolius riggenbachi. Lineage (NCBI taxonomy): Eukaryota > Metazoa > Chordata > Amphibia > Anura > Hyperoliidae > Hyperolius > Hyperolius riggenbachi. Next base: position 109,512,813 of record NC_090651.1, read on the forward strand.
CTTCCTCCTTTAAAGGTATAGGTTGTATATCTCTATAGTAGTCGCAATTGTAGTGCCTATTATTATAGTGACTTTCACTTTAATGTCTCCTGTCATAATCCTATTATTGATCATGTCATGTCCTCTGTGATAGCCCCCTCCATTACAGTGTGCAAAGTCGCTGTCCCCTTCATTATAGCGCTCCTTGATGTGACCTCCTTCATTATAATGGACCTTACTATAGCCTACTTCCCCATTATGTTGTGCCTTTGATAGAATCCTCCATAATCGTGTTCCCAGCCATAATGCTCCCAGTGCAACAGCCATAGCTCCATCTGCAGAGATCATCCATGGACTCTAAGTACTTATCTTTTCCCTGGACCTGCTTCTTGCTACCGCTGTCCATATTCAAACCTGCATGAGAATCCTTCCTTGTGTGATCTGTTCCTCACACCCAACGTAACCTGAAAAGCTGTCCTGGAGAACAGATGAGACATGGTGGGAAGAAGAATTTCAGAAGAGGATATTAGGATTGAGGAAATGTAGCTATACTTACACTCCATGTCAGTCTCTGAAGTGGAGACAAGAAGACTGAGATTGTCCCCAGGTATGGGCCCCAGCTCAAATAACTTAGTAACACCACTGTGTAAAACCAATGTCAATCATTGACGTTGGCTTGTTTACAGTAGAGTACCACATTGTTGCTTGTGTCAGTGTCAATGTATCACTGACCAGACTGTGTTTTTGGCGGTATTGTTGGGTTATAGTGTGAAGAAACTGGGCCCAGAAAGTTTTTTGTGAGGTGCCCTACACTTTTTTTTTTTTCAAATAAGTTTTATTGAAGAAAATGTTTTTCGTATACAAACATGCATTACATTGATAACATCAACCCACTCACCCCACCCTATCCCAATCTGAAATTCCACCCCCCCCCCCCCCCCCCCCTGCCAACCTTATTTCCTCTCACAGTCCCCAACCACACAGAATCATTTGTGAGCTTACACATCAGTGTCATAGGCAACACCATGTTTCTTAAGGTGTTCTAACCACGGAATCCAGATACTGTTGAATTTTAGGGGACAATTCCTCTGAATATAAGTTAATTTGTACATGGGTATGGTAGCATTTACTATTTTGATCCAGGCTGCCACGGATGGGGTCTCTGACTGTATCCAATGCAGGACAATGGTTTTCCTGGCAAAATATGAAAGTATGTCCCAAAGCAGAACTAATCTCCTAGAGGGTGTAATGTCGCCTGAAATCCCCAGTAGATGTGTTTTAGGATCCAAAGAAATAGGTATTTCAAATATTTTTTGTAGCAATTCGTTAATCTATATAAATACTAAATAATAATAATAATAATAATAAAAATCTGATCCCAATATAGCTGAATGTTTGGACAATTCCAGACCATATGCATAAAGTCTCCAGGGGACTGCCTACACCTAGGACATTCATCAGATCTGTCAGGGTACATATTTACTAACCTGGCTGGAGTGTAATAAATACGGAATATAAGGTGCCCTACACTTTTAAGGTTATCAAGCGAAGGGATAGCTAGAAATGAACGGCTTCAACCCCCTTACTTACTGGTGGTGCTTGGTGCAAAAAGAGCCTGCGGCACACCATGATGCAATAGAAGGCAGTTGACGCATTCTGGACATGCAGGTCCTTAGTTGACTAAAGACCTGTGTGTCCAAAACATGCCAACTGCCTTTCTTATCCTTGTGGATGTGCTACAATAAAGTTTGTGGATTTCATTGCATCATGGTGTGCTGCGGGCTCTTTTGCGGAAATTGGGTATAAAGTGCTATGCTTACATAGGTGCATGGTGCTACCATTAACAACAGTCACCAATCAGGTAAAGCTAGCACTCCCACATATATTCAATCAGCCCATAAGTAGAACTGTATTTTTTATCAAAGCCAATCTTTTTAAGACAGCTGTGGGTCCTTTCATCAAGGCGGAACAATAAGGGCCTGAACATTTTACGGAAAGGCTCATACCCACACTGGTCTGAAATCGGCCATGGGGGACGATAACAACCGCCATGGCTGAGAATCAGACCAGAGTGGGTACAGCTGAACAAGACAATTGCTAAAGATCTGGCATCACATTGTTCTTTCCGTTCGCCCATCCGCTGGCAGCCAATCGATGACAAGGCGCTCTTCGTTCACCCGCCCCCTGCATAGCAACATATGCCACATCAGCCAAAGGCTGATGATGCGTATGAACACCATCATGGCTGCTCTGTTGCCTAGTAGCAACTATTAGGTAAAAATGACATAACCTGGGCAAATCCAGTGTATTGTTGAAAGCAAATCCTAGTCGGTACTTTAACCATCACAATGTATGAGTGAGATATGAATTGTCATATTTTGGTCATCATGGTTTTTTTTGTGTGTCACTTGTGGCAAAGAAAAGTTAGGGTAAAGCTGCTTCTAAATAAAAGAAAAAAAAATATTAAACCTATTTATAGATTGTTCTTTGATTTTTACAGGACTGTGCATGAACACTGCTATTTAAAATTACAGAGAGTTTATCTTATAAAAAGTATAATCCCTGGCCTTCACACAAAGCTAAACATAGAGATGTAGTGTTATATGCAGAAAGGAAAGATGGGACATAAAATTTCCCATTTTTAAACATGGCTTTAGAGATTAGATGGCAGTCAGACCTGATCTGCTTGCCAGAACATTAATTTATCCCTGGAACCTGCTGAGATATGTATAAGCCTAGATGTTCAGCTACCCACTTCGCTACACTTATCTCTGTACCAACACTGGGGGCCGGTAGGTTGCTGGTCAAAACATTCTGAACTCAGCTGATAGCCTTTTTCCTCCAAGGGTGGTACAGTGCACAAGGGAGTCTCTTCTGTGACTAATAGACAATCTGTTGTGTTCGGAGATCGTTAAACAGAAAGACAGGAAGACGGGAGATGTATATGGGATTCAGAAGGAAAACAGTGTCCCCCTTTTATTCCATATCTCTAAGTGAGAACACCAACAGCTGCTCGTGTTAAGGCTCTCTAAAAGTTACAACACTACAATGTAAAGAGCTGGCCTGACATATTCCTAAATATTATACCATCTGCTAGCATTGCTGAGGCCAAAATCCACAATGATTTTTTTTCACATTATTTTTATTTTTTAGTTATTTGTTTATCACATACAGTGACATAAAATCATATAATGGGAGATAGGAAGAAACAAATCATATCAGCAAAACACTCTACAGTATAAAATGTGATTATTTACTAGGAATGAAGGGAAAGGTATTTAGGAGATCATGTGTAGTTAAATATATGCCATGCTTTCAGACTAACACGTTGACACGCAGTGGCGTAACTAAGGAGCTGTGGGCCCCGATGCAAGTTTTACATAAGTAATTATTATGAGCACAGGACAAATAGAGAGCTAATACTGCAGTTCAGGGAGGACCCCTTGGGGCCCCTCTGACCCAAGGGCCCCGATGCGGTCGCAACCTCTGCACCCCCTTGCTATGCCCCTGTTGACACGGTTGACACGGTATAGATTTAAAAGACAAAAGTGAGAGGGATATGGAAGCGACCATATTTATTTCCTTTCCGCATAACCTGGACATCTTGCTGATCCTCTGCATCTAATACTTTTATCCACAGACCCACGAACAAGCAACTAGCAAGCAGATTAGAAGTTTGACTTACAGAGGAACTGTAACCAAAGATTGAACCTTATCCTATATCAGTAGCTGATACCCTTTTTTCCATGAGAAATCTTTACCTTTTCTCAAATAGATCATGAGGGATGTCTGTATAAGAGGCGATCTTTGGGGGAGGAAGGGGGGGGGGGGGGCAAGTGGGGCCTGCAATCATGTTCACCATGCCCATTTAGGTGGTAGTGCAGGAAAGGGCTACAGAAGTCTAGCTGTTTGTGATCTGAACAGTAGTAAGTCATTTACAAATACACAGATCTTCCTATTTTGTTTTATGCACCTTATATTTTGCACAGACGTCCCTTTTATTGCTTAGGTTTTTGTCTTCAGCATGCTTTACTGTACTTTGCCGCTTGTATTTTTGTAATTAATTTCTACACTGACATGAAGCTTGCCGAATGTCAGATTAAGTTACGTGCAAGAGCCTCAGCCTGAAGGGCCCAGGGGCTTTTAGGTCAGTCAGTGGAGCATGACTTAGAGCTGGGGGGGGGGGGGGGGCTCGGGCTGGAGCCTCCAGATTGGCTGGGGATGGGTGCTAGGCTGACTGGGGAGATGGAGATGGGTACTAGGCTGGCTGAAGAGCTGGGGATGGGTACTAGGCTGGCTTGGGTGCCTAGGATGGGTACTAAGCTGGCTCAGGATGGATGCTAGGCTAGCTGGGGAGCTGGAGAGGGATGCTAGGCTGGCTGGGGAGCTGAGAATGGGTACTAGGTTGGCATTGGTGCCTGGGATGGGTACTAGGCTGGCTCGGGATAGATGCTAGGCTAGCTGGGGAGCTGGAGAGGGATGTTAGGCTGGCTGGCGAGCTGAGAATGGGTACTAGGCTGGCTGGGGATGGGTGATAGGCTAGCTGGGGAGCTGGGGGTGGATACTAGGCTGGCTGGGGATGGGTACTAGGCTGGCAGGTAGTTAAAAGCCACTAAGCCTGTTTGATTACATTACGTATTGTAATTGTTCTTATATTGGTTGGCTTAGTGGCCTTAATTGTTTTTGAACAATAAAAAAGTGTACTGCATTAGAGGCGGACAAGCCCGTGGGCCTGGTGGTACGGTAACATGTATGGCCTACACTTATGGCTCAAGGCCCCACATATGACACTCGCCCCAGGCCCTGTGTACTCTAAGGCCGCCTCTGGTCTGTATGGCTGATATTGTGGTAAAGCCCCTCTTACAGTGTGATGTCAGGAACACAAGTGCCTATAGCACTCTGAGCCAATTCGCTCTTACCTTGAGACACTGTTTTATTAACCTGAGGAATCGGGTGAATGCCCACAAATCCCATTGTCCAGTGTTTTTGAATAAATTATTTTTGTAACGTATATATTTCCTCATCTTGGGGTACTTTTTTCTTTCCTTTTTAACTGTTTTAAACCATTTTACACATCCTTTCCCTTCCAGTATAGCCCGTGTACAAGGCATTAGAGATGATATATCATGGACATGTTTCATGTGGCATTACATTGGTTATTGATACTGATATTTCAACATTGCTTACTTTCAGTTTAGATATTTGTACCATTGGCATTGTGGAAAGTGGAAAACCCACCTAACTAAAAATAGTGCTAACTCAGCAGATATGTCTAAAACTAAAGGGAACTGAGCACAAAAAATTGACATTGAACCTCCCCATAAGGGAGGTTTGTAACACTGAATGTTGTAGGGGCAGGGTTAGGGAGAGTGCAAATTGGCTACCTACAGGGTTGGAGGTGTTTCTCCTCATCTAGCCCCCCGTCCCTGTGACGGTCACCACCACCTCATATGCAGCAAACTCACTTCAAAGAACCTACATCTGAAGCTCGCTCCCAGTGGCAATGCATGCTGGGAGCTGTATGTCGCAATGCATGCCAGGAGCTGTAGTACATCTCCCTGGTGGAAGATACACGCACATCTACAGACTACAGCTCCAGGCATGTATTGCGGCATAGAGCTCCTAGCGTGCATTGCGACAGGGAACGAGCTTAGGATGTAAGTCCTTTGAAGTGCTGCTGGCTGTGAACGGAATAGCGATCATCACAGGGATGGGGGCTACATGAGCAGCGCCCCTATGTAACCACTTAAGCTCCCTTTAACCCCCCTTTCCACAGTATTCAGTGTTACAAACCTTCTTTTTTCTGTGCTCTGTTGCCTTTAACCCCTACTACAGAATAACACTTAAAGAGGGGGAGTCTGTATGGCTGACGTTGAGGTGAAACCCCTCCCACAGTGTGATGTTATGAACAAGGTCCTGACAGTTTGCTGTCTGTGAACCACATTACATTGTAGGAAATAATGTAGGAAACAACAAACATTCCATACATATCACCTGGCAGAACTAAAAATGTCACCACCAGTGATACATTTTAGAAGGTAAATTAGGGAGAGGAAAGTAAGGAATTTTATTCATGATGTTATTTTCACGACAGTTCCTCTTTAAAAAGCTGCGGACCACCAAACGCAGATTGGCGGCGGGTTTGCAGTGCTTGTCCTTCAGCGATGCATGTATGCATCATCTCGCGAGGAATGAGATTTGATGGGAACTCACGCTCACACGAGCTGCGCTCCCATCAGTGTGTGCAGCCTGCCAGCCAATGACCGACACTGGCAAGCTGTTCATTTTATTTATATATTCATTTTAGTATGTATATAGCACTGACATCTTACGCAGCACTGCACAGAGTATATTGTTTTGTCACTAACTGTCCCTCGGAGGGGCTCTAATACCTACAATAGGCATATGTCTATGTATATATTGTGTAGTGTACGTATCGTAGTCTAGGGACAATTTAGGGGGAAGCCAATTAACTTATCTGTATGTTTTTTTTTGTTTTTTTTGGGGGGGAGGGGGTTTCTTTTGTGAAAAATTTATTTTTTGATTAATATACTTTAAACTACAAATAGCAGCAGCAATTAAGTACCACCAAAAGAAAGCTCTATTTGTGAGAAGAAAATGAGGTAAAATTCATTTGGGTGCTAAGTTGTATGACCGAGCAATACACCATTAAAGTTGTGAAGTGCTGAATTGTAAAAAAATGTCCTGGTCACTAGGGGGTATAAACCTCTGGTCTTCAAGTGGTCAAATGCCCTTTAGAGCCCTTTGTTAACCTTCTGTAATGCTGGGGGTCATACTTTCTGACCACACAGCGCAACAAGGCTAAGAGCTGGATAATTGAAGAGATTACACGGGCTGCCCAGAGCAACTGCAGCTCTGGGCTTCCGATATCGCTGCAAATAAAACACAATGGCGGCGCAGTGCGATGTTGCGCTGCCTTAGTTCGCATTGTGCTGCCTTAGCGATAGCAAGCATTCAGATAGGTACAAGACAGGACTATAGATTGGAGCGTAACTAGTAGCAACCGCAGCTCACAGTCACATCCACAGAAGCAGAGCAAGCAGGATAACAACAGTCACCAGCAAGCATCCACCCAGGCAAGACTACAGGATAGAACGTAACTACTAATAGCAACCGCAGCCTATAGTTACGTTTCCAGAAACTAGAGTAGCAGGAATACTACAGTCACCAACGTGGTGATGGCAGAATCCAAGCTATCTGGATAATGGACTTCACTGATCCACCATGGATGCAGCGAACGTCCATCAAGCATGGAACTAGGCAATACACAATAATAAGAAAAATAACAAACGGCTCAAGTAACGGATAAATATATATTAGCAAGTCTGCATATATATTTATCAAGAACAAGCTAAAGCACAAGTAATAAGGTCACATAGAACTACAAAAACAGAACTATATAGAGTAACAAGGTGCCCAGTAGATCAGCGTACTGACCACTATGACGGGTGGGGTATCAAATGGGAGGCAGACTTTTATGCTGGCATCAGCCAATGGATGCAGGTATGTAAATCTCCACACAGCTGAATGGTAATCACTCAATCCTGAGCTGGCTTGATTACCATTTGCTAGCTGGCTGTGAATGCAAAGGACTCCCATAAGAAATACCTGCAGTATTATGTAACAACATGCATGCAGGAAATCCAGGGCTATCTGGCAGCAGCTCAGCTGCAACAAGCAATTGATGGAATGATGACAGCATCCTGAGCTTCCCAGAACTGCAGAGCGATTGCAAATGACAATGAGACCCATTGCAAATGCACAACTGAATGCAAGCAGATAAGCCAGAACTGTCCGTTTGCAGCTCCACTGCAACAGACAGAATACGCTACAGGAGGGATCATTACACATTCATGTTGTTTTTTTGTTTTGTTTTGTTTTTTAAAGCTCTAACTAGACCATGATTAAATAATGAATACATATATAAGCATACATTAGTCAAAATACTTTACAGCAAGAAGTGACCAAAAATAATTTATTGTGTTGCTAATCATAACTAATTGAAGCAGTGCTCCTTCTCGAGCACGGCTATGCAGTGGAGATTCACTTCTCCTGTTAATATCGTTTTGATAATTCAAACTACCAAATGGTTTATTTTTTTGCAAGATTAGACAGAAGAAAACATAAATAAAGGAGGTAACAAAGAGACAACAAAGTCTACACTCTTGGGTTTGCCCTTTATATGTACCAAAATGATTCTATGAATTCTGTCCAGCAGGTTCAGAGTGAGCTGAAGACTAATTAACATGTGCGGCTGTGATAGACAGACAGAGACAGGATGTCTCTTTTCTTGCAGAGCTTCCTTCAAGACAGCTATGTTAAAATCAGAATGAGAAATGAACCAAGTTGCTGAAGGAGTGGAGGTGTGGAGCGGAGGTGTAAGGTGATAAGATAAGATTTAAAGAGGATCCGCACATAAAGTATAGCATAATAAATAATTTAGGAAGCCCATTTTTACCTCAATTATCCTGATTTGAGCATCAAAAATCAAAAAGGCTTCTTATATCTATATATTACTGTATTGTGTATTGGTAAATTACCCCGCCCTCCCAGTGGTGTTTAGGCTAGGCTATGAAGTCATGCAGCCTTCACCCCCTGAGCACTTTGGGAGATCATGTGATATTCCTGCTCAGTTCAGAGAGGGGTAAAAGATCCATTCCAGATTTGATGGGAATTCACCTTGCCAGCAGTAAAGATATTGGCATCATTGATACATTGAAAAATGTACATCAGGAGGGAGGTAAGATTTTAAAATGGGCAAACACTGACTAAACAATTTATAAATCAATATTGTAAAAAAAAAAAAATTAAGACATTTTTTAATAATTAAAGCGGAATATAACCCTGCATTTCAACTTTGCTCTAAAACATTATTTACAGCATATTATATGCAAAAAAGCATTTTTTTTAGTAGACCAGCATTGGAAGGGTTAAACACAGAGGTTTACAGTTCTGTGGAGAGATATGCAGAAGTTCAGATAGATACATTCTATTTAGTTAAATGTATCTATTGAGAAATGTTACACACTCTTTGGCTGTCCTCCAGCTCCTTCTCAGTCAGAGACAGTGAGTCACATGCCACACTTAGATACATTTATGTAAACAAAATGTATCTATGTCAGCTTCGGATGCGTCTGCAGAAATCTCCCAGAACTTTAAAGCCCTGTGTAACCCTTCCAATGCATATAATATACTGTAAATAATGTTTTAGAGCAAAGTTGAAATGCAGGGTTATATTCCGCTTTAAGTTATATAAAATTCCTTTTAAAAGTGCAAGTACACGCCAGTATATGTAACAGTTACTGTTGCCTGCAGGGATGAGGACTCAATTCCTTAGGGGACAGCTGGGGCCCGAGTGATGTACAGACATGAGGGGGAAGGAGGGGCAATGCACAGCATACGATGGACCAGCTTCGAGTGGGAGGGGTAAGGAGGAGAATAATGTGCTCAGCCTGCATGGCAGAAACAACTCAGAACTCTGTCCTGTGCAAGAGTTCAGGTCCAATTTATAAATCTGAGTTGTGCATGTTTTTTTCCCAATGGTAAATTTAAGCACTTATAATATACCGTATTTTTCGGAATATAAGACGCTCCGGCATTTAAGACGCACCTAGATTTAGAGGGCAAAAATCAGGAAAAAATAAATAAACTAAACCTAGGTGCGTCTATGGTGCAGGGGCTTCTTATGGACCTCCAACGCCCCCAAAACTGTCTTTATCTAAGCTACACTGCCCATCTATACTAACACCTGCTACACTACACTTCACTTCACCCCTGCTGCCCCCATCAACTACACATTACTTCACTAACCCCTACTACAACTACACTACACTACACTACAGTATACTACACTTCCCTCACTAACACCTGCAGCCAACCCAAACTACACTACACTTCACTAAGTAACCCCTTCAGCCAACCCAAACAACACTACACTACACCCCTGCTGCATCTCACCTGATCCTGTCGCCGCGATCCTCCCCTCCTCCATCTGCCTGTCATCACCCGAGAGTCGCAGCAGCCGTCATCTGAGGGTCCCATTAGGTGTCATCAGAGGGTCCAGCAATCCCATCCAGTATCCCCGCTCTTTAAGTGTCCAGGTTGCCGGATCCTCTTCGCTGCAGTCATGCTTGTATGCAGCCTCGGGGTGATCACGCGGTGATTACGCGCTGCCGGGGCCGCCTTCCTCCATAGTTACAGCGTCCTCTTCTTAGATACAGTGCCCCGTTCTGCGTGACGAGCGGCGCACGTGCGCCTGACGTCATGCGTGACCCCGGCGCACATGCGCCGGTCGTCACACAGAAGGGGGCACTTTATCTAAGAAGAAGACGCCGTAACTATGGAGGAAGGCGCCCCGGCAGCGCGTAATCACCGCGAGCCTGCATACAAGCATGACTGCAGTGAAGAGGAGCCGGCGACTTGGACACTTAAAGAGCGGGGATCAGTCGGGGATACTGGATGGGATTGCTGGACCCTCTGATGACGGCTGCTGCGACATTGGATGACGGCGGACAGACGAAGGAGGCTAGGATCGCGGCGGCAGGATCCGGTAAGTATGTTATGGGGCGAAAATACCGTACCTTTGGAATATAAGACGCACCCACTTTTTCCTGGGAAGAAAAAAAACTGGGAAGAAAAAGTGCGTCTTATATTCCGAAAAATAAGGTAACTGCTAATAACAGTGGCCACTGGCCAGACCTTCATAAAACTTTTGAGATCTTAGAGACGTCTTTTAGCATCTTGCATTCTTCTTGTATTTGGCTGGATTGCCACAACTGGCATAGTTGGCAATTGTTTTTAACTCTCACATACTAGATAATCTTCCACAAGTGAAAAGATTGGGGTCCAGTTTGGTGGTCTCTTCTACTCCACCCCGAGACTGACTCATCTCTACTTGCCTTTCAGAAGGCTAACACCAAACACTTCAGTGACAAAGTGCAAATTAACTGAGATGTTCAAGCCTTAAATATAACATACTAATATAACCCTTTGCAATCCAACCCCCACCAAACAGACCAACAGCTAGCAGACATTTCATACAACAAAGCCTAACTGAGAGCATATTGAGGTCCTGAACCTTTTACAAAGAGAGCACATGCAACATGCATCAAACCAGTTTTACGGGAGCAATTAACTTAGAAGCTCACACCATTTATAAAAATGGGCTTTAATGACATAAAGATAGAAAACATGGACACAGAGATAGCTATGACTAAGGAGCGATTGTGAGGCTCTGATACGCGTGAGCTGTTTTGCTATGTCCAGCATGCTTTGCTTTCAATAAAGATTGGACTTTTTATTCCACCGGTCGAGCAGAACCTTTTTCTGTACGTGAAATATATAGTTCCAATGTTTGTAAGAAGATTTCCATTTTATTAATTTCATTTTTAATTGCAAGGGTTTAAAACAGTGTTTCATATATGCAAATGAGGCAGACAAATGCAGATGCAGCTCTCCAAAAAGTAAATAGAAGCCAAAACACTTGTATCTGGCTGAACAAACACTGCTGATAAAAGGATAGTGCTAAAAAGTAAAAAAAAAAGTAATTATTGCTCTCTGTGCTTAAGCTAAAAATGAGAATGTGAAACTTCAGGAAAGAGCTATATGCCATTAGAACTATGCATACATTTAATTATCTCCTTAGTGGGTTTTTTTTTTTTTTCAGTTCAAGTTTGCTTTAATTTAAAAAAATAACACTTCATCAGGACTACTGGAACAATTCATTGGTGGTAAAATACAACCATCACCATTTGATGTCATAAAATATAAATTTTATCAATTAGACATGACAAGACAAAGAACATTTATATCATGTTTTTTACCAGGAGCATTAAGAAGCCTTGCCCAAAGACTCCTTACTGGTTTTTACATACTGGCTTGAGCTGGGATTCGATAGTACCTATGAATGGGCCGCCGGTAGACTTGGGGGCAGGATACAGCCAATATATGGCTTACCCTGCTTCTGCACAAGTACCGGTGGCATTAATTACTATTCAAAATCCAGGTCAACGTGGATGGTGGGGAATGATGTAATTCGACTTCCAGCTATCGCTGAATTACAGTGTTTTAAAAGTAATCTAAGCTCCGTCTTCTGAGGGCGCTGAAGTTACTCACTGTGCGCCGCTATAGCCGCAATTCCTATTACGGCCTATGTTTGCGCCGGGTGCGCCGAAATCTCCTGCGCTGTTTTAACAGCGCTCGGGGATTCAAAAACTGCCTTACCAGTATGCTATCCAGCTGACATGAACACATACATGAACACATACAGTACATTAACATGAACAGATACATACACAGCAGACTGTATTATTGATTTTAAACTGTGGATATTAATATAGATTACATTTTGCACACCTGGGATTATAGGTTATTACAGTGGGTTGCAAAAGTATTCGGCCCTTTGAAGTTTTCCACATTTTGTCCCATTACTGCCACAAACATGCATCAATTTTATTGGAATTTCACGTGACAGACCAATACAAAGTGGTGTACATGTGAGAAGTGAATCGAAAATCATACATCATTCCAAACATTTTTTACAAATAAATAACTGCAAAGTGGGGTGTGCGTAATTATTCGGCCCCCTGAGTCAAAACTTTGTAGAACCTCCTTTTGCTGCAATTACAGCTGCCAGTCTTTTAGGGCATGTCTCTACCAGCTTTGCACATCTAGAGACTGAAATCCTTGCCCATTCTTCTTTGCGAAACAGCTCCAGCTCAGTCAGATTAGATGGACAGCGTTTGTGAACAGCAGTTTTCAGATCTTGCCACAGATTCTCGATTGGATTTAGATCTGGACTTTGACTGAGCCATTCTAACACATAGATATGTTTTGTTTTAAACCATTCCATTGTTGCCCTGGCTTTATGTTTAGGGTCGTTGTCCTGCTGGAAGGTGAACCTCCGCCCCAGTCTCAAGTCTTTTGCAGTCTCCAAGAGGTTTTCTTTCAAGTTTGCCCTGTGTTTGGCTCCATCCATCTTCCCATCAACTCTGACCAGCTTCCCTGTCCCTGCTGAAGAGATGCACCCCCCGAGCATGATGCTGCCACCACCATATTTGACTGTGGGGATGGTGTGTTCAGAGTGATGTGCAGTGTTAGTTTTCTGCCACACATAGCGTTTTGCATTTTGGCCAAAAAGTTCCATTTTGGTCTCATCTGACCAGAGCACCTTCTTCCACATGGTTGCTGTGTCCCCCACATGGCTTGTGGCAAACTGCAAACGGGACTTCTTATGATTTCTGTTAACAATACCTTTCTTCTTGCCACTCTTCCATAAAGGCCAACTTTGTACAGTGCATGACTAATAGTTGTCTCCCACAGAGTCTCCCACCTGAGCTGTAGATCTCTGCAGTTCGTCCAGAGTCATCTTGGGCCTCTTGACTGCATTTCTGATCAGCGCTCTCCTTGTTCGGCCTGTGAGTTTAGGTGGACGTCCTTGTCTTGGTAGGTTTACAGTTGTGCCATACTCCTTCCATTTCTGAATGATCGCTTGAACAGTGCTCCTTGGGATGTTCAAGGCTTTTGAAATCTTTTTGTAGCCTAAGCCTGTTTTAAATTTCTCAATAACTTGATCCCTGACCTGTCTTGGACCTGTCTTGTGTGTTCTTTGGACTTCACGGTGTTGTTGCTCCCAATATTCTCTTAGACAACCTCTGAGGCTCTCACAGAGCAGCTGTATTTGTACTGACATTAGATTACACACAGGTGCACTCAATTTAGTCATTAGCACTCATCAGGCAATGTCTATAGGCAACTGACTTCACTCAGCTCAAAGGGGGCCGAATAATTATGCACACAACACTTTGCAGTTATTTATTTTTAAAAAATGTTTGGAATCATGTATGATTTTCGTTCCACGTCTCACATGTACACCACTTTGTGTTGGTCTTTCATGTGGAATTCCAATAAAATTGATTCATGTTTGTGGCAGTAATATGACAAAGTGTGGAAAACTTCAAGGGGGCCGAATACTTTTGCAACCCACTGTATGTGTTAGTAAATTATACAGATTTTTCATACTGCAGAAATATTCTTAATGTAAACCTATTTTCTTTTATTATTTATATTTTTTTTTGTATTTTATTTTGTAAAAAAAGCTACAGTATATTCTGTTATGCTAATCAAAACAATGACATCTATCCTTAAAGCTGAACTACATACTTTCTGCATGCAAAATAACCCTTTATAAGGCCTAAAGACACCAAAATAAACTGCATAGTTTTAAGATTTGTACATAATGCAAGCAGTCATAATGGCTGTCTCCAGGGACACGGGCTAGCATCTTTCTCCGGGTGATATGCGCTCTGCCTAGTGCAGATTACATCAGTTGTCCCCAGTGCACTTGTAAGGAAGACCTTGAAGTCTTTGGCAAGGGAAAATTCCCAGATGGAATCTAAAGATAAGCTATAGACTATATAAAGATATTTTTTAAAGTAAAAGAACATGGTCGGTATACTGTACACTGTGATGTGCAAGCATTCTGTGCACACTGATTTAGAAAGAATAATAGATGATGGGTTCCCTTCAGACAATATTTTCAATAATAAATAATTATACATCTTCATCTACAAATATGGTAGATGTGGAAATAGTAGATTTCATCTTCCTGGGATTAACACTTTGGGGACTGGCTGCCTAACCCCCCTTAAGGACTAGGCCATTTTACATGGGGGGGCGCATTTGGGGGGGGGGGGGTCAGGCAGCCGGATCCCCAGTATGGCTGGGTAGGTATGGTTTTCCCTGTGTGGCCAGGTGTCCCCCATATAGCCTGCAGCCTTTACTCACATCCCAGGCTCCAGCGATGAGCAGCTGTAGACCCCTCCGCTCCCGCTGGCATCCTCGCTTGTACTGACATTAAGTTTCGGGTCGCAGCTTGATGACATCATCAAGCTGGGACCCGACACTTACGTCAGAGCGAGTGGGGGTGCCGACCAGAGTGGAGGGGAGTGCCGATGGCTAAGGGAATGTCAGGAAAGAAAGTGGATCCTCGTCTTCCCAGCAGCAGCTCTAACAGTGATCACTACGATCTGCCAGTGATCATGTGATCAGGAGCCAATCGCGATGGCTCCTGATCACTGGGTGGAGATGTCAGCTGTCATATGACAGCTTAATCTCCCCTCTCGGGTGCGTACGATCGCATTGAGAGCGGAAACAGCAGGTGGCGTAAATCCTACGCCGCATGAGGCTTAGACAGCCACAAGTGCGGCGTAGGATTTACATGCGGCTGTCCCCAAAAGGTTAAAGACTGCAGCCATGAGATTGAAAAACGCTTGTTGATTGGAAGGAAAACTATGGCAAATCTGGACGATACTAAAGGAAAGAGATGTCACTTTACCTAGAAAGATCAGGATTATGAAAGCTATGGTCTTTCCAGTAGTAACATATGGCTGGGAAAATTGGACTATAAATAAGGTCAGGCGTAGAAAACTGATGCTTTTGAACTGTGGGTGTGCAGAAAGCTACTAAGAGTTCCCTGGACTGCCAAAAGATGTAAGCAATAAACAACGGAGAAGGCACACAACAGGCTTTTCAACTTGTGTTTATCTAAACTTTAGCAAATACACAACATGTTTCGGGGGTTACCTCCTTCATCAGGTGTAAACCTGATGAAGGGGTAACCCCGAAGCATGATGTGTATTTGCTAAAGTTTAGATAAATGCAAGTTGAAAAGCCTGTTGTGTGCCTTCTCCGTTGTTTATTGGATTATTTGAAGTGGATTGGTGACCCACTGGAGGATCAAGCAGCGGCGACTCAGGATAACCTAACCTGAGTAGGTTACCGTTGGTTACATCTGGTTGTGAGAAAAGATGTAAGCAGTCAATATTTAAATAATAAGAAGACCATATTCTTTAGAGAAATCTTTGATACTTGGAAAAATTGGGTGGAGCAGTGAGGAGAACTTACAGGGACACATTTTATTCAGTGCACCGGGAACAATGGCACTACAATAAGACACACTGCCCTGCACAGCCAAGCTGCATTATCATGCCCTGCTGTCAGTTGGCTGACCAGAGAGCAAGGCTAGGGTTGACTACTGCTATGTAGTGTCCCTCCACCAATATCTGCACCACCCTCTACTACTAATTGTCACTGCCAAATTTCACTTATAATTATACACTGGGTATCACTATTTATTATTATTTAGTATTTGACGATGGTGTTATCCATTCATTCGTATCCGACTATTGGTGATCCTATGGGTTAGCTCTCTCCATGCTGTCTGTACCATTTCTGCCAGTTACCTTAAACTCAATCCTGTGTCATGGTGTCAAGCCAACGCGTTCTCTGGTGGCCTTGTTGCTTTTTGCCTCGGATCAGTCTTTCTCTAAGGAATTTGATCGTGTCACATGGCCGAATTATGTGAGTCTCTGAGTCTGGTGATCTTGCCTTCCAGTGACATGTCTGGTCTTATACTTTCCTATGCTTCTTTTTTTGTCATCCTTGCTGTCTATGGAATGCAAAGCAATCGTCACCAGCACCACAACTCAAAGGAGTCATTTTTCTTCTATCTGCTTTTCTTGGGGTCCAACTTTCGCAGCCATACATGGTTATGGGGAAAACGATGGCATGAACCAGTCTACATTTGTTCGTAATGTTAATGTCTTTGCTATGTCTTTTCATATAATTTGTCTTTGTCTATGTCTTTGCATAAAAATGTATGGAAAGGCTCTCAAATGTATTTAGTATTTATATAGCACCAACATTTTCCACAGTGCTGTACAGAGTATATAGTCATGTCACTAACTGTCCCTCAGAGGGGCTCACAACCTAATCCCTACCATAGTCATAAGTCTACATATGGATCATAGTCTAGGGACAATTTAGGGGGAAGCCAATTAACTTATCTTTATGTTTTTGGGGTGTGAGAGGAAACCGGAGTGCCCGAAGGAAACCGACGCAGACACGAGTAGACCATACAAACTCCTTATGATATTGCTCTGGTTAGAATTCGAACTGGGAACCCTGCACTGCAAGGAGAGAGCTAACTGCTAAGCCACCATGCTGCCCTAGTAATTAACATTACTAGGCGCCTCCAAATTACCTGCTGGACACCTGAGTGAATCAGGCCTGGTGTTCTAGGTTTTTTTTTCCTTTTTTATAATGTAATGCCATTGCCTTATTTGTTTCTTATATTTTATAACTGTGGTTTAGTGATATTGTTAATACAAAAAAGCAGTAATGAAAAATGAGAAGAGTATGTGCAGATCTTTTGTAAATAACAAATATTTGATTTCCATGTGCTCTTTCCTGTGTGTGTGTGTGTGATTTTTTTTTCTTCCATTAAACACAGGATTGAGTGTAAAATTTACATTTCCTCTGAAGAGCTTACGGATTCCCGTGTGGACGCTGCTGAACAGAACCCCAGCAGACACTCAGATTATCTGCTGTCAGTTCCCTGCAAATTCCATGCTGCTCTCTGCAAGCCTTAGGGGAGATTGCCCTATCACGTGCTGCAGAATCACCTTCCCTTCCATCTTCAGTGATCCATCGCTTAGCTGTTTTCTGATCGTTAGCTTGCCTGTGTCACATTCATTAAGCTTTACACATTTTTTTTTTAAGCCTACACTTGACCAGGAGAATTCCGTGGGTTTTTCTCTGTGTCCCCTTTTGCCCTAATGTAAACAGCACAGTAAGAGCGCAATTAATAGAACATTGTATCTGGCAGAGTGCAGCTGTCATGTACATTATAATGAGCCTTCATTTTAAATGCATTTGATTTTAGAATTCATGGACTTGGCTTTACCCAGGCCTGTCAAATGTCAGGTATTTTCATTATGAGAGATAAAAGTGGTACACAGTGCCGGATTCTTACAGAAATCTAATTTGGGCATTGTGTGTACATGTTAAAAAAAATGCAGAAACCATATGAGCCGTATAGAAATAACGGGTCTGGAAGTGAATAAACAATGAGTACATTTACGATGTAAGCTTTGTTACTACTAATGATGGCGCTGATTAAAAATAGGAACAACAACATAAGTAACACTGTAATGGATCCATGCATATAAATTCCCTGTCATATCCTGAAAAAGAAGTATGTAATAAAATTACAGTTGTTTCTTCTCCTACATATATTTTCTTCTGCCTTATCCAGTTTACACCATCTTGAAGATAGCAGGCATCTCCTATGTATCTTGCTCCTCCTCTGTACTGGGCAGCAGGTGTAGGATGCGATCTTTTACATCTGCAGCTTCCTGAAAAAGGGAGAAGGGCACCATCTGTAATATTTTATACCTCACCTTTTTACTAAGGGCCCGTTTCCACTACACGCAGTGCAATGAGGCTACATAGCAGCATTGCACCGCAGCCGAACTGAAACCAATGCACGGCAATGGAACAGTTTCCATTGCATGCTGGTTAACCAGAGCGGTGCGGAGGAATCAGGGGGGGGGGGGGGGGGGGGGAGGATTATTAACAGTGTCTGAGACAAAATATTGGAAGGTTTTCAGAAATCGGTGCAGAACTGTCTCAGACATGCTAAGACATCACTAGATTCTGTATTGTCGAATTTCATATAAAATAAACCTACCATTCCGTTCGGGGACATTTCCTAGTCCCCTCTCTCATGTTTTCGCCGCTCCCCGCCGCATTAAACAATTAAAAAATAAGTTTTAAAAATCTGTTTATAAACATAAAAAATGGCTGCTAAAACCGGAAGTACATCAGTGAAATCGGTGCCCGCTGGACGTCTCCGTGCACGAGAGCAGCGTAGGTTAGAGCATGCGCTGTATGCCCTCTCTGATGCTGGATCGTTATCAGCGCACATGCCTTCTCTGAGCCGGCTGCAATACACAGATCAGTTATTGTACGTTCAGAAGTTTTGCAGCCGGATGTACCTAGAGAGAGGCAAGCCCAGGCAGCTCCTTTCAATGCCAGAGGAAGATGTCTCACGGCCAAAGATTATAAAAATCAGCTCTCTTCTTGGTCAGCAGCCTCACAGTCATCTCTCACTGACAAGTTGAGAGAGCAGAGATGCTGCCTAATGTAAATAACAAACACTCACACACACACACACACACACACGGGAGCGAGCATAGAGGGGCGTGGAGGGGGCGTGGAGGGGGCCTGCATAACAGATAAACATCACTGAAGAGTCAGCCCCTTCCAGAGATGGGGCGACAAATCCGACAGAAGATAGATACGTTGATTTATTACACTCGCTCTGCAACTAAAAAGTGCTGAAGTAAGCCAGATCATGTTAGATTAGGTTTAGGAACCTATAGAATAGAAGAAATAAGGCTGAACATTTTGTTACAGAGTCTCTTTAAAGAGACTCTGTAACAAAATGTTGAGCCTTATTTCTTCTATCCTATAAGTTCCTATACCTGTTCTAATGTGGTCTGGCATACTGCAGCCTTTTCTAGTTGTACTGTCTCTGTAATAAATCTTATCTTCTTTCCTCTGTCAGCTCTGTCGGGCTCAGGCTGGAATGTGTGGAAGGTGCAGCACTGCTTGTGATAGGCAGAAGCTTTACACACCCTCTCCAAGCTCTCCTCTGAGCCTATCACACTCTGGTTAGCAGCCATGTCTTTTGTTTGTAAACACTGTCTAAAACTGGCAATTACAAGCCAGGATTGCAGCAGGGAGTGGAAGAAACAGCACAGAGGGGCCCAGGAGAACATAATGAATAGAATGGTATGCTTTTTATTATAAGAATTTTAGAGTACAGATTCTCTTTAAAGAGGAACTTCAGCCTAAACAAACATACTGTCATTAAGTTACATTAGTTGTGTTAATTAAAAAAGATAGATAATATAATCTCTTACCCACCCTGTTTTAAAAGAACAGGCAATTCATGAGGGCAGCCATCTTTTTGGTTGAAAGGAGGTGACAGGGAGCATGAGACACAGTTCCAAATGTCCTGTGTGCTGATCACTCCTCCCAGTTGCTAGGCAATGTGAATAACAACATAGGAAATCCCATCATGCATTGCACAGCATCAGGGAAAAAAGCCCAGGCAGTTTTCTTCGATGGGTTGAGCTTAGCTAAAAATGCAGCTAAAAATGATGCTTTGGCAGTGGCGTTTCTACAATAGGGCGCAGGGGGGCGTGGCGCACCGGGTGACAGCCAGGCAGGGGGGTGTCACCATGACCCCCCATTGTTGCAGCCGCAGACAGTGCATGAGGGGAAGAGCAGCGCTGGAAGGAGGGGTGACAGGGATAGCGGTGGTCAGGGGGGAAAGATCCCCCCCCTCCCTCACCTGGGTCCCCTCCTTCTGCCTCTCTTCCCCTCTAAATGACAGCGGGGGCAGCGGGCAACTTAGAGTAAGGGCAGGGTGGGCAGAGACTACTCACTTTACTTCTGCGTTCCAGCAGCTTGAACGCTGGGTCGCCGTCACGTGTCTCTTCTGCGCCTCCATTGCTGTGACACGCATTGGAGGCGCAGAAGAGGCACGTGACGGCGACGGAGCGCTCCAGCTGCTGGAACGCAGAAGTAAAGTGAGTAGTCTCTGCCCGCCCGCCCTTACTCTAAGTTGCCCGCTGCCCCCGCTGTCATTTGGAGGGGAAGAGAGGCAGAAGGAGGGGACCCAGGTAAGGGAGGGGGGGATCCTTCCCCCCTCCCCGCCGCTGCCCCCATTGCCCCTCCTTCCAGCGCTGCTTCCCCCCTCCTGGAGCAGCTATACTGGGGGCAACTAAACTAGCTATACTGGGGGCAACTAAACTAGCTATACTGGGGGCAACTATACTAGCTATACTGGGGGCAACTAAACTAGCTATACTGAGGGCAACTAAACTAGCTATACTGGGGGCATCTATACTAGCCATACTGGGGGCATCTATACTAGCTATACTGGGGGCAACTAAAGTAGCTATACTGGGGGCAACTAAACTAGCTATACTGGGGGCAGCTATACTAGCTATACTGGGGGCAACTATACTAGCTATACTGGGGGCATCTATACTAGCTATACTGGGGGCAACTAAACTAGCTATACTGGGGGCAACTAAACTAGCTATACTGGGGGCAGCTATACTAGCTATACTGGGGGCAACTATACTAGCTATACTGGGGGCAACTAAACTAGCGATACTGGGGGCATCTATACTGGGGGCAGCTATACTAGCTATACTGGGGGCATCTATACTAGCTATACTGGGGGCATCTATACTAGCCATACTGGGGGCATCTATACTAGCTATATTGGGGGCAACTAAAGTAGCTATACTGGGGGCAACTAAACTAGCTATACTGGGGGCAGCTATACTAGCTATACTGGGGGCAACTATACTAGCTATACTGGGGGCAACTAAACTAGCTATACTGGGGGCAACTAAACTAGCTATACTGGGGGCAGCTATACTAGCCGTAATGGGGGCAGCTATACTAGCCATACTGGGGGCAGCTAAACTAGCTATACTGGGGGCATCTATACTAGCTATACTGGGGGCAGCTATACTAGCTATACTGGGGACAACTATACTAGCTATACTAGGGGCAACTAAACTAGCTATACTGGGGGCATCTATACTGGGGGCAGCTATACTAGCTATACTGGGGGCAACTATACTGGGGGCATCTATACTAGCTATACTGGGGCAACTATACTAGCTATACTGGGGGCATCTATACTAGCTATACTGGGGGCAACTAAACTAGCTATACTGGGGGCAACTAAACTAGCTATACTGGGGGCATCTATACTAGCTATACTGGTGGCAACTATACTGTGGGCAACTATACTAGCTATACTGGGGCAACTATACTAGCTATACTGGGGCAGCTCTGGGGGCAACTATACTATCTATACTGGGGCAGCTATACTGGGGCAACTATACTAGCTATACTGGGGGCAGCTATACTGGGGGCAACTATACTAGCTATACTGGCGGCAACTATACTAGCTATACTGGGGGCAACTATACTGGGGTAGCTCTGGGGGCAACTATACTATCTATACTGGGGGCAGCTATACTGGGGCAACTATACTACCTATACTGGGGCAACTATACTAGCTATACTGGGGCAACTATACTGTGGGGAACTAAACTAGCTATACTGGGGGCAAATAAACTAGCTATACTGGAGGCAACTAAACTAGCTATACTGGGGGCAACTATACTATCTATACTGGGGCAGCTCTGGGGGCAACTATACTAGCTATACTGGGGGCAACTATACTAGCTATACTGGAGGCAACTATACTAGCTATACTGGGGTCAACTACACTAGCTTCACTGGGGCAGCTATACTGGGGGCAACTGTACTAGCTATACTGGGGGCAACTATACTAGCTATACTGGGGGCAACTATACTAGCTAATACTTTAAATTACAGTTAGCCCCACCCTCATCCGGTCATGCCCACGCCCAGTTTTTTTGCCGGTCGTGGCCACGCCCATTTTTTAAAGGGGGGGTGTCTTTTAATACCCAGCACCAGGTGCCAAATGCCCTAGGTACGCCACTGTGCTTTGGTAAGAAAAACAAAGTTCTGATGCTGTGAAACTGTTAAAGAAACACCAAGCCTTTTCAGTTCTGCTGAGTAGAATTTTAGTCCGGAGGTTCACTTTAAACTGTAGTAAAATAGGCGGAGCTAGGAAGGTCTCTAAGACAGTGCAGTGTATGAGGGGAATTGCTGTTGCTGAGGTAACCAATATATCTGCTGTATTGATACCAGCAGGCTCTGAGGAGGAATTCAGCAGAGGGGAGGAGCAGTTCACAAATCATGTCCAGTCTACACTCTGCAGAACTGCTATCAAGCACTTCTTAATCTGCAGCAGCTCAGGGACGGATTTGCACTTTTCTTACCTGTAGTGAGGCTCTAGAAATTCATGCTAAACTACTGCTATTACCTAGGATTTAAGAAGGTTCTTACTATCATGCAGAACTGTTCTCCCTGCTGGTTAGAACAATTTAAGAAGAAAAAACGGTCAGTAACGGGTTGATAAATCTGGCCCAGAGAATCTGTAGCATGCTGCAGATTCTTGCACAGCCGCATCCGCCCCATCTCCTCCATTCACTTCCGCATCAGGGTAATGCGAATGGGAGTGGAAGTGATGCGTAGCTGCATCGCATCCCTTTGGCTCCCATTCGCAAATGGAAACAGGCCCTTAATGACAGTCATCTGCCACAACTTGCTCATGACATTTAGCAAAAACATCAGCATTATGCGTGCTATGTAGATGTTTAGCTGTATGTAGTCTAACCCAAAGCCAGATTTATAGTTTTTGTGCCCATAGGCTGAGTATGTTGTGGCTCCCCTTTCATGTGCAGTAGTGCCCCTCCCCTTTCATGTGCAGCCCCCTCTTCTATCTGTATCATCCATGTAATGAAGCCCTCCTCCTTCATGAACAGCTCCCTTGGGCATCTGGGCATCAGTTCCCCTTTTTCATGTGTTGCACTTCATTTTTCAGCCCTTTCTTTCATTTGTAGCAACCCATCTTTCATGTTCGGGATCCCCCTTGGGCTGCAGCTGCCAAAGGCCCAGGCCCTTGTGGCCTTTTCAGAAATCTGGCCCTGAGTCTACCCCCCCCCCACCGCACACTTCACTTGTTCCAGAATCAGTGGCTAGAGGGCTTTCCTCTCCTGCGACTGTCTCTGCATCTTCAACCTCTATCTCCCTTCTTGCTGATGTCATATAAGTGCTCTCTACTTGCCTCTATTCATAGGGAAAGAAATTCCAAAAACTGCCTCTTTGCCCTCCTCCTTTGAATGCACCTTTCTCACCTGCTTGTTTTCCAATCCCCACCCCATCCTCAAAAGCTAGTATGTGGTCTATCAAGTTTGTTGGGCAGACTACTAAGACCACTTGGAACCATAAAGGTACCTAACCTTTTATACTGATGCTGTACTATGATCCCATTCTGAATTAAAGTGTACCCGAGGCGAATGCTATCTGTGGGCTATATGGACACAGAGGCATGTTCCATACCCAGTGACATTCCTCTATGCCCTCTCTGCACTGCTCTCTTTTCCCCCTGATGGGGCGTCATTTGCAGGAAAGGTACTCCTACAGAATGCCCACTTTGGCGTTAGAAGCGCTCCTTGCCCACTTTTCGCTGCCCCTTCTCCACCCCTTTCCTGCCCCTCTCCGTCCTTCCCCAAGCCATGCTTTGCCTCTCTCTGCCCCTTCCACACCCCTCTGTGTCACACAGCACAGCTCTTAGCTCTATGAGCTATGTGAGAGCTGAAATGCTGCAGAATCGTGACCTCTGGGGTTGCGACCATCTTGAAAAAGAAAAAAAAAACTTCCCTGTAATCAAGCAGATGAATGGAGCATCTTAGGACAGTTAGGAGCCGATTGTTAAACTCAAGGAGAAGATCTTAGTTGTTTTTTTGTCTTTTTTCTGCCTCAGATTCTCTTAAAGCAAACCTGAGGTCTTAATCTTTTTAAAATAAGTGCTTCATTTTTACAATAATTATGTATAAATGATTTAGTCACTGTTTGCTCATTCTAAAATCTTTCCTCTCACTGATTTACATTTTGACATTTATCACATGGTGACATTTTTACTGCTGGCAGGAGATGTCAGTGGAAGGAGATGCTGTTTGCTTTTTTTGCAGTTGGAAACAGCTACAAACAGCTATTTCCTTCAATCATCAAACAATAAACACCCCGATACTGCGCTCATATAAACGAGTAAAAGTCCAGACTTAGCAGGCAAAAAAACACTGATCAGTGGATTGTAATAGTGGGAGCGCTATTCCCAGATGCGTTAACCATCAAGTCTTTCATGTATATGAATAAGCGCTCAAAACTTGCTTGCACATCGATTTTAGGTGAAAATACAGGAAAGATAGCCCCCCCCCCCCCCTTTCAGGGAAAGACTCACCAGATGTTGCGGCCTTCAGGGCCCATTATCGCTTCCGGGGTATTGGCCACCCCACAGCCTCACTGGCAATCCACCATCTGCTGTTCAAGATCTGGGAGGTGAAGAACTCTGCTCATCCGCTTGGTCTACCTGTTCGCCGTCAGTGAATGGTGAAGGAGGGCTCTTCTGATCATCATTATATCGGACAGGGGACGACACCCACAATAAGCGTGCCGACCGCACAGCTGGAGCTGCCAGGCCTGCAGGACAGGACAGAGCAGCAGGCAGGCTTCCTACAATGCAACAATTTTCACAGACAAGAAACTGCCAGGACCATGGTCCTCACAGTTTCCTGTGGGAGGTGTTTCACCACAATATCAGCCATATAGACCCCCCTGATGATCAGTTTGTGAAAAGGAATAGATTTCTCATGGGAAAGGGGATAACAGCTACTGATTGGGATGAAGTTAAATCTTTGGTCACGGTTTCTCTTTAACTAAATTATGCAGTGCTGTTTCTTGTGGGGAAGAGGAGGCAGTTGGGTTATGCCACTGTTCCTTCCTCACAGGTCTGTCAGTTACAGGTACATTAATAAAAAAAAAAGGTTGCACAGCAGTAAGAACCACCTGCGAGGGAATTTTTTGATCCGAACCATGTCAGTAAAGCTGCAGGGCTTCAGTTTATTGTAAAGAATGGTAGGTCTTGGAATTAGGTACAAGAAGTATTTTCAATTGGATAGAGCACTGTGAAGCATGTACTTTAATGCATGTATAGGTAAATGTGAGTGTTAATTTCATGTTTTTGTGCCATATTGCCCCTTTAATGTGATTCAGAACATAGTTAATGGACACCCGACCTGCCATGTGACATGATGAGATAAACATAGATACATGTAGCACTACCCCTGCTAAATAATTGTCTGAAGTCCATTTCTGTTTTCCAGTACACCAAGTGATAAAAACTAGAGCTGTTATGCAAATGAGCTTATACAGTAGCTTTTTGAATTCAGGCCATTTTCCTGAAAAGTAAATAGACATCAAAAGAATGTTATCTGAGTGAAAAAGGCATATGAAAAGGTTTTAGTGCTAGAAAGTCCAATAGGTTTTTACTTCTGTTTGTTTGTCAGCCCAGCAAGGCAGATTTGTCACAGCTGCTGGTTAGAATTCAGTCTTCAAAATGAAGCCCTTAAACTGGACATTAAAATATAAGACTCATTTCTCTGTTATTTGTACCTTTAGTAAAATATATACATTTCATTCAAATACATACATTTCATTCATTTTTTATTGCATCTCAATCAAACCTCTCACATTTTAGTCAGAAAAAAAAATTGCGAGAAAAATTAGGGGGCCCCCAATTCAGAAATTATCACTACCACTTTCAAAACTCAAGTTGGTTTCCCCACTCAGATCACAAAAACATGTTTTCATAAAAATTCTATGTTCAACAATTAAATTAACATTAAAATTAATTTCATCTTTAATAAAGCAAAGAAAATAAGTAACTTGTAAATTAGTGTCAGCAATGACATTTCCCAACTATCTGTCACCAAATCTCCCCTTTAAAGGACCATTCCAGCGAAAAAAGTAAGCAGTTACAGTTTTGGACTAGTCCAATTCCTCATGGGGGATTCTCAGGGTTTTCTTTGTTTTCAAAAGCATATCCTGTATGGCAGTTGCCAAGTGTAACTGACAAAATAGTTTGCAAGTGAGTAGGGAGGCTGGCTGATATCTTACTGTTTTAGCAGTTAAACTGCCATTCAGGAAATGCTTTTAAAAATAAAGAAAGCCCTGAGAATCCCCCATGAGGATATGGACTAGTCCAAAACCAGTCAGTTCTGTCAGATTTTAACTGCTTCCTTTTTTTCGCTGGAGTTGTCTTTTAACCTGCTACGCTTGTATTGCAGGTTGCTGAAATAAACATTCAAACTTCACTGGCACTTTCTTTGAAGATGTATTTTGACCTCACACTTCTGATGATAAACACGCCGGCTGCCTTTTACCTACTGTAAGGCGCTAATAAAATAAGGAAGATTGATTTTGTTTAGCCAGGAAGAAAGGCCCAGAACACACCCATCCAATTTATTGGAATAATCTCAAACATTATCGACCTTAAACTATTCTTAGAGACTAATTAACTTACACGTGTTGTTGGCAATTGCTTTGTGTTCTTTGCGGTGGATATAGCACTCTTTTTCAGACATCCCAGCGACCTGAGATTCTGCTGTAAATGATTTATATAGCTGGGAGACTTGACATGGAGCGTGTGCTCCCCACCGAGAGGCTAGCAGGCAAGGAGCGCGGGTCTGAGTTGTTCTTTTTCATGTCGATGTGCTGGTAGCTTCTTTAATATTGCAGACTTGCAGCATTGGAGGGGATGATGAAAGGCTACAGTCAGCAACATTGCTCTACGCATTGAAATGCATGAATCACAAATGTATGTGTTTGTATTACATGTGCTTGTATAATAAAGGGAACTGGAACAATACTGAATAGGATCAGTGAGGAAATACAGGACAGGAATAACCATTGCTGTCTGCAGACAGCCAATACAGCAAGATTGTTAAGTGGAAATTACAGAAACCAATGATGCCTTCTAAAGTATACTATTGTTCAGGTTTAAGCCTATCAGGCAAAAGGAAACATCAGGAAAAATATGTCCGTTTTGGGCACTCTGGATAGAGCTTAGTAAAGGGCTTTAACCAAGAATTGAACTTCAACCAAGTCAGTAGCTGATACCCTCTTTCCCAAGAGAAGTCTTTGCATTTTCTTGAATAGATCATCAGGGACATCTGGTATGGATGATATTGTAGCAAAACCTCTCCCACAGTGTGATGTCATGGCCATGGCCCTGACAGTTTCCTGTCAGAGAGCATCATTGCATTATTATGGCGGCCATAGCCCCTTAAGAGAAAGTGTCATTAGGACCTTGCTGAAACATAGATTGTAGTGTAACTATTTCAACTAATGTACCCTTCTTAAACTTGAAGATTGTATACAAATGTAAGCGGACTGCAGAGTGGCGCAGCGGAAGTGTGCTGGGCCCATAACCCAAAGGTTGATGGATTGAAACCATTCTCTGCTAGGTATGATTTCATTTTTGCACCTTGCTTTATCGCATGGGCAAAACGGTTTCCATAGCCCTGTAAGAGAAAGTGTAATAAGGGCCCTGCCATAACATAGATATTACGGTAGCTAAGACTACTCCTGGGCCTTTCTTGTAGTTGAAGAGATGAGTGAACTGTGACACCACACTTAAAAAAAAACAACAACCAAAAAACTGCAAACAGAGAAGCTTCCCCATATTGGAGCATTGGATTTGGTAAAGTTTTAAGCCAATGTGTTGTGAGACACAAGTAAGCTTTAGGTTAGCAGGAATGGTTGCATGGCCACCTAGCTTTTTATCCTTCCCAGGCCAGCTAGGCTGGCTTCAGCCTGTAGTGTTGGTAGTATAGTGGTGAGCATAGCTGCCCTCCAAACAGTTGACCTGGGTTCGATTCCTGGCCAATGTATGTGAGTGTGCTTTTGACATCCTACAAATCCCTGGAAGACAAGATCCTCCTCCTCCAGAGGAGGCGAGGGAGGAGGGAGAATTACACTCCCTGATTGATGTATACACATGCAGTAGTGTAGGCCTGCAATTTAGCATTGAATGTGATTTCTGCCCTTAAAACACTGCTTTGTGTGTAAACTAAATTTTTTTCTGGGACTTTTGACGTGCATCCCAGTCAACCATGTTTCCCTCCAGGTGGTAGATGCCTTGAAACATATTTTCCATCACTTTTCTGCCACCATAATTTTTTCTAATTTTTCAAGTTCGCCTCCCCATTGAAGTCTATGGCGGTTCGCGAATGTTCGCAAGTTCGCGAACGTTTGCGGAGGTTCGCGAACCTAAAATCGGAGGTTTGCGCCATCTCTAAATACCAGTTGCCTGGCTATCCTGCTGATCCTTTGCCTCTAATATGTTTAGGCAACGACCCTGAACAAGCATGCAGCAGATGTGGTGTGATATTATTGTCAGATCTGACAAGATTAGCCGCATGCTTGTTTCTGGTGTGATTCAGACAATACTGCAGCCAGATAGATCAGCAGGGCTGCCAGGCAACTGGTATTGTTTAGAAGGAAATAAATATGGCAGCCTATTTATTCTTCTCACTTCAGTTGTCCTTTAGGCTGGAAATAAAAATATGCAATGCAGTTTTACCACCGTAACAAATTCTTAACTGATTCCGGACCGCATTAGTTGAAATCTACGTCCTGCAGGTGGCTGCGCAGCTCTTATGGGACATAGATTTCAACCAGCCTGCCACGTGCTCCCACCACTACCGCCAATCTTCCCACTCTGCCCCCGTCGTAGTTCACTTGCCCTGCCGTCTATATGATGGCAGAGCCGTGTGAGCCAGTCAGAAGCCGCTTTCATTGGTTCCTGTCCTGACCGCCTGATCACTGTGAGCCATTCACACTAGCTTACAGTAGTGAACAGGGTCAGGAGCCAATGAAAGTCCGGTGCACAGAGCTCTGCTGTCATAGTGACGGCAGAAAGAGGGGCCTGCGGCAATGAGAGAACGGCGTGACCGGCGAGAGCAGTGGGTATGTGCAGTGACTCGTCAGTGGCCAGAGGATGCTGGTACGCAAGGGGTTAATCTATTTACCACTAGAAGCTCACATATAATTAATGATCTCATACATTCATTTTCAGTATCGGTTTACCTTAATCCTTTTATGCGTTAACTTTTTATTCAACTTTTGCACACTTTGTACATTTCAGAACCCCGCTAGGCCTCCTTTAAGAGTCAGGGTTGAAGTCTGAGTTACAGACCTTCAGGGGTGTTGTGATAGCGGGCAAGTAGTAGGCAAGTCATGAAGGTGAAGGAGGAACTGCAGGTACTTGCTTCAGACAAGACTACACAGAGTACAACTAGTATCACATCAATAACCACAGTCTTTGATGAAATGACCCCTCGGCCACCAATGAGACAATCTACAGGTATGCTAAGCAATCATGTGAGTTATGTTCGTTTTCTTGGAATTTTATGATAGCTGATGGACTGAGTGCTAATTATTTGCTCAAATCTTAGCTCACTGTTCAGGTAAAATCCATATTAAACCTCAAAGCCTTTACAAAACATCTCTCCTTAAAACGTATGGATCAAATATAATCGTTACCAACCGAAAATATAGAATGCCATCTTCAAATATCCTTAAAGGTGTACTTAAACAATCCTTTTATACCAAACCATCACACGTATAACTACCTCTTTTAAGTCGGCAAAACCAATCCTGATATAAAATAAATTATACACTAATGCTCCCTAAGGGCATAAATCTGCAACAAAGATTATTTTCTGGCTAAATGCAAAGCTTCTCATACTAATTCAGAACATGCTTCTCTTTCCCAATATTTAAGTTACACAATAAAATACTTAACGTTAGCCTAAGTTGCATTTAGTATGATTATCTGAGAAGTATCGTTCCGAGAAGGACTAAGCCTGGTTTTGCAGTGCAAGAAAAAAAAAAAAAAACCCCTCTGTTTGGAATTTATTATAAATAGAAGTAAACAAAACAGTTAAAGGATAAGCACATGCACAATTACGGTGGCCATACATCTGTAGTTTTGGCGGCCAATGGACTGTTAGAGTCAATAATTATTATCAAATCTGATGAAAATCGACGCAACCAAGGGCATGCCCAATCAACAATTTGACCAATTTCGGGCTAAAATTGGTTGCATGTATCAATCGGACATGCTGGAGAATCTCGGGCCGACATGCTCGATCGTGTGCGCAGTGGTAACGGCGATAATCACTAACAATGAATGTGACGGAAGCTCCCAGCAGCTGTCCCCCCTGATGTTTTATGTCTTCCCAGTGCCCTGCAGTCTGACATCCACATTAAAGTGGACCTGAGGTGAACTTTTACTCATTGCATAATTGTGTTCCTTTCCTATTGTTTATAGGGCAGTCCTCAAGCCAAATACTTTTTTGTTTTTGTTGTAATACTCTAATTCCCTATAAACTAAATAAACCACGCCCACAGGTTTTCAGAGAGCCTTGGCAGTAGCAAGGGCTCATGGGAGCTCAGTCTGGGCAGGAGGAGGAGGAGGTGTTACTAGCTATTGATTTCAGAGGCAGAGGGGAGGAGAGAGGAGGAGGGGGGATTAGGCTGAGTGCTCAAGATACAGATAAGCCTGCCTCTGTGTAATGTTTACAAACAACATGGCTGCTGTCATTGTATCACAGGAAGAAATAATCATTTTCTATTAAAGCTGTTTGCAGCTAGATTTGCTGTGTAAACTATCTAAACTTTAGATAAGATGTATAGACAAGTTACTTGTTATAGTTAGTTTTTCATCTCGGATCCGCTTTTAGTGATTTAGGCAATTGTGCCCCACGTGGCAATTGAGGAAGTACAGTGCAGACACTTGGAGAGCGGCGTGACAGGTAAAGTGTAACTGCACAGGTATTGGGGGTACATAAAACATTAGGGGGAACATAAAACATTACGGGGGACTGCAGCTGGGGTTGGAGATGTGGTGTGGCGGCATCACAGGGCTGATTCCCTGCAGTTTATGGCCAACATATCTCTCTTCGATCAGAGAGAGATCTGTTTCTCAGTCGATCGCTGGCAAAATCACGATATGTATGGCCACCTTTAGAGTTGCTCGTGCATTGCGGAACACCTGAAGAACCATGTGATCGGTTTGATAAGGTGATAGATTTGTAAGGCACTGATTTGCTGTGATCATTTCTGCTTTAGCCTACTCATGAAGTGACACATGATGAAGGCCATGAAATCAGAAGCTTATAAATCTCTCAAAGCGGATCACATGCTGCTCTATAAGTTTGCATCAAACATGCTTTCTACCACACAATGGGGTTGAGAAACTAAGTCATGGTAAAATTGGTGGGCACACATTGTAGTGGATCTGTGTATCTACTGCTGTATCCTAAAATTAAAGTGTTTAAAAAAAGCACTGTACAGATGATGTTTCTTGATAGAAATAGCCAATAATTTAAGTTGCATACAAATTGTACCAAAACTTGCAAGTTAATTGATGATTTTTGTTTTTTCCTTTGAATACATATTCTTCTTCCTTATCTAGCCATATGAAAAAATCCCACAGGCCACTTTAGCCTGCTTGCTCCCACAGACCACTTTAGCCTGCTTGCTCGTTTTCTCCCTTTTGATGACTCATGCAATCTGTACTTCACAACAACAGTCATCAGAAGGGAGTCAATAAAAAGTGATATGTGAAGTCAGCAAGTTCACCTACACTACTCAGGACTTTGACTGGGTGAGGCTTGGTCTGATCTGTTCGCCGCAAGGGAGAGCGATGAATAAACTGATATGTTGATAGATCTCATGCTAAATATAGGATCTGTTCATACATGTGCATTATTGATGGATCCACAGTCTCCGTTACAGCCAGTGGAATGCTGGGCTGTGTGGTACACAATAGTTCTGGCCCCCGATGAAAGTCGAACATGTCATACATAGCAATGCTGTGTATGACATGTTCAATGCAATGAACATGGAGAAAATCTGAATGAGGGATTCTTGCCATTAACAGTGCACTGCTGTCACCGGTCATGTCTTAAATTCATCATAGAGTGGATCAAGCCTAAGATAGGAGAAAAGATATTCAGGGTAAGGAACACCTAAAAGGTTTATCTCGGCTAAGAACAATATGGAGTTCACAGTGAATCAAAACACACATATACTAGTTTTCTATCTCTAAGATAAAGATTACTAGTGTTGCAAGTTGCAGCACATTCTTCATTGTGCCAATTCCACAGTTAATCCGACAATTATTTTGGCAGCCTCGCAGGGTCTCTCTTTCCCAATGCATATGCCACACGCCTTGAGAAAGGGAGACCCTGTAAGGCTCTACAACTATTGGATTAACTGTGGAACTGGTACAATAAAGAGTGTTCTGCAACTTTTGAAATTGGTGTGTACAACCCATTCCCTGGAGGTAACAAGTGGTATTGCTTACATCACATTGCCAAGCACCCAGATTTACTTCGATGGTGTGCCTACTCTACCTCTGACTGCAAGATTGCTATAGTGATGTCATTCACATCATGAATGAAATAAACAACTATTAGATATTCTAATAAAAAGAAGTACATGTGAATGAAATAAAATGCTCACATGTAAAGGAGAACTCCAACAATTTTTTTAGTACACCATTTCAAAGACAAAACTCTGTGTGAGAGTAATCTCTCTCTTGCTGGTGATCCATAAGGAATCTTTCAATTGTTAGATTTCACTGTCTTTGTGGCCTTGAGCACTAATACTTATTCTACTCTACTGTTTTGTCAGTTAATTTACAAGCACCTACAGTGTACATCAAAATACTATAAATTATCAAACCTCTAAGGGAGATGCAAGATGTTTGAGGAGAGCAGAGAGCTGCTATAGAGCTATATGGAGTGAAGAGGCAATACCAACATTTTGAAACTAATAACTTAAAAAAAGGGAAAAAAGGAGTAAAAGTATTCTATGACAAACCAAATTAAACACTGGTGTTCTCCTTTATGAAACCTTATCATGAAAAATAAACACCATATAGCAAGAAATAGTGTTGTAGACTTATAATTCTTATTTTAAGTTGAAGTTTTATTTTTTGCAAGGAACAGTAACAATGTACAGTGAAATCACAATAAGAATCAATTTAGAACATAGAGTATATTGATAAATAATAATAATAAAGCTGTCCAAACAGCAGCAGCAATAGTAGGCTACTGTTCGCCAATTAGAAAACAAGAGTGGTCATGCAGCAGTATACTATAACTTTTCATGAAATAGACATTAATCCATGTGAGTACTAGTAAGATATTGTGATACATGTCAGTAACCAAGAAATAAGGAAAAGAAAGAAAAAGAGAAAGACTATCCAGTCCCAAGTCCCTCAACACCTTACAGGTAAGTAATAGGCAACCCCACCTCCACCAACCCAAGTGTACACATGGTTAGGATCCATATCAGTCAAGGATTGGGATAAAGTACAGACCAGCTGGGTCCATATTCCTATTCTCCCATATAGCTCAGATCTTCAACAATCATTCTCCAAATCCAATATCAGTTATGTAACTTGAAAATGTATAATGAGCTACCACAAGGCAATACTTCCAACAGGGGTTACTCCAGATCTTGTGTAAAGAGGAGCTATCCTATATCCTCAATCTCAAGGGGTTGCATACTGAATTAAGCAAGTTAAATTGCCATTTAAGATTGCCAAAAGAAGAAGTTCCCTCCTGAGACTGAATGTGGCTAATAGTTTTAATATAAAATAGAGTCAACACTGTAGGATCCAGGACAGAAGAAAAAATGTAAAAGTCTAGGATTAACTCAAAGCCTATGCATGGTGAAAGTCGTTTTCATGGCTAAGGTCATGTTAGAACCCATACCTCTATTGGTGACCTCTTGTTCTTTATTTTGATGGGTGATTTGAGACTGGGCCCATGCATCTTTGATAGCATTCATATATTGGCCTTGAATTAAAGCCTTGGTGGCATCTCACTCAGCTTGGGAGGAAGCAGTGCCCTTGTTCAATATCCTATATGACCTAATGGATGATGTGAGAGCTATATGCTTGAGTAAATAAACAACAAGTGAATGTTTGATTTTAGAGTTAAGCCCCCTCACATTCCATGATATAAATTTAACCATAGCCATACCAGATATATTTAGCATTGTAGAAGTATAGGCTGATAGGAGAAAGAACACCCACCTAAACAATGCAGAAGGTATATGAGAGAGGACTGGGCCTAAAGAAGGAAGAAAGGGTGAGAAGAAAGAAAAAGATAGAAACCTAGAGTACAGTAAGTCAACAGTATCTCCCCTAAAAAGGGTAAACCCCACATCCCCACCTCAAACTTGAGGTAATGTCTGATCCCATAACATAACTACCAAAGTATTATTACTTAGGTATATTGCCTGCGGGGATGAATACAAGTCACATAGTAAACCATAAGTAACCATCGTAAGTTGTTGCTGATTCTCATGTATGTAGGTAATAAGAAAGGCACAGCTTGTCCACTAAGGTGCATAACACCTATCGTCAGTGGCAGTCATGTAAAAATCAATGACTCAATGAGTTTGCGGTGTAAAATGCCCCCAGGTTTGAATCATAGAGAAGACAGGTGAGGTCAACAGGCACTGCATGCACTAACCAAAACCCCTGCAAAACAACCCCCACATGCATAATTTTATTACAAGAGTAGTAATTCACAGGTATATAAGCAAAACTGTATATAAACCTCAGAACTATAAACAATAAACAGTGATACAGCAACTCTGATATATAATTGAAGTGCAAGGAGAACTATATAGAAGTTACTGTATATGAGAAAATATGGCTAATGCATAGACACAAACACTTCATTATTAATTATGAAAGTAGGCTATGAGACAGCTTATCATCCCATAAAGCAGTGTATGCCATATGACGGCACCAATGGTCTAATAATTGTCTTGAAAACTTGAGATAAAAGTTCCACAGTACAGACATTTGTTAAACCATCAACATGCTTTTCAAGTAACAACATATCGTTGAGTGTAAAAAAAAAAAAAAAAAAAAACAGAACGAAAAAAAATAAATTAACATAAATCGGCTGGAAGCAACAACAATTCCAAACATGAAATGGGTAGGCAATCTAGGCCAGCAAGTAATGCATGTTTACAGCAATAGAGACAGGGGCAGGATGCCCATTGTCCAACATTCAGGTAATGAGCAAAGAAGGAGGAGAGGGTCGGGATCGATGACCCATGCAGAAACAAAGATGTGAGACCAAACCGGTACTCCTTCCTGGATCCAACCCGCCAAGGCTTTCTCCAAAATGCAAGGAGACTCAGAGGCTCCACTGTCCACCATTGAAGGACGAATTGGAAAGCAGGAAAGAGTCTAATGTGGACAGCTTGAAACCCCCATGTGTCCAGGTCCCAACTCACAGGAGCTCTCATATTCAACTACAAGTCTTGTGATGCGGTGCCCCCATCCTGGATCCAGCCGGCCATGACATCCTCCGGAGCACAAAGAGAGCTATGAGTGCTGCCATCTGCCATTTTAAGACAGGCTGGAAAGCAAGATGGGTATAAGGAGCATGGCTTGAAATTTCAATTAGGCCAGGTCCCTCCCTTTATAAGTCTATTGTTCCAAGTTCCATTCTTCTTTTATGCAATGCCATAAATTCTTTTAAGACTTCTTCAACTGCTGGGGGACTGCTATGAATGTAAAGCTGAGCCAAGCCATTCATCCTGTTTTGACCCATAGTACTGCGCAGATGAGTTTTCAAGAGTTTCAGGGAACTAAAACACCGCTCAGCTTCACATGTGGTAACTGGGAGAACACATAAAATCCGTAGAAGTGTTGTAATATTTGGATAGGCTAAATCATTAGCATTTAAAAGAGCCTCATATGGTGTAGCAGGAAGATTTTCCTGTGTCTTCTAATAATTTTTCCATAGCTGCAGTTCAGCGTGCAATGTTCTTGGAGAGGGAAGATCATCTTCATATTTTGAAATGAAGTTTAGGAGACCCTCACCAGGAAAGTCAGTAGCTGTTGCAATCACTGATGGAACAATGGTTAGTGCCATTATTGATGTCTTCTGATGGTTAGCAAACCGTGATTTCAATTCAGTAATTAAGTAATCAAGGTATGGAACAGAGAGGATACGCCTGAAATAAATTTCAGTAGTTTCAGCAGGAATGTTACTCCTCAGAGTTTGTTTAGGACAGCGGCGAGGGGTAGATGGTGTAACACCAAATCTGGATGCTAGAGCTACAGCTTGTTTAAACAGTTCTGAATGTACATTGTCAATGTCTTCTCTAATTGCTGATATAGTAGAACTTACTCCATCAAGGCTTGAACAAATTTTTACAATGTCATTGGCTTTGGCTTGTAGAGATATAGTAAGTCCCTTTATGTAAGACATACAGTACTGTACCACAGTTAAAGCGATGATGTGATCAAATGTGGTCAAGGCAAGAAAGATAGCTTTAGCATCAACAACAGTGTCTCTGCTCCATGACATAAGACTCTCAGGTGGTGGATCATAAATGTCTTGAAAACAGTTAACTATTGCTGGATATAAGTCCAAGAAAGTCTCTAATGCATGATGCCTCTCTATCCAGCGGGTTCGGCAAAGTGACTTTAATTTTGTTCTTTGTGCTACAGGACATTCTGTCATGATGGCAGCTTCTAAAGCAGTCTGCCGCTTTGGATGGGAGTCAAAAAATGTGTGTACCCTATCTATTAACCCAAACATGTTCCTAACTATAGGCAGGCTTGAAGCTGACATGATTGCAAGGTTTAAAACATGTGAGCAACAGTGTCCATATACAGCTTTAGGATGAGCTGCAGATATGATGGCTGCAGCACCTTTAACTTTTCCAGCCATTGAACCAGCACCATCATAGCCCTGGCCTCTAAGTTTATCTACATTCAGTCCAGATTTTTCAATACCACTAAGAATCTGATTAGCAATATGCTGCCCAGTAACACCATCACTGCAATCGATGAACTGTAGAAACTACTCTTTAATGCAGTTCTGCTTACTCACAAAACGAATTACCAAGACTAATTGTTCTTTATTGCTGAAGTCAGCAGTTTCATCAGCAATGACACTAAAGAAATCTTGGACATCAGATACAATACCTCTAGTCAAAATTTTACCACATATTTCAATTATTTCATTCTGGATAATTGCGCTGGTATATGTTGCATTTTTTGCTGCCTTTTTTAAATGTGCTTTAAGAGCAGAATCACCTTCACTTCTGTATTCTAAAATGGCTTTGAAGTTACCTTTGTTTATAGATTCACATTTGTTGCTGTCTCTGTGTCCTCTCAGTGCGATATTCTGTCTACCACATAAGATTACAGTGCCGATGATGGTCTTAAGTTTTGCCCTATTCTCCTCAAACAGTGCAGCTCTCTCTTGGCAGAGATAATGATCCACAGCCTTTTGCTTTCCCTGGTAGACACTCTCAAAGTCGGTGGCGATGGCAACAGCATTACAGTGTGTAACACTAATTTGATGTTTATCTAATGCTGTGGTCATTCTATTCCAGTTAGCATAGGGGACTGAAACAAAATTTTCTGCTGCTGACGAAATCTTTGGGCTAAAAATTGAACAATAAACACAGAGACCAGCATCTAGACACTTAGAATAGGCTAGCCATTTGTAGTTAGAAAGGTACCCATAATGAAATTTTCTTTGTTTTCCATACATTAATTTCTTAGGGAATTTAAAGTCTACGGGTGGTTTATAGAAGTTGTGCAAAAAATCAAACTTCTCCGAGTCTGTCAAAATATTGGTCAATACATGGCTTATATCTAGTCTTGGAGTAGACTCCTTCTCTACATGCCCTCTTTCGATGCAGCTCTGTTCTTTCTGTGTCTGCTCTGTTACTGTGAAATTTTGCTCTGCTGGAACCTCCTCCGTTAGTGTGCAACTTTGCTCCGCCTGCACCTCCTCTGTAACTGTGCAACTTTGCTCCGCCTGCACCTCCTCTGTAACTGTGCAACTTTGTTCCGCCTGCACCTCCTCTGTAACTGTGCAACTTTGCTCTGCCTGCACCTCCTCTGTAACTGTGCAACTTTGCTCCGCCTGCACCTCCTCTGTAACTGTGCAACTTTGCTCTGCCTGCACCTCCTCTGTAACTGTGCAACTTTGCTCTGCCTGCACCTCCTCTGTAACTGTGCAACTTTGCTTCGGCTGAACCTCGTCTGTTACTGTGCAACTTTGATCTACTTGTTCATACAACTTTTCTATGCAGCTCGCTTCTTTCCCTGCATTCTTTATGCCTATGCTGTTCTGCAAACATGTATTCCGCTTCTCACTTTTTTGTTCACTGAAGTATACCCCTTTTGCTGATGCATTATCTTTATTGGCTGCTGTTTTAAAGTATTTCAGGATGGCCCCTTTTTGGGATGATGGACGTTTTGACATGTTTACTTTAAGCTATAAATGTAAAACAGAAAAAAATTGATATAAATTACTTATCTGGAACATACATAAGTAACAGTTAACTTTATGAAGTTGGCTACTTTGGGCAGATTACATGTAAATTAGGTGAATTAGATCTTGTAAATTGGTTGAAAATCTTTTTTAGCATCCAGATAAGAATATCTAAATGTCTGGAGGGATAAGCTCAAGCTTGAACAAAGCTGCCCACAGAGACCTAAAGCAGGCTGTAGGGACACAGACATAAATCAAAAACAAAATGGAAAGGCTAGTAGCACACAGATCACTACTAGTGATGGCCCGAACCGTTCGCCTGGCGAACCTTTCTGGGCCTCTTACTACTTCCGGGTCGCAATGACCCGGAGTAGTACGCCTGCGCTGCCCGGCGGAGCGCGTCCTAGATCGCGCTCCCGTTGCCGGGCACTTTCTGCGCATGTGCGTGACGTCATGAGTGACGTCACGCTCATGCGCAGAGAGTGCCCGGCAACGGGAGCGCGATCTAGGACACGCTCCGCCGGGCAGCGCAGGCGTACTACTCCGGGTCATTGCGACCCGGAAGTAGTAAGAGGCCCAGAGTAGCAGAGCGGTTCGCCGGCGAACGGTTCGGGAACCGTTCGCTACATCTCTGATCACTACACGGAGGCTGCAGACACAATTCCCTACACAGATCGTTACACGGAGGCTGCAGACACAATTCCCTACACAGATCACTACATGGAGGCTGCAGACACAATTCTCTACACAGATCACTACATGGAGGCTGCAGACAATTCCCTACACAGATCACTACATGGCGGCTGCAGACAGAATTCCCCACACAGATCACTACATGGAGGCTGCAGACACAATTCCCTACACAGATCATTACACGGAGGCTGCAGACACAATTCCCTACACAGATCATTACACGGAGGCTGCAGACACAATTCCCTACACAGATCATTACACGGAGGCTACAGACAATTCCCTACACAGATAACTACATGGCGGCTGCAGACACCCATAATGTAAATACAAACCCCCGTTTGAAGTGAGACTCTCACCCTCCCTCCGGTACTGCGTTGTCCGACTCTCCCCAGTAGCCTGTCACAGACCTTCTAAGTTCAGCACAAAACAGAAGAGCGGCCAGCGGCTCGCAGTGATCGCACGTACACCTCAAATGCAGGATGTGACTAATAACATCACTTCCGGCATTTGAAGCGCACCCACGGTTCCTGTGAGCTGCTGGCCGCTCTCCTGTTTCTATGGAAATGCTGAACACAGAAGGTCTGTGATATGCTACTGGCGAGAAGGACCAGAGGGCACAGTGGGACCGAGGTGGAGGGGAAATAACGAGCAGACGGCCAGGGCCGGTTCTAGGTGAAATGAGGCCCTGGAACAAAAAAACCAAAGGGGCCCCCTACATGACACTTGCTGTAAATACTGTGCCCTTTTCAAAACATATGCAAGTGGCAAAGCAACAATAAATGTACAGTTTGACATTAGGCAGGGATCCCCTCCAAACATATTAAAGTAGCATTTCATATAAATAGGCAGGGGTCCCACAAACACATTGAGGCAGCATTAAGGCATACCTCCCAACATTTTAAAATTAGAAATCGGGAAACAGGCAACACCCCTAACCACACCCCCAACACACATCCTAGTCACGCCTACCATAAAGTTTTTTGAAGATTTTTTTTAATATTGATGCCCATATATATTTTTAAATAAATATATCTCTCATATACCCTGCCCGTGGGTGGGGCTAACTGTAATGTAGTTATACCAGCTAATGTAGTTACATAGAAAAAATATGAAGTAAATGCACATAATGACAGACAGCGTTTCCCCAGTAAATGCACATAAGAGACAGCGTTTCCCCAGGAAATGCACATAATAAGAGACAGCGTTTCCCCAGTAAATGCACATAATAAGAGACAGGTTTTCACCAGTA
Organism: Hyperolius riggenbachi; assembly: GCF_040937935.1. Taxonomy (NCBI): domain Eukaryota; kingdom Metazoa; phylum Chordata; class Amphibia; order Anura; family Hyperoliidae; genus Hyperolius; species Hyperolius riggenbachi. The sequence goes on from NC_090651.1 coordinate 109,553,466, forward strand.
AATGCACATAAGGGACAGCTTTTCACCAGTAAATGCACATAATAAGAGACAGCTTTGCACCAGTAAATGCACATAAGAAGAGACAGCTTTTCACCAGTAAATGCACATAATGACAAACAGCCAGTGTCCCCAGTATATGTAGCCAGGGATATATGTGCCCAGTACGTGTAGCCAGAGGTATATGTCCCCAGTATATGTAGCCAGGGATATATGTGCCCAGTATATGTAGCCAGAGGTATATGTGCCAAGTATATGTAGCCAGAGGTATATGTCCCCAGTATATGTAGTCAGAAGTATATGTGCCCAGTGTATGTAGTCAGGGGGTATATGTCCCCATTATTTGTAGCCAGGGGATATATGTCCCAGTATATGTAGTCAGGGGGTATATGTCCCAGTATATGTAGTCAGGGGGCATATGTCTCAGTATATGTAGCCAGGGGGTATATGTCCCCAGTATATGTAGCCAGGGGGTATATGTCCCCAGTATATGTAGTCAGGGGGTATATGTCCCCAGTATATGTAGCCAGGGGTATATGTCCCAGTATATGTAGCCAGGGGGTATATGTCCCCAGTATATGTAGCCAGGGGGTATATGTCCCAGTATATGTAGCCAGGGGTATACGTCCCCAGTATATGTAGCCAGGTGTATACGTCCCAGTATATGTAGCCAGGGGGTATATGCCCCCAGTATATGTAGCCAGGGGGTATATGCCCCCAGTATATGTAGCCAGGGGGTATATGCCCCCAGTATATGTAGCCAGGGGGTATATGTCCCCAGTATATGTAGCCAGGGGGTATATGCCCCCAGTATATGTAGCCAGGGGGTATATGCCCCCAGTATATGTAGCCAGGGGGTATATGCCCTCAGTATATGTAGCCAGGGGGTATATGCCCCCAGTATATGTAGCCAGGGGGTATATGTCCCCAGTATATGTAGCCGGGGGTATATGTCCCCAGTATATGTAGCCAGGGGGTATATGTCCCCAGTATATGTAGCCAGGGGGTATATGTCCCCAGTATATGTAGCCAGGGGGTATATGTCCCCAGTATATGTAGCCAGGGGGTATATGTCCCCAGTATATGTAGCCAGGGGGGGCAGTATATGTAGCCAGGGGGTATATGCCCCCAGTATATGTAGCCAGGGGGTATATGCCCCCAGTATATGTAGCCAGGGGGTATATGCCCCCAGTATATGTAGCCAGGGGGTATATGTCCCCAGTATATGTAGCCAGGGGGTATATGTCCCCAGTATATGTAGCCAGGGGGTATATGTCCTATATGTAGCCAGGGGGTATATGTCCCCAGTATATGTAGCCAGGGGGTATATGTCCCCAGTATATGTAGCCAGGGGGTAAATGTCCCCAGTATATGTAGCCAGGGGGTAAATGTCCCCAGTATATGTAGCCAGGGGGGGCAGTATATGTAGCCAGGGGGATATGTGCCCAGACTGTATATGTAGCCAGCAGGGGGATATGTCCCAGTATATGTAGCCAGAGAATGGCTGGCTTCCAAACATTCCACCCAGCTGCTGCACTTGCCTGAGGGGAGACCGCTCGCATCACTACTCCAACGAGCCTCACTTCTCCAGGCAGTCTCTCCACGGTCTGGACTTGAAGTGTCCAATCATGGCCAGGGGGAGGAGCGCGGGCCGGCCGCTGCATGGCGTGGTGACGTCACGTCATCCGGAAGGTAGCCATGGAGACCAGTGGGACGCCATCACCGGCCGCCGCCGCCGCCGATAAGGTAATGTATCTGCTCTGGGCCCCCCGCTCTAGTCAGAGTCCTCCTCGCCGCACACAGATATGAGCAGAGGCGGCAGCTGCGCATCTGTGGCTGCCGCTGCTCAGATTGGAGACATATTTTGCGAATACTCTGACTTCCGGTCTTGGTGCAGGGGGGTGTTCTGTACACCCGGAACAACCCCTTCCGTGCGCTTCTGGCAGTATCTGCTCACTGCTCACCTACCCTCCTGAAAATCTGACTTTCACCTAAAATCAAATAATCAGAAAGGATGGGGCGGAGTTTATGGCAGTGTTCCCACTTATCACCAACCCATTTCCTCCTCTTCCTCACCCCATTTACTCATAAATGGGAAGAGAAGAAGAGGGAATGGAAGGGTAACAGGAGGGAATATCGCTGCAAGCCTGCCTCTTCCTGTCTGAAGATTTGACTTAAAGTGTCCCAGAGCTGGGAGGTCCGCACATGCGCAGAAGGCCACAACTGACGCGACTGAGCCTGTTACCGAGGTTGATAGCGGCTGAACGGTATACCGTGGGAGGACGGCGAGGAGCCCACACATGCTTATGGGGCGGGAGGAAGCCCCGGGTAAGTATTGATTCTTCTTATTAACTCAGCTCTGGTTTACTTGAAGCTGAAAGTCAAACATTTTAAGGAGTGATTACTGGAGAGAAACAAACAAAACACAAAAGTATGTGAAACCAGCATGAACATACATCTGCGCTTACAGTAGCTTAAATAGCTTTGCTTTTGGTCAGGTGTGCTTTAAGTTGGGGCATCAGGAAGGGGTTTGTGTTTAAAGGATACCTGAGGTGACATGTGACATGATGAGTATGTGTATGTACAGTGCCTAGCACATAAATAACTATGCTGTGTTCCTTTTTTTTTCTCTGCCTGAAAGAGTTAAACATCAGGTAAGTAAGTGGAAGTTCCTATCTGAGTCTTGACTGGGTCAGACTACAATGTGACCCTCACTAATAAGAAATTACAACTTCTGAGAGCACGAAAGAGATAAAATGGGGTCAATAGATTATAGATTTTAGCTCTGGCATACTTCAATGAATGTGTCACTGAGCAAAAACAATAAAACAGTAAAAAACTAATAAGTAGATTCAAATATAAAATAAAACTGTGGAATATCTTAAAAAGACATTTTAGGAGAAAGAGGATAGATACAATTGTTTATTTAATTCGTTTATTTTCACCTCGGGTGTCCTTTAAGGACAACTGACATGAGAGGGATATGGAGGCTGCCATATTTATCTCCATTTAAACAATACCAGTTGCCTGGCATCCACCTGATCTTTCACGCAGCAGTAGAATCACACACCTAAAACAAGTATGGTACAAATGCAGTCAAACTTAAGTCAAACATCTGATCTGCATGCTTGTTCATGGTCTATGACTAAAAGTAATGGAGACAGAGGATCAGCAGGACAGCCAAGCAATGTGCATGCTTAAAACAGGGGTTCTCAAACTGGGTGTTGTGGCAAGCTGGTGCGCCTCAGCATTCATCCACATCCTTTGGGTATTGCCATAAGATAATGCAACTGCACATTGATATACAATGGGTGATCACTTGGAGGTGGGATGCTGCCTAACGGGCGTCGATGACTACTTGGAGGGGAAACATCACCTAATAAGCATCACTAGCTACTTGAAAGGAAGGAAATGCAGCCTAGTGAGCATCACTAGCTTTTCAGAGGGGGGATGTTACATGCTTCCTAATTGGGGGTTATCACTGACTACTTGGAGGGGGAATGCTACATGCTTCCTAATTGGGGGTTATCACTGACTACTTGGAGGGGGGATGATGCCTAAAAATCATCACTAGCTACTTGGAGGGGGAATGCTACATGCTACCTAATTTAAAGCGGACCCAAACCAAACATTTTTTTTATGCAAAATATTTAGTTGCACCACTCTGACACATACAAAGATAAATAAACACTCCTTCAAACCTATGATTATTTCAGTGCATGCTTTTCACCCTTCTCTTTTCACAACTAGGGTCATACAGGTGGCAGCCATTAGCAATTCCTCCTTTGCTGGACACCATCTACTCCACCAGTTTGCCGGATTATGTGCCGGCAATATGAAAGGAAGGGAGGGGTTCCTCCAATAAATGTAAAATATTTTATATTTGTCATCTTGCAGCTGAAAAAAGGCTGCTATTTATTATTATAATTTAGAAAATAGATTTTATTTCTGAAATCTTGTATTTTTAATGAGTCCACTATAAGGCGGGGCGGTGGGGGTTATCATTGACTACTTGGAGGGTATGATGATGTCTATTAATCATCAATAGCTACTTGGAGGGGGGGGGACACGCCTATTTAAAGTCATCCCAGCATTTCAGTAGTTGTTTTTATCCAGGGGTGCCTTGGACAATTTTCAAAGCCATCAAGGCACCCTCACCTCAGTTTGACAACCATTGGTTTAAAAGGAAACAAATATGGCAGTCTCCATAGTCCTCTCAGGTCAGTTGTACTTTAAATATTTAGTTGAATGACTATTAATTTAGATGAAAACGATGTTGGATAGTCCAGGAACAAAATCATTAGCAAACACATAGCTGATATCCCGTCCTCCCGTGCCATATTCAGATATACCACTATTGGCAATAGCGAAATGCCCTTTACACTTCAGCATTGTTCTCTTCACTGTCTCACAACATAAGGCTGCAAATGTTGCTGTAATGCAAAGATGGCAAGACCAGCAAATATAGTTCTTAGCTTGTAAATCATTCTACAGTTTAAAAAGGGCTTGCTTTAAAATAGCTTCAATTAAGTAAGATATGACAGCCATGCATCATAATTGGGGGCATAAATATCAATTTAATGTGCACTTCCAAGTTCATACAGTTCAATCAGATATACCATTTGTGTCTCACTGTGTGTAAGCTATCCAGATAATGATATATAATTCTGCCCAAACATCAAGGCAGAGATGCATCAGTATGCAGTAGGCATGTGCTTCACTGTCAAGGGGAGACAAAGATATAGTCATTTTAATGAAATATTATCCTAAAATGTGAGGTGCAAATTATAAGATAAACAAAAAAATGGCAGGAAATAGGAATGCTGCAAAGAGGGAAATGACACACACAAGCAAGGGTCAATTAAAAAAAAGGAACCACACACTTTATTTAGCGCAGCTGTGACTGTTTTTACAATTCCTAAATGGCCATATTCAAATAAATCATTTCTTTCCTATGTCCACTAAACCCTGCTTTTCTACCTGTACAACATAAGCTATTGCCAGGAATGGGGATTTTTGGCAATGGCTACATTTTAGAACCAGGCTATTGGCACAAGATGAGAGCCGGTAGTACAGAGACTGGATTGCTATGCCTGCAAGCCACATCCCACACAGAGGGAAACTTTAACCCTTGTCTACATAATCCCTTTACATTTACCAAAATCACTCTTTTTGTTGAAAATATTGTGTAGCCTTCTCTCAAATGTGGAGACAAAGCTGTGATAATAAAGCTAGTTCTCTACAGTTACCTATTCAAATTCACATCTGCGATGACAAACAATGGCTGGACAGTGATAGTTTGAATTTACATATGATGGTTTAGCAATGTTGAAGTCTTTTGTGTTTACAGTTGCAATAATGCAATAACATTTGTAAAGTGCTTTTCTCTCATAGGACTCAATGTGCATAGAAATGTCTCAGATCAATACATGGTTGCAGGCTGTACTGTATTACAGAGGAAGTAGTCAGGTGTTCATAAATACCAGACTAAACGGGTGGCTTTTCAGTGTCGACTTAAATGCTTCCTGCTTCCAGAGCTGGAGAAGTCCTGATTGGGTGTGGAAGAGAGTTCCAAAGTGTAGGGGTAGCATGACAGAAGGCTCTGTCTCCAGAGGTTTTGAGGTGGACTTTAGAGGTGACCAAGTTATGATATCCTTTTGATCTAAGATTTTTTTAAATTTAATTTTTATTGAAGAAGTTTAAACAACCTAATAGAGTTTTGTAGTTGGTTGAGAACATAGCGTCAACATTTTAACAGGAATTGAGCTTAAATGCCCCTATATAGTAATTAGAACGGTAGCAAACATACCCTGAAGCCAATCAATAAATAGAAGAAGAGGTGCACAAAACCATAAGCCCAGGTCACTCCGAAGTGCTCCAAGCCAAATACAGTTCCAGCAGGTCAGGGCAGTGAAAAGGCACAAAGCGGCTGGGCACATCCAGTAAAAACAGGCATTTATTATGGGCAGCACGGTGGCGTAGTGGTTAGCGCTCTCGCCTTGCAGCGCTGGGTCCCTGGTTCGAATCCCAGCCAGGGCACTATCTGCAAAGAGTTTGTATGTTCTCTCCGTGTCTGCGTGGGTTTCCTCCGGGCACTCCGGTTTCCTCCCACACTCCAAAAAACATACGGATAAGTTAATTGGCTCCCCCTAAAAAGAATTGGCCCTAGACTACAGTACTTACACTACATAATATAAACATATAGCAATGGTAGGGATTAGATTGTGAGCTCCTTTGAGGGACAGTTAGTGACAAGATCTATATATATATATATATATATATATATACACTGTACAGCACTGCGTAATATGTCAGCGCTATATAAATAATAATAATAATAATAATTGTATATCCATTAAAAAACAATGCATAAGACCGGAGCAATAGTCAGTCAGGAGAGAGGGTGACAAGCATGAAAAAAACGTCTACAGCTGTTTCGCACTCTGCTCGGAGCGCTTCATCAGGTCCTGATGAAGCGCTCCGTGCAGAGTGCAAAACAGCTGTAGACGTTTTTTTCATGCTTGTCACCAGGGGTCGAGTCCTGCGTGGACGCGAGTGAACAGCGTTCACCCACTTTTTCTTCAGAGTGAACGCCGTCCACCCTGGCTTGTGTGGAGGGAGCAGAGCAGAGAAGGCGAGCTATGGGGACAGTGGGGATGGGCGGACATCTCCCCCCCATCCCTTACCTTTGTGCTCCCCTTCCTGCCTCTCCCCTCCAGCGTTGTTAAGTGTCGGGCCCGGCAGCGAAAGTGGGCGGAGACTTTCCGCCTTCTTCCAGCCACAAGGGACGCTCCGCTCTGTGTGCGGCTAGAAGACCAGACTAGCCGCACACAGAGCGGAGCGTCCCTTGCGTCTGGAACGAGGTAAGTCTCCGCCCACTTTCGCCGCCGGCCCGACACTTAACAACGCTGGAGGGGAGAGAGGCAGGAAGGGGAGCACAAAGGTGAGGGATGGGGGGGGGGAGATGTCCGCCCATCCCCACTGTCCCCATAGCTCGCCTTCTCTGCTCTGCTCCCTCCGGGTGGGGGGCTGGGGGCACACCTGGGTAACCTGGGCACATATACCCCTGCCTACATATACTGGGGACATATACACCTGCCTACCTATACTGGGGACATGTACACCTGCCTACCCATACTGGGGACATATACACCTGCCTACATATACTGGGGACATATACACTTGCCTACATATACTGGGGACATATACACCTGCCTACATATACTGGGGACATATACCCCTGCCTACATATACTGGGGACATATACACCTGCCTACATATACTGGGGACATATACACCTGCCTACATATACTGGACACATATACCCCTGCCTACATATACTGGGGACATATACACCTGCCCACATATACTGGGGACATATACGCCTGCCTACAAATACTGGGGACATATACCCCTGGCTACCTGGGCACATATACCCCTGCCTACATATACTGGGGACATATACCCCTGCCTACATATACTGGGGACATATACACCTGCCTACATATACTGGGGACATATACCCCTGCCTACATATACTGGGGACATATACCCCTGGCTACCTGGGCACATATACCCCTGCCTACATATACTGGGGACATATACACCTGCCTACATATACTGGGCACATATACCCCTGCCTACATATACTGGGCATATATACCCCTGCCTACATATACTGGGCATATATACCCCTGCCTACATATACTGGGCATATATACCCCTGGCTACATATACTGGGCATATATACCCCTGGCAACATATACTGGGCATATATACCCCTGGCAACATATACTGGGCATATATACCCCTGGCAACATATACTGGGCATATATACCCCTGGCTACATATACTGGGCATATATACCCCTGGTGACATATACTGGGCATATATACCCCTGGCTACATATACTGGGCACATATACCCCTGGCTATATATACTGGGCACATATAACCCCTGGCTATATATACTGGGCACATATACCCCTGACTACATATACTGGGGACATATCCCACTGGCTACATATACTGGGTACATATACCCCTGTCTACATATACTAGGCAACTATACCTCTGGCTACATATACTGGGGACTAGGGATGCTCAAATTCGGCTTCGGGAGATATCCGGATTTTTGCTATCCGGATATCTCCCAGTAATGCTGTGCGGGCTGGTCAAGCTTACCTCTCTGACGTCTTCTTCGGTCGTCCCTCGGCGCCTCCCACGATGCGCTCCATGCGCGTCACGTGATTACAAACACTTCCTCCTTCAACCCGGAAGGAGGAAGTGTTTGTAATCAGGTGACCGCCGCTTGGAGCGCATCGTGGGAGGCGCTGAGGGACGACCGAAGAAGACGTCAGAGAGGTAAGCTTGACCCCCCCGCCCAGCCCGCACAGCATTACTGGGAGATATCCGGATAGCAAAAATCCGGATATCTCCCGAAGCCGAATTTAAGCATCCCTACTGGGGACACCTATAGACCTGGCTACCTGGGAGTACCTATTTTGGGGGAACTGCTGTCAGATTATCTGCATTTTTGTGGAACCGCTGTTATGTATTTTGGGTAACAGCTGCCAGATTATGTGTATGTTAGGGGAACGGCTGCTGCCAGATTACGTGTATTTTGGGGAACTGCTGCCAGATTGTGTATGTTTGGGGGACCACTACTGCCAGATTATATGTCCTTTGGGTGTTACGTGTATTTTGGGTGATCCGCTGCCAGGTTTCGCGTATTTTGGGGAACTGCTTCCAAATTATGTGTATGTTGGTGGAACTGCTGCTGCCACATTGTCTATTTTGGGGGAACCACTTCCATATTATCTGTATTTTGAAGGAACTTCTACCAGATTATGTGTCTTTTTGGTGAAATGCTGTCAGATTACATCTATTTTTGGGGGATACACTACGGCAGAGCTCAAACTTCCTCGGCAGACCTTTTACATCACTGCTAAGGTCATGTATATTTAGCCCCACCCATGACCACGCCCACGGGGTGCTTGACCATGCCCATTTTTCGGCGCGCCGCAGGAATTCTCCGAGTGAGTCCACTCACTTCTTTTCCCAGGACTAGACCCCTGCTTGTCACCCTCTCTCCTGACTGACTATTGCTCCGGTCTTATGCATTGTTTTTTAATGGATATACAATAAATGCCAGTTTTTACTGGATGTGCCCAGCCGCTTTGTGCCTTTTCACTGCGCAAACATACCCTGAAGCTTTTATATGTTAGAGAAAAGAAAAAAGAAACTTAAAAAAAAAAAAAAAACTTTAAAACACTGGGCAAAGGAGGAGTTGCATTTTGTACTACTATGAACTTTTGATCTAATATTGTGGCGGGTGTGATGCAGTTGCAACAAGTCCTTCAGGTATCTGGGGCCAAGACTGTGCAAAGATTTGAATGTCAATAAGCTAATCTTAACCAAAAGTCTCAATTTTATTGGTAGCCAGTGGAGCAAGTAAAGGGTTGGTGTTATGTGGCAATGGCGGCGTTGGCTAGTTAACAGCCTTGCAGCGGCATTCTGTACTAATTGCAGGTGGTGCAAGGCTTTTGTTTGAAAGGCCTGTGTAGAGATTATATTATAATAAGAATCATGTTATAGGCTGAGGCTTCCAGGTAACGTACATGTGGTTCCAGCAGTGGCTATTTGGGCACAAGGAGAAGCTGGGAGAAGGCTCTCCCTGGGACAGACAATGAAAGGGAATATATTACAAACATATTCCCCTACTGATTGCCTAATTTGTCCCTTTGAAGGAGTAATTCGGGATTTGTCTATTGCCGGCACCCAAATTACAGTGATTTAATGAGAAATTGCCCCTGTGCCGCCATAGCCATAACTTACATTACAGTCTATAGCAGCGACCAAATCAGGCGTTACATGATACCATGCAGGCACCGAGATAGCATGACTCATCCCGTGTAATCTCTGCAAGTGTATATGCTAAATGACCAAACATGGTAAACTTCTCATCCCTTTAGTCTCGTATTTCTCTTCATTATTACTGCATTTAGCACTGGCCACAGGCTTCCATCTACCTAGGTACTTACCTTATCTTTTTTTATTATTTCACCTTGAATTCACCTTAAAATAAAAGGTATTGGCAATCATTCAGCTTTTAAGGATACATCCGGCAAAAATCTGTTATAAAAATTCTTACCTATTGCTGTCAGTTCTGTCCAGCAGGGATAGATCGTGTCCCGCCCTCTCAGTATTTGCTCTATCCAGTCTAGGCGGGTCCTGTGAATTGGAAGTATTCAATCCACACCTGCACAGTCTAAATTTGGGATTGGCCGCAAGCAGGTGCAGTTTGTTTCCTCAATGTTCGCTTGCACATGCGCAGTTAATATTTCCGTACGAACTGTACGAACTGTACAAACTGCACCTGCATGTGGCTATTCCCGGATTCAAACTGCTCAGGCAGGAGGTTGAATACTTCCAGTTTACAGCCTCTGACCTCCGAGATCAGGACACAGACCGGACCGAATAGAATAAATACGGAGCATCTCAGGGGGGAAAGGAGGATGCGATCCATTCCTGCTGGACAGGACGGACAGCCATAGGTATGTGTTTTTATACAACATTTTTGCCGTATTTATCCTTTAAGTGAATAAGAAAGATCACTGCTAAATACACATATATTCTCTTTGTGCCCCTAAAAGCCAGACACACACACCCAGAAGCACTATTGTATAGCGAGCCTATAACTTATACATTTTACAGAGCCTTACTTCTCGAACATGCATACAAGGTTTCAGAGCTTTAGCTCCTCATCTCTGCAGGGCATGGATTAATATACAGTAGCTTTATGAGGTGAGACTTTGGATCAAGTAGTACAGACTAGTATCGAGACAGCTCATGATGACCCAAAACCACTGGGGAAGTAAAAGTGGTTCAAAGAAACTGAAAAATACTTACTAAAAAAGTTATGCTTAATATAAATGTATCTTCTTAAAGCAGAAAGTATTAGCAATCATTCAGATTACCATAAGCTATCTTATCTTAATATGTGCTGTGTAATTATAACACATGGATCGAATTAGCAGTTTCAATTAGTGGCTACAAACTTAGTGGCAGAAGCGGAGTGATTTAGCAGCGGTTGGACTGAATTAGTGGTTTCAATTAGAGGCTATTGACTTAACGGTGGTAAAAACATGATTTGGCAGTGGTAGGAGCAATGGCTAGGGGGGAAGCTAGTGTTGTGACCTGACTTTGCCTGCCTAATGTCTGCCATGACATTTGGCTTCTAGCCATCCAACAAGACCTCTGCCAGCTCTGCAATCAGCCTGTTCATCAAATTTGTCCTCTCCACACCGCGGTGTCTTCCCTGTTCTCCCTGGGCCAGAAACGTGTAGCCAGGGATGCTCACCGGATACTCTCACGAGTAATCACGAGTGATTACTCGTGATTCAAATGAGGTTTAATTGGCGCAGGTGTGTGGCGGGCATACAAGGGGTTATTTACCCATAATTCCGCCATCCACCCTGCATTCCAAACAGCTTGCACGCGTCCTATTGGTCGTGTTGCAAGCCTCACACCAGTGCACTTCCTCCTTCCGGCTTGCAAATTTGGTGATTGTAGTATGTATGGGTGCTATTAACTGCTAAAGTCAGCATTCTCGTTCATCCCTAGTGATGACTGCATCAGTTGCCTGGAGCATAAATCTCCGTAGCAATGGGTGGGCATCATTTGATGGTAAAGCAACATGAATAGTTGCATGTGCCCACCAACTCGCTGCCCTTTTACGAATAGTGAATTTGCACTTGAGATTTCTCCTGAGTAGTGAATGACCTCCTACAGTTGATTTAAAAGGCCAGGTTTTTACCAGTGAGTGACAAGTGGGTGGGACTTAGATCAAATCACAAGCTTTATTCTCTTGGGGCTCAGTTTCCATAGCAACCTCTTTTTTATTATCTACACTATTCACTTTACTGGTACATAACCTTCACTGAGCACTTTCAGTATTTAAAAATGAGCTGAAAATGAATCAATATTACAACCCGAGACACTTAAATATATTGGTTCAATAACAACATGTTTTTGAACAATTTTGCTCTCCAGAAAGTTATGCAGATTTGCATGAATATTTAATCATCTGTTCATTTACAAAAGTGATTTTAATACACACATTATGCACATTCGCTGCTCGTAGATTATTCATGATAAAACAAAGAAGCTGAGAGACATCAGGTCTTTAGTGAGGAGTTACTAATAGCTGCAACTGATACTGGCCAAGCCTTCAGCCCTCTAATGTGTATCTTTGTGTGTGGCAAGGGCTCCCTCTAACCCCAATTTTAAAATGATGTGTTGTATTTGTTTAGAAAAGTCTCTTTGATTATCTTCCCTGTTTTCTTCCCTACTGACAGGTTGTTGATGTGCTTTGTTTAATATTCTAATACAGGCATGTCCAAAGTCCGGCCCAAGGGCCAAATGCGGCCCACCAAGCCTTCTCTGGTGGCCCCTGAAACACTCTACAGTTGTTAAAGTGAATGTTTACCAACTTAAAAATAAAAAAGTCAGATACTCACCTAAGGAGAGGAAAGGCTCGGTCTTAATGAGCTTTGCCTCTCCTCTCCCGGTGCCCGTTCCCACGCAGGATCCCCCGTGGCAGTATTCGACCAGTTCAGTCAAATACTGCCACTTCCGCAGCCGAAGGAAGCTTTCGGAAACCTTCGGAAGCACTCGGGCTCCCGAAGACGGGCCGATCCATACTACGCATGCGCGAGCGCCCTCTATGACGCACTCACGAGTGCGTAGTATGGAGCGGCCCGTCTTCGGAAGCCCGAGTGCTCCCGAAGACCTCCGAAGTCCCTGCGGCGGCGGACGCGAACGGGTGAGCCAGTGCAGCACTGAGGGCACCGGGAGAGGAGAGGGAAGGCTCATTAGGACCGAGCCTTCCCTCTCCTTAGGTGAGTATCTGACTTTTTTATTTATAAATTGGTAAACACTGGCTTTAAGTCCATGTGGCCTGCAGGCCATAGCTGGGGTGCCACATGCAGGGGCAACCTTCACCTTGTATGGCCATGCTGCCACCCCCTTTGCTCGCCTTTAGTTTATCAGCATGACAGCCACCACTGTAGCAGTAGCAGCCACTGATTAGAAGCTGCCACTATGCCAGCAGCAGTAATATCCACTGATTAGCAGCTGCCACTGTGCCAGTAGCAGCTACTGATTAGCAGCTGACACTATGCCAGCAGCAGTAAAATCAACTGATTAGCAGCTGCCACTGTGCCAGTAGCAGTGGCAGCCACTGATTAGCAGCTGCCACTACGCCAGCAGCAGTAACATTCTCTGATTAGCAGCTGCCACTACGCCAGCAGCAGTAACATTCTCTGATTAGCTGCTGCCACTATGCCAGCAGCAGTAATACCCATTGATTAGCAGCTGCCACTGTGCCAGTAGCAGCCACTTATTAGCAGCTGCCACTATACAGGCGGCAGTAACATTCACAGATTAGCAGCTTCCACTATGCCAGCAGTAGTAACATCCACTGATTAGCAGGTGCCACTATGCCAGCAGCAGTAACATCCACTGATTAGCAGCTGCCACTTTGCCAGTAGCAGCTGCCACTATGCCAGCAGCAGTAACATCCACTGATTAGCGGCTGCCACTATGCCAGCTGCAGTAACATCCACTGATTAGCAGCTGCCACTGTGCCAGTAGCAGTAACATCCACTCATTAGCAGCTGCCACTGTGCCAGTAGCACTATGTCTGCATATTGCAAGGGACATGCTAACTGCGCACGGTATATGGGTTATTTCCATGGCAATGTATTTTTTGACAAAATGTTGCAGGCATTGACTATCATTCATAAATCATTCCCGTATGCGGTAATGCTGAAAACAGCTGACTTTACCGACCACTTAGCAAAATGTGAATTCATAAAAGCTGTTTCCGCATGAAAAGCTGATATTCCCAAGCAGAGCAGTAAATTAACGCCTTGTGCAGTGATTATATAAACACATGTCACTAAAAGTCAATTCATAAAGATTAGAGCAGGCGGTATTGGGACGGAGAATACTGCTTGCTTTAAAGAGGCGATAAGCATGTGGATAACAGCAATGTTAATGGAAACAGACCTCCCAGGCAGCAGCAGTGAGAGCAGAACAAAAAAGACTTTCCAGAATACCCAGGCTGTGTTTTTTAACCTCTTGGGTACCTGATTTCAGTCAGATAAATTTCACATCAGAAAGCCTGCATGTGTAACATTTTTTTTAAGTTCCTCTAAGCTGTGACAAATAAATAGATTGTTTAGAAAGACTATTACACAGATTCAGTGCAGATTCAGGGCAAAGAGAGGCAGTTTTAAAAAAAAAAGGAAGTTGGGGCTGCCTCTTTTACTGTAATGCTGTCTCTGCACAGAGAAGTTCTTGTATATCAGATCAGATCTGCACAGAGAAATGTAACAACTCAGCCAGCTTCTCGTGTTACCACAAGCCTTAGTTCGGCAAAATACCAAACTTCTATTGCAAGTGTAAACATTTTTTATGAATTAGCACACAGAAGTCTAAAATACAGAATGCGGTATTTTCCCGACAAGATTTTTCTACCGAACACACTTTTATGAATGATAGCCATAGTGTACCAAATAGCAATCAGCAAAATTGTATTTAATCTCACTAGTTCAGCTACCTAGCACTCTCAAGAATGGTGATATGGCTCTTGGCCTAAAAAGTTTGGATACCCCTGTTTTAAAGGATACCACAGTCGAAAAAAAAGTTTGCAGCAGTGTGTGGGGGGTTAATATTACATACCATTAGCCAGTCCTGCCCCCTCCGTCTGCCGCCGTTAGTCTGCTATAAGTCCCGGTGCCCAGCGACTTGATTGACCCCCACCCGGACATACTGCGCCCTGTGCGTGTGCACTCCATTACACTTAGCGTCACATGCTAATCATGTGACGCTAAGTGTAATGGAGCGCACACGCAGCACAGGGGAGGCAGAGGAATGAACGTGCTTCTGAGCCGATCGCTATGCGCCAGCCAGAAGTGAAGAGGGGAGGACATACTGCGTGCACAGGGCGCAGTATGTCTGGGTGGGGGGATCAATCAAGGCACCGGGACTTATAGCAGACTAACGGCGGCAAACGGAGGGGGCAGGACTGGCTAATGGTATGTAATTTTAACCCCCCACACACTGCTGCAAACTTTTTTTCGATTGTGGTATCCTTTAAAGAATGCTTTCTGGTCATCTGGGGCAACAAGCTATTATTGGGGCTGGCATGGTAGAAACAAATCTCCTGTAGAGTTCTACCATATATACTCACATATAAGCCAAATGTTTGGGACAAATAAAGTGTCCCAAAAGTGGGGGAGTCGGCTTATATGCGAGTCGTGTGTGGGGTGTGGGGGTATAATTACTTTTCCTCATTCCTGGCAGCTTCTCCTGCGCAGCTCTGCTTGCTAGATGAACAGGTTTCACTTCCTTTTCATCATGGGGAGCTACTTCCTGTTTCCCTTGCAGTTCCGTTCTCAGCCACTAGATGTCAGGAGCGAGTACAAAACGGCAAGGGAGACGGGAAGATGGCTGGCCACAGACCAGAAGACACTGAAGCCGGGATTTAGTAAGTGCAGAGCTGCAAGGGAGATGGGAAGATGGCCGACGAGGAGAGGTATGTACGCTTCACAACACACTGCACCATATACACTCTTTACATACTCTGCATAATCAATCATATGCACTCTGCATAATCATACACATGCACTCGGCATAATCATACATATGCACTCTGCAAGCATGTTTCACATTGTATCACATTCACCACATACAGGGGGGAGGCACTCTGCCTATATACAGGGGGTAGACTAATGGGAGACATAATGGGGTCAGCTTATCCACAGGTGACACATTATTAGGGCGTTTCAGTGACAATAGTTGAGGGGGCCAGCTTATACACGGGATGGCTTATACACGCGTATATATGATACATATTTTCTTTGAGTTAATTAGAAATTTTTAAGGTTTTGTTCATTAGCATTAGCATGCATGCATTCAGGGTATAGAAGCTTGGCCTGAGGTGTAGCTCACAATTAGCAGCAAATATGTCGCTTCTGTGAACGGGTTGCTTATGGGATGGAATTTTTGAGATGATTTATTAACCAGTTCAGCCTTCAGTGATTTTTTCACCTTATGCATCTGAGCAATTTTCACCTCCCATTATTTCGTCCATAACTTTATCACTACTTTTCACAATGAATTGATCTATAGCTTGTTTTTTATGCCATCAATTAGGCTTTCTTTGGGTGATACATTTTGCTAAGAATTATTTTTTTCTAAATGCATTTTACCAGGAATATTAAAAAAAATGTATCACAATGTATGGTGCCAATATTTCATTTGGAAATAAAGGTGCATTTTTTCAGTTTTGCGTCCATCCCTATTTACAAGCTTATAATTTAAAAAATAATAGTAATAGACCCTCTTCACATGCATATTAAAAAAGTTCAGACCCTTAGGTAACCATTTATGTTTTGTTTGTTTGTTTTTTAATTGTAATTTTTTTTTTATTGAAAATTTTATTCAGGTAATTTTTGGTGTGAGGAGTAAACAGTTAATTTTAAATGTAATAAATTGTGTTTATTTACTAAAAAAAATTATGTAGATGTAGTTTTACTATTAGGCCACAAGATGGCCACAGTAAATTTTTTATTTTTAATCCTGTAAGCGAGCGCTCTCACTTCCAGGAAGTATAGGGAGGACTGGAAACTTTTTTTTCTTTAGAAAGATTGCGGCTTCTCAAAGAAGCTGTCGGTCTTTCTACTGGGGACTTAGATCAATGCATGGGAACTATGTTGCCATTCATTGATCTCCGGGCTAACGCGTGGCGGCATGGGAGCTTGTGATCACGTGTGAGAGCACGCAGCAGCGCACAGCAGCAGCCTTTTGGACGTAGTAGCAATCTCCAACAGGCCAAAGTAGTTAAAGAGAACCCGAGGCGGGGTTCTGACAATGCAATCCACGTACAGAGGCTGGGTCTGCCTATACTGCCCAGCCTCTGTTGCTATTTCAATCCCCCCTAAGTTGCCCCTGCGCTCTGCAATCCCCCATAAATCACAGCCGCGCTGTGCGGGCTGTGTTTACCTCTGTATTGTCAGTCACGGCTCTCTCCCCCACCTCCTGCATAGCTCCGGTCCCCTCCCGCGTCCCTTCCCTCCAATCAGCAGGGAGGGAAGGGACGCGGGCGGGGACCGAAGCTATGCAGGAGGCGGAAGGAGCAGCAGACTGATAGTACAGAGGTAAACACAGCCTGCTGTGACACGCTGCGTGGCAGCAGCACGGCTGTGATTTATGGGTGATCGCAGAGCGCAGGGAGGGCTTAGGGGGGATCTGGATAGCAACAGAGGCTGGGCTGTATAGGCAGACCCCGCCTCTATATGCGGATTTAATTGTCAGAACCCCACCTCGGGTTCTCTTTAAGGTTGGCGCCATGAAAACTGGACCAAACATGATACAGCATCGGAGAGCAACTAGAATCCATTTTCTTTTACCAGCTTAATCTTGACTGTCAGCAATTGTTCAAATGTTAGTTCTGAGACCCACTAGCAGCACATAATGTGTGTGATCTCACTTGAGGGATGTGATTTTTAATAAATCCCCTGTGAGAATCCGCTTAGCTGCCTGTGCAGGCAGCTTTTTGACCATTGTTTGGGTTTGCATGCTGCAGGACTCTGGAAAGAAGAGTTTCTGTCAGTTTTGCAGCTTGTGCTTGCTGAGGGATTTGCATACGTTGTCATGCAAATTGCCTGGCCACATTCATTGGAGGCGTGTACTATAAGTACTATGTGTTTCACACAATGCTTTGCTGTACATAAGGAGTCTTCCAGTGAAACACTCTGGAGAGTGTCAGCCTTACTCTCTGTTTGAAGATCAGCTTAGAGTAATTCCTGGAAAACTGCACTAGGCAGGTTTCCTTAGTGCAGTTAGGATTGCTTATCTGTTTGTTTGTTCTGTTGCCATTGTCCTGTCCCAACGGTGGTCGACAGGAAATGGTTCTGATCTCTGTTCTTGGAGTATAGCTGGTGCAGCGGTTGCTACCAGCTATCTCTTCTGATCTGTCTCCTTGGATTGTGCTAGCCACTTTTCGCTAGCGCTGTGGATCCTTCTGTTCTGTCTCCTGGGATCGCGCTAGCCACTTTTCGCTAGCGCTGTGGATCCTTCTGTTCTGTCTCCTGGGATCGCGCTAGCCACTTTTTGCTAGCGCTGTGGATCCTTCTGTTCTTTCTCCTTGGATCGCGCTAGCCGCTTTTCGCTAGCGCTGTGGATCCTTCTGTTCTGTCTCCTGGAATCGCGCTAGCCACTTTCCGCTAGTGCTGTGGATCCTTCTGTTCTGCTACTCTGTACCTGGATCACGCTAGCCACTTTCGCTAGTACTGTGGATTCTATCTCTCGCTTGTCCCTGTTTTCGTGTGTCTGTCTTGTCTGCTACGATCGCTTGATGGAGGCTCGGTGAGGTAACCGTTAAAGGGACACTTAAGTCAAACAAAAAAAAAGAGTTTTACTCACCTGGGGCTTCCAATAGCCCCCTGCAGCTGTCCGGTGCCCTCACCGTGTCCCTCCGATCCTCCTGGCCCCGCCGGCAGCCACTTCCTGTTTCGGTGACAGGAGCTGACAGGCTGGGGACGCGAGTGATTCTTCGCATTCCTGGCTACAATAGCGCCATCTATGCTGCTATAGCATACAGTGGAGGAAATAATTATTTGACCCCTCACTGATTTTGTAAGTTTGTCCAATGACAAAGAAATGAAAAGTCTCAGAACAGTATCATTTCAATGGTAGGTTTATTTTAACAGTGGCAGATAGCACATCAAAAGGAAAATCGAAAAAATAACCTTAAATAAAAGATAGCAACTGATTTGCATTTCATTGAGTGAAATAAGTTTTTGAACTCCTACCAACCATTAAGAGTTCTGTCTCCCACAGAGTGGTTAGACACTTCTACTCAATTAGTCACCCTCATTAGGACACCTGTCTTAACTAGTCACCTGTATAAAAGACACCTGTCCACAGAATCAATCAATCAAGCAGACTCCAAACTCTCCAACATGGGAAAGACCAAAGAGCTGTCCAAGGATGTCAGAGACAAAATTGTAGACCTGCACAAGGCTGGAATGGGCTACAAAACCATTAGCAAGAAGCTGGGAGAGAAGGTGACAACTGTTGGTGCGATTGTTCGAAAATGGGAGGAGCACAAAATGACCATCAATCGACCTCGCTCTGAAGCTCCACGCAAGATCTCACCTCGTGGGGTGTCAATGGTTCTGAGAAAGGTGAAAAAGCATCCTAGAACTACACGGGAGGAGTTAGTGAATGACCTCAAATTAGCAGGGACCACAGTCACCAAGAAAACCATTGGAAACACATTACACCGCAATGGATTAAAATCCTGCAGGGCTCGCAAGGTCCCCCTGCTCAAGAAGGCACATGTGCAGGCCCCTCTGAAGTTTGCCAATGAACACCTGAATGATTCTGTGAGTGACTGGGAGAAGGTGCTGTGGTCTGATGAGACCAAAATAGAGCTCTTTGGCATTAACTCAACTCGCTGTGTTTGGAGGAAGAAAAATGCTGCCTATGACCCCCAAAACACCGTCCCCACCGTCAAGCATGGGGGTGGAAACATTTTGCTTTGGGGGTGTTTTTCTGCTAAGGGCACAGGACAACTTAATCGCATTAACGGGAAAATGGACGGAGCCATGTATCGTGAAATCCTGAACGACAACCTCCTTCCCTCTGCCAGGAAACTGAAAATGGGTTGTGGATGGGTGTTCCAGCACGACAATGACCCAAAACATACAGCAAAGGCAACAAAGGAGTGGCTCAAGAAGAAGCACATTAAGGTCATGGAGTGGCCTAGTCAGTCTCCGGACCTTAATCCAATAGAAAACCTATGGAGGGAGCTCAAGCTCAGAGTTGCACAGAGACAGCCTCGAAACCTTAGGGATTTAGAGATGATCTGCAAAGAGGAGTGGACCAACATTCCTCCTAAAATGTGTGCAAACTTGGTCATCAATTACAAGAAACGTTTGACCTCTGTGCTTGCAAACAAGGGTTTTTCCACTAAGTATTAAGTCTTTTATTGTTAGAGGGTTCAAAAACTTATTTCACTCAATGAAATGCAAATCAGTTGCTATCTTTTATTTAAGGTTATTTTTTCGATTTTCTTTTTGATGTGCTATCTGCCATTGTTAAAATAAACCTACCATTGAAATGATACTGTTCTGAGACTTTTCATTTCTTTGTCATTGGACAAACTTACAAAATCAGTGAGGGGTCAAATAATTATTTCCTCCACTGTATATCATATACCATATAGCAGCATAGAGGGTGCTAATGTGTCTAGGAACACGAAGAATCACTCGTGTCCCCAGCCTGTCAGCTCCTGTCACCGAAACAGGAAGTGGCTGCCGGCGGGGCCAGGAGGATCGGAGGGAGGCGGCGAGGGTACCGGACAGCTGCAGGGGGCTATTGGAAGCCCTAGGTGAGTAAAACTCATTTTTTTTGTTTGACTTAAGTGTCCCTTTAAGCAAGCGCTCACGTCCTCTGTTTCATGTTTGTCTGTCGATGGTTAGTTAGGCGTGCTTGTCTCTATTGTGCTTATTAAGTGGAGACCGCGCATAACCGCGTGCACTGTTGCGAATGAGTGCGCAGTTCACGGTTAGCTAGCATTTGTTATTTTCCACATCTCCTCGTATGATTTGCTGTGCCTTTGCTATCCTCGTATTCTGTTCTGATCTGCCTTGTGTCACGTCTGGCGATCGCACCTCTCACGATCGCGTTTCTGTTTCGTATCTGCTGTTGTGTGTGCGCGGTCGCGGGGTGGCGACTAGATTGGCGCACACACATACAACCTGTCCCTTTGCTCGTTCTCATTCGCAATCCCTTCTCTTGCGATTGCGTTCTGTGCTTCGTACAATTCCTGTCTGGCATTTGTGGAGGTACAGAGGATTGGTTCCTCTGCACTCCCCAGCGCCATCTGCCGACAGGAATTTCCCTCTACGGGTGCGTACCACCTTTTGCTGGGTGCCTGCAATTATACGCTTGTGGAGGATTTCCGCCGTATCAGTGCACGGGTTGTGCGCTGATCACAGAGAAAGTTCCACAATCGTTACATCCACTATAGCATTACATTAGCAAGAGATTTTCAAATCACACTGCTCGTGGGTCCCAGGCCTTACTCTCATTTTCTTTGTACCTGTCTTGTGAAACCTTTGCCAGTAGGTAGGTCATTTTGTCATGCCACAGCATTTTGTCTTCTGTTTATGGGTAATGCATATTGCAGAATACATAGATTTATATTTGTAACAAATGTAATGGTGTGCCAGTGCCCTACAGACACTGGCGCACACTACAGACAGATGCTGGTTTGAAGTCAAAAGGTAGTAACACCAAATATTGACTTGATTTTACTTTTGTTTCCTCGCTTTGCCTTTCGTAAATTGATAACAATAGAGATTCATTATTTATATTTCTGAAAGCATTCTTTGTTTCCAGCATATTTGTCACACAAGCCTAACACTTTTGGACAGTACTGTATACATACAAATATAAATATAAATATATATATATATATATATATATATATATATAGAGAGAGAGAGAGAGAGAGAGAGAGAGAGAGAGAGAGAGAGAGAGAATGAATGAATGAATATGAGAGAGATTTTTGTTTTTGTTACTCTTTCCTTTCCAGACAGTTTAAAACTCTGAATTATTTAGGCCTCTAATTGCTGTAAGGGTCATTACTTTGTTACACGTTTTTCTAGTTGTGGCAGCTATAAAGGCTTTTAAATAGAAAAATCTGTAGGAAATTAGTACAGACATTCTGATATTAACTACTTTACATGTAATAATTCATAAAGTGTTACATTTATTGGCAAGAGCAGTCATCTGCTAGGATCAGGGCTGTGGAGTCAGTACAAAAATCATCCAACTCCTCAGTTTATGAAACCACCGACTCTGACTCCAACTCAGACTCAAGGTACCCAAAATAACTCCAACTCCTCGACTCCGATTCCTTATGGTGGCCATCAATGATCCAATCTTTTTCATCCAGTCTTACCATTTCTTTGTAATATAAGGGAACTGCCTAAATTATCCATTCAATGTATTCACTCAGTTTACCCTTCTACTACATAGATTTGGTAAAATTGGATGAAAAAGATTGGATCATTAGTGGCCACCATTAGTCTAATACTTACCAGGGCTATGGATTTTGTACAAAAATCATCCGACTCCTCAGTTTCTGTAACCACCGACTCCAACTTCGACTCAAAATTGCTCCAACTCCTCGACTATGACTCCAACAGCCCTGGCTAGCATTGATATGATAAGTGTTACTCATGCATGGCTGTATTTGATTAGGCAGCTGTTCCGCTGAACATATAAAAACGTGTCACCAGAACAAAAACCCAAACACAACTGAAATCAATGGCAAACCCAATCTGGGTGGCTGCTGCACATACCTTTGAGGAACATGTTGTATTTAAAAAAAGGTGGTGAAAATGTGTACAGCAGTGGGGAGGGGACATTTAATGTCGTTTCCAGGGCAACATAGGGAAAGATCTTTTAATTTGCAGCTGTGAAAGGGGGTTCCTCAAAAGCTGCAAACTTAGTTACAGAATCTCTTCAAGCCTGTTCTCAGTAAACTCAAAGCAGTGCTCACCACTCTTCAGTGCCTCTTTCTTTCTCTCAAAGAACCTTCTTTCTACTAATGCCTATGCACCTATGCCCCACTGATCCCTAACCCTAACCAACCCCCCACCCATAATGGCTAACCCTCATCGATCCCCCACTGATGCCTAACCCTAAATGACTCCTTACCAATACCTAAGCATAACCTACCTCCCCACAACTATCCCCCTCCCCCCTGCAAACCCACCCTTTTCCACACTCCTGGCTTTACAGAAAAATATTGGGCACTGTCAAAGTTTTGTACCTACTATTAGTAGCCCCAGTTTACAAAGGGGGAGTTTTTTTTTCTATCTGTTACAGATAATAACATGGGTGCCTATGGGGTACCTAAACACATAGATATGAATTTGCCGCAAGGAGACAGTCTATGGCTTATCCTGCTGCTGCACAAATCCTGGCGGCGTTAATTACTATTCCCCCTCTAGGTCCACGTCGAAACTCCTAACCCTAACCTACAAAGCTCTCCACAATCTCTCTCCCTGGTACATATCCTCACTAATTTCCAGATACAAACCCAATCGCAATCTCAGATCTGCACACAATCTTCTGTTGTCCTCCTCTAGAATCACCTCCTCACATTCACGCTTACAAGATTTTGCACGTGCTTCACCCCTCCTCTGGAATGCCCTCCCACAACACATCCATCACTCGCCAACCTTTGTTACCTTTAAACGCTCTCTAAAAAATGAATTTGTTCCGACAAGCATATGCGCTACCTTAGGCCACTTCCCTTCGTCCTAACACCAAATTGCACTCCTACTAGGTATCCTAATTTAAACACACTGCCTTTATATATTTTATCGTATACTACCCCTCCTCTTGTTTCCCCCCCATTCCCTTTAGATTGTAAGCTCGCAAGGGCAGGGCTCTCTCCCTCTTTTGTGTTTTGGAAATCATTATACATTTTATGCATCATGTTACTTATATCACTGTCAATACCAATTCTGTATTTTGTATTCTGTATGCTGTATCATTGTTTGTATTTTGTCACTAATTATGTATCTTGTATATTAGTGTACACCATTGTCTGTATTATGTACCCCATGTTTGTTTCTTACTTTGTACAGCGCCACGGAATATGTTGGTGCTTTATAAATCAATAATAATAATAATTGTGGGGAATTATTTAATTTGGCTTCCAGCTATTCCTGGAGGCTGAATTACAGTGTTTTAAAAGTAACTTCAGCTCCATCTTCTGACGGCGCCAATGTTACTCACTGTGTGTCGCTATAGCTGTAATTCCTATTACGGCCTATGGTGGCACCGGCTGCGTTCAAATCTCCTGCGCTGTTATTACAACGCTCGCACCTAAAGTTTCGCACTGCCTTCGGCATCTAAATCTCCTACTTCCTCCTCAAGTACTCCCAATGGTGCATGTTTTGTAGAAAAACACAAACATTCACAGGTGTGTTAATTAGTGTCTCAGCAAGAGTACATTACTGGGTAATTTATTAATTTACCTTCCATAAAAAATGTAATTTACCTTCCATAAACCACTTCAGCCTACAGCGTCGAAATTCTTAAGCATCCGAGCAATGTTCACCTCCCATTCATTCGCCAATAACTTTATCGTTACTTATCACAATTAATTGATCTATAGCTTGTTTTTTCCGCCACTAATTAGGCTTTCTTTGGGCAGTACATTTTGCTAAGAGCCACTTTACTGTAAACGCATTTTAACAGGAAGATTAAGATAGAAATGGAAAAAAATCATTATTCCTCAGTTTTTGGCCATTATAGTTTAAAATTAATACATGCTACAGTAATTAAAACCCATGCATTTTATGTGCCCATTTGTCCCGCTTATTACACCGTTTAAATTACGTCCCTATCACAATTTATGGCGCCGATATTTTATTTAGAAATAAAGGTGCATTTTTTCAATTTGCGTCCATCACTATTTATAAGCTTATAATTTTAAAAAAATTAATAAGATACTCTCTTGACATGTATATTTAAAAAGTTCAGACCCTTAGGTAACTATTTATGTAGTTTTTTTTTTTTTTAATTGTAATCGCGCGCACCACACGGCTGCAGCAGCAGTGCCCATCTGGACGGATATATCCGTCCAGATAGGGCGAAGTGGTTAAAAAAATGTAAAAAATAAAAATGGACCTAATTCTCAGATTCTTTCATCTTTTCACTTTTAAACCAAGACTTAGAGTTCTGCTTTCAAAACATCTAAGCCATGGCAGCTCCTATATTTCTACCCTCAAAGCCTAACTTTAAGCAATGAAGAGCTACAGAAGTGAATGGCTTACAAGACTACAAAATGGCCCATATGATCAGATGGTTTATATGGTGTTGCGAAATTGAAAGGTGCAAATGTGTTTGGACGCCTACAATCTAGGCATAAAGAACAAGATGAATTGTTGCATTCTGCCATCCCAACCACCTAGCGAATGGGAGAAGCATGTTTTAATACAGTCTTGACAAACAATGGCATTTTACAAGCTGAGTGTTTTCCCGCACTTCTCAGAGACCACCGTTTTGTAAGACTCATTGTGCGCATCTCGGCGAATGTTCCAGCCATTTCCATTTTTTATTTCCTCGTTAGTTTGTACTCTTCAATTTCCAGCTGTTTCGTTTAAATCTCCAAAACTCCATCGCAAGGGAGTTCTGTGTAATTGCCCATAATATGCAGTGCATTATCCATTTCAGGAACCATGCTAAAAGACAGCCGCAATAAAGGCTTTTCTGAAGGCAGTCTGGTTTACAATAATGGATCTAACAGGAAGGAAATGCAATTTGAAAGAAGCTGATGCATATGTTCTATTGTTGAATATACTGTTTGATTTAATTATTAACTGTCAGTGATGGAAAGGCAGAGCCTGCTCACTTCATGTTAAAAGGGTGCTCTTTGCTCTGAATGAGAGCACAGTAACATGGAAAAAAACAAACACATTTCAGTGCATAATTCTCTAGCATTGCAGGATTTTAGTCCATTTTTTTAAAATAATGCTTCTTTAGAAATAATCTTCTTTATGGGTGGAGCTTTTTGTAATGCAGTTTATTACAGCTTAGAACCATAATTCTAAATAGATGCTGGATTGCCACCCTTAGCCTCTTAAACATAGTCACCTAATAATTTCTGTAAGTAAATTTGTTAAAGAACAAGCAACATCGATGCTAACTTAGAAATAAAAAACACATATATAAGTAGATAAATACTACTTCTACTTACATAACAGATGTATTGTGCTATCCATGTAATGATTCCTGTGAATTTTATAAAAGAAAAGCAGAAAATCCTATTCTAGGCAGTGGCCATCTTGCCAAGCTAATGCTGACATCATATCCTCCCTGACTCTTGTTTTCTCCCCCTCCCTTCTCTTGCTCTTTGTGTATTCATTAGCTTCCCTCCTCCCAGAGTCTTCAGACACTCCCACTGAGGTGTATACTAACAACTGCCCTGTCTATTTTATTTACACATCAAATCACTGAGTCACCTCAGCCTTGCTTGTAAACACAAGTAATCAGAGGGTTTTTCTGATAAGGAGCTAGGCAGGAAAATAAATAGAAGAGGAGGAATATATTATAGATAAAAAAATTGCTTGTAAACACAAGTAATCAGAGGGTTTTTCTGATAAGGAGCTAGGCAGGAAAATAAATAGAAGAGGAGGAATATATTATAGATAAAAAAAACTCCCAGCATTTAACTCTTTGGCATTGTTTGGCACTAGGGCCAGTGCTCCTAAAGTATGTGATAACCATAACAGCAGAAAACGTTTTGCAAGTTTTGAATGCAGGATTAGCATCTTTATCACTTAATACACACAGACCAGTTGCTGTTGAAATTAGATTTTTATGGTGACAATACCGCTTTAATAAGTATTATTATTATTATATACCACCGTTATTTTCTGTGGCACAAAAGAGTAACAAATATAGGGTCATGAAACCACATGCAAGGGGAGTATCTCTGGAAAACAGCGCCTATGTCTAACATTGAAATCCACCCCAGGGAAAAGAAGGGGGGTGGGGAACACTACTTAAACAATTTAAGGTGAGTGTCAGTTGAATTGGTTGTGTCCAAAGTGATGTGAAGCTTGACCTGTAAGTATGAAGTATGGCAATAGGTCAGCCTTTACATATTGCCCAAATAACAGGCAGCTTGTCCCCCCAAATAATGTAACCAGGCAGCAGAATGCCACCTAGATAAAAAAAACAACAACTAGAATCTACTGTATATGGAGAACACCAGGGATGCTATGGAGCAGCGCCTCCAATAAGCGGCACCCATGCCATACATGCACTCCTGTAGGTACGCCTCTGCGCATAGAGTTGGTAGACAAGATACATGCCACAGTGACCAAAACATTGTGGCAAACAACATATGGAGCAAAGAACAAGAAACAAAAGGGAGAAATCACTGCCCTCATTAGCTTACAATCTAAAGGACTAGCGAGGAAACAGGTAAGGCAATGAGTGATGGTGTATATCCATAGGTGATGCATTGTTGAGTCATATTTTACTGGCAGCAGAAAGAGGTCAGAAAATGAATGGAAGTGACTTAGGTTAGATCAGTGGTTCCCAACCTTTTCCGGCCCGGGGAACACTGTCTGACCAAATTTTTCTCCGGGGAACGGCGCGGGGCGGGGAGGATGCGGCCCACGGTTGTTTGCGCGCCCTAGTGGACAGTGCCGTGCGCAGCAGGCTATGAGGGGGGCTGAGGTGCGGCTGCATAGCTAGCATAGTTGTCCCAGTGTAGGGAGTTTAGTTGCCTCAGTGTAGCTAGTATAGTGCCCCAGTATAGCCAGTATAGTGCCCCAGTATAGCCAGAATAGTGCCCCAGTATAGTGCCCCAGTATAGCCCCCCGGTATAGCTAGTATAGTGCCCCAGTATAGCCAGTATAGTACCCCAGTATAGTGCCCCAGTATAGCCCCACAGTATAGCTAGTATAGTGCCCCAGTATAGCCAGTATAGTGCCCAAGTATAGTGCCCCAGTATAGTGCCCCAGTATAGCCCCCCAGTATAGCTAGTATAGTGCCCCAGTATAGCCAGTATAGTGCCCCAGTATAGCAAGAATAGTGCCCCAGTATAGTACCCCAGTATAGCCCCCCAGTATAGCTAGTATAGTGCCCCAGTATAGCCAGTATAGTGCCCCAGTATAGTGCCCCAGTATAGCCAGTATAGTGCCCCAGTATAGCCAGTATAGTGCCCCAGTATAGCCAGTATAGTGCCCCAGTATAGTGCCCCAGTATAGCCCCCCAGTATAGCCCCCCAGTATAGCTAGTATAGTGCCCCAGTATAGCCAGTATAGTGCCCCAGTATAGCCAGAATAGTGCCCCAGTATAGCTAGTATAGTGCCCCAGTATAGCCAGTTTAGTGCGCCAGTATAGTGCACCAGTATAGCCAGAATAGTGCCCCAGTATAGCCCCCCAGTATAGCTAGTATAGTGCCCCAGTATAGCCCCCTAGTATAGCTAGTATAGTGCCCCAGTATAGCCAGTATAGTGCCCCAGTATAGCCAGTATAGTGCCCCAGTATAGCCCCCCAGTATAGCTAGTATAGTGCCCCAGTATAGCCAGTATAGTGCCCCAGTATAGCCAGAATAGTGCCCCAGTATAGCTAGTATAGTGCCCCAGAATAGTGCCCCAGTATAGCCAGTTTAGTGCCCCAGGATAGCGCCCCAGGATAGCCAGTATAGTGCCCCGGTATAGTGCCCCCCGCCCGTCCACGGCGCTGTTATTACCTTAACAGCTGCCACTCTCCCCTCTCTGGCGCGTGTATATTCAAGCAGCGTATCTCCGGCTGCTCTGTGTGATGTGGAAGGAAGCAGGGCAGCGGCTTCCTGTAACGGCGATATGTATCGCCGTTACTATGGTGACCGAGCCCTGCCTCCTGCGCATCACATACAGAGCAGCCGGGAGATACGCTGCTAGAATAAATACATGCGCTGGAGAGGGGAGAGCGGCCGCTGCTAAGGTAATAACAGCGGCGGCCGCGGGGACGGGCGAGAGGGGGATAAGAGGACGGCACACCAGGCAACGTTTCAACACTGGTTGAAAAACGCTGGGTTAGATTGCATGCTGAAAGGGTGAGCTTTGAGGGTGCACATAAAGGTGTTAAGGATTGGAAAGTGATCTATATATTTGGGGAATGGAATTCCAAAAGAGCGGAAGGCTCCTGAGAAATCTTGCACATGGAAATATGAGGAGATGATTCTAGTGGAAAACAGAACAAGGCTGTGTGCAGAGCAGTGACAACTGTAAACTAGTAGGAGATGTATAGGCATAACATATTGTGGCAAGCTTTGTAGGTTAGAGATAGAAGTTTAAAGTACACCCTCTGTTTAATTGGCTGCCAGTGAAGAGCTTGGCAGAGAGAAGAAGCAGTTGAAGAGTGAGAAGAGAGGTGGATGAGTCGAACAGATGAATTCAGTATATACTGGAGGAATGTTAGCCAATTAGTTGGTAGTCCACAGAGAAGGGTGTTGCAGAAATCAAGGTGGGATATTAGTAGGGCATGCACCAGCATTGTAAAAGTGAGTGAAGAAGGAAAAAACACAAATCCAGGCATATCACCTCAAGTTGGACATGCAATGAATGTTTGCATGTATGCACAATGTATGTTGCAGGGCCAGAGTTAGGACACATACAAATTCTGGGGTCCCTTGACACGTTGTGTGTGCCCTCACAAGAGAATGTATTCTTTTGTAACCAAGACCCTGGCTTTTAACTTAGCTGTAGGAATCACAGTGGTTCCTGGATGATTGATTTGGATGAAAGCATATGCATCAGCATTTGCCTGCAAGTGTGTGAAGGGTTAACTGACTTTGCTGAGTGAATAAGTGTCGTATGTGAAATATGTTCTTGAGTTGGAGATATCAGCCAAAATGGCAGGTGTTACTAGAACCTGTTTTGCTTATATCATTTTGACTCCAATTCATATCTTTCATATCAACTGACTTCCGTCATTACATTTACGGTATGAGAAGCACATGCTCAAATTTCTTGGTACTTTCCAATAACATACTTGGTGACGAATCATGAATAATTACACTTACGTAATATCCTAACACACTGTTGCCACCTTTATACTGATGATGTAACATTTGTTTTTTTAGACTACTTTTTTGGAATCTGTGTGACTATATGAATTATTTATTCACGTTTTGTGAGATTGTGATGTTTAATTACTGATAACAGATGTTTCTAATTGTTGATACGTGCCTTATCGCTGCTATATGTGCCCTTTTATATTTCAGAATTATTAATACCATACTTATTGGCTAACAATTACTCAAAGGATACAGTGTAAGCTCCTCACCCTATCGCACAAAGATCTGCATAAGATACATGTCACCACCTTACATTTCCTGCAGATACCATCCCCCCCAGACCCTTTGCTCCTCACAGGAGACCCTATTGTCTTCTAGCTTAGTCACATCCTCTCACTCCGGTATCCAGGACTTCTCACAAGCATTACTTCTCCTTTGGAATGCACTCCAACAACTCGTCCTTCATGCTCCGAGTCTGTCAACCTCTAACATCACACCTGGCCAGGCAAGCATATAATTTGCTATAAGTAGCATCTGCGTTTCAGTGGCTCATCCACTAGCCCTGTGTATCCTTCCCTAATGTCTACAACTCACTATCCTTTAGATTGTAAGCTCGCAAGGACAGGGGCCCCTTTCATAGTGTTTCTTATTCTGCTTATTATATTAAAATATACCAGTATTGATGATTCCCTAAACTACACATCAACTATATATGTATTTGTCCAGGATTCAAGAAACAAACTCGTGCACCATCCGTCGTCAGCAATTTATTGTGCAAATTGTTGTGCAAATAACAACAAGGATACAGTACCATCCAGATTACATACACCTTACACGTTTATGGCCCTGGTTTGGGTCTCTGAGTGAACCTAGCAAGAAGGAGGTTGGTGGCGGGTACAAGTTCAGGGAACAGCAATGGCCATTTTGCATCTAAACTACGCTTGGTCATGCTCCATATGTATTTGTATTTCTGGATCTCATGTATCTATGCTACCCTCTATTTATTTTTTACCATGTACAGCACTACAGAAGATATTGGTGCTACATAAATAATAATAATACTAATAATTTAGTTGTTTTGGGATGCTTTGCATAGGATTCTAATATTTTATATAGTATGTTTTTCTGGTTCTGATTACATGACAGTATAAATATTAATGTGCATAGTCTGAAATCACAATCCCCATAAGCTCTAAAACCTCCTCCATTTTCATGTCTGCACTGTTATTCTCACAAAACTTTATGCAGGACTTTGACATACAGAGCAGTTTGTAGCAGCTACAAACTGCCATCTGCAGTTACTGCTAATGTTATCTGGTGCAGCTGGTAACAATTAAAATCCAACTCCACTTCTTTTTATTTTATTTTTGTACAGTGTGCAAGAGGGTTAAAACCTTTTAGGGTTGTTGGAGAGATGTTTTCTCACTTCATGTTTATAGGACCTTCGTGGAGCTTAGTGGATTCAGTGGGACATGAAATGAAGGGAGCAAATACTGTAAAACTCATCACAGTTTCTAACTATTCCACACATTAGTAAATCATTTACGTTTGTTGTCTCTGTCCCTTTTGGTGGGATTTCCTCACTTCCGGTGGAAGTGGGAGAATTTCTTGTTTTCCACCAGTATGGACATGATAGAGAACAGAGAACGGTTGTGTGGACAGAAGGTAGGCTAGTAGCCGAGACGCAGTTAGAAAGGACTGATGACTTTTCAGAGTCACTTTATTAGTGCCCTAGTCCCATCGGATTGCTATGAATGTTAAAGCAGCAGGGGCAGCCATACTATGCTAGAAAAAAAGCACATATATAAGTAGAAAACGACTTGTTCTACTTAAATAACATATGTATTGTACTGTCACATTTTGATTTCAGTTAATTTTATACAGTAAATGAAGAGAAAACTGTTCCTGGCATTGATCTGAATAGGAGGATGCTCTGCCGGATTTTATCTGCAACAGCACCACGCATCGGCAGCCACTTTTACCTAAGTCGGATTATAGAGGAAAAGGCCAATGTTGGACATAGCCAAGTGTTATGAAACACAGGATTCACTTTAACAATTAAAGAAATATACATGATATTTCCTTTCATGACTTGCAGATCCATAAAACAGCATTTGTTGGGATAATTTGAAAGAATTCAGAATTGAAAGCTAACATCAGCCAATATCCTCTCATCTCTCCTCTGCAAACAGGCACTGAACTAACATGGTGACCTGGCACTAAGAGTGTGCTTCAAGAAGCTCTGTGTTCATAAAGTCCTTGTTTTATTCAAACCAAAGTAAAACTTAGGTTAAGAGTTGCTCTCCATGAATCCCTAACCTCCATAAGTCATATTATCTTAGTGTTTATTTGGAATGCAAATGAACCAATGAATTATTATGCTGCCTCTCACTTCATCGTGAATCTCCATATTCATAAATGCATTTATACCTCTGTGTCCTGCTCGGCTGCATGTCGAGTGTTCTATCCCATGAGTGCCCTGTGCTCCGACAGTAACTCAATCCACTCTATAAACCTAAACAATGGATCTGGGAAACCAAAGACACAGTCATTGTTAATTATCAAAAAAAAAAATTGAGGCGGATGGAAAAGAACAGTAAAATGACTATATGGCTCCATAAAAGGACGTAGCTTTAGCACAGCTGAAACAAGAAAGACAAGTAAAGTTGTCACAAACTCATTAATCAAGCACCCTAAATATTAACAGTGAATATAAAAATGTGAAATGTTAATATATTACTTGAAATAATTTTAAGGTAAATGCCCATGAAAGATGTATGAGGTTGACTTATTTTAGTAATTGCACTCAGTGGTGCTTGGATACCACTTGTCACTATCTGGATCTAATTCTGGTCCGGATACCCAGATATCCGTTCCGGGTCGGATATCCGAGTTTAAAATTTTCCAATCCGGATCCGAATTGGATATCCGACCTCAGTATCCAGTCGGATTCGGATATCTGACCTCAGCATCCAGCCGGATTCGGATATCTGGATAGAAAACCGGAAGTGACCTGAAATGGCTTAATATGCTTCCAAAAGTCTCTCTCTCTCTCTCCCACCTCTCTTTCTCTCCTCTCTCTCTCTCTCTCTCTCTCTCTCTCTCTCTCTCTCTCTCTAGGCCTGGATGCCTTCGAAAGGGATTTTTGCCATTGAAGGTGATTTTGGCTTCTGCTCGGATATCTGATTTCGGATTTCAAATGGGAAATCCGAGTTTGCCTGGATAGTCTATTTGGATTTTAAAAAAATATACGAATTGCTATTCAAAGTTTGGATAGTGGAAAAGTTTGGATTATCTGGGTAGTTCGGATATCCGAAATCTTGCTGAGCACCAAATTGCACTCTCTGACTTCTTGGCCCACTTCCAACCATGTTTCTGTCCAGTGGGGTATATTAGTGAGAGCAGGGGCGTAACTAAAAGAAGCAGTGCCTGTGACCGCAGAGGGGCCCACAATAGTAAGGGGGCCAAATGACTACTTTAATCCATTCGATAAAGGGGTCCTTCCTTTAGATCATGTGTGGCTATTCTGTGGCTACACTTGTTATAAGTGTGAGGATTATGATGTCCACACTTGTTTTATGACCTTTGCAAGATGGACCCCCAGATAGTGAGGGTCACCAAGGGTAGGCAAGAGAAGTGGTGTGGTTAATATTAGGGGGTCCCATCAAAATGTTGCTGGGGGGGCCCCATGATTTGTAGTTACGCCCCTGAGTGGGAGGTGCTCTACTGAACTACTGGATGGCAAAGGACAAATCAGTGAACCAGGTAGTGCCCATAATCAAAAATGTGAAACACAAACACAGAGCAGGGCACTGGCAGTGCTCCTCCTGTCCCTCCTGGCACAAAGGTGGAGGTAGCAGTCATGCTGCTGGGTTTTTGCCCTTCGTTGCCCTCCTACGGCCTCCTCCACGTCTCCCGATGTACTGGCCTGTCTCCTGGACGCTACACTGAAAGACTCAGCAAACCTTCTTGCCACAGCTTGTATTGATGTGCCATCCTGGATGGGCTGCACTACCCGGGCGGGCGGCGGTAGACTGAATACATACCTCGCTAAGGAGGTATGTATTCAGTCTATCTACCGCCGCCCGCCCGCTCGCTGCCGCTAATTATTGCAGGAGCGGCAGCACTGAGAGGAGACCCCGAGGTGGGTGGGGGGGAATGTCCCCCCTCCCTACCGATCTGTGGCCACGCTCTCCTCTTATGTTGCTACCCCTCCTGCCCCCAAAAGTCCCTGAGCGGGCCCTAGGTGGGCCCCGGGCCCCCACCCGCGGGGCAGCGGTCGCATCCCCTATTGTTACGCCGGTGTTAGCAAGGCAAAGGATCAACAGAACAGCCAGGCATTTTGCATTGTTTAAAAGGAAATCAATATGTCAGATTCCATATCCCTCTCCCTTCAGGTGTACTTTTAATCACACTGCTGGATATTGGTGCCCCTATAAATTAACCCTAAACTGTGATAGGAACATTAGATTGTAAGTCCCAGTGAGGGACATTTAGTGCTATGAATAATTTGGTGCACTGTGAAAAATGTGTGAGTGCTATACATAATACTGTATATAAGAATGTAATAGTTATGCATTTTGGCTGTTTACTTACAGCCCAGCTACACTATTTTTAACTTCTCTCTCTTGCTCTTCCTAACAATGGGGAGGATCACCTCTTCCCCCATCTCCCCATTGTAACCAAAGAAGTACTTTCACATTCGGACCACCCAAAGAAGCTATAAATCTTTATTTGACTGACAGAAAAAGGGACAATCGAGAGCCCACTTTAGTGTTGTATGTTTGAATATTGAATCTATAAAAGTTTAAATGGCTACTCACAAGGGTGGGTTATCTCCTAGGGAACCACTGTATGTACTGGTAAGGAAACTGACCTGTCCTAACTCAGGTTAAGAAATCGCTCTCTGTAGAAGATGGGGTGACACCCCTCCACCAGGGTGAATAGCTGAAGTATTATCAAAACAGAGACACCAGTGTAGCATAAAATCTATTAAAAACAGTTGGGAGGCAGTAGTGGACTTACCTCCCCATTGAAGACTCAATATAACAATATCAGATAGGAACAAATATTTATTGATCACTTCAAAAATGCTGCAAGGCGTTTCACGGGTCTGTAGCCATCTTCATCAGGAAATAAAAAAAATAAGTGAATTGAAGAGAAGTAAAGATAGATTGAGCCTGGCCTACTCGTTCTTATCTGATATTGTTTTTTGTGTCTTCAATGGGGAGATAAGTCCACCACTGCCTCCCATTTTAAACTGTTTTTAATAGATTGTATTCTACACTGGCGTCTCTGTTTCGATAATAAATCTTTATTTAGTGATTTACAGATAATCAGCACAAAATAGGCTTACATGTATCATCCATGACATGGCCCTTAATCACGGCCTACAGATTCTCTGATTGATTCTAACATTTCCCCACCAATATTTAAAGGGACTATATGAAATTAGATTTAAACATTCATAAATAACCCATGAATGAGCATGAGGTTCAGAGCCACCAGATAAATACTTGCTGTAAGCTACATAGGAAAAAATACATTTGTAGTGCATTATACTCTGAGATAAATGTACCTCTTATAAGTACGTGCAAATCTATTTTAAATATGACAGTGTTTCATTATAGTTGACCTTAAAATAGTGTTATGTGATAGGAGGGAGACAGTGGCGTAGCTAGAGATCATCGTAAGCAATGCCACCTGTCCATACCCTATGGATATGAGTTAACTGGGCAATTTACATTTTCATGCAATCAGCACTGCACATAGTTCATGGGCACTGAGACACAGTCAGAGGTTGGAGAAACGCAAGAAAGTAAATGGTGAATACATTAAGTACCACCTGGGTGGCTCAGACTGGGCCCCCTATACTCCAGGGTCCCATAGCAGAAGCTATGGCTGCTATGGTTATTGCTACACCCCAGGAGGGAGAGGTTTGCTGGATTTTAACATTGGGAACTTGGTGACTGAATTCCAGATGCTATGTCAGTTTACTATTTTAGTCCACACAGATTAATACATTGATATGCATGACCATTATTATCAATTAAAAAATACAGGGAGTCAGACAAGTGAGTGTTTAGTCTGTGGGCTGTGCCCGACATCACGGTGCTATAATGATTGCAGTGTTTATGTGTATTATGTTTGTTGACTCACTAGGGCCTCTGGTGTAACAGAAATTTATACGGCTGTTTTTATGTCCTTCCATTTAGTCCATTTAAATGTTAATGGGGAAAAGTTAAAACTAATCAGGGAATCTTCAGTCCTGTTTAAATGCTGAACCATTTGTCAAGTTTGAGGCTATGATTAAGCCCAGTGCTCTGGTAGAAACCAGTAAACATGTTTTGTCCTGATTATTTCCTAATAAAGACAATTTTAGTTTTTTGCACTGCTTGGATGTCTGAGTGCAGAGCTTCTTCCTCAGAGGGATGGTCAATGAGATGAACATCATTCTGAGTTGATACACATTTTATGGTAATTTTATACAAATTGATGAATCTTGAACATGGACCAATGAAATGAAGCAGTTGCTGTAGAGCTCATTTCCACTAGGGGGAATTCGGGGAGATTCTCCATACGCAAATTCAGATGGGGAATCGCTGCCTACAGAAATCAATAGGCTGCTTCCAAAATCGCATGTGGGGAA
Organism: Hyperolius riggenbachi; assembly: GCF_040937935.1. Classification (NCBI taxonomy): domain Eukaryota; kingdom Metazoa; phylum Chordata; class Amphibia; order Anura; family Hyperoliidae; genus Hyperolius; species Hyperolius riggenbachi. The sequence goes on from NC_090651.1 coordinate 109,589,791, forward strand.
AAAAACAGACAGCAGCATTTTTTGCATTGCACATGCGAATCCCCATAGACTTGTTTGGCACTACTAGTGGAATATGGATGCATACTCGCATCAGACCTAGTGCCAGTGTCTGTCACAAAGACGGATGCTAGCCTAAGTGGAAATCCCGCCCTTAAAGTTACCATAAAATTATTTAAATTATTTGTGTGTGAGTGGGGGGGGGGGCGGGGGGGGGGCTGGGATGGCGGGGGGTTCAGAGCGTGGCGCATAGAGGACATAGTGGAATTTAATGGACCAGGGAACGTGTCTCTGTGTCCCATCCACCCCCCTTGAACCGCGTACACTTTAATCATCTCTACTTCCTTATATTCTGTATTACTTGCATGGCTTGCTGACTGGCACCTTCTCCTTGGATGCTGCAAGGTCTGTTCAGAGTAGAACAGCTCTTATCTTTGTTTAACCACTTGAGGACCTAGGGCTTTCTACCCCTTAAGGACCGGCCACTTTTTTTCCATTCAGACCACTGCAGCTTTCACGGTTTATTGCTCGCTCATACAACCTACCACCTAAATGAATTTTGGCTCCTTTTCTTGTCACTAATAAAGCTTTCTTTTGGTGCTATTTAATTGCTCCTGCGATTTTTACTTTTTATTATATTCAGCAAAAAAGACATGAATTTTGGCAAAAAAATTATTTTTTTAACTTTCTGTGCTGACAGTTTTCAAATAAAGTAAAATTTCTGTATACATGCAGCGCGAAAAATGTGGACAAACATGTTTTTGATAAAAAAAACCCCATTCAGCGTATATTTATTGGTTTGGGTAAAAGTTATAGCGTTTACAAACTATGGTGCAAAAAGTGAATTTTCCCATTTTCAAGCATCTCTGACTTTTCTGACCCCCTGTCATGTTTCATGAGGGGCTAGAATTCCAGGATAGTATAAATACCCCCCAAATGACCCCATTTTGGAAAGAAGACATCCCAAAGTATTCACTGAGAGGCATAGTGAGTTCATAGAAGATATTAATTTTTGTCACAAGTAAGCGGAAAATGACACTTTGTGACACGAAAAAAAAAAAAAAAAAAGTTTCCATTTCTTCTAACTTGCACCAAAAAAAAATGAAATCTGCCACGGACTCACCATGCCCCTCTCTGAATACCTTGAAGGGTCTACTTTCCAAAATGGGATCATTTGTGGGGTGTGTTTACTGTCCTGACATTTTGGGGGGTGCTAAATTGTAAGCACCCCTGTAAAGCCTAAAGGTGCTCATTGGACTTTGGACCCCTTAGCGCAGTTAGGCTGCAAAAAAGTGCCACACATGTGGTATTGCCGTACTCAGGAGAAGTAGTATAATGTGTTTTGGGGTGTATTTTTACACATACCCATGCTGGGTGGGAGAAATATCTCTGTAAATGACAATTTGTTAATTTTTTTTACACACAATTGTCCATTTACAGAGTTATTTCTCCCACCCAGCATGGGTATGTGTAAAAATACACCCCAAAACACATTGTACTACTTCTCCTGAGTACGGCGATACCACATGTGTGGCACTTTTTTGCACCCTAACTGCGCTAAAGGGCCCAAAGTCCAATGAGCACCTTTAGGATTTCACAGGTCATTTTGCGGAATTTGATTTCCAGACTACTCCTCACGGTTTAGGGCCCCTAAAATGCCAGGGCAGTATAGGAACCCCACAAATGACCCCATTTTAGAAAGAAGACACCCCAATGTATTCCGTTAGTAGCATAGCGAGTTCATAGAAGATTTTATTTTTTGTCAAAAGTTAGCGGAAAATTGATTTTTATTGTTTTTTTCACAAAGTGTCATTTTCCACTAACTTTTGACAAAAAATAAAATCTTCAATGAACTCACCATACTCCTAACGGAATACCTTGGGGTGTCTTCTTTCTAAAATGGGGTCATTTGTGGGGTTCCTATACTGCCCTGGCATTTTAGGGGCCCTAAACCGTAAGGAGTAGTCTGGAAATCAAATTCCGCAAAATGACCTGTGAAAGCCTAAAGGTGCTCATTGGACTTTGGGCCCTTTAGCGCAGTTAGGGTGCAAAAAAGTGCCACACATGTGGTATCACCGTACTCGGGAGAAGTAGTACAATGTGTTTTGGGGTGAATTTTTACACATACCCATGCTGGGTGGGAGAAATATCTCTGTAAATGGACAATTGTGTGTAAAAAAATCAAAAGATTGTCATTTGCAGAGGTATTTCTCCCACCCAGCATGGGTATGTGTAAAAATACACCCCAAAACACATTGTACTACTTCTCCCAAGTACGGCAATACCACATGTGTGGCACTTTTTTGCACCCTAACTGCGCTAAAGGGCCCAAAGTCCAATGAGCACCTTTAGGCTTTCACAGGTCATTTTGCGGAATTTGATTTCCAGACTACTCCTCACGGTTTAGGGCCCCTAAAATGCCAGGGCAGTATAGGAACCCCACAAATGACCCCATTTTAGAAAGAAGACACCCCAAGGTATTCCGTTAGGAGTATGGTGAGTTCATAGAAGATTTTATTTTTTGTCACAAGTTAGCGGAAAATGACACTTTGTGAAAAAAACAATACAAATCAATTTTCCGCTAACTTTTGACAAAAAATAAAATCTTCTATGAACTCACCATACTCCTAACGGAATACCTTGGGGTGTCTTCTTTCTAAAATGGGGTCATTTGTGGGGTTCCTATACTGCCCTGGCATTTTAGGGGCCCTAAACCGTGAGGAGTAGTCTGGAAATCAAATTCCGCAAAATGACCTGTGAAAGCCTAAAGGTGCTCATTGGACTTTGGGCCCTTTAGCGCAGTTAGGGTGCAAAAAAGTGCCACACATGTGGTATCACCGTACTCGGGAGAAGTAGTACAATGTGTTTTGGGGTGTATTTTTACACATACCCATGCTGGGTGGGAGAAATACCTCTGCAAATGACAATCTTTTGATTTTTTTACACACAATTGTCCATTTACAGAGATATTTCTCCCACCCAGCATGGGTATGTGTAAAAATTCACCCCAAAACACATTGTACTACTTCTCCCGAGTACGGTGATACCACATGTGTGGCACTTTTTTGCACCCTAACTGCGCTAAAGGGCCCAAAGTCCAATGAGCACCTTTAGGCTTTCACAGGTCATTTTGCGGAATTTGATTTCCAGACTACTCCTCACGGTTTAGGGCCCCTAAAATGCCAGGGCAGTATAGGAACCCCACAAATGACCCCATTTTAGAAAGAAGACACCCCAAGGTATTCCGTTAGGAGTATGGTGAGTTCATAGAAGATTTTATTTTTTGTCAAAAGTTAGCGGAAAATGACACTTTGTGAAAAAAACAATACAAATCAATTTTCCGCTAACTTTTGACAAAAAATAAAATCTTCTATGAACTCACCATACTCCTAACGGAATACCTTGGGGTGTCTTCTTTCTAAAATGGGGTCATTTGTGGGGTTCCTATACTGCCCTGGCATTTTAGGGGCCCTAAACCGTGAGGAGGAGTCTGGAAATCAAATTCCGCAAAATGACCTGTGAAATCCTAAAGGTACTCATTGGACTTTGGGCCCTTTAGCGCAGTTAGGGTGCAAAAAAGTGCCACACATGTGGTATCGCCGTACTCGGGAGAAGTAGTACAATGTGTTTTGGGGTGTATTTTTACACATACCCATGCTGGGTGGGAGAAATAACTCTGTAAATGAACAATTGTGTGTAAAAAAATCAAAAGATTGTCATTTACAGAGGTATTTCTCCCACCCAGCATGGGTATATGTAAAAATACACCCCAAAACACATTGTACTACTTCTCCCGAGTACGGCGATACCACATGTGTGGCACCTTTTTGCACCCTAACTGCGCTAAGGGGTCCAGAGTCCAATGAGTACCTTTAGGCTTTACAGGGGTGCTCAAAATTTAGCACCCCGCCCACTTGCCAGGACAGTTAACAAACCCCACAAATGACTCCATTTTGGAAAGAATACACAACAAGGTATTCCATGAGGGGAATGGTGAGGTCATTGAAAATTTTATTTTTTGTCACAAGTTAACGGAAAATGACACTTTGTTAAAAAAAAAAAAAAAAAAAATTCTGCTAACTTGTGACAAAAACTAAAATCTTTTATGAACTCACCGTGCACCTCACATAATACTTTAGGGTGTCCTCTTTCCAAAATGGGGTCATTTGTGGAGTCTGTCCTGGCATTTTAGGGTCTCTGCAATCATTACATGTATGGCCAGTATTAGGAGTTTCTGCTATACTCCTTATATTGGGTATACAAGTAATGCACTCTGGGCTGAAAGGAAAAATGAACGGCAAACATACCTTGCTCCACATCAATGGCAGTGATAACCTCAGGAGAGAGACACCCCGTGCCACCCTGCACTCAGGGTGAGCCACCAACTTATGTGACTGGGCCTCAGAACTTTAGTATACAGCATTATGCCTGTAGGATACAGCAATATGCCTGCCAATAGAGATGACTCTGTGTGGCATTAAAGCATCATCATAGGCCCAAATCACATATAAACCGGGGGTGTCCACACTCAAGGGAAATTCAAACATGCCGTCTTATATCGCCAACCCAGGACAGATCAGCAATATCAAGCATGGAAACCGATCCTTCTTCCCATTTTTATGCTTACCCGTTTGGTCTTCAAGCTTACCTCTCCTCTCCCTGCGACAATGTGCGAAAGACCACTGAGTGTGTGCCTACTCCTGTGTCTGGAGTTCCCTAGGTTCTAATAGTGTACCTGCTCGTGGTACCTCTCAAAACACGGCCCTACGCATAGACCAGGCTGGTCAGGACAGCGGGGACAATAATAAACGGTGTCACTCCTTGTTCCAGCCCTGCTGCAGACACGGCAACGTTTTCTTCGGATGCGTTGACCTGGGGCACACGGAAGCTGATAGGCGTAATGCCTTCCATGCAGTCGGCTAGTTGCATCTGGGGGGGGGGGGCCTGGCACCTCCTGGATACAGGATGTCCATAATGATCTCTTCCTGAAATTGGAGGAAAGATCCAGTTCTCCCAGCCTTACTGTAGAGAACAAAGCTGTTGTAAACTGCCAATTGAATCAGATAAAAAGACACTTTCTTATACCAGCGTCTTGTTTTCCGGGTAACTAAATAGGGCGCTAACCTCTGGTCATTGAAGTCCACCCCTCCCATGTTGACATTATATTCGTGGACGACAAGGGGCTTTTCAATGACCGCAGTTGCCCGTTGAATTTGGACTGTCGTGTCTGTGTGAATGGTGGACAGAAAGTAAACGTCCCTCTTGTCCCTCCATTTCACCGCGAGCAGGTCTTCAGTACGCAAGGCGACCCTCTGCCCCCGTAAAAGTCTGGTGGTAACGAGCCGTTGGGGGAAGCCCTGGCGACTAGGCCGCGCAGTGCCACAGCATCGGATTCCTTCTAACTTTAAGTGCTGAAAGAGGGCCACACTTGTGTAATAATTGTCCACAAAAAGATGGTACCCCTTCTGGAACAAGGGTGACACCAAGTCCCACACAACCTTTCCACTGCTCCCCAGGTAGTCAGGGCATCCGACCGGCTCCAATTTTGAGTCTTTTCCCTCATAGACCCTAAAACGACATGTATAGCCTGTGGCCCTTTCACAGAGCTTATACAGTTTCACCCCATACCGGGCGCGCTTGCTTGGGATGTACTGTTTGATGCCAAGGCGCCCGGTAAAGCGTAAGAGGGACTCGTCTACGCAGATGTTCTGTTCAGGGATATAAGCATCTGCAAATGTTGATGACAGGTGGTCTATGAGGGGCCGAATTTTGTGGAGCCGGTCATAAGCAGGGTGGCCCTTTTCATGACAGGTTTTGTCGTCGTTGAAGTGCAGGAAGCGCAGGATGGACTCAAATCGTGTCCTGGACATGGCAGCAGGGTACAAGGGAACATGATTTACTGGGTTCGTAGACCAATACGACCGCAGTACATTCTGTTTCATTAGTCCCAAGTGAAGGATAAGGGCCAAAAAGATTTTAATGTCGGAAACTTGGACTGGTTTCCACCCGAAAGGCTGGGCATACATGCTCTCCGGGTGCTCGGTGATGAATTGTGTGGCTTTACGGTTGGTCTCAACCACAATTAAGTCCAAGAGAACCTGGGTGATGAACAGCTGCAAAAAGTCTAGGGCCGTTCCTAGATGAGCTGTCGCCACCTGGACTCCAGACTGGGCGGTGAAAGGGGGCACTACGGGTGCGGCGGAATCAGGGGATTGCCAATCTGGTTGTGCCAGCACCTCTGGGAGTCTATGGGTACTACGGGCCCGTCTTCTTCTTGGTGGCTGCGACGGGGGTACTACTGCACTTGCCACCGTACCAGTTTCAACTTCCATGCTGACGCTCACCACTTCGTCAGGGTCTACGGAAGCACTGGCACTAAGTCCAGGAGATGCTGCGCTGCTGGTGCCTGCCTCACCAAGAAAACTATCAACAGCGCTAGCACCACCCTGCTGCCCTTGAGGCGGATCCTGCGCCACCTGCGGTCTAACGACTTGGGGTCTGGTACGCCTGGCTCTAGCCGGGACCATAGCCTCGTCATCAGTATCGGTCAGGGAACCACTGCTTTCTACAGGTTCAAAATCGGACCCGGAAGATTCGACGGATGATTCTTCCCAAAAGAACTCATCCGACTGGTCCATGTACCTGTATACCTCGTCATCGGAAAGCCCCCTTCTTGCCATTTTGGATTGCTAAATTTATGGGGTTTTCCTCCGAGACTACCCAGAAAAAAAGAGCACCTACCTAGCAAAAAGGGAGTATTTGAGAGGTATTGGGGTTGGTGGGAAGTGGGGTCTCAGAGGCAATCAAACAATCACGGGACAATCAAATCCAATTACAGCACAATCGACTCCAATCACAGCACAAGCAGATCTGATGCACTCGGAAGGTGATGGGGGGAGGGTGGGATTGGGTGTGGCGGGAAGTGGGGTCTCAGGCAATCAAACAATCACGGGGCAATCGAAGCCGATCACGGGACAATCAAATACAATTACAGCACAATCGACTCCAATCACAGCCCAATCAAATCTGATGCACTCGGAAGGTGATGGGGGAGGGTGGGATTGGGTGTGGCGGGAAGTGGGGTCTCAGGCAATCAAACAATCACGGGGCAATCGAAGTCGATCACGGGACAATCAAATCCAATTACAGCACAATCGACTCCAATCACAGCACAAGCAGATCTGATGCACTCGGAAGGTGATGGGGGGAGGGTGGGATTGGGTGTGGCGGGAAGTGGGGTCTCAGGCAATCAAACAATCACGGGGCAATCGAAGTCGATCACGGGACAATCAAATACAATTACAGCACAATCGACTCCAATCACAGCACAAGCAAATCTGATGCACTCGGAAGGTGGTGGTTGGAGGTGGTGGGGGGGTGGGGGGTGGGGTTGGGTGTGGTGGGGGGGAGGGTGGGGTTGGGTGTGGCGGGAAGTGGGGTCTCAGGCAATCAAACAATCACGGGGCAATCGAAGCCGATCACGGGACAATCAAATACAATTACACCACAATTGAATACAAGCGCAGCACAATCGAATACAAGCGCAGCACAGTCAAATACAATGCACTTGGACGGTGATTAGGGGGGGGGGGTCTGAGGGCGATTTGAGGGGGTGGGGGGTTGATCAGGAGCCTGCACGGGGCAGACTGAGTCCTGATCTGATGAGAGGCAGACACAGGGGGTTACTGATCGCAGATCAGTTAGTGATTGCTGGGGAGGACAGATGTAAACAAAGAGCAGGGGATGTAATCAGAAGGGGGGTATGAGGGCAATCGAGGGCCTGGGCAGGTGATCGGTTACCCCCGTGGGGCAGTTAGGGTCTGCTCTGATGGGTGGGGGTGCCAAGGGGTGATGGACAGGTGATAGACAGGTGATCAGAGGGGGATCAGAGGGGGATCAGAGGGTAAGGTAGCTGTATACAGATGTATACAGTATACAGGGGGGTAGTCTGGGATGGGGTCTGGGGGTGATCTAAAGGTAGGGGGGGGGGATCAGGGGTGACTAGGAGGCAGTTAGGGACCTAACGCAGGGGATAGCGTTTAAAGTTAGTGATAGGTGGGGGGGTTGGGGTTTTTAAAGGGGTGCAAGGGTGCTGGCAGGGGTCTGCTGGGGTGTTAAGGGGGGGTATGAGGCCTGGGGTGGGAGATCAGGGGGGCTGTAGGCAAAAAAAAACGTGTGTGCTGTGATACTCACAAAGTGCTTCCTCCTCGCTAGTGGTCTCTGCAACAATGAGACCACGAGGCGAGGAGGAAGCACGTATAAGGCACTTTGTTTACCTAACAAAGTGCCTTATACTCAGGGATTGGCTGATCATGCGGATTCCTCCGCTCGCCGGCTCTGCTAAGTGGCCGGCGAGCGGAGACAAAATGCCCGTGCTTCGATCCCGGGCGGAGGATCGCGTCACGGATGACGCGATCGCTCCGCCCATGCCCTTAAATGGACTGCCGCCTCTGTGGGTGAGGCCGTCCTGCAGGGCTCCACTTCCCCGCCGCCCCTGTGTAGTGGGCGGTCGGGAAGTGGTTAATGCTGTCCAGTGCTGATGTTTCACAGCAGTTGCTGTCCATACCGCCATCTGCCTCTGGAGCTGGGCTGCTCCATCGTCAGAGCCTACTTCTAGGTAGAGATGGCCCGAACCTCCGATTTTCGGTTCGTGAACCTCCCGCGAAAGTTCAGTTCGCGCGAACTTTCGCGAACCGCAATAGACTTCAATGGGGAGGCGAACTTGGAAAACTAGAAAAATTTATGCTGGCCACAAAAGTGATGGAAAAGATGTTTGAAGGGGTCTAACACCTGAAGAGGAGCATGGCGGAGTGGGATACACGCCAAAAGTCCCGGGAAAACCTGGATTTGCCGCAAAACAGCATTTAAGGGCAGAAATCACATTGAATGCTAAATTGCAGGCCTAAAGTGCTTTAAAACATCTTGCATGTCTATACATCAATCAGAGAGTGTAATTGGAGTACTGCTTCACACTGACACACCAAACTCACTGTGTAACATACCACAAACAGCTGTTTGTGTAGTGACAGCCATGCTGGACTGGTGCGCACCATGGCCAGAGTGCAAGCCGTGGCAGTTTTCAAGCCTATATGGTCGCCGGGCTGAGGTAGCTGAATGACAGAACAGTGACTGTCCAGCTGATCAAATTTGGTCTGTCCACAGTGAAACAATGACCTTATTATCTTGGGTGTGCCATCCCCCATGCCCCCCCCCCCCCCCCCAGAGACACTCATATAGCTGGCAGTCATTGCTTTATTGTGACACGCAAGCCCCTTCACCACGGCAAGGTAATGATCCCGAAGGGGAATTGGCACATGTACATGCCTTTTGTTTTGTTGTTGCAGCCGCAGTGCAGCCAGAAAAATTAGACAGGTATGTACATGCACCAGAAAAATTATTATAGCGGCCGCTGCTAGCACTGAAGTGAACAACAGGTAGTAGGTATATGCAGGGATAGGTATTACATGTGCACCTGTCACACACAGACAGGTACCGGATAGGCACAGTGACACTGCATGCGCTCACGTAGGTAGGTGGGTGCACTGAAGTGAACAACAGTTAGTAGGTATATGCAGTGATGGGTATTACATGTGCACCTGTCACACACAGACAGGCACAGTGACACTGACTGACAGGGCTGTATATAATGCAAGTGGGCCGCACAAAAAAAAAAAAAAAATAGATCACAAGAAGAAGATTAGCTGTCAAAAGAGCTAGTGTGGGGTGCTTTTTTTAGCAATAACAATCAGCCAGGAGCAAGCTAACAAGCCTAAAAGAGCCTAACTAATCTTTCCCTATGAGAGTCTGCAGCAGCTATCCCTTCACTAATTACTGCAGGCACACGAGTGAGTCCACTGCCTGACGCTGCCTGCCTTTTATAAGGGGGGGTGGGGCTCCAGGAGGGAGTGTAGCCTAATTAGCTACAATGTGCCTGCTGACTGTGATGTAGAGGGTCTAAGTTGACTCTCATGATGCAGTATGGGGGCGACCAAATTTCCGGAAAAGTTCCCGGTTCGCCGCGATCGCGAACCATGGAAGTTCGCCGGGAACCGTTCGGGCCATCTCTACTTCTAGAAGGGGTTATCATGCTCAGGCAATTCCTCCCCTTCCCCTTCAGTGCCAATTGGAGAGTGGCATGTGTGTTGCAGCCATTCACCTCCCCTCAGCCAGTTTAATGATTGGAAGAGGCATGGCTACATGTATGATGCAGCATCGAGGCTTGGGAATTTTGGATCATTGTGGGGGCTCTGGGATGTACTGCAGCAGGAAGTGGGAGGGGCAGAGCCAGGACAGTGCAATTGGAGCTCAAGTGAATCAGAGGATCAGAGCTGTCCCTTAGATAATGTGACACCTTATGAGAACCCTTGCAGGTGAATATGTGGGATGTTTTAGCGGGATGTGGTGGATATAGCATAAGACTAATTAAGTAAACTTCCGGCTGTAGGATTTAAAGGGGACCTGAACTCACATCTTCCTCTCTGCTGTAAAAGATAAGCAACAACATAATAACCTTTATAGAAAACATTTCTTTGTTACCGTTGATACAAATCCTGCAATAAATTTGCAGTGTGTCTACTTTCATGTAAGCAGACATAGGGTTAACATACTGTGTTTACAAATTAGCTGTTCTGCCAAGGCAGCCAGCTGACACAGCTGAGACATCAAATTACAGATTTGATTAGTCACAGATGAGGGGGAATTAGACAGGCTAAACTCACTAAATACATACAGGGTGTACCTCTCTGTGTTTTTCTTCTGTCCTGCGCAAGAATTCAGGTCCACTTTAAGTTTACCTGTTTGCATGAATATTATTAGTTTACCTTGTCTACGGAATTAGGGTAGCCATAGAGAGGCATGTTACAATTGTTATTGTTAATGTTATTATTACAGACACTGAATCATCTGCTCCTCAAAAAGACACCTATAGCACTAGGACCTCCCAATATCGTGAATGAGTTCAGTATCTTCTCACTGTAAAAAAGAGAATACATTGGGGGGAGAGGGTGTGTGCAAATATTTCCCACAATAAGCAGTCATTAATAAAGGCTGTAAGGTTGCTCATCACATGGTTGTCAAATTGGTAACCGTGCTTGTTGGGTCATGCAGGGCCAGCCTTTCACCTGTACTATTTTTATGTGTTGTTTTGTCTTTCCTCCTATTGTTGCAATATTAAAAATGACAAACAGGATAAAAGTTTTATTAGAAAAGTTGATTTAGCCTTCTGCTGAAAGATTCCCATTCCCCTGTTAGTTCTGTTGACTCCAGTGAAACCCACTTTGAGACATTAAACTGTCTAAATTACATTGACAGGCCCTGTATCATTTATGCAGGTGGAATGTCATCAGCTCCTCAGGTTCTGACCTTATCCGTGATTTTCCATAGTTTCCTGTCTGTTTCTGCTAGGCCATTGATATTCAGGTCTTCTCTGTGAATGTATATGGATGCTAAAATTCTGTGCTCTGGGGAGAGAATATGTCAGTTTATTTTAAAGGAAAGGACTGTACTGCCTCCTGCTGGATACGTTTATTATAACATCTCTAAAAACTCTTTTTTGGTTATATTTTCATTTTTTTTCAGGCACTGACAGCAATCAGACAAACATTACAAGCAGACATATACAGAAATCTGTCATGATTAAATATTTACATGTCTACACACAACAGAAACAGACTCTTGATTACGAAAAAGTCCATGTGGTTTTAGTTAATATGGATTAGTATCAGTCTGCCTTATTTGGGCATATAAGGGCACTATAGAAGTTTAGGGGTTGACAGGTTACCATTGTAGGTTTTTGGTGCTTAAAGTAAACCTGAGGTGAAACTTGCAACAAATAACAGATACTTACCTAGGTAAAGGGAGGTTTCCTGTGACCTCCTCCTCACTCCTACCGTTGATGCCCTGGACCCTCTAGAAATTTGCAGCCGCTCTCCTATCCATGCACAAGGGCAGTCATACTGTAACCATATGAGTAAGGTGGCCGCACAGTATGGCTTTTTCTGCTGCTATGGTTTGGAGTTATCACATACCTTAACAGCACTGGCCCTTTAATTGCCATTGTCATCAGCTGGCAAAACAGTTGCATGCTGTAAGGTCTTTTTATCTATAATCTATTCCTCCTCTTCCCTTTATGTCCCCCTCCTTCTAATGACATAAACCAGTGCACTTCCTAGTATAGACCTTAGTGGGAGTGTCTGAAGACTCTGGTAGGAGGGCAGGTAACAAATATGCAATTAGCAAGAGGAGAAAAAAGAGTGAGGGAGGAAATGATGTCAGGATTAGCTTCATTCAAAGGTAAACAAGATGGAAACAGTCTAAAATAAGATTCTCTGCTTTTCTTTTATAAAATTCACAGGAGTCATAACTAGAGTTGGGCCGAACCTCCGATTTTAGGTTCGCGAACCGGGTTCGCGAACTTCCGCGGAAGGTTCGGTTTGCGTTAAAGTTCGCGAACCGCAATAGACTTCAATGGGGATGCGAACTTTGAAAAAAAAAATAATTATGCTGGCCACAAAAGTGATGGAAAAGATGTTTCAAGGGGTCTAACACCTGGAGGGGGGCATGGCGGAGTGGGATACACGCCAAAAGTCCCCGGGAAAAATCTGGATTTGACGAAAAGCAGCGTTTTAAGGGCAGAAATCACATTGAATGCTAAATGACAGGCCTAAAGTGGTTTAAAACATCTTGCATGTGTATACATCAATCAGGTAGTGTAATTAAGGTACTGCTTCACACTGACACACCAAACTCCACTGAACAGAACAGGTATGCAGTGGCGGGTTCACTAAACAGGTATACAGTGGCGGGTCCACTGAACAGAACAGGTATGCAGTGGCGGGTTCACTGAACAGGTATGCAGTGGTGGGTTCACAGAACAGGTATGCAGTGGTGGGTTCACAGAACAGGTATGCAGTGGCAGCAGGATCACTGAACAGGTATGCAGTGGTGGGTGGGTTCACAGAACAGGTATGCAGTGGTGGGTTCACAGAACAGGTATGCAGTGGCAGGATCACTGAACAGGTATGCAGTGGTGGTGGGTGGGTTCACAGAACAAGTATGCAGTGGCAGGATCACTGAACAGGTATGCAGTGGTGGGTGGGTTCACAGAACAGGTATGCAGTGGCAGCAGGATCACTGAACAGGTATGCAGTGGTGGGTGGGTTCACAGAACAGGTATGCAGTGGCAGGATCACTGAACAGGTATGCAGTGGTGGTGGGTGGGTTCACAGAACAGGTATGCAGTGGCAGGATCACTGAACAGGTATGCAGTGGCAGGATCACAGTACAGGTATGCAGTGGGCTGAGGGCTCACTGAACAGAACAGGTATGCAGCCAGGAAGAAGTTAAGCCTAACTAATCTTTCCCTATATGAGAGACTGCAGCAGCTCGCCCTACTCTCACTAATGCAGGCACACGAGTGGCCGTAATGGCCGCCGCTGCCTGCCTTATATAAGGGGGGTGGGGCTCCAGGGGCTAGTGTAGCCTAATTGGCTACACTGGGCCTGCTGACTGTGATGTAGAGGGTCAAAGTTGACCCTCAGGTGCATTATGGGGCGAACCGAACTTCTTCCGCAAAACGTTCGCGTGCGGTACCCGCACGCGAACCACCTAAGTTCGCGCGAACCACGTTCGCCGGCGAACCGTTCGGCCCAACTCTAGTCATAACGTGGACCGTGTAATACATCTGCTATGTAAATAGAACTTGTATTTATCTACTTATATATGTGTTTTTATTTGTAGGTGAGCACAGATTTCTAGGTCACTTGTTCCTTAATATAGGACACTTTATCCTAAGTATACTCATCTGAGTCATATTTATATGTCGTATTTTATATCTAGGTTCAGAGATATGTGCATTCTGTACCCCTCACTAAGATAGAGAATAAGGTTTATGCTTTAGGAGGAAAAATCCTTTACCACATGACAGAGCAACAAACTAAGGATGGTCAGTGAGATGCCAAGAAAATCTCAGGATTATGCAAATGTATTTGCATAACTGCATAACAGTTGCATAATACTGCATCAACTCAGAATTATTTGCATCTCATTGACTATCCCTGCTGAACTGAATTCAGAATATGGAAAACATGGAGTTTATTGTACTATAAACGATTCATTGGTCCTATAGAGGTACAGAAGGAGATTTATTTTAGATATTATCCATTTTTCATGCATCACATGCTTCATAGGTAGGATTGCCAGATATTTTTAATGCCACCCAGTCTCTTTTTAAAGTAACCTCAAAACAGACAAAACAAGCCAATAAATGTGTGTGCATAGAGGCAGAAGGTGTTTGTGTTATACAAAGGAAAGTAGAGGCAGAACTTGGCCAGAGGCTCAGAAACCCAACATTGTGCCAAGTGTTTGTGGGTCTGCTTTTAAATCATCCTAATACTCTTAAATCAGTGCTGTTTGGAAGCTTGTGGGTCTGGTAACCCTGTCTGCAGGGGAATGGTAATGGGTAGGATGGAGGCGCCCAATGTGTGTTCTAAAAAAAAAATAATTAAAAAAATATAAGAGAAAGGTAATTGCTTACCTCTCCAGAAGATATAGACACCAGTTCAACTGGAAAGAAAAGATTTTATTCAAAAGCATATACATAAGCATATTAAACTGGTATCATCTGGAGAGGTAAGTGATTACCTCTCTTTTTTATTATTTTTTATTTTAATTTTAAAACACTAAAATAGAACACACACTGGGCGCCTCCATCCTACCCATTACCAGTCTGACCTCCTTTGAAGGTAATAGATTTGCAGTTTTTCTGGAAAGTCTATCCTTCTATAGGAGAGCAACCATCCAGTATCTAGCAGGGCCTGGAGTACCGAGCAGGGACGGTTAATTCCCCGCAGGCCTATACAGTGGTTGCAGGAGCTGAAACCCACCTTTGTGAATATATATCTATATAAGTTTATCCTCCCTATTTTTTATGATACTGCACTATTGGACTCCCGCTCTCTCCCTAATTCTCACCTAGTTATTCTTGGTCCCTACAAGAATCACCAAAGTAACCCCCCTACTGCAGGAAAATGCACTGAGAAGCCTGGCTGGTTTACAAAGGTGATCCTCCGATACATCATTCATGAGTTATTTTATTTATTAAGTCAAGAACACAACTACAGAGGCAGAGAGACAATGTGGCTCTCCTTTCCTTCCATATTTACAAGGTAGATTCCTAAAAGTACAAGTTCTGAATCAGGCAGAGGGGAAATAGTTAGATATTTATCTCAGTAGATGGAAACCTTGGGATGGTTCAGAAGCTTTCCAGACCATTTCAGCACAGGACCCCTCTTTATCTTCTGTCCGCACTTCCAGATATGGATGAGCACAGCCGGATAGTAAATATGCAGTAGAATGAAGCTGCTTATGCACCTCTTTTTTTTCTCAGTGCATTAGTGTTCCTTTCTACTGGGCATGCCCAGACCTTACTTGCACATGCTCACTTCAGATGGGCCTGCCCATGTCCACTTTTGACCAGAAAAAACCTATTCAACTCACACTGAGTGAGTCAAATAGACAAATAGATATAGAGGAACCTTGTGCTGGAACAGTGGGCAGTTGGAGGATCCTATCCTATAACACGCCCCCCCCCCCCCCCCCCTTACTGTATGTTTCATTGTACGCAATGCAATGCGCAGATAATGTGCAACGCCACTTTTCCAATCTGTTGCGTTGTGTTTCCGCAATGCGATGGCCACTGTGAATCTAGCCTGATAGTAATAATAACACTTGTTTCTGTGTGAACTTATCAATATTATACAATAGAGTCCTGAGTTACAGATTGCCCAGCAAGGTGATGGTGAACCAGAACTCCCAGGAGTGTGTAAGGGGCTAAAAAGGACCAAAAAGTCCTCTTACTAAAATGAAATGCAAAACAGAATTTTCCTTCTTAAAACAGAAGGTATTTGCAATTATTCAGGTTGGAGTGAACATATGATGCCTCCCACAATGCATCACTGCTGAATATGCAAATTGTTGTCCCTGAAAGCTAAACACACCTCAAGCTAAACACACCTGATGCCTAGTCGTGCCCCTGCAGGACAGTACAATGCTTGCTAATTGGTCCTTCCAAGCAACACCAAATGCCTCTGTGGGTGGCCAAGCTGGGATCATTGGGGGACATTTATCAAGAGTGTCTGAGACAAAATATTAGAAGGTTTTCAGAAATCTGTGCAGAATTGTCTCACGCATCCTAAGAAATCACTAAATAGTGCAGATTCATTCTTAAACTGTTAAGAATAGGAGGAGTGAGGAACGTCTCTCAGGCAGTGCAGTGTGAGGGAAATTGCTGTTGCTGAGGTAACCAACACATCTGCTGTCAGCAGGCTTTGAGTGAGGGGGGAGGAGCCCTTCACAAATCATGTCTAACCTGCACTATCTGTCGAACTGCTATTGAGCACTTCTTAATCTGCAGCAGTTTAGGAATTCGATTTGCGCTTTTCTTAACTGTAGTGCAGCTCTAAAAATCCACACTAAACTGCCACTGTTATGTAGGATTTGGGAAGTTTCTTACTATCATGCAGAACAGTTCCTCTGCTGGTTAGAAAGGTTTTAGAAGAAAAAACTGTCATCAATGCTTTGATAAATCTGGCCCGTAGTGTTAAAATAACAAAATAATAACATAGTATTTAAAGTACCTACTAGGACTAAGAAAAAAGCAGTCATACAGTTATTAAACTGCATCACAGATACCTAATATCACCGATCTATGTTCCCTAATGGTATATTTAAATGTAAATATGATTATAATGTTGATTACATATTCAGGTTAGCATGTAACATTTAAACCAATTCTTTCTAGCATGCAGAAACAATTATAACATAATGTAAGAGGCAAGAAACCCATACAGGTATTTTGCTGCAGGAGCCCAGAGCTGCTGGAAACATTCTGTTCTAAATATAAAACCAGGCAACATTTACAATGTGTAAGTATGAAGATTATTTCATATTAAATACAATTAAGGTGGATGATGTCAGCAGGAAGTTTTTATTCAGTTTTAATTAGAAATAAAATATGTGGCGTAGCTAGCAGCGGCTCTGGTGACAATGATATCAAGTAAACAGATTAGACTGTGATGCCGGTTATTAATAATTAATAATTGTTTGCACCAATTTCATATTGAATATTGAGGCGTCTCATATAAACTAAGACGATCAGCATTTTGTGCCTAATTGCTGAGGTTCTTTAGCAGCGATTCCGCACGACATCCTAATGAATATCTGTATATTTACCAGCCATATAATTGTATTTGTGGTAGTGTGCTCTCCATATTGAATTACACTTATAAGTAGCTTTATTGTTTCATTGTTCAGACTGTAATTAGTAAATATAAACCAATGCTTAAACAAAAATTCCACTGAAAACTATTACAAGACTAAATACAGAAAAAGCGAGTAGAAGACTATGAGGGCCGTTTTCCACTGTTCGCACCTTGCCAAGTTTGGCTTATTAGCGATGCACAAAGCGGAAGGACATGGGCAACTTAATGAAAATTATAGCAACATGTTTCCAATTGTGTTAGAAAAGGTGGTGACTGTGGGGATACCACGGTCATCAGTATGACAAGGCGAGACCAGGAGCCAAATGGTGCAGTATTGTGGGGTATTAGATGTTAGATTGTAGTACAAGAATATTTATACAAAGGTGGGTTGCAGTCCCTGCTACCACCGTATATCACCTACGGGAAAATAACCTTTCCCGCTCAGTATTCCTGGTCTTACTGTAACTGGATGGTCGCACTGCTAGTTGGTCCTTCTTGGCTGTAGATAACACCACACCTGGAAGGTGAACACCTCCAAAGTAGATGTAATGTTTGGTACTGGGGGGTGGAGGAGCCTAAAAATAGGTAATGCCATGAAACAAAAAATAACAATAAGGGGGAGGGAGGTGTCTTTACCATTCCAATTGTAAGAACCCAAACCACAGGGTAAATGTAAAAAGAATAAAGCATTTATACAGCATGATTAAAAGGACAACGCGTTTCACGGGTCTCAGCCCGCTTCTTCAGGTCAATACAAGTGCCTTTAAAGTATGGTCATAAGCATGGACGCCAGAAAACCTGCAATGCTTAAACAAAAATTCCATTGAAAAGTAATACAATACTACATACAGAAAAAGTGAGTACAAGACTATGAGGACCGTCTTTGACTGTTTGCTAGGGATGCTCATTCGGATTCCACGGAAATGCAATTTCAAAATTCCGATCGGAAATTGCATTTCCGCATCGGAATGCGGAAATCGGTAATGCAGGCTCCGTAGGCGGATTTCCGCTGGAAATTTCCGCCGGAAATTCCACCCGACTTTAACATCGATTTTCTCAAAAACATTAAGGTCTTTTTGAAGACTTATTTTTGCATCTTGTTCACAAGATTCTGTGTTAATAAACCCTCAAAATTTGGTGTTTCTAGGACTTAAGGGGGCTTTTCTATTAACCGGATTTTTACTGTAATGTAAAATGCAGAAAATCTGCATCTGCCTATTTCCTGCATTTTACATTAAAGTAAAAATCCGCAGACTTTAGCGGTTAATAGCAAAGCCCCCGTAAGTCCTAGAAACATCAAATTTTCAGGGTTTATTAACACAGAATCTTCTGAACAAGATGCAAAAAAAGTTTTTAAAAAGACCTTATAGTTTTTGAGATAATCGATGTTAAAGTCGGGCGGAATTTCCGCGATTTCCGGCGGAAATTCCGCATTGGAATGCGGAAATCGGTAGAGGAAAGCGGAATCGGTAATCGGTACATGACGGAATGCGGATTTACCGGGAAATCGGAAATTGGCATTCCGACCATCCCTACTGTTTGCACCTTGCCACATTTAGCGGCTTATTAGCGACGCGCAAAGCTCAAGGACATGGGCAACATAATGTAAATTATAGTAACATGTTTCCAATTGTGCGATCCGGATTAGGCCCAAGAGCAAACATCCGGCTTGCTAGATTATTTGAGTGTTGCTATGCAATTTTCTTGCAATATTCCTGTTTATTTTTATTATTTTTTTATAGAATTGTCTGAAATGTACACATGATCATACAAATTGCACCATGGGAAACTAGTTGATGAAAACTGCAAAACATGTTCCAATGTACCTTTCTAGAGAGCTGTGACTTTGTTCTGATTGTGTAGAAAGGACATTGCTCTGCACGATGTCCGTTGCAAAATATGAATCTAATTTTATTGATACAAGTAAAAACACAAGAGCTGGGTAGCTACCATGTTTCAGGCTCACATTGGTCTTTAGTGATAGCATAAGTGTACACTGTGACACATCACAAATATATATTATTATTATTTAGTATTTATATAGCGCCAACATCTTCTGCAGCACTGTACAGAGTATATAGTCTTGTCATATATACAAGACCATAGTCATATGTCTATGTATGGATCATGTGGATGTATGTATCGTAGTCTAGGGCACATTTTTAGGGTGAAGCCAATTAACTTATCCGTATGTTTTTGGGGTGTGTGAGGAAACCGGAGTGCCTGGTTGAAACCCACACAGACACAGGGAGAACATACAATCTCCTTGCAGATGTTGACCTAGGTGGGATTTGAACCAGGGACCCAGCGCTGCAAAGCAGAAGTGTTAACCACTAAAGTCCTCCCACCTCAAATGTATCCTTTATAATTTAAGGGAACACACCCAAAAAAGGAGGAGGGAAGAGAAGATCAAGCTAAAAGAAAAAAGGGAATATCCCACATAGAAATAAAAGCAGTAATCACATATGAGAAGAAAGGAGATAACAAACGTTCTGATTGTGCCAGATATTTATGGTTACAGAATGTGATAATTTGGACTTTCCTTTAAAGCACATCTGAACTAGACTGAAAAATGTGACTTCTTCCAGTCCCCCTATAGTGGGCCAGGTCCCTTGGTGTCGTCTGGGTTTCCTCTGTTCTCCCACTGGCATGTCTAAAATATCTGTGGCTGGAGCTCCATGAATGCGCTCGCTCCTGTTGACAGGTGCATTCTTGTGCATGCGCTGTTCCTTCTTTTGAGAACTGAAAAGCGCAGAACGTAATCATAGACCACGCGTCGGGACAAGACCATGCCTGCGCAGAAGGTGTGACTGATGCTCTAGTCACAGATATTTTGGACCTGCCAGTGGGAGAACAGTAAGTAAAAGTCAAATTTTTCAGTCTCATTCAGGGCTCGTTCACACTAAGTTTTTGGCCCTTTTTCAAGTGCAGGCGATTTTCAAAATCGCTCTCAAAACGATTGTGCAATGATTCCCCATGAGAGAGTTTACATCTGAGCGGTTAATTTCCGATCCGTTTAGCAAAGCGGTGCCTGTACCATTTTTGCTTCAATGGTATATAATGGTATATATAACGGTATAGGAAAAACGCAAAACGCTCACAAAATCGCTTTGTGCAGCGATTGCGTTCGCGTTTTTAAGAATAAATCCTTTGTATATATTATTTTCCAGATCAAAGAGTTCACTTACTGACTTGTGTCTGGGAGTGAATAAATGCAATTGCTCTGCAAAACGCTTAGAAAAGCGCTTTTAAAAAACCACAGCGCCCACCCGAGCGCCGGGAGGAGAAAACAAATTGCCCACAAAATCGAAAATCTCTGGCCTCAGCGATTTCAGTTTTAGATGTGAACGAGGCCTCAGGGGTGCTTTAACATGAGCTACATTGCACTTATTTACATTATTATACGTATCACAGTCTAGCCCACAGGTGTCAAACTCCAGGCCTTGATAGCCATATTCCTGCCAGTGTTTAGGATGGACGGAGAAAAGGAGAAATGTTTTGTACTTGATGAACCACACCTTTCCTGATTCAGTCTCATTCATTAATTTTAGCTGTGCCAAAAATGTGTGAGGACCTTGGCCCTTGAGAACTGAAGTTCCACATCCCTGGTCTAGCCTGTCTACTTCCTTTTTTCTCACCACCCAGCCATCTCATCTATTTATCTTTTCTTATGTGCTCAGGCTGGGGCTCTGTATTTGTAATATTTTTATTTAGTTCTGTCTTATCTGGTTATTCACTATTTGGCCTCATGATCTGATCCTACCCAGATACATCACATGATGCTGCCACCAATGATATGCTGACACATCTTTCAGTGGGCAGGACTTGCCATACTTTAGCCAGGTAACTCCCACAAGTGTTCCAGTTGTGTGCATTCTTGCAGCGGCCTAACAACAATACACAAGTGTATTTTGAATGTGGAAAGTGCTCAGTGAGAAGAAGCGTTTTTAGGCCGGTTGCACACCTAATGTTAGCAATGCGGTGCAAGCACTGCATCGCAATGCAGAAATCAGCCAACATATGACCCTACACCACAGTGAAGCGACGGGGTCCTATGCACAGTGCACAGTGACGTTCGCATGGTTGGGCAGGAAGTACATCACTGGGATTCCCGTCGGTCCACACCACGCTCCCATCATGCACATCCATGTGGTAGGCATGGATCATGCATTAATGCCCTGCAGTCTTTGCGTTGGGGTTTCAGCAATCTGGATACTTCCGGTGCACCGCTTCCCATTGCGTGAAGTGTGCAAATCTCCACACACTTGCATGGCATTTGTGGTGGGGAAGCTTAACGCGGTGTAACGCAGCACGCAACTGTGCAAGGGGCCTAAAACTTGAATGCAGCTTATGATAAACACTGGGATTGGTGAAGGTTTCTTTTTTGTGCATTGCCTGCTTTGTATTTGTAGAATGATCAGTTTATTGGTAGCCTGCAGCAGTAAGCTGATGCCCTCATTACTCTACATTTGGTGTTGCCATCTTTATACAGTGTGGTGCTGACATTCTTCAGAGCATGTTTTTTATTTCAGTATAGGATGCTTTAGAGGAGCACTTGATGTGTTGTTTATGATGGATGTTGAATCTCATCTCTCTGCTGTTATATTGCTCTGCATGGACTGTATTACTTACGACTTCTCATTATGTGTACTTATTTGTGTTTTCATTATGACTGTCTGAATTGATTTTTTGCCCTGAAGAAGGGGCACTACATGATGCTGAAGCATTGCTTTGTCTGAGTTAAAGGGAAGGTTCAGGGAGGGGATTAAAAAGATAAAAATAAATTTCCACTTACCTGGGGCTTCCTCCACCCCGTGGCAGGCAGGAGGTGCCCTCGCCGTTGCTCCGCAGGCTCCCGTGGTCTCCGGTGCCCGACCCGACCTGGCCAGGCCGGCTGCCAGGTCGGGATCTTTTGCGCTCCATTTCCTGGCACTTCTGCGTCCCACGCCGGCGCGCTGACATCATCGGACGTCCGCCGGGCTGTACTGCGCATGCGCAGAACTACTGCGCCTGCGCAGTACAGCCCGGCGGACGTCCGATGACGTCAGCGCGCCGGCGTGGGACGCAGAAGTGCCAGGAAATGGAGCGCAGAAGAGCCCGACCTGGCAGCTGGCCTGGCCAGGTCGGGTCGGGCACCGGAGACCACCAGGAGCCTGCGGAGCGGCGGCGAGGGCACCTCCTGCCTGCCACGGGCTGGAGGAAGCCCCAGGTAAGTGGAAATTTATTTTTATTTTTTTAATCCCCTCCCTGAACCTTCCCTTTAAAAGCTTACTTATGACTACTATTTGGAGTGCTGATATGCATATGTTCTTTGGAGTCAAATTAGATCTTCCTGCTCTGCTCTTCTGACATTTGATGCTTTTTCTGTTCCCCTGCTAAGGATTCCATTTCGGTAAAGGGTTCCGGAAGCAATCAGATCTACAGTATTTAGATAGGGTGTTCTCCTTGGCCATATGTCCAGGGAAGATTACCCTGCTTCCAGATAAGAAAGGATGGATCACTCACTTAAAGCTGAATTATCGCAAGTACCTTCTGTTTTAAAAAGGCAAATCACACCAAGCATTGCTTTTTAGTAGGAGGGCTTTTCGGTCTCTTTTAGTCCCCTATACTTTCCTAGCTGATTGGGTCATCCCAAGCTACTTGGTTACTCTGCTGTACTGGTCCAAGCCCTATCCCATAGAGCCAAATCAATCCCTGCCATGTACTAAGGAGGACTAAAAGTTCGAAACAGGCTGTCTACATGTAGGGTTGATGTGGCTCTGTAAAATGTAAAGCTTTAGGAGTGCTATACACCAGTGGTTCTGAATACAAGCCTGGCCTCAAAGCATAAAGAGATGATTTGCATATTCAGTACCAGTGCATTGTGGGTAACCAGAGATGTTCACTTAAAGCTGAATTATCACAAGTACTTTCTGTTTTAAAAAGGCAAATCACACCAAGCATTGCTTTTTAGTAGGAGGGCTTTTAGGTCTCTTTTAGTCCCCTATACTTTCCTAGTGGTTTGGGTCACCCCGAGCTGCTTGGTTACTCATGTTTTTCTAGTAGCTGACTACATGCAGAGTCATGATGCTAGTAATTTCACATTATAGGTTAAATGCCAATATGTATCCTGCACATCCTGGAATGGCACAGGACTGTTTTCAGGACACTTACCATAAGCTCTATTAGTGTTTTGCTTTTTTTCTTCACAATGAATGTTTATTTTAACTTGAATAACTCTTTCTGATACACAAAGCTAGCAGCTACAGGTGACAAGTTGATTTGTATTTAATCTTTATGTTCTAGACCAGGCATGGGCAAACTTGGCCCTCCAGCTGTTAAGGAATTACAAATCCCACAATGCATTTGCCTTTATGAGTCATGACTGTGGCTGTCAGACTCCTGCAATGCCTTGTGGCACTTGCAGTTCCTCAACAGCTGGAGGGCCAAGTTTGCCCATGCCTGTTCTAGACTTAACATTAGATATAGGCTTTGATTGGACAATTATTGAATTAGTTTAAAAGCAGTGAGTTTAGTTTTAACCATCCCAGAAGTTTTAGAAGTTTTTGGATTGGTTTAAAGTTCTTTTTTTTGTTAAATTTCTAGTGTATTTGGCAACCTAACTTTTAAAGATTACTCTTTGTTCTTTGTATGCTGGGTTGATACAGATGCAGTGGCGTTGAGACCAAGCTTCCTTACATTAGATATTGTCCCATTGGGATATAGATACACTCTCTACCATACCAAATTTTTTGTCGTTTCAGTGCTTGTCTTCTGCGACTGTGAGACTGGCTCCTCCGCTCGCTTTGGATGTAGCTGCTAGGACATTTAAACTTCATTTGATTCATATAAATGATCCACATATGACTTCAACCCCTAGTGGAGGACACATTATTATGAAACCCTGCATCCCCGTGGCAGAGCAATCTACTCTTCAAGGTAGAGGCAGCGCTTTGTGCAGTAGCTCTGCCTCTGCTCGTGTCAATCTCCATCGATCTCGGCCTCTCCTCACCCCTCTCAGTCTTCTTTCACTGAGAGGGGCGGGGAGAGGTGGATATTGGCGGAGATTGATGCGAGCAGAGGCAGAGCTACAGTGCAAAGCTCTGCCTCCCCAGGGCAGCAAAATCCATGACCTGGAAAGTCGTGGAATTTTGCCATGGGATTTTGGGGGTATAAATAGATTGTTCTGCCACGGGGATGCTGCGTTTGAGCTATGATCTTATTGCTGAAGAGGACTGGCCATTCAAATAAGGGGTATTTTTTGTGCTGTAGACTCTTTTTAAACAATGTCACAGGTCAAAAAGGCTGTTTTCTTAATAATAGGTAAAAGCAGAAATGGACATCTGTTATTGTTACAAATTTTTCAGTTTCAGCTGTTTGGATTTGTGGGTTAAAATGTACCATGTAACATGAGCAAAAGTTTAATGAATTAATTCAGCTACATAGTTCCCAAAAAGAACAGCAAAAAGTAAGGAAATGTATAATTTGCTTCATCTGAGGCACAAGATAACAGGGACAGGCCTTGGCTGCCATCCTCACCAGCAGGATTTGTACTCTTTACCGCCCAAGGCTGCTGTCACCAGCTGCCCCCCTTCAGTACAAGTAGCCAGATGACCCCTCCCTCTTCCCTCTAGTATACAGTAGGTAACCTGATGACCCCCACCCCTTCAGTATAGGTAGCCAGATGACTCCTCCCCACTTTCCCTGCAGTATAGATAGCCAGATGACTCCTCCCTACTTTCCCTCCAGTATAAGTGACCAGATGACTCACTTAAAGTGGACCCAAACCAAACATTTTTTTAATTAAAAATATTTAGTTGCACCACTCTGACACATACAAATATAAATAAACACTCCTTCAAGCCTATGAGTATTTCACTGCATGCTTTTCACCCTTCTCTTTTCATAACTAGGGTCATACAGGTGGCAGCCATTAGCAATTCCTCCTTTGCTGGACACCATCTACTCCACCAGTTTGCCGGATTATGTGCCGGCAATATGAAAGGAAGGGAGGGGTTTCTCCAATAAATGTAAAATATTTTATATTTGTCATCATGCAGCTGAAAAAAGGCTTCTATTTATTATTATAATTTAGAAAATAGATTTTATTTCTGAAATCCTGTATTTTTTAGTTTGGGTCCACTTTAAAGGGCATCTGAAGAGAAAGGAATATGGAGGCTGCCATATTTATTTCCTTTTAAGCAATACTAGTTGCCTGGTAGCCCTGCTGATCCTCTTCCTCCAATACTTTTAGCCATAGACCCTGAACAAGCATGCAGCAGATCTGGTGTTTCTGACATTATTGTCAGATCTGACAAGATTAGCTGCATGCTTGTTTCAGGCGTTATTCAGACACTGCTAAAGCCTAAAAGATCAGTAGGGCTGCCAGGCAACTGGTATTGTTTAAAAGGAAATAAAAATGGCAGCCTCCATATCCCTCTCACTTCAGTTGCCCTTTAATCCCTACTTTTCTCACTACCTCCCCCCCCCCCCCTTTCAGTATAGGTAGCCAGCTTGCCTTCACACCCCAGCAGCTATCAGTGTCACTTATTTCTCAGCTTGTCTCTAGTGCCAAAGCTTCCACTTCCCCTCTTTCTCCAATGCTGTCAAAGTCCATAGCCGCCCACTATGATGCAAACCTGCACAGAGAGCAAGGGGGCTGCTGCACAGGCAGCTGGCAGCAGAGTACCGTGGCCAGGCACTCCCCTGAGCTGCATTGCAGCATTTGCAAGCTTGAAAATGCTGCATAAGTTTAGCCTTTGGTGCCCTTGCTCCTGTGGTGCCCTATGCCATGGCCTAGGTGGCCTTGGCCTAAATCCGGCCCTGCCCGCCAGGTCCTAAAGATAGCTAGCAGTCATGATGATTTGAAGTTATCACAGTCAGCAGTGCAACAGCAAAGTAGGCAGCTGAGGCAGTGGGGCCCATCACAGAGGCAGTGGGGCCCATCGCAGAGGCAGTAGACCAAGGCAACAGTGAATATGCAGCCAGACACCAGGGAGTGCGACAGATGTCAGTAACATGCACCTTTACAGTATGGGCTTTTCATAGTTTATGGGCTATCATAGTCAGGATGAATTGCAGGTCATATGTTTGCTGTGTAGCCAGTAGACCAGCAGAGGGCGGAAGGGGAGTCATTTGGAAATGAGTGTCATATTTATATCTCTATGAAGCACCATGTTATCTTGCAGTGGGAGCAGTAAAACAAAACAAAAAACGAAGGACCAGGGCAGGGAGGCTTACAGTCAATCCATGCATTACAAACTGTAAAAACTAGCATCTGTGACATGCCTACTTCTCAAGCTTTCTCCTCTAATATTAGTTATTTCTTTGACAGCCAAAAGTTCAAAGAGCCTGTCCGTTAGAGAAACTCATTATAAAGTTCTCTAGCCCAACTGTAAAGTCCCCTGGATTCTGGTCATGTCAGCCAACTATGACACAATATAAAGTAAAAGTCCCTCATATAACAAAAAGAAAAAAACAAAACAAAAACAGCCCAGCTACTCCTGTTTCAGCTTTTAAGAGCAGATTGTAACGATTTGTGTCAGCAAGAGACAGAATTCTGATTATTAGGTGATCTGCAGTATCACCTATAATGCAGATATATACCTGATTATAAGGTGATCTGCAGAATCACCTATAATACTGGTATATCAGAAGCTGATGTGACAACAAATACAGATGGTGTTAATAGGTGTAGCGCTTGGTGCAACAATAGTACTGATAGGTATGACAATGCCACACCAGAGGAGCTGGTGGGCACTAACAGTATCAAACCGCTCACCAGAGAATAGGGCCCTCTGGTGAGAGTAGAGTGGTCAGACTAGCAGAGTTTGGCAACAGACTGGCAGATACGGTACAAAGTCAGAAAGCAGAGACAAGAAGGTTATAACAGGCAGAGTTGGCAACAAGATCAGATGGGTAGAAGTACAAAATCACTGAGAGTAAGAATAGTCAGAACGAGCAAGAGTCATAACAGATAATACAATATTCAATTATAATTATGGCTATCAAACAATCCTATCACTGTGTGAAATCCCCGGTTTCCTCTATCTAAGGTCTGAGCGCTAACACGAAGTATTCGCAACAGCAGACCAGTTGCCACTGAATCCGCCGTGCTTAAGAAGCGGAGAAGACCCCTGAGGCACGCCCAGCGCATTTCATCCAATCAGAAACGGCGAGCGTGCCCAATGACGTCAGCCGACCAGCCGATCAGCTGACGCACCTCCTCCTGGCATAAAGATCCTGACGGTGAGCGCGCGCACGCGCTAATAAAACCCTGTCAACAGCAGAGACACCCGTCCTCTGCGTAATAGACGCCCGAGGTGCGGGAAGACTGGCAGGCAGAGAATAAGAAGCAGCTGCGGTGGTAACGCCATCCACCGCCGCTGCCATGTTACTATTCATTACACAGATTTTTATTTTTATTTTTGGAGAGAACATTGTTTACAAATGTGTTTCTTGTTTGCTTGCTTTCTTTGTTTGCAATTCTTTTCATTTGGTGTGTCTTGTACCAGTGCAATAATGTCACCTCTAGTAGAACATTAACAGTACCCCAAACATTATTATTAACCATGGCTCCTGTAAAGAGAAACTACAAAAACATTTGACTATTTGCCAAAGAAAGCAAATCTTAACCATGCCCATTAAGAAAAAAAAAACACCAAAAAGTATGTTTGTCTCTCTTGCAGAGATCAACCCGAGTTAAGAATACTCACCAAATAGATGACTATATTTGCCAAATTTTCCAAATTGTCACTGTTAAAGCGGACCTAAACTCGTCCACAGGAGTGAAGGGAAAAAATACAGAGAAACCCACCCCGTGTGTATTAAGAGATAACAGCCTTTCTAATTCTCCCTTAAATGGAAGTAATGAGCCACTGTAATTTGAGCAATCAGCTCTGTCTGATCTGTACCTCGGGTGTGCCAACTTGTGTACTAATATGTAAATACAGGAGGTTACCTCTTTCTCTGCTCCCATGAAACCAGGCAGAATCTCAGTAGGAGTTCTGTGGTGGGGAGTTGTTTGTAGTTATTGACAATGGTTTCAATTCATCAAAGGCTGTTTAAAAAAAAAAAAAACAAGTCGGGAAAATACTGCATACGGTATTTTACACTTTTTTTGCTAATTCATCAAGATTTTCACAGGTGCAGTAGAAGTTTGGTAATTTACCGAAACCCATGGCTTCAGTTTACAAAAACTCTCTGTTTTGTTACATGCTGTTCATGTTACATGCTGTTCGTGAAGTGAGCATTACACAAGTAAAAGGCATTCCAGACCTTTCTTAACATTTTATTTAATTTCCACAGCTTAGATGAATTTCCAGGAGACATTACACATGCCATGCTTAGGTGATTTCCCCACTAGCTACTCTGCATCTTCAAGCAGGAACCTACAGGGTTAAGCGGCCGAAGATCTCTCTCCTCCGCTGGGGGGTAGGGAGAGTAGAAAAGCTCGACCCTCCCAAGAAGGCTTCAGATCGTATCACAGGGACTTGCAGGAGACAGCGACTGTTGCTATTGGCTATCTGCTCCTGTCAGTCATAGCTTATCTTAGCTTTGCTTCTGTGCTCCCACACAGTCTCCGCACTGTTTCCAACACGGGATTGCTGTCGGTAGTGATTGAACATGATACTGGGCTTTACCGCATGCTGTAATCTTGTTGGATTGACATTTGCTGACATTTTGTTGAGGTGTTTACAGCACAAGTCGGTAATTTACCTCACTGCTCAGTAATTTCAGCTTGCCATGTAGTAATAGCCTTAATAAATTGAGATTTTACAAAATTCTCTGAAAAATAAATTGTTTTTACCAAATGCGGTAATGCTTGATGAATTGAAGCCAATGTGCTAATAATAGTACATGGGAGGAAATAGTTTGCAGGTGGATAACTAATAAAATGCAAGTTAATGGGTCTTCTGTGCATACTTTGGGTGAATTGTGGTAGACAGTAGATATTCACCATTTTTCAATACCTCACTACCAGAAAATAAACAAAAAACAACTATCCCCTTTTATAAAAGTAGTATTATAAATGTGGTGATCAGGATTTGAATCTGTAATCTTTATGCAGCACTCTAACCAACAAAACATTCAATGCAAAAATCTGATTCACAAAATCTGCCCTTTAGTCACGTGCGATGGTTGACGTAGCTGCAAGCACGTCCCGAATGGCTGACCTTTCCAGAATGATTGTTTGTGATCTCCTAGTGTGTATGTGAGGAGTTGTGCTAAAGATGAGGGAGAGGATATTCCAATTTATTTCAAAGGTTACACATGAAAGTTGAACGTACAGTTATATTATCATACAGATAACATCTCGTGGGAGAGAGCCTTCCAATTATTTGTTCAAATTGATTGCATTTGTTGTTATATAAAATTAACAGTGATCTCTGGACAGAACCAAAAAAAAAAACAACCTGGGCTCCCCCACCGTTCCTTTCCTTGCTGACTGTTAGTTACATTGAAAATGTCATTGACTGAATATACCTTTCTGAATTCTGAATTTGTGGTCATGTGACCTCTGCAACAATTTGTCTGCTATTTATCTGCAATGAGTTGCAATTTCAATAGCTTATATTAGCGCCATGACACTGGATTGTGATTTAATCACAGTTATAACTAGGAATAAAAGGGCCCCATATAGATGTGAAACCGCCAATGAGAGGTTTTCTAAAATAATAACAAAAATCACTCTATAGTTTAGTAAACGCTTTCATAAAAATGGTGTAACATTCAGAAAATGTACTTATTTCTATCCCGTTCCTTTGCCAAATGTAATTTCTGTTTGCATAAATCTTTATATAACCACAAAGAGCCTCCTAGCTGTTATTACAATTGTATCACTATAACAATGCTGCAAGTAAATAAAGATGTCCCTCTAGGGCACAGGCAAAGTGACGCCATCCTAGAGCATCGATTGGGCGAAACTCATTACAACATGTCTGGGAAAGACATGGGTTGAGATCATCCTGAACAACTCTTAGTATGAATTTTTAGTCCTCTCCACCAAACACGCACTGAATGGCATGCACGGGCTGCCTGCAGATCTGAGCTGGGAACTCAGTACAGGCTGAAACCCACTAGCAGCCTTTTTTGTAAGTGCTAGTGATTTGAAAAAGCTCTTGCTAATGCAATGCTATGGGCGATTTTTATTATATCACATCGCTCAAGTGGGATCACACCCATAGCATTACATTAGCAAGAGCTTTTCAAATCACAAAGCGCTCAGAAAAGTGCTCCTAATGGGTTCCAGGCTTTAAAGGGATACTTAAGCCAGCTGAAAGAGTTTCACTTACCTTGGGCTTCTACCAGCCCCCTGGAGCCGGCAAAACCGAAACTAAGTCACGGCAAGGAATGGAGGATCATAGAGGACCAGCGCGGGCATAAGGAAGGTTGCAGTGGGCTGGTAGAAACCCCAGGTACGTAAAACGTTTTTTTCAGTTGGCTTCAGTATCCCTTTAAGTGAGTGACTGTGGTCTCCCACAATGCTTCCTTACTGAATATGTTAAAACAGAAGGTATTTACAATAATTCAGCTCTAAGTGAGCGACTGTAGTCTCCCACAATGCTTCACTGCTCACTTAAAGCTGAATTATCACAAATACCTTCTATTTTTAGATATTCAGCAGTGAAGCATTGTGGGAAACCACAGTCGCGCACTTAAAGCTGAATTATTGCAAATACATTCTGTTTTAAGAACACAAACTACACTGAATCGGAAACAATCCCAAATTCAATGTGTTCAGGGCTGGATTTAGGCCAAGGCCACATAGGCCATGGCCTAGAGCACCACAGGGGCAATGGCACCAAAGCAGCAGGCTAAACTTATGTAGCATTTGCAAGCTTGCAAATGCTGCAATGCAAGGAGATCAGGCAAGTGCCTGACCACGGTACTCTGCTGCCAGCGGCCTTTGCAGCGGCCATCTTGCTCTCTGTGCATGTTTGCATTGTGGCGGGCGACTATGGACTTGGGCGGCCTTGGAGACAGAGGGGAAGAGAAAGCTTCAGCACTGGAGATGTGCTGAGAAATGAGTGACACTGATGGCTGCTGCGGTGTGAAGGCGAGCTGGCTACCTATAATAAAAGATAATAAAAGGAGGGGTGAGTGGGAAAAGGAGGGATTAAGGGAGTCATCTGGCTACTTATACTGGAGAGAAAGGGGGGAGGGGTCATCTAGCTACCTATACTGGAGAGGTGGTCATCAGGTTACCTATACTTGAGAGAAGGGGAGGGGTCATCTGGCTACCTATACTGAATGGGGCGGCTGGTGACAGTGGCCTTGGGCAGTAAAGAGTACAAATCTGGCCCTGAATGTGTTGTTGCTGAAATACAGTACAGACATGATTTTTAATAAATGTGAGCCCTGCTTTAATCTGAGCCAGATAGATGCTATTTCCTTCGTTGCTGTAGAATATTGCATGTTACACATTGCTTTCTTAAAAAGAAATATCCCTGTGCTATTAATTAATCAAGCTGTGAGGTAATTAATCATTAGGTTTCTGAATCTGATTAGCCCTGTGCTAAGTAGCAGTTCAAGCAATATACGCAACCTATTGTTAATAAGTATTACAAATTGGTTGCACATTCTGCAATTTAGAAGACCTAAAATTGTAAATGAAGCCTTCTCCTAGGTGATGCTGACATCTAACCAACAAGCATTAATCAAGGTATTAATCAAGGTGTACATCGTTTATTGCAAGCTTGAAACTGGACTACACTACACCGGCTTAAGCTAAGTACACATATGAGAAAAAGTCTTTGGAAAATGAAATATCAAAGACCAATTTTACCACTGCCATAGAGTATGAGGGCCAGCAGATTTTGAATACTAAAGCTGGGTGCACACAAGATAAAATCTTTGAAAAATGAAAAATCAAAGTTAATCTGCAGATAATCTTTGTAGAAAAAAGTTCATAAAAGACCTCAAACGATCGAGACGAAAGATATTTATCTTTCAGATTCATCCCGGTGGATCTGATCTGCAGATGACTGTTCATTATGCTAGATATAAACCGATACAATTTTCTGACAGAGTTACTGTCAGATCAACCATTTCCAACATGATCTGATTTCTGATCCGATCGATCGAAACGTATATAACGTGTATGCCTTTTGCATGCTTTTTTTTAATGTGTTTTATGCAGATAACCAGAAAGTCAACAGGAAGTGGAAATACATCATCAAACTTGTTTTAAAAAAATGCATGCAAAACGCATACAAAACGCACTAAAACCCAATACCTCTGCATCACCATTGACTTTCATTATGTGTGTTTTTGATGCGTTTTTGAAAAATATGCAACAAAACGCACATAGCAGAATGCAAACATATACTTTTTTTCATGCGGCCCATTAACTTGCATTAGGTGCATTTTCTGCTGTGTTTTCCGCAACACTAGCGTTTCTGCCTAGTGTGTTCCCATCCAGAGGGAGATGTTATTTGGGGTCTGGCAGTCGCCACAGCCCTGCATTACTGTAACGCGCCCCGCGCAGCATTACATTACTGCTATGATGGCGCCCAGCTCTGGCGCTCGCCTGAAACAAGCATGCAGCTAATCCCGTCAGATATTTGTCAGCAACATCTGATCTTCTTGCTCGCAGAGGATCAGCAGGACAGCCAGGCAATATGTATTGTTTAACCTTTTAAGAGCCCTTATTTCAAGTTAGATAATGCGTGCCAGGGTGTCTTCTAACGGCATATGCCTTTGTGTTGCCTAATGTAGCCATGCAGAGCAGAGCAGAGCAGGGAGCTTCTTTATATTTACCTGTACCGGGCGGCTGTAGTGGCTTCTCCTCTTTATCCACCTGCGGCGCTGCAATCCCGACATCCTCTTCCAAGTTCCGATCACGTGATATGACATGTGATCTCAACCCAGGGGATGGTGGCCATGTTGCAGCGCCACCGGGTGGTGATAGTGACTCTTCTATCACCCCTCTTCCACCACCGGGTGGTGTTGAAACACTGACACCACCCCCGGATTCCGATCACGTCATGTCAAGTGATCGGAACTCAGAAAAGGATGTTAGCATTGCAGCGAGTGGAGGAGAGGAGATGCCATCCAGCCGTTCGCAACAGGTAAATATGACAGCTCCCGGCGCTGCTCTGCATACCCTGCCAGGCTGGGGAAGGCACACTTCCCCAGCGGCAGAAAAAAAGATTGGCCCTGCAGCGCACATATAGTTTTGTTATATGTAGCTGATAAAGCGCTAAAATGAAAATAAAATGAAAGTACTCAGAGTGGGGCATTGCGGTGTGAGTTTATGGAGGCATTTGAATGCAGAAATTTGATCCAACGGACTACAGTATCGCAGCACAGTACATGCAGTGCGTTACTGCATAATGAGTGTGTTAATTTCAGGACCGGTTTAAGGGGAAAACTTAAGCTGGGTCCCCCTACCCCACAGTCTCCCCCTGACTGCTACAGGGGCTCCGTGCTGGAGGACCCCGCCAATTTGACACCCGCACTACACTGCTCCATGGGCCACTGCATTTGATGTAGCTGCAGATGAATAACTCACCCGTCCCGGGTTCCAGCGTTTATCCATCCGTGCCTTCTCCATCAGGTGTGTGTAACATGGGCCATGTCATAAAGAAGAGGCAGGCAACATGGCTGGGGAAGGTATGGATGGACCAGCGCTGGGACCGGGAAGGGAGAGTTATTAATCTGCAGCTACATCATGAGCAGTGGCAGGGGAGCAGCATAGTGCGGGTGACAACATGACGGGGTCCAGCGGCGCGGGAACCCTGCAGTGGTCGGGGTCCCAGGGGCCCTGGGGAAATTGTCCCCTTAGCCTGAATGGCAGCGCCCACCCTGCTTACTGGAGGCAGTGAAGCATACTTTTCATTAACTAAAGCAGAGGGACACCAAGAGCCCCAATAGTGTAATTCGTCTTGGGGACAACAAAATAAATGAGAAGTTAAAATTATACTTACAAACCAGGGTTACCAATAGGCAACCACTGTATAGGCAGGTGGGGAGAACAATCCTGACCCCACTCAGGAATAAAAAGTCGCTCTCTGTAGACAGGAAAATAGGGTAACAACCCTCCACCCAGGGTGGACTCAATGTAGTGTACAAGATACAGAGGCGCCAAAAGAATAAAAGGTAATTAAATGAACTTAAAAAAACAACTGGTTAAACAGAGGAGGCAGCGGTGGTCTTACCCCCTCCAAACAGACACAGGCAAGGACTGCGATTCAGACAGTCAACAATTTATTCGGAACTCCAAAAAACAATTTAACGCGTTTCACGGGCCATACATCCCGCTTCCTCAGGCAAAATACAGTAGGAGTCACAGCATCTGTATTATATCAGCGAGCTCGGCGCCGAGCTTGCTGATATAATACAGATGCTGTGACTCCTACTGTATTTTGCCTGAGGAAGCGGGATGTATGGCCCGTGAAACGCGTTGCATTGTTTTTGGGAATTCCGAATAAATTGTTGACTGTCTGAATCGCAGTCCTTGCCTGTGTCTGTTTGGAGGGGGTAAGACCACCGCTGCCTCCTCTGTTTAACCAGTTGGTTTTTTAAGTTCATTTAATTACCTTTTATTCTTTTGGCGCCTCTGTATCTTGTACACTTTTCATTAACTGTACGCTTCAGTGTATGCAACACAACAGTCGCATCATGTGCTGTCCCATCCTTTCCATTGCGTCCCTGTTTTTACAGGGAACACAACACAGCTCCCACTGTGAACAGGGCCTTACTAACAACAACAAATCTGGGATTGTGAGCTAGAGTGAGCCTTGAGTATGAGAGATAAGTAAATCTACAGCTCCCCCCCCCCCCTCCCCTCCCCCAGGTCATTTTGTCTTTCCATTCAGGGTTTTAATCAATGAACTGTGTTATGCTTTGCATATAATACTGACAGCCTGGTGTCCACAGCTGTTCATCCTTGTTCTACTTTTTTCTGTAATAATATGAAATGTTTAAATCAGAGTAATGGCTATAGAAAAGGCCAAATGAAAAAAGGCAGCCCGTACAATCATACAACAATCCTGGCTTATAAAGCATGCAAGCTCTGTCACTGAGAGACTGGTGTTATCATCTGCCATCTACTGGGTCACGATTTTCTCTGATCTCTGCTGATACAGCAGAGGCAAGCAAGCAGCACTCTGTACTGATTTGCAGGCTAGTGACAGGGAGCTTGCCTGACGTGCACAGAATATTACATGGGCATATTGAGTGAGGATGGACATATGCAAAGTGTTCATTAGTTTCAGAATGATCTTGTTCCCCTGTGTGTAGGAGCCGTACACAGCAATGAAAGATTGATACATATAATTCAGGCCATTTGATTTTAAATGACTGTGTGGTTATGTGTGGGTGCAGATGTTATACATCACTTGGTGAAGGATTGCTGAATTCCTTGGCTGGCCTTTACAAATAGGACACTGTCTATTGTCTCCATAGGATGACTAGCTGTACTGTTTGTCTAGAAAAATACAGATCAGCCAACAGGATCAAAATGTGTAAGTACAGCAATAGCACGTATATAAACTTGTCAATGCACTTAGTAACCGTAATGTACAAATCTTTAGTAAGCAGATTACAACAAATACAATCTTTACTCCCTTTTAAAGGATACCCAAAGTGACATGTGACATGATGAGATAGACATGTGTATGTACAGTGCCTAGCACACAAATAACTATGCTGTGTTCCTTTTTTTATTTCTCTGCCTGAAAGCGTTAAATATCAGGTATGTAAGTGGCTGACTTAGTCCTGACTCAGACAGGAAGTGACTACAGTGTGACGCTCACTGATAAGATATTACCCTTTTTATCTCTTTCTTGCTCAGAAGCCATTTTCTGCTAGGAAAGTGTTTTATAGTTGGAATTAGTTATCAGTGAGGTTCACACTGTAGTCATTTCCTGTCTGAGTCAGTACTGAGTCAGCCACTTACATACCTGATATTTAACTCTTTCAGGCAGAGAAAGAAAAAAAGGAACACAGCATAGTTATTTGTTACTCATACTGCTTAAGGTAAATAAAAGGTAAAAAGAAGATTTTATAATGGCTTCAGACTCTCTAAAAATAGGAAATAAATCAATGTAAGTGTTAGAAATAACATTTAGGGCTTGATTCACAAAGCGGTGCAAAGTGTTTGCACGCTGGTGAAAAGGCCCTTATCACGCCTAAACTCACTTTAGGCATGATAAGAAGAAACTCGCGCGAAGTTACCGCGCGTACGCGCGTAAGTGCGCGCGCAGCACCCGACGCTTCGCGCGAAGCTCCCATTAAGTCCTATGGGACTTTGCGCGCGCTCTCACGCGCGTACGCGCGGTAACTTCGCGCGAAGAGCAGGAAAAAGCGGTGATAACTCAGTGGTGAAAAGGTTATCACGCCTAAAGTCTTTTAGGCGTGATAACTGAGTTATCACCGCTTTGTGAATCGAGCCCTTAGAGTCTACAAAATACATACATTACTGTATATTTACATAGATCTGTGCATGAGTCTTGAAAGAGGGACAAATGAGGAAGAAAGAGGGACAGAGGGATTTAGTTCCTCTAAAAAAGGGACAGTTGGGAGCTATGGGATATGAAGGCTGCCATGTTTATCTCCTTTTAAACAATACCAGTTACCTGGGGTCCTGCTGATCTTTCATGCATCAGTATTGACTGAATTACACACCTGAAACAAGCAGCGGCAAACCAGTCAAATTTAAGTCAGACTCATCTGATTCAGGGCTTGTGGCTAAAAGTATTAGCTTGGCTTGGAAGGAGTAAACAAAGTCATGTGAATCATTACGTGAACCCCAAGTGACTGAACTCCTTGTGACCTTGTCCACTGATGTGGGTGCTGAAGTGTGGTGCATGGGGGATCGAACACCAAAACATAATCGATATAAAAAAATGTCCCCTGAATATAAATCCTTTTCTGTAGGACTCTCACTTTGGCAGGTATGATCCTGGCTTTGCGGCTGTGCACCCCAACGGCTGAAGTCCTGATAAAGATTTGGCTGCAAGCAGCTCTGATGTTGAAGCCTTGCAGTATTTGAAGAGCTGCAGAGTTTATGCAAGTCTCCATGAAGATACAAAACACACGCACAAGATTTTGTAATTGTGTCACAGAAGAGCAGAGAGGAAAATTGCCACGTCATTGTGCTCTCCCTACCCTATTACACACTGTTGCTTGATCAGGCTGAGACTGAGTGGCTGAGAGCCCCACAGTGGCCTGGCCCCAACAATCCCCCATCCAACCTTAATCTCTTAACTGACCTGGAGTCTCTGCAGTTTCTCCCCTTCCACATCAGACCTTGCTGTTGACATAGAGGGCGCACACACTCCACATTCAAAATCCCTCGTTCTTCCCTGTCCTGGTCAAATCTAATGCCCAGACCGGTGTGGTCAAAATAAATACAACTTTGTTAGAATTGGAAGCCTCTACCATTCTTTTCCTATTTGGTGCAAATTCTGACAGGTTGCATAAAATGCTACCTGTAGTGAAAATATTTGCAACTTTATCAGAATTTCTCCATCTCACACGAACCTTCCAACCTTTCTGTCTAACACTAACCTACTCTATCCTGTGCCTAAAACCACCATCCATCCATCTCATGCCTAACCTGCCCTATCCTGTGCCTAAAACTACCATCCACCTATTCCAAGCCTAACCTACTATATCCTGTGCCTAAAACTACCCTCCACCCATCCCGTGCCTAACCTACCCTATCTTGTGCCTAACACTACCCTCCACTCATTTCATTCCTAACCTACTCTTTCATGTGCCTAACACTACCATCCACCCATCCCATGCCTAACCTACCCTATCTTGTGCCTAACACTACCCTCCACCCATGTCATTCCTAACCTACTCTATCCTGTGCCTAACACTACCCTCCACCCATCCCATGCCTAGCCTACCCTATCTTGTGCCTACCACTACCCTCCACCCATTTAATTCATAACCTACTCTATCATGTGCCTAAAACTACCATCCACCCATCCCATGCCTAAACAATCCTATCCTGTGCCTAACACTAATCTTCATCCATCCCATCCCTAACCTACCTTATCTTGTGCCTAACACTACTCTTCACTCATCCCGCACCTAACTCTAAACTACCCTATCCTGTGCCTAAAACTACACTCCATCCATCCTCTGCCTAACACTAACTTCCCCTCTCCTCTGTGTATCACTAATTTCTTATTCCCTCTGCCTAACACTAAGGGCCATATCCTATTCAAGGTAATAAGTAGCTTGCAGATGCGAGCTACTTATCACCTTGCCATCGCGCGAGGATTACCGGCAAATCCTATTGCCCATATCCTTCGCGCGATGGCCGATCGTTAGAGAGCATTACTCAGGCGAAAGCCTGAGCGATGCTCCCTTTTACCGAGCGATGGGGAGTGAGGTTTACGCTGTGGTGCTGTCCATCAGCACCACGGCCTCACTCCCCACACATGCGCACTCGCCCGCCGAACATCGCCGACATCTTCCGCCGCAGCATCTGGGGGTCTCCTTTAATAAGGAGACCCCCAGAGCTCCCCGTCGGGTCGCCGCACAGTTTAGAAGCCCCCGCGCAGCTCTGCCGGGCTCCCCTGTCATATGTACCGCCGCCGATCACCCGCCGCCTCTCGCCGCAAAATCCGTCACGTAATTACAGTGTATCTAACACTGTAATTACTGTGCGCATAGAAGGAGCCCGGGCAAAGCATCTTTGAATCTGCAGCCGGGCTCCCCATTTGTCCGCTGTCTGAGCCATTTTATTGGTTCAGACAGCAGACCAATGGGGAGCCCGGCTGCAGATTCAAAGATGCTTTGCCCGGGCTCCTTCTATGCGCACAGTAATTACAGTGTTAGATACACTGTAATTACGTGACGGATTTTGCGGCGAGAGGCGGCGGGTGATCGGCGGCGGTACGTATGACAGGGGAGCCCGGCAGAGCTGCGCGGGGGCTTCTAAACTGTGCGGCGACCCGACGGGGAGCTCTGGGGGTCTCCT
Organism: Hyperolius riggenbachi; assembly: GCF_040937935.1. Taxonomy (NCBI): domain Eukaryota; kingdom Metazoa; phylum Chordata; class Amphibia; order Anura; family Hyperoliidae; genus Hyperolius; species Hyperolius riggenbachi. Next base: position 109,628,971 of record NC_090651.1, read on the forward strand.
TATTAAAGGAGACCCCCAGATGCTGCGGCGACGACGTGCGTTAGCTAGTTTAGACCTGCTTTTTGCAGGTCTAAGCTAACGCTCATGTCTGTCGGGAAGCATCGCTTCCCGGAGACATGATAAGGGTAATTGGATTCTGTGTTAAGAACTCGCTGGGCGATTATATCGCCCAAGCGAGTTCTTTTCCGCCTGGGGGGGTCTAAAGTTTAATTAGATTAGGCGATGCCCCCATCGCCTAAGTTAAGAACTCGCCAGTGCTTAGCGCTGGCGAGTTCAGCAATAGAATATGGCCCAAAGTGTCTCCTATGAAATGCAAATTTTGATAGATTGCAAAATATGCTACCACACCGGCACCAGTATCCTCTACCCAGAATCTTCTCTGCTCCGATTTAACCAGTCAGCTCCACAGTGCACTAGAGATGGTCTTAACGGTTCAAACGCGAACTTGTTCGCGTGAACAACGCAACTTTTTTTGCGAGTTCGACCCGCACCTATACTACATCATTGGGCTAAACTTTGACCCTTTACATCACAGTTAGCAGACACATTGCAGCCGTCAGGCTACACTCCCTCCTGGACCCCCCCCCCCTCACCTATAAAAGACAGCAGCGTCAGCCATTTTCTCACTCTGTCTGCTGCTTTTAGTGAGAGAAGGGAAGACATTTGAGAGATAGGGAAAGCGATAGTTAGGTCTGTTAGCTTGCTCCTTGCTGATATTTGTTGCTGAAAATAACCCCAACAAAGCTCTTTTGAGAGCTAATGTTCTTGTAATGTGTTTTTTTTTTTTGTGTGTGGCCCACTGACACTGCATATACAGCCCTGTCTGTCGCAGCTGGCCCTTGCTAATTGCTATACTATGCCAGGCCCAGCACATTCAGTGCATACCTTTTCACTGCACCTGTGTGACTGCACCTTGTATTATAATACCAGTTAGTGCATACCTGTTCACTGCACCTATGTGACTGCACATTGCATTATACCACCATCAGCAGTCACTGCATACCTTTCACTGCATCTGTGTGACAGCACGCTGTTTTATATACCAGTTAGTGCATATCTGTTCACTGCACCTGTGTGACTGCACCTTGTATTATAATACCAGTCACTGCATACCTTTCACTGCATCTGTGTGACAGCACGCTGCTTTATATACCAGTCAGTGCATACCTGTTCCCTGAACCTGTGTGACAGCATCTTGCATCATAATAACAGTCACTGCATATCTTTAACTGCATCTGTGTGACAGCACACTGTTTTATATACCATACAATGGTATGTTTTATATACCATTGTATTCTACCAGAAGTCAATGCATACCTTTCACTGCATCTGTGTGACAGCACGCTATACATGTGTCAATTCCCCTTCGTAAACATTTCCTTGCTGCGGTAAAGGGGCTTGCATATCACAATGAAGCAATGACCGGCTATATGAGTGTGTTGGGGGGCACACTTGACCCAAGATAATAAGGTTGTTGCTTCATTGTAGACAGACCAAATTCGATCAGCTGGACAGTCACTGTTCTTCTATCATTGAGCTACCTCAGGTCGGTAACCATATGAGCTTGAAAACCGCCATGGCCTGCACTCTCGCCATCATGTGCACCAGTCCAACACGGCCATCACTACACAAACAGCTGTTTGCGGTGCGTTACACAGTGAGTTTGGTCTGTCAGTGTGAAGCAGTACACTACTTACACTACCTGATTGATGTATACACATGCAAGATGTTTTAAAGCACTTTATGCCTCCAATTTAGCAATGTAATGTGATTTCTGCCCTTAAAACCCTGCTGTGCGTCGAATCCGTAATTTTCCCCGGGACTTTTGGTGTGTATCCCACTCTGCCATGCAAAAACTCCGATGTTAGACCCCTTGAAACATCTTTTCCATCACTTTTCGGGACAGAATGAATGTTTGAAGTTTTGAAAGTTCGGCCTCCCCATTGAAGTCTATTGCCGGTTCACATGGTTCGCGTGAATGCAAACTTTTGCGGAAGTTCGCGTTCGAGGTTCGCAAACCTAAAATCGGAGGTTCGAGCCATCTCTACACACGCATCCTTGCTGGTGCTGGGCTTCTGTGAGATGTGCATAGCAGTAGCATGGGTTTTGTGTTTTATGCCAATACTCATGCTGCAATGGTGCCCCACTTCTGAGCAGGGGTTGAGAGCGTGACTGCTGGCTTGTGTGCAGGGTGGTTTGTTTCCCCCCCTGGTGCTTATACAGCTTGTTTCACCAACAGCTGCACTGACACACTGAGGAGTGAGGATATAATGGCTGAGTTTTTTTTTTTTACTGCTCTTTCTCTCCTTTTCACAGCACCTAATGCTCTTGCCTCTTTCACCTCTGCCTCAGCCCAGCCCTACTGGGCAAGCCAGTAACCTCTGGAGGAGCGAAATAATATTTAAGATGTAAAAATCCTTACAGCAGACATGAAGGCTTCATTAGAACAAGCACATAAGAATCCTGCTAAAGCATATATTTTACATAACCCCCTTTAGCATACCTGCAGGCAGGTGATGACAGCTATCCAGCAGTTATCAACATAATCACTTGTTTGTAGGCTACCTGCAGATTCTGTGGGCCAAGTGCAGTAAGGGGTTTAAACAATCAGCCATGCTGGAAGTCCATATCCCTTCACAATTATTTTGAAAGGCATCTGCTGGTAGATTGTGTGCATAATACCCCACCAAGCAACACACATAGATGTATTAAGCAAAGCCAAAAGCTGCTGTTTGGAAAGCTGTCAACAGACTAGATGATCTGGAGGAGGTGAGACATCCATCTGCCCGCATCTCTAGTTAGTCTATTATTAGGGTTTACTAATTACTTACAGGACGTAATAGTATGCTGATGTTCTAGAAATAAATAATAACAACCATAAAACCTGTGTATAGTCTGAGTGACTACTTTGCTACACCCTGTGCTAGGGATCCAAAGCTTCTGAACAAATTTGAAATAATTATGAGATTATTTGCCATATTGATAGCACTTCCAAAGCCACTAGCATGCTAATTAGGAAAGACATTGCTGTACCATTGCCTATTCCATTCCTCTCTTTATATAGCTTGCAGCTTTGCGTCAAAATTCTACATAGAACATTTGCCATGGTTCTATGGCATCCTGTCCAGCAGTGAGTGCCAAAGGAACTGCCTATTTTGTCTATGACAGAAAACGCCTATGTATTCTAGTTTCCAAAATACATACACATATAGACAGTGCCATCACCCTATTCTTTATTATCCTTGCTGCATATGCTCAATCACAACTACAGAATATATTGTCTATAAATACATCTTCCCGCAGTGTATGAATTATATTTATTTGTGTTAATATCATATCTTACGCACTGAAAATAGTGTTAAAGAGAAATCATAACCAACAATTGAACTTCACCCCAATTAGTAGCTGATACCCCCTTTCCCATGAGAAATCTCTTCCTTTTCTCAAACGGATCATCAGAGGGCTCTGTATTTTGTGGTGAAACCCCTCCCACAGTTTGATGTCAGCGCCTCACAGCACTGAGGTACTGACATCACACTGTGGAAGCTTTGTTGCAATTGTGGGAAATAACAGCTGTTTCCAACTGCCAAAAATGCAAGCAGCATCTCCTTCCAGTCACATCACCTGCCTGCAGTAAAAAATGTCACCATGTTATAAATGTCAGAATGTAAATCAGGGAGAGGAAAGATTTTACAATGAGCAAACACTGACCAAATCATTTATACATACCGTATATTCCGGTGTATAAGAAAACTGGGCGTATAAGACGACCCCCCAACCTTTCAAGTTAAAATATAGAGTTTGGGATATAGTTGCGGTATAATACTCTTCCAATGCACTTCAAATAATAAAAACAAAAAAAAAAATCATATACTAATGGTATGTTTGAAGAGATACTGGTGCTGTACTGTATGTGGTACCCAGTATATAACAGTATAGGAAAAAGAGGTACTATAACTAGACGCCAGTCCATGTTCCCCACCGATATCGCTGCGCAAGACTGGATTAGGGGAAGTGGAGGAGGAGTCACCTGCCCCGGTGTGGACCAATCAGGCTCTATTTACCCGACGCTCCAGAAAGGGAAACGTCAGGAATCCCTGCAGACCAATCAGGCGCTGCCTGTTAGACGCTCCCGAAAGGGTGACGTCACGGTCTGCCTGCGAATCAGTGGCTCGGGGCGGCGCTCGTTACTCGGCGCGCGCTCGGCGGTGGGGCGTTCAGGAAGTGCGGTAAGCCTACTGTCATCTATCATGAAGTGTATATAATTGTGTTTTTTGCCACTGTATTGTCTATTGTTGCCTCTGAAGAAGCAGTTTTGTCTGTGAAACGGCTGTTAGGCCTCTACAATACTTTGTCAGGGATCTTGGGGATGGAATAAAAGGTGTTGTTTGCAGCATATCCTGCTGGCTGGTGCCCGGATTTCTACATGCTCTTCCCTTTACCATAAATATAACAGTATATAGGTGATTGACTGGTTGGATTTGCAACTCTCTCCTAAGTGGATTGGCCAGCTCTCCTTGTCTCCCTGTTTATCAGAGCGGTATAGAAGAATAGATTGCTCAGTGCCCATAAAACACACCTCTTTCACCTTTCTGGCCCGCCCTTGTATCCTATTTACCTTCTTCTTTGCCTCTCAGATCTTGCACATGCTTGCCTGCGCCGCTTCACTACAGTCCTCCGCAGCGAGATCTGAGAGTCGGTAACAGGATAGGGCGTATCACCCAGCATCAATGACACCTGGCGTATAAGACGACCCCAGATTTTTCAGATGATTTTCAAGGGTTAAAAAGTAGTCTTATACGCCAGAATATACTGTAATTATTGTAAAAATTAAGCACTTTTTTATAACATTGTTTTCAGTGGAGTTCCTCTTTAAAGTAGGCAGGATTTCTGGGAAGGCCACAAAGGCCCTGGCCTTGGGCAGCTGCAGCCCAAGCGGGCACCTGAACACAAAACAGGGGTTGCAACATATGAAACAGGAGGCTAAAAATGTGGAGCAAAACATAAAAAAGGGAAATGATGCTCAATGGACCTGTTTATGAAAGAAAGGGGCTGCTGGCAGGTAACCTCTTTATTTTCACAGCTACGCTCTCCTCTGTGTGCAAGCATGGGTACACTGTAAAGGAGTTCATGGGTTCATGCCTGCCTAGTAGTATGGAGCCACTTGTGCTTGGAGAAAGAAACCATGCAGGAGCGGCTCCATTCTACTGCGCAGGTTTGCTTGTATACGGAGAGAGTAGCACAGCTGAGCAGCAATCTTCAAATGTTAATGTTGCAGATAGTTTAGAGGGTCCCAATGCAATACAGGAGCACAGGGAGTCCAAAGAAGCCGTTGGGCCATCCAGAGACTTTACACTACTGAAATATCTGACCTTTTTCTTTTTTTAAGGTTACAGGTACCCTTTGAAGAGAAGAGCTTTAACCCAGGATTGAACTTCCTCCCAATTAGTTGCTTATACTGCCTTTTCCATGAGAAATCTTTACCTTTTTTCGAATAGATGATCAGGGGGGGTCTGTATCGCTGATATTGTGGTGAAACCCCTCCCACAGTGTGATGTCATGACCATGGTCCTGAAAGTTTGCTGTCTGTGAATCTCATTGCATTGTGGGAAATAATGGCTTTTTACAGCTGCCAAGCAAGCAGTATATGCCTCTGTGCATAGAACTCTCATTCATTCTATTATTTTGGCTAAAGTTGCTCTTTAAATAAATTATTGTTGTAAAATTCTTACAACAAATGTTGTTTCTACTAACCACTCTCTGGCACAACCATTTACATTTTGAAATATGTACATATTTTATGACAAAAGGATGTTAATTGAGCAATGTGACAGGCATATGCTCTTAACACAAAGAGAATTGTGATTACCACTGAAATTTGATTTGAACATAAATACATAATGGCACAATCAATTAAAAATAAAAGAACATCACAAAATGCAACAAAAAAAGGAATGTGTTAAAAGAAAAGCAAACAGTGATACATAAAGGCAATGCTACTGCTGGAAACATATCTGTCTACAGGAAACCCTCTCTTTTTTTTGCAAGCTAATTTTGCATTGTTAAATCTTTGTTAATAACAAAAAGCTTTTTTTTTAGAATTAACCTGCCCTCATTCACAATATCGCAATCATTTCCCTGCCTTATAATTTACATTGCGACAGTATCATGCCCTCAAAACAAAAGGAGCTGCAGTAAGTACAGAACATTGCACTTAACCAAAAAATAAAAATACAAAAATAAAATGAAGTCTGCTTGACAAGAAACATAATGTACAGAAAACAAAAAAAAGGAAGGTGGGGGGGCTGGGGGGGATGTATGTGACAGTTACATGAGGGGCGGAGGTGAGTGTGAAATTATTATAGTTATGAAAGTTTGTCAGATTGCATTGGGTGATCTTTAACTGAAATCCAGCTCATTAGAAATGTCCAATTAGCAATTCTAAACTCACTTCATTTCTTGAAATACCTAATTATATACATACATGTATCAAAGGTAAATTAGTCATTGTTAGGGAGAATCTGAAATGGGATTTTTATACAATAGCAGCATCTAGTGGCCACTGAGCATATTGCAGCTCAGAAATTCTATGATTGTCCTAATACTATAGTAGTTAAAGGACAACTGTAGCGAGAGGTATATAGAGGCTGCCATATTTATTCCCCCTTAAACAATACCAGTTGCCTGGCAGCCCTGCGGATCTATTTGGATGCAGTAGTCTCTGAATAACACCAGAAACATGCATGCAACTAATCTTGTCAGTTCCCAACATTAACGTTTAGGGTCTATGGCTAAAAGTATTAGAGACAGAGGATCAGCAGGACAGCCAGGCAACTGGTATTGCACAAAAGGAAAAAAAAACATGGCAGCCTCCCTACAGTTGTCCTTTAACCTTCTGGCGGTAAGCCCGAGCTGAGCTCGGGCTATGCCGCGCAGAAGGATTTCTCAGGCCCTGCTGGGCCGATTTGCATAATTTTTTTTTAATACATGCAGCTAGTACTTTGCTAGCTGCGTGTATACCGCGATCACTGCCGATTCGCCGCTACCCGCCGCGTTAGAGGCCCCCCCCCCGACCCCATGCGCAGCCTGGCCACTCAGTGCCAGGCAGCGCTGAGGGGTGGATCGGGACTCCCTCTGACATCACGACGTCGATGACATCGGTGACGTCATTGCGATCGTCGCCATGGCGACGGGGGAAGCACTAAAGGAAATCCCGTTTAGAACGGGATTTCCTTATGGGCAAGCACGCCGGCGGTGATCGGAGGGGTGGGAGGGACGCCGCAGGGAGGGGGGCATCATGTAGCTAGTGCTAGGCTAGCTACATGATAGAAAAAATTTTTTGCAAAAAAAACCTTCCCGCGGCCGCAGACCACCAGGGAGATTAAGTCTTACTGTGTTAGCTGTAAATAGTAGAAGAGAGAATAAGAGTTGCTATTGTAGGTGATACTTTTTATTGGCTAGCTAAATATATTTTTAGAAGAAAGCTTTTGAAAATTCTCAGTTACCTTCCTCAGGCATGCTGTTATAGAAATAACTGAAAAATTACTCATCATACAGTAAAAGTGCCATGTACAGTGAAGGACAATGAAACAGTACAAATGCTACATACAGTGAAAGACAATGGAACAGGTGATATTATTACAGAAGTCAAGTAGTGCTGCAACTAGCGAGAGTCCAGAAAATGTGAAATGTAGTTTCTTCTAATGCTGGCTGTTCTTTTTAGTAGCTCAGATCTGCACATGACCTCCTGTCCTTCTCTAGAATCCCCTCGTCTCATTTACATATAGAAGATTTCTAACATGCCTCACCCCTACTCTGGAATCCCATTCCAAAATACATCCGCCACCCTTCAACCTTTGAAATCTTAAAGCGCCCCCTCAAAGATCACTTTTTCCAATATGCATACACTCTAAGCTAGGCCATTCCCCTTCACCCTCTGGCTAAGTTGTTACTAAAAATAACCGAAAAATACACTGCCTCTAGATATACATATTTATATTACCCCACCTCTTGTTTCCTCTCTATACCTTTAGATTGTTAGCTCGCAAGGGAAGGACTCTCTTATCCTTTTGTGTCTTGGAATGTGCTTTACGTTAGGTCTGTCATGTTGTCACTGCAATTACTATGTCTATTATTATTATTATCTATTTATATAGCGCCAACATATTCTGTAGCGCTTTACAAAACACAGCAAGACAACACAGGGAACATAGGTACAATCAAAATATATACAGCAGAGTCTCAAGCAGCACAAATATTGCAACGAAAACAGTAAACATTAGGAGGATGACCCTGCCCTTGCCAGCTTACAATCTATCAATTTTGTGTTATGTACCAGTGTCTATATTTTTCTATATTTTTGTGTATATCATTGTCTGTATTATTATCAACCCCATGTTTTGTTTCTTACTCTGTACAGCGCAACGTAATATGTTGGCACTTCATAAATCAATAATAATAATTTGCAAGGGCTTGTTTACACTAAGGAGGGAGGGTTTACACATGGCCCAAGAAAAACACACATGGTTTCCCTTGCATGATTTTTCCTTTCTAAATACGTGTTTTCTGCATGCAATCGGGTGACAGCAGCTTACTGTATCCAATAGGAACTGAACGATGCATAAACTCAGCGTTTCTTCTTTGCTCTAAAAGTTTATTTACAGCCTTAAACCTACTATCACAAAGAAAATGTATAGCAGAACAGCATTCATACAGTTAAACACAGGACTTTGTTCTGCAGTGGAAGCTCCTTCAGTTTATAAGTTGCATCCAAAGAGGTGATAACAGTATCTTTTGTTTACATTCCTCTGTTACTACAATTAGTTACAGCCAGCCACGTGGTAAAATGGAACTGTACTGAGCTGACAAGCAGAGACAGATGAGTACATTTTCACTATATAACTGCTGTATTTATACATTACAATTTCTGAATAAAATGCAATGGTAGCTTTTCGAGCAGCTAAACTGTACTTTGGGACCTTGTCATTTGTAAAAAGGCAGTATTACTTGTGCACAAAAGCAAATATGGTAACTGAATGGATAATAAAAAGTAGGAGAACACCTTTTTATTGAATGTTATGTCAGAGTTTTATTCCACTTTAAACTTTTTTTTTTCTCTGCATGCTAAAACTGCACTACATGTGATCTAGCCTATATATTAACTCGAGGTGTCACATCTGGTGCGATTCTGCATGATGGCCTCAAATGTGAACCCTGCAGAAAAGTACTGCAGAGTAGTGCTTACTGGTCTACACCACCTGTTGCCTGCCACTTACTGGGCTCTCCCTTCACCAGTGTGTTGTTGGTGAACCCAGGAGCAATTGTATTTGCCGAAGTCAGGTGGCCTCATTCACTTGTATTGAACGGGGCGGCACCATTCCATTGAGGCCAGTGTGCACTTGGCATCACTGCCTGTTTGAACAATCCCTAACTGTGAGATGGTCTGCTATGAGCAGGGCCGGAGCTACCATAGAAAAAATTGGGCAATTGCCCCAGGGCCCCAAAGCCTGTAGGGGCCCCCAAGGTGTCCCTCCCTCATCTTAACTGTTGCTCCCCAGGGAGTCTGCAGAGTCTGTTAAGTTGGGAGGTGGTTGGGGAAGGGTCAGCAGCCAGTTCAGAGGCCCAGGAGGGAAATTTGGCTGCAACAAAGGGCCTCTAATGATGCTTTTTGCTCGGGGGGTGTCTGTTGGGGGGCCCCCAGGCTAATTTTGCCCTAGGGCCCAATTGTTACTTGAACCGGCCCTGGCTATGAGCAATAATGTATTTGTAAAATGGAACACTAACTTATGCTCAGTGATATTGCCATAGTACTGTAGGCAGGTGCCCTGATTCTCCAGCCACCACAATCAGTTGTTATCACTATTACTACTTTGAGTGTTATATAGTAAATCTTGAGGTCATTGTAAAAAAAGAGGCTGTTCAGTTTAGCAAATATGGTGTATTGGATACTACTAAACCATGCATGCTTAGAAAGTTAGTTTGCATTTACAATAACCCATCAATCACCCCGAGGAGGGTGTAAAATTCTGACATGAGATGCAGTGATGCTTCGATGTGGAACAATATATGAAGTGTACTGTATGAGCACAATGTATGAGGTTCATTAAAGTAGTGGTTACACCCCATAGTGATCTATTGCCTTAAAATTGTTAAAACAACTGCTATTTGGTATAAATGTGACAGAGACTAGAAAACACTTCCATCTGAAAGCTTGGGAAAAGGACATGGGTATAACCCTCTCCTTAGAGAGCAGGTCCAATGAATTTTCTCTAATCACCAAGGTCACTCAATGTACCGTACATTGTGAGCTTTCACAGAAATTAAACTAGTGATGGTACCGTACTCCAGACTTGGTTGCAAGATATGATAGTTCACAGACAGACAGATGTTGGAGAAACTGTAAATGTGTGGGCTCCATGATACATATATGGTGGCAATGTCCTGTGATTGCTGACTTGTGGGTTAACATCAAACAATTGGTATTTACACTAGAGTGACTAGTGTGAACCCAGATTCTAGGAAAATTGGCAGCTCTGGATACACAGGGAGGACTATAATGAAAAAAAAACCCCGAGAGTTCAGGTACCTATGTTGTCAACACTCACACTAGGGCGGGGTGTCAAACTCAATTACGTAAGAGGCCAAAATCTAAAACATAGTCTAAGTTGCTGGCCAAATTCTTGACCAAGTGCTGCTTTGGCAGAAAATCTTCAAGGTGAATTGTGGTCCAAGGCAAGATGTTAGCCACACAAGAAAGTTTGAATGGTAATCCCATAGGTTTGAGGGGTCCCATAGGTTGTTGCTGCACCTCACCTCAGTCTGACAAAATTTCAACTAGAAACTACCACCGGTGTGCTCCTCTGGTTGGTAAAGCAGTGTGGTGGTGTCGTTTTACTGCTTACAATGATGCACGTTTCAAGCTTTGACAGGCCACGTAAAATAGCATGGAGGGCCGCCGCATTCGGCCCGCGGGCATCCTGTTTGACACCTGTTCACTGAGAAAGTGAGATATGCAGGAATGAAGCAAATGATCTCTCTGACATACAGTGCTCTATTGAGCAGTAAGACTTCCTGTGACAAAATTATGTTGTGTTGTTGTTTAAACGTTGTTTTTCTTACATTTACAGATCTCATTTGACTGTAATTTTTCTTGTTACTCAACTACCATGCAGAATTGTTGAATTGAAATTTAATTTCTATTACATTTGATGAGAATGCATTGATATGCTGCCTACCGTATATACTCAAATACAAGTCGACCGCATGTATAAGTCGACCCCAAAATTTGACCCCCTTAAGCTGGTATTTTTTCAAAGTCTCAAGTATAAGTCGGCCCAGGAAAGTTGATGGCTGCAGGAAGGAACTAGGTGGGTTTCTGACTCTGCACTTGGGAACCAGGAGAAGTAATGTCTGCACTTGGGAACCAGGAGAGATTAATAAATAACTATACTGCATAAATTACTGCAACCATTAATCCCTCCTGGTCCCCAGGTGCTGCTAATAACACCTCCTGGTTCCCAAGTGAAGATATTTACACCTCCTCCTCCTTAATTGCAGGCAGCACCTGTCCATCATTGATCTCCTGTGCCCTGTATGGCTGCAGCTGTGTCCTCCCTTCTGTGTGCCTTGTGATTCCTTAATTTGCCCACCTATGGACCAATCTGATCAATCCCCAGCTCTTCTCGCTCCCCACTCCGAGTGCCCTGTATGCGGAGTGCACAGTGCAGTAGAGCAGGCATATATTCCTAGGGCAGAGTTCCCCTACAAACCTACCCACCCTTCCCAGCCACCATTGTGCCTGCCTGTCACTCTAGCTCTGGGTGCCCGACGCTCTCTCCCTCTGGGTGCACGCCACTCTCTCCCTGTGTTACGTGAATGCAAACTAACATACATTACCTAATCCATAAACCCGACTCCCGATGTCACATGGTACTGGAAGCAGGTGAGATGCTATAGTATGCTCACCGGCATCAGCGAAAATTAGATCAAAGGACAGAGCGCACAGAGGTGAATTAGGTAATGTATGTCAGCCCTGCTTACTTCTCATTCACGTAACAGGGAGAAAGCGGCAGGCACCCGAAGCCAGAGTGACAGGCAGGCACCATGGCGGCTGGGAAGGGAGGTGAGGTTTGAAGGGGAACTGGCCATAATTCTAAGGAGGAGGAGGCGGGAGGGAGGGAAAGCTAGAGAGGGGGGCAGTTCAGTATAGTGTAATTAAGAGAAAGAGGCACTGGACCTCGACTATAACTTAGGAAATGTAGGTTTGCCTCGACTATAAGTTGCCCCCCCCTTTTACACTGTGAGTCAGTCTTAAATTTCTCGACTTATAGTTGAGTATATACTTTTTGTATATTTGAAATATTTCTTTAATAAAACTTCTTGACCTTCTTGACCTAAAGTAGTGGCTACAGTCGACTATAGCTCTGCATCATGATTGTCTGTGCCCCTGGATGAGTACACATGCACTGGCATGTGTGAGTTCATGAACCAGGCATTCCAAGTGCTCATGCACAAGCACATTTCTACAGTGCATGTGTAAGTTCATAAACCATGCATGTCAAGTCAAAGGATTTGTTTATATAAAAATGTGTTTGAATGCTTCAGTTTATCTAGCATAGGCACATGCTACACTGCTTCTCCCATGGCTGTGTATATACAACACTTGGTGGAAAGTTCGGTGAGTCACACTGAGCATCATTAATCATAAAAAATATGTAAAGTTCTGTATTGTGTTTTCCACATCTTTAGTCAAATGGAATAGCAGCTTTTTTGGTTTCTGTTGGGAGTAGAAGAGAACACACGGTTATCCGTAAACAACATATGCACTCTTTTGCAACTTTATCCACTCAGCAATATAGCAGATGACATCAACAAATTGCAGAAATACATTCTTTTGTATTTTGGTTAAATGTCCCATCATTTCCCAGCATGGCCTCTAGACTACATGACATGCATGGATACAATAAATCCTATGTTTATTTTACATGTTTTAAAAGGCAGTTCCAACATTTTCTGTGTGTCAATGTCTTTATTTTGCAAATACTGTACTTGTTTAGATCTTCAAAGCTTGTTGGTATCATGGTTTCTGTATATTCCGTGTCTATTGCAGTTTCAAAAGATTCACAGTCAAAACTGGGGAGTTATTTCCTTGTCTTCTCTCTCGTTGAGTTTTTTTTCTTCTTTTTTCCTCTGGAGATACATTTCAATCAGTTATGGTTTCTTTTTCATCCTGTGTACTGTTGGTTATTTATTCACTTTCTAAAGTAACTAGCACATGCACAGTAAAAATGTGCAAATTTATGATTATGCATGCTTCTGGTGAATTAATAGATTTAAAAGGGAAATGGCATGTGGGAGCAGGGGTAGGCGTCATACGCCCCTTCACCCCTCCGCCAAATTGTGCCTGTCCCAGTACAGGAAAGTATTAGGTAGCCCCCTCCCCTGTATAGCTAGTCAGATGTGCCTCTACTGCCCCCCTACCAAGTATAGCTAGCTATTTGTACCCGCAGTATTTGGTGCCCCCTCCACATTATAGCTAGCCAGATGTGCCCACAGTCAGTATTAGGTAGCCTCCTCCCTCGTATAGTGAGATATGCCCCTAGTCTTAGGTAGCCCCCCTCCCCGGCATTGATATCCAGCTGTTCCACTAGTATTAGAAGCACCCTACCCATTATGGATATCCAGATGTCTAGGGGGCAGCTGAGAAAAGGAACATAAACTCTGAAAGAAAAAAAAGCAAAAGCATTGCCTCCAATAGTGCAATACTTTATGAAAATACAGCTGCTATGCTGACAAAATCTGCTTACAAAACCCATGCAGATCACATCAGCGGTAAACTAAGAACAGGAATCAAGAAACCGTGAGTCAAAAATCACGCAATGGCCAAACGAACTGATGAGTGCACTACTCCACGTTTCCTTTTCCTGCTCAAGCATGTCCACCCTGGATCACCAACATCAGTGTTATGAGCCCCCCTTTTCAGCATAGATAGGCAGCTATTCCAGGCGACGTGAGCGGGAGTAAGGATGTGGGCAGCTAGGGTCGCGCAGGCGCAGTGGCCACCGAGGGGTGGAGAGGAAAGTGAGCCGCGGCGGGTACCGGATGATCGTTTTGTCCTGGCATAGGCACAGGACATCTGCAGGGAGCTGAGAGAAGCCCCAGGTAAGTACAACTTTTTTTTTTTTTTTTTTTACCTTATTACAGGTTTCCTTTAACCATTTACCACCATTCTAACATATTAAAACGTCATGTTTTAGCCTGTTAACGGCAACATGATGTTTTAATACGTCACGTTTTTCCCGCCGCTGCTCCGCACGTGTGCGCGCCGCTCCCGCCGCCGTTTCCATCGGGATTCCATGTTCAGTGATTGGGGAAGAGGACCAAGCAGTCCTCTACCCAATCGCAATGCCTGGAATGAATGGACGTGACCGCGATCAGCGGCCACGTCCATTCATAAAACAGGAAGCTGTCACATTGTATTTAAATGTAGAAAAAAAAAGTGAACACTTTCTATAACGGGAAAGTGTTCACGAGCGCCATCTTGTGGCCAAAAAGTAAAATTACACATACAGACACATACATACTTAACCAATACTAATAAAATTAATAACTTGCATTACCAAAGCCCCCCCCCCCCCCCATAAAAAAAATTCAGTGAAAAAAAAATACATAAATAGTTGCCTTAGGGACTCAGATTTTTTTTATCTTTTATGAGGGAAAATTACTTTTACTTTACTACATAGGGGCTTGTAATTATGACAAATGAAAAACAAAACAGAAAAATAACACCTATATTTCAAAATAATATATTGTTGCCATACATTGTGATAGGGACATAATTTATACGGTTTAATAATCGTGACAACTGGGCAAACAAAATGTGTCTGTTTTATCCACAGGAGAATGTTTAATTTTAAAACTATAGAGGTCGAAAACTGAGAAAAAAATGATTTTTTTTCATTATTTTCTTATTTTTCCCATTAAAACACATTTAGAATAAAATAATTTTAGCAAAATGTACTACCCACAGAAAGCCTAATTGATGGCGAAAAAACGAGGTATAGATCATTTTCTTGTAATAAGTAGTAATAAAGTTATTAGGGAATGAAAGGGAGGAGCACTGACAGGCAAAAATTGCTCTGGTCTGTTAGGGTAAAAACCCTTGGGGGTGAACTGGTTAATGTAGAAAGAAAACTTGGGCTCAGCTTTGCTTTAAATCTTGTTTCCCATTATTTTAGTTATAAAACAAAGATGAAAAAGAAAACGCTGTAGAATAAAATGAAATCTCTGCACTCTCCTCTCAGTATCTGAATCATCTGTTTCAGTCAAATATGGAGATGACAGCATAAATCATACATGGCACAATAAGTATGAAATAATGGACACAATCATTCCTTCAATTTTCATCTTATTCTTACAGGCAAAATAGCCCTTCAAAATCCCTTCAGTAATCATAATGAGCATTCAGCATTTACAAAGTCCATGATCAAATGTGTACAGTAACTATTGACTGTAGAAGCCTTTCATTTCAGGAGGAATCAGCCCCTGAATGCAATATGAGTGTGAATGCAATGTAGGAAACAGAAGAAGGAACAGCTGTTCGAAGTGCTGAGACCCTGGTGAACTCCCCTGTAAATCTCACGCTGCTTCTTTCACTGTATCCCATACTCTTCATAAACCTGCTGCAGTTAGTTTACATTTGTGCAGAACAAAGAAAAAGATTGTACCTACCTAACCTCTTTTCTGAGTAAGCAATGCCAGCCAGGTGTGACCAGTGTGGCTGTACAGGGCACCATGTTAATCAGTGTAATCAGGAGTACCTGGCATTAGGACCTCTTTTGTAAAGATACGTGTCAGCAGAGTTGTCCCTCCAAATGAAGTCAGGTCAAGCCATCCTTGCTGATTGTCTGGCAATGGCTCATACAGTACAGCACAACTCAGATCTTCATGTGTTAGTGGGAATCAAAAAAACCTGGAGTCAAACAGCATACCGTGGTTTATCAGTGAGCAGCCTTTGAAATGCATTTTGACATTCTCCTTTCCATGGCAGACGGATGTTGGTTTCCAGGGTGGATATGCTTGAGACATCATCCTTTCCGTGGCAGATGGATGTCGGTGATCCAGGGTGGACAGGGGCAAACGCAGGATTTTTAAGGGGGGGGGTTCCTGAAAGGTCCAGAAGCACGTATGTCCCGAGTGCTTCCGAATACAGGTGGCTCCATACTGCCCATGCACAAAAGTGCGCTGGCGTATTACGGAGCTGCCTATCTTTGGAAGTACTCAAGGACACTAGTGTTTCTGAGGGCTTCTGGTAGCAGCAAATGTGAACGGGGTACAGCGCTGGAACAACTCCCCAAGAGAGGAACAGGAGATAGACTTAGTTTGGACAATTCAGTGGAATATGCTACATAGTTTCACATAGCGCAAGCGATACCCATATGATGCAGGGATATATGCATCTGCGGAAGATGGCGGCGCTATATAAATACTAAATAATAATATTTTGCCTCACCAGGATTGCACTTTTATTTAGCTTTCCTGTAAGACAAGAACACACAGTCAGCTCTAGGGGAAGAGGGAAACAAAGGTGAATGAGGGAGGGCTGGTGCACACCAAGAGTGCTTCTGAGCATTTTTCAAATCAACAGTGATTTGAAAAGCGCTTGGCTAATGTTACCCTATGTGGGTGTTCCCACAGCAGCGTTGTGATTTTTTCAAAATCGCAGGTATACTGCATGTAGCATGTTTTTGAGCAATTCATTCAAAAATCGCTCTGAAAATCACTTCACAAAATCACACTCACAAATTGCTAGCGATTGCTATCATTTTGGCGTTGCACTAGCCCAGAGAGAGGAGTGGAGAAATTGAGAATAGCCTGAGATGGAGCAGAGAACTTATCTGTATTGAAGTCCCACATCACACAGGCTACTTGCCTGTAATCGGACTCCTGTCCCTGTCAGTCTCTCACACAAGTCAGAAAGAAGCCCTCCTGGAGTCTAGGGACTGTCAAAAACTTTTCAGCTTGTTATCCACACCTTATCTACACATGCAGTCATAACAATGGGGAGAGACCAGACAGATGTTTGCCCACAGACCCTGAGTCCAGGCAAGCTCTGCATCATGCTGTGCATATTTACCAGCTTGCCTGCACTCTCATTTCATCATGTCTGACACTTCTGTGCTGTGGAGAGTCCAGGACTCCATAATCAACATTCTCTCACTGCAGGCTGCATCTTCTTGTGAGGGTTGTGAGGGAAGCTCGGCTGCCTCTCTCATTCTATTAGCTGGAGGGAGGCACCAGAAGTAAGAAGAGAGGGAGAATGAGGCTGTTTATATTATGCAGGCTTCCCTGGCTGAATACACAGCTCAGTGCAGGGGGGAGGTTCCAGACACCCGGAATAGCCCCCTGAGTTCGCCAGTGGTGGACATGCTTGAGACATCATCCTTTCCGTGGCAGATGGATGTCGGTGATCCAGGGTGGACATGCTTGAGCATGAAGAGGAAACAGGGAAGAGTGCACTCATGATGAGTGCACTCTTCGTCAGTGCCTTTGGTCATGGTGTGATTTTTGACTCACGGTTTCTTGTTTCCCGTTCTTAGTTTACCGCTGATCTGATCTGCATGGATTTTGTAAGCAGATATTGTGAGCATAGCAGCTGTTTTTTAATAAAGTATTGCACTGTTGGAGGCAATGATTTCACTTTTCTTCTTTCAGAGTTTATGTTCCTTTTCTCAGCTGCCCCTAGACCTATACATACATGCTTGCTAAACTATATTTTGTGTTTGGACAATTCTGCCATTGATTTTTAATTGATTTCTGTGTCTAAAATAAAATGCTGGGTTATCCATTTTGGAAGCAAATGTTCCCTCTTCAATTGCATAATTTTGCAACCTAGTTGTATTTAATGCTGCTAATGTTCCAGCTTGATGTAAGTCATGATGTCATGAGTGTAGAGGGGTAATGATTGTATGGAAACTGAGGTTCTTGTCATCAGTTGTCAATTGTACTAACTAATGTGATTAAACCAGGGGCGTAGAGACAAAGAATGGGGACCCCCAGCAAAAAATGTGATGCCCCCCTCCCAATGTTCACACCCTTTCCCTTGTGTACCCTTGGTGACCCTCACAACCTGGTGGCCCATCTTGCGATGGTCATAAAGCATGTGTGGACATCATAATTGACACATATAACAAGTATGGCCACAAAAACACCAGATCTGAAGAATGGACCCCTTTATCACAGGGAGGGAAGTAGTATTTGGGGTCTCCTTAAAGCTCGGGGCTCTGCTGCAGTCCCAGGGGATGCTCTCCTGTAGTTATGCCCCTGAATTAAACTTCAGGAATTCAATCATGACTGTTATATTGCAATATTACTTTTTCAACAAAGGAACATTCAAAAAATTAAGCACTCCATAACACTAAAGGATCTTCGAACCCTAGTTATAATTTGCCTTTTGTAACTTTCCGCACAGCAGGTCCAGGGACAGAACAGTACGCTCTTCTCTCCCGAAAACATACAAGTATATTTATTGTCACTGAACAAAACTATGAAAAACTGCTACCATAACATTTTGCCATTTGTTCCCGATATAGAATAGACTTGAGGGCCTTGAGGTACCCAGCCCCACAGATATTGCAGAAACGTCCATATTATAAGGGCTGGGATCCACTTCGATTGCAAAACGCTCTAAAAATTGGTAGCTTTGTTGAGAGAGATCTTAAGATCCGTACAAACAACCAATTTTTATCTGCAGATGCCTGGCCAATTTTACCACTTCCATGTAACATGAGAGCATGCCTACACAACCTGTTCATAGTATTCCAAATCTGCTGGCCCGCATACTACATCGCAGTGGTAAAATTGTTCAGTCATCTGAAGATTACACTTGGATGCGTGTACAGAGCCTTAACTGTAGAGCGATTTACGGGAATGTGATTTTGGGCTATCCTTTCACTTATGAAATAGATAAATGCTGGATGCAGAGCAACTGTGGTTTTGGCAAATGGCATTCACTCATGTAGGATCACATGGCCTGTGATTCTTCAAAAGCATAAATTGCTGATGAAAGCGCTCTAGTGGGCCCCAGGCCAGGGGCAAACCCCGGATTTTCAAGGGGTGGGGGGATTCCTGAAAGGTCTCCTTCAGCCACACACAATACAGTATAATAGTATGGTAGGACATCATGCTGGGTACACATAATGTAATTTCCCGTCCGACTGGCAGGATATGACAATTATTTCCTAAATGTACGATCTGCTCCCGATCGTCAATGGGATAGAACAGGAGCAGTTTGGATACAGATAATAATGAGGACAGCCAATATTGCTAATTGAGGGGAAAGTGAAGCATTCACACAGCAGGGTACAGGGCTGTGCTCATACCTGACTGTTAAGTTCCCCAGAGTTGCTCCAAGCTCTGTACACACGCTGCTGCTACATCCAAAGTCAATTGTAGCAGGGAACGAAAGGGGGTGGTAGTGCTGTGAGCTGCAGGATACCTGCAAACATTCTGGTGTCTCAACTTGTGCCTGTCCCCAGACACTGCACCGGGCCTGGTTTGAGGGGGGATTCTGGGAAGCTGTAATCCCCCCCTGCATTTGCCTATGCAGGTCCTAGGAGTCATTCACACTTGTTATGGCGATTTCCTACATGCTCAAATTTGCTATTTTTCGGCTTTTTTTCTGTATGTGCGTGTGTATGTGAATTTTTTGTTTTGCGATTTTGCCATGAATACCAAAGAAGTAAATTTACAGTATATGAAAATGTATATACAGTGGTGTGAAAAACTATTTGCCCCCTTCCTGATTTCTTATTCTTTTGCATGTTTGTCACACTTAAATGTTTCTGCTCATCAAAAACCGTTAACTATTAGTCAAAGATAACATAATTGAACACAAAATGCAGTTTTAAATGATGGTTTTTATTATTTAGTGAGGAAAAAAAACTCAAAACCTACATGGCCCTGTGTGAAAAAGTGATTGCCCCCCTTGTTAAAAAATAACTTAACTGTAGTTTATCACACCTGAGTTCAATTTCTGTAGTCACCCCCAGGCCTGATTACTGCCACACCTGTTTCAATCAAGAAATCACTTAAAGCGGAATATAACTCTGCATTTCAACTTTGCTCTAAAACATTATTTAAGGTATATTACATGCAACCAGCATTTTTTTTTTACTAGACCAGCATTGGAAGGGTTACACAGGGCTTTAAAGTTCCTGGAGATTTCTGCAGACGCATCTGAAGCTCAGATAGTTACATTTTGTTTACATAAATGTATCTAAGTGTTGAATGTTACACACTTTGGCTGTCCTCCAGCTCAGTCAGAGAGATGAGTCACATTCAACACTTAGATACATTTATGTAAACAAAATGTAACTATCTGAGCTTCGGATGCGTCTGCAGAAATCTCCAGGAACTTTAAAGCCCTGTGTAACCCTTCCAATGCTGGTCTAGTAAAAAAAAAAATGCTGGTTGCATATAATATACTGTAAATAATGTTTTAGAGCAAAGTTGAAATGCAGGGTTATATTCCGCTTTAAATAGGAGCTATCTGGCACAGAGAAGTAGACCAAAAGCACCTCAAAAGCTAGACATCATGCCAAGATCCAAAGAAATTCAGGAACAAATGAGAACAAAAGTACTGTAATTGAGATCTATCAGTCTGGTAAAGGTTATAACCCCATTTCTAAAGCTTTGGGACTCCAGCGAACGACAGTGAGAGCCATTATCCACAAATGGCAAAAACATGGAACAGTGATGAACCTTCCCAGGAGTGGCTGGCCGACCAAAATTACCCCAAGAGCGCAGAGAAAACTCATCAGAGAGGCCACAAAAGGCCCCAGGACAACATCTAAAGAACTGCAGGCCTCACTTGCCTCAATTAAGGTCAGTGTTCACAACTCCACCATAAGAAAGAGACTGGGCGAAAACGGCTTGCATGGCAGATATCCAAGGCGCAAACCACTTTTAAGCAAAAAAGAACATTAAGGCTCGTCTCAATTTTGCTAAAAAAAATCTCAATGATTGCCAAGACTTGTGGGAAAATACCTTGTGGACCGCCGAGACAAAAGTTGAACTTTTTGGAAGGTGCGTGTCCTGTTAAATCTGTCGTAGAAGTAACACAGCATTTCAGCAAAAGAACATCATACCAACAGTAAAATATGGTGGTGGTAGTGTGATGGTCTGGGGTTGTTTTGCTGCTTCAGGACCTGGAAGGCTTGCTGTGATAGATGGAAACATGAATTCTACTGCCTACCAAAAAATCCTGAAGGAGAATGTCCGGCCATCTGTTCGTCAACTCAAGCTGAAGCGATCTTGGGTGCTGCAGCAGGACAATGACCCAAAACACACCAGCAAATCCACCTCTGAATGGCTGAAGAAAAACAAAATGAAGACTTTGGAGTGGCCTAGTCAAAGTCCTGACCTGAATCCTATTGAGATGTTGTGGCATGACCTTAAAAAGGCGGTTCATGCTAGAAAATCCTCAAATAAAGATGAATTACAACAATTCTGCAAAGATGAGTGGGCCAAAATTCCTTCAGAGCGCTGTAAAAGACTTGTTGCAAGTTATCGCAAACGCTTGATTGCAGTTATTGCTGCTAAGGGTGGCCCAACCAGTTATTAGGTTCAGGGGGCAATTTCTTTTTCACACAGGGCCATGTAGGTTTTGAGGGTTTTTTTTCTCACTAAATAATAAAAACCATCATTTAAAACTGCATTTTGTGTTCAATTATGTTATCTTTGACTAATAGTTAACGGTTTTTGATGAGCAGAAACATTTCAGTGTGACAAACATGCAAAAGAATAAGAAATCAGGAAGGGGGCAAATAGTTTTTCACACCACTGTAATTAACTTCAAAATAGTGCACAATTGACTTTCATCTAAAACATGAATCCTCCTCTCACACGAAAAAAAAGCAGATCTGCTGTCTGACTTTTAAATGCAAAAAAAAAAAATCACAAAATGCATACGAACACACAAAAGATTGTAATGCTTTTCAAATACATTAGATGTGTGGTAATCACGATTTTTTAAAACAATGCAAAACATGTGAGATGTAATAAGTGTGAACCCTGCCTAAGCAGGCCACATTCTGAAAGTATTGTTGAGCACATAGTCATCCTGGGTGAACATCCACTTTACCTGCTTCATTCAGCGTTACCCGAGTGCCTGCCAGCTCTCCCCCACCTACCTTGAAAGTATTATTAGGCTACTTTCAGGGGTGTCAGCCTATCCGCATGGCATACACTGTATGTGATATGTGTGTGTGGGGGGGGGCCCATATGCAGAGTGTGCTTCAGCATGTACTGCTACCTGCCCTCGCTTACACTTGCTTCCTCTAGCACCCTGTGCAGATTTCTGAACTGGCAACTAGAGCCCCAGGCTCACTGCAATCACATGGCAATGGTCCTGAAGCTCGAGTGGCCAGTTCAGAACTGCTGGGGACACTGGAGGAAGCAAGGCGGAGGGAGGACAGGTATCAATACATACAAAAGCATGCTTAGCATTCTGCATGATGGGGGGGGGGGGGTTACAGTGGCACATCGGGGGTCTGCCTATCAGCAGGTCATACTTGACCTATATTTTAGACCAAAAGTGGGCGGGTTGGTGTATTCAGTGGAGGGCTAATCCTCATATATACAGTAATTGCGCTGCATTAGAAATGCGATTCTATTGTCTGCCGCAACGTGCCAATGTGAAAGTAGCCTAAATTTGGTTATATTTGGTAACACAATATCTTCCCTTTAAGACTCTCTGCTTGATTTGGTTCATTTTATACAGCAGAGTGTTGTTTCTTCAGTCTCCTATATCATTACAGTATAAAGATCCTACAAGTATATGAGCTCCCAAGCTCTAAAGGGCATTGATGAAAATTATGTTGACTAGACATCTTGGAAGCAGAGGCATTCACCCGCTAACTTTATTGGCAATTAGAGCACAGGAAGCATTAACTCATGCCTGCACGCTTTCAGGAATATTTTAAGCTCCATTAGTTTCTGCTTTTTTTTCCCCTCAATGTTTCCATACTTTCATTATTTGCCTACATTATGTCAGCATTTCTTCAGACAGATGACAATGCATACTTGTTAATGGTCTGTTTCTGCGCTACAAATCAGACATTTGTTCAACAATCTTCGGAGTTGTAATTTAGGTTTCACCTGCATTCGGCAACGCTTGTCATCTCATTGATGTAACGGGAAAGTCTCAGCTTTTTTATGTTACCTGATCAATATCCTCCATAGTAGTTTTATGTGTGGCAGCGTCTGCCATGGAAGACTGTAACATTAATGGCCCATTTAATATTAAACAGAGGGCTAATTTATAGAGAATGCAAAGATATAAATAACCTGCATTAAGCCAGGGAGTTGGTTAATTAAAAAAAATAATCATAAAAAGAGTTGCCTATAAATATGATAAGCAGCAGTGTCAAATGAACCCACTTAGATTTGCTATGTTTTGGCTTCTTTATTTTATTTACATTAGATATTCCCATTCCCAGTATAGGATCTGGTCAAAGGGCCTTCCATCCTATTAGACTTCCTTCCAAGTTCACATATGAAGTATGTGTCAGGCCTCTTTACCACGGACAGGTGATAGGCAGCGAAACTAGACATCTGATTCTTACAAAGTATGCTCAGATATTGTCCCAGAGATATCCCAGGTGATTCAGCTAGCTGAATGCAATCTAGGGATGGAATCCCAAATAACCAACAGACTCTCTCCAAATAAACCTGATTGTTGCAACTCAGTAAACTGGGAGTTGATTGCAGAAGTTATATCTACCACTTCTTAGGCCTCTTTTCCACGGACAGTTGTACTGTGTGCTCAGCAAGCAGTTACCAGGCAGCAGTGAGCAGTTACCAGGCTGCAGTGAGCAGTTGTGAGAGTTTGAGAGGCATTTCACTGCCTATCAACAGTTCGTGGAAAGGAGGCCTTAAAATTATAGTCTTGTTCTTCTACTTCCCATTTATTTAGTTATGGCTTCCTGGAATGGTGTCCTTTTCTCCCCATCCCTGGTTTGAAATCCCACTGATTAGAGGCAAACTAAGGCCTCTTTTCCACAGTTGATAGGCAGTGAAATGCCTCTCAAACTCTCACAACTGCTCGCTGCTTGCTGGTAACTGCTCACTGCTGTCAGGTTACTGCTCACTGACGCCTGGTAACTGCTTGCTGAGCACACAGTTCAACTGTCTGTGGAAAAGAGGAATAATTGTAAAAGAAAAAGAAGGCCTTGCACATCCCTGTATAAAACTTTAGCTTTATTTGAAAAAATTAAAAGGCATACATTACACAGTCCCAAAAGACCAGAGAGAGGTACTGGCTGGTGGGGAGGTCGACAGCCGTTTCGCGCCGCTATCTGCTGTGGCGCATCATCAGGACAAACACCCCTTGCAAAATCCCCCCTTAAATCTTCTTTGCAAATTGTCTGTGGAAAAGAGGCTCACTCAATTCACTCCCCTTACCAAGTATATGTAGCAGAGATGGGATAAGTGGATTCTAGTTTATGTAGTTCATAGGTAAGTTTATTCTTATGATTATTTTCCCTAGCGGACCTATGCATAGAGTTCTGTAATACAGGAAACGCTTGTTTGTTAAAACGTTGGATCTAGTATTTTAAAGTTTCCCGTTTCATGTTCACAGTGATTTCTTAGACCTTTATATATTTGTAAGCTACTTACTCTATTGTCAAATCACTTATTTAACTTTTTGTTTGGAAAAATAATAAAAATTTATTTGGAAAAAAAAAACAACTTATCAATGTTACCCGTTGATATCCGGCAGATACAATCGCTCTAATCACACCTGCTAGAAACTGATGCCCAACTTCCGCCCAAAATCGATTGATAAGTCGGTCGTGCATGCATAGTGGTCATGCAATGCATTTTTTTCCATCCTTTGCTTCACGAACAGGATGTGCAAAGCAACGCCCCAGCGTGAAACTAGCAAAAACGTAGTACTGATAAGCAGTAGTGCTAAATGAATCCATTTGAATTACAACTATGGCCTCGATTCATAAAGCACTCCCGCATGCGGAAATGCTGAAAACAGCTCACTTTACCGACCACATAGCAAAATCTGTATTCATAAAGGCTTGTTCCGCATGAAAAGCCGACATTCGCAAGCAGAGTGATAAATCACCGCCTTGCGCGGTGATTATCTTAACAAAAGTAACAAATGTCAATTCATAAAGCACTTGAAACAAAAAGAAAAACCGAGAGCCCAATATAGTGCAGTAAGTCTAACAATTGTTGGCAAAATATTTAACAGATGTGGATATACTCACAAACACGGGTTACCACATAGGCAACCACTTGAAATGCAGGTGGGGAGTATTAGAACCTGACCCCACTCAGGTTTAAGAAGTCGCTCTCGGTAGATAGCAAGAAGGGGACAGTCCCCTCCACCCAAGGTGGACTATATACTGTGCAAATTTGGACAGAGGCGCCAGGCAGGTTAAAATGATCTAAAAACAACTAAAAAGGAGGAGTACAGGTGGACTTACCTCCTGAAATGATGGACAATCGAGATTGTTCAAATCGCAAATAACAATTTATTTTGGCACTCCGCAACGCGTTTCGCAGGTATAACCCGCTTCATCAGGCAAGGAGTGCAAGCTCAAAAAGCTCCTTGCCTGATGAAGCGGGTTATACCTGCGAAACGCGTTGCGGAGTGCCAAAATAAATTGTTATTTGCGATTTGAACAATCTCGATTGTCCATCATTTCAGGAGGTAAGTCCACCTGTACTCCTCCTTTTTAGTTGTTTTTAGATCATTTTAACCTGCCTGGCGCCTCTGTCCAAATTTGCCCAATTCATAAAGATTAGAGGAAGCGGTATGCAGACGGGGATTACCGCTACCTCTGATGTGGCGAGAAGTGCGGAATACATTGCAGTGAATGGGACAGACCTCGCGAGCAGCAGCAGAGAGAACACCGCACGGAGGGACTCGGCCAGCTTCTCCTGTTTCCGCATGCCTACCGACAGCTTAACGCTAGCCTACAGCGGGATATCTCCGCACTCCTATCACAACTAGAAACATTTTTATGAATGACCACCCAGAAGGCGGAAATACCGACAGCAGTGTTTCCCCGCACGGATTTACCTTACCGACAGCACTTTTATGAATCGAGGCCTATGTTGTTTCTTTTTTAATCTCCTTGCAACCCCCTAACGTCAATTGGTGGCCGCAAGGTGGCTCCGCCAGGACCGCCTAACGCTGGTTGGCGTCGAGTCCTGGGGGAGGAGATTAGTGGGGATCACGTGCATCCCCGCTTGAGTGATGGAGTGGAGCTCCGTCAATATTCTGCCAGCGGCGATTGTCACTGGCAGACAAAAAAAAAGTCATTTTTATTTAAAATAAAACTAGAAATAAATTGATAAAAACATAACCCTGCAGCATCAATCAGAGCCCACCAACAGAAAGCTCTGTTCGTGGGCAGAAAAGGGGGACAGATTTATATGTGTGTTACATCATATGGCCCAGCAGCAAGCTGTTAAAGCTGCAGTGGCCTAAATTGTAAAAAATAGCCTGGTCACTAGTCGGGTGTAAGCCTGTTGTCCATAAGTGGTTAACTTTAAACATATGACTTGTTTAAAGCATAAAAACATATTACTTTTTTATTTAGAAGTTTCCTCACACACATAACGGGAAATGGTAAGGGCCAGTTTCCGCTAGCTTTCTGAATCCAGCTTTTCACTTTACATACAGCCGCGGGTGTCTTCCTGAAGTCCGGATGCGGCTGTCACTGGCTGCTAAGGGGAATCAGATGCGTGTAGCAGAAATCTGCAGCATGAAATTCATATTTTGCCCCGCAGTGCATCGTATCGCTCTGCAATGGCTCACCCGTTTTCAATGGCAACTATTGATATTCATTGGTTGCAGAGCCGTTGCGGAAGATCGCAATACAAATAGGATGCAGTGGATGCAGTGGAAACTGCCCTAAAGGGGTCCTTTGGTCCCCACAGCCTTCCTTACCGGTTCAGGAAGCAGAAGTATGGAAGTATAAGAAAACAAATTATACACAATACAAACACAGGCAGGCAAGAAAAAAACTAATCTAAATATATGGATATTTATAGTCCATTCAGGAAGGCACCACCTTGTAAAATTTAGCTCTTGACAGAAGGTTGAGAGGAATCTGCCTCGACTGCATTTCTGCCTCAACTGCATTTCCGAGGGGGGCGGAGTGCTTACCTGGATTATTGAATTACAGGCGATCAGGTAAATAATTAACTCTGAGACCTCTTTCTCAGGGGTGTAACTAGAAATCATCCCCCCCCCCCCGTGAAACTTTGGATGCCCCCGCTCCCCCTTTCGCTTTCTGCACAGGTAAACGAGAATCAACGTTATTCAACTGGCTAGAGCACACTTGAATGTGTTTTAACCATGCAGATAAAAACAGCAGCAGCAAAACACTGCAGGCATTTTCTCTATCAATGACATTTGCTTCTGTAATAAAATGTGCATGTTTCCACACATACAGACACACATGGTGTGCAGAAAACGCATACAGAAAACCGACAGACGAATGTGCCACCAGCCTCAGCTTATTACACTCAATCTGTCCATCTCTGATGGAACATAACTGGCTCTGCATACTTCTCCAGCATCATTACAGTACAGAGCACTTGGGAAGGGGGTGAAGAGCCATGGGGCATGGTATTATACACAACACCCTGCTGAACACTGAATAAGGACTGTCTACAAATCTTTGTCTGCAAAACTTTGTATGATTCGTTATCAGTAACTGAGCAGATGCAGTCATTAGAACAATTGTGCTGAGAGCAGAAAGTTTTTTCTCTCCGTACCCTTAGCTGTCTCCTGCGGCCTCTGAGCCCCCCTGCAGCAGCATCTCTTGCAGGGTCTATTGTTACACCCCTCTCTATAATCCCCACCCCCCAATGTAAGTATCTCTGACCCATGAATGGGTCGGCGCTTCTGCACATGCACGTGGGAGCATCCACATGTGAACACGCCCAGGTCATCAGATGCGTACTGCACATGCGCAGTACTATTGCGTATGCGCAGAAGCGCCGACCTGCCGATGGATCGGCGATCCTTGCAGGAGACCAGCGGGATACCAGGGAGCGCCGGAGCTGCGATGAGGGATCCAAAGCACTTCTAGGGGCTGGAAAAGCCTCAAGTAAGATTTTTTCTTCGCTTGGAAGTCCTTTAAAGAGACTCCGTAACAAAAATTGCATCCTGTTTTTTATCATCCTACATGTTCCAAAAGCTATTCTAATGTGTTCTGGCTAACTGCAGCACTTTCTACTATGACAGTCTCTGTAATAAATCAATGTATCTTTCCCCTGTCAGACTTGTCGGCCTGTGTCTGGAAGGCTGCCAAGTTCTTCAGTGTTGTGGTTCTGCTATGAACTCACCCTTTCTGGCCCCTCTATGCACACTGCCTGTGTGTTATTTAGATAAGAGAGAAGCTGCTCTAATCAGCTGGATAAATCGTCCTCTGAGCTGGCTGGGCTTTCACATACTGAGGAATTACAAACAAGGGCAAAGCTGTTTGCAGGAAGAAAAGAGCAGCCTGAAACTTCAGTGCATGGGGGAAAGAAACACACAAATGATCTCTTGAGATTCAAAAGGAATGCTGTATACAGCCTGCTTATGTATGGATGTATTTTCTATGTGTGGACATACTGTACATCAACCTACTTCCTGTTTTGGTGGCCATTTTGTTTGTTTACAAACAAACTTTGTAAAACTGTTTTTAACCACTTTTAATGCGGCGAGGAGCGGCGAAATTGTGACAGAGGGTAATAGGAGATGTCCCCTAACGCACTGGTATGTTTACTTTTGAGCGATTTTAACAATACAGATTCTCTTTAAGACAGAGCCTGACATGACCTGTCCCTCTTAATGACTTATAAGCAGCATTTATTACATCCAGAGCTATTCCAGAACCTACAACTTCAGAGTTTTCAACGTCGAAAAGCAACAATAAGAAGACAGCAACCCTGGAAGAGACCGCTGCACTTTCCTGCACTATCCTATCCTCCAAACATTGCGAACAGCACATAAACAACCATATAATTAAAGCCCACCACTGACTTAACTGCAGGAAGCACAGACAACGCTTCTCCTAATTTTGATCCTAGCACATAAAACAACTGGCAGTACAAGCTACCCAGATGCTAAATGCCTGAATGTTTCCTACACAATAGGCTAATTATCCTGCTAATAGTGTGCTTAATGTCAGGGGGTTCAGCTTATATACCAGTTTACAGTAACAGAATGCCTGCAAGAGTAAATGGTTCATAGGTAGCTCTAAAATCCCAGTCAACGCAAATTTTGGTGTAAATTGTATGGTTTAATGTTTATCAAAGATTATATCTGCATTAAAATGTAAATACAACATAAACCTGAAATGACAGAAGTACAGACTGTGGCTTTTATGTCTAACTGCCATATTGATTATGGTATTTGGTGTGAGTAGTTTCTGAACTCCATGCCTGCAATCAGGAAAGTTACCATAATATTTGAATTTATTCTGGGTCAGTTATTCATAAGTTTTAGAGCCAGTTCACAAAAACAGCAGCTGAATATTTTTTTTAGTATTCACCAAACAACTGACAGTGGATTGACCAACGGGGGTAACTAGAAACCACTGGGCCCCTTCCCAAAAAATATAAAAAAGGCACTTGACGCATGAAAGGCCACTTATTTTGCCATTCGTAAGCAGAGTAAAATAATTTTATCAGTCCTACCACCAGGGGAGCACAACTCGTAACTTCAATAGCTGCCCGCATGTTATCCAGGTAATGCACCCGTTGCTATGGCGCCATGAATTACCATAGAAACGCGCATGTGCTGATAGAGGGCAGCGCTTCCTTAGCTTTAGGACTGATAAAATTGCCATGTGCTGCCTGCGCACGGCCCATAGTATCAGGCCTAGTTCAGTAAGTTGTCGTACAAAATATTTCTGCATGTCAACTCACTGCCCATAAAATTCTTTCGGCCTGTTCACAGTAATGCGTTGTAACTGATCGTGTTATTCTAACTCCCTGCAGGCAGGCTTTGTATTAACGTCTTTGTCTAGTCTCCACTGCAGTTCACAGACATTGTAACGCTTGCGTTATGCAACTGATCATTGTGAATCCAGCCTCAATCAAAATGCCATTTGTGACAAAATAAAATGTTGTACTATTTTCCACAAATAACATAATAAGGCAGTGCCAAATACCATCATGAAAAAACATGTACAACCAAAAAACACAATGGCCTCAATTCACTAAGAGCAGTTTGGTAAAATAATTTAGGTAGGTAAAATATCGTATGCCCTGCTCAGTAAGTCTTACCAGCTGTGGAGCTGGTGAGGTAGAAAGCTGTGGGTCTTCCCATAAGTTGTGTGCAAGGTTTTTTCTGTGCATTGCATCCCTTTTGATGTGCATGCAGGCACAAGTGAGTTATTCTGTGTATCAGGATACAGATACGTTTCTACAGTAGCAAGAAAAAGTATGTGAACCCTTTGGAATGATATGGATTTCTGCACAAATTGTTTGCTGAGAGCTCTTTTGTGCGAGGCATCATTCACATCAGGCAAAGCTTCTTGGGAAAAGCAAACCCAAAACTGGGGTGTGTTTTTTTATAGAGCAGGGCAGCTGTAACCGACACCTCCAATCTCATCCAATTGGTTGGACTCCAGTTGGCTGTCACCTCACTCCAAATAGTTCTTGGAGATGTCATTAGTCTAGGGGATCACATACTTTTTCCACCTGCGCTGTGAATGTTTACATGGTGTGTTCAATAAAAACATGGAAACATTTAATTATTTGTGTAGTATTAGTTTAAGCAGACTGTGATTGTCTATTGTTGTGCCTTAGATGAAGATCAGATCACATTGTATGACCAATTTGTGCAGAAATCCATATAATTCCAAAGGGTTCACATACTTTTTCTTGCTACTGTAAGGGCCCTTTCACACCAGAGGGATTTTTCGGCGTTTTAACGCCACGGCCGAAGTTGGCGTTTTGCTAGGTAAAAGAAAGTCCATAGACTTTCATTTTACCTTTCACATCTAACTTGGCGTTTTGGAGCGTTGCGTTTCAACGCTCCCAGGAGCTTTTTCAGGGCTGTTTACAGCCGAAGTTGGCTGTTGGCGTTTTAATGATAGTCAATGGAAAACGCCAACTTCAGCGTTTTCAAAGCGTTTTACAGCCATCTTGTTCACTTATTTTTATAGAAGAAAAAAAAAAAAGGACGTTTTCATATGGGCTGTAAAACTCTTTCAAAACGCTTTGAAAACGCTTTGAAAACGCTATGTATTGGCGTTAAGCAAAAGGCTGACTTTCAGCCTTTTCTACCGCAGCCTCTAGTGTGAAAGAGCCCTAAAGGAATACAGAAAAGCCTTTTTTAAATGTCTCCTTCTCCTGCCCTGTCTTTCTGAAGTCTTGCTTTCCAGAGTATCGGATCAAATGGGGCAAAAAGCAGGGCTGTGTGGCTCTTCCTATTGGTTGTCTGGCTCTCCCTATTGGCCATCTGCTACATCTGTCAATGCTACCGTATGGAAGTTGTAAGTTACCAGCTGGTCAGATCTAGTGATAAATACTGAATTTTACCAAATGCTTTAATCTTTTTGAATTGCAATTTCTTGACATCTCTTGCGGTATTTACCACAAAAGTCGGTAATTCACCTCACTAGTCGGTCATTTTACTTAGTTTAGTGAATTGGCATTTGGCAAGATTACTAAATGCTAATTTTTTTCCAGTTGACATAACGAGGCAGCATGCACTCCCAAACATCATGCAGCAGCACATGCCCCTCAAATGACAAAATTGCAGTATGTACATCATCTTTCTAAATAACATAATGCAGAAGCATTTACCTTCCAAATAACAAGTGTCAGCATTCACCCCCACATAACCACAAGCAGCAGCATGTAACCATAAATAATTTAATCAAATGTGCATGTCCTAAAAAAACAAAAACAAAACAAAACAGGCAAGCATATTCCCCATTAATGGCCCACTCTATATGCGTAGTTGGCAGCTGAACATTTATTTTCTCCCACCTTCCTGCTCACAACACTAGTCCCAAACACAGCCTTTAGCCCCCTGCCCCTCTTCAGTTCTCCACTGAGTGTATCACATGACTACAACGACATCGAGAGGCAAAAGCAGTGGAGTCCTGAGGCAAGTACGGGGAAGCTGTTAGCAGACATGGGAAGGAGGTTCTCGTCCGTACTACACATTCCACTGAAAACCCTGCATATTTGGGAGGAGGTGGTGGAAAATATGACAAGTGGCTGCATTTGCATGAGTTCCTGTGTATCCTTAGCCCCATATGGTTGTGGGAGATACCGTTAGGGCCCTTTCACACTGTGCAGGTTGCATTGTGATACCATTAAAATGCAACCATGTCAAAAACTTGCACTAAGTATTAAACCTGCAGTATGACTTTACATTAAAGCATACACTTCAAATTAAAATATGCTTCTCTGCCACTGTAAACATTTGCGTTACTGGGTTGGAACCCGCCACACCACATCAATGTGAATGTCCCATAGGAATATCATTGCATCACACTGCGTTGATAATGTCTATTGTAATGCAACACAACAGACACAGTGAGATAGGGCCCTTACTCTCCTGCAAAATACATACTCTACATGTCAAAATGTGAATTGCTGCTTTAACCACTTATAGAATTTATGACGGTATATCTACGCCCTGCGGAAGGACTGTTCCCATTCCAGGGGAGTAGATATACGCACTTTGCCGCATCGCCGTTGTGCGCACATTTTCGTCCCCACCCATTAGTAGACAGATCAATGAATGGGAACACAGTTCCCATTCACCAATCTAAGTGCCTATGATCAATCATCACCGTCATCAATGAGATGTTGTGGTCATTGATCAAACAAAAGTAAAATATAAATGCGTTACTTTCTCTGTGTACTGTTCAGTGCACAGGAGGAATAAACTAGGAGGGACATCTAGTGGCCAAATAGTAAATTACACCCCAACACATTACATAAAAATACAAAAATCTCCCATTAAAATTAACCCCTTACCTTCCCCATTCCCCTTTACTTCCCAAAATAAAACATTTGTATTAAAAAAAATTACAGGGTTACCTTAGGGACTCTTAGGGAACTTTTTTAATATGTATGTCATGAGGGAATATTAATATTATTTTTGCAAGTAAAGGCTTGTAATTTGTGACAGACGCAAAACAAAAAAAAATACACTGTTATTTCCAAATAACATATTGTTGCCATGCATTGTACTAGTAGGGACATAATTTAAACGTTGTAATAACCGAGACAAATGGCCAAATAAAATGCGTGGGTTTTATCCACAGTAGCACGTTTTATTTTAAAACTATAATGGCCGAAAACTGAGAAATAATGAATTTTTTTCCATTGTTTTCTTATTATTCACAGTAAAATGCATTTAGAATAAAATAATTCTTAGCAAAGTGTACCACCCAAAGAAAGCCAAATTGGTGGGGAAAAATAAGATATAGATCATTTCTGTGTGATAATTAGTGATAAAGTTATTTGCCGAATGAAAGGGAAGAGCGCTGAAATGTGAAAATTGCTCTGGTCCATAAGGGGAAAAACCCCTTAGTAGTGAACTGGAAATGAAGCCTGAGAGGAATATATGAATAAGAAGGCTGTATCTTCATTCCCTTATAAAGATATAACGAGGGGCCTCTCTGTGAGATTGGTCTTGCCACTGGCAATTTGTGAATCCAACAATCGTGATTAGTGAAACCAACAATCTTGTTTTTTGAGTTGTTGTGCTGTGGCTATCTATGAGGTGAGTCAAGGTCTCTTTAAAGAGAGCCCGAGGTGGGCTCATAAAATTAAAAAAAAAAGTAGGCTACCTGATCCGGGGGGCTGCACAGATCAGGTAGCTGTCAAAAACGCTGTGCCCCACATTCACTTTTGTGACCTCTGGGTCACGACGCTGGAATGAGAGACAGTTTCTCATTAACAGCGTGCAGGAAGGCGGGGGAGCGGCCAGGGAGAGAAAGATGCCTAATGGCAGCTCTGGAAACCCTGTAGTTATGCCCCTGGAAGGCGTTTTGAACAGGGAATCCCTCTTGCGTGTTTACCTCTGAGATGGTGACAAACAATGTTGCCAATTTCAGGGGGCTATAGCGCAGCGTTGGGGGAGCAGAAAACAGCGGTGGGGGGACACAGAGGCATGTCATGAGGCAGAGAACATGCCTCTGTGTCCTATCTGCCCCCCACGAACCACTTTGGATTCTCTTTAAAGCCTCTTACAGACTAGACTGGACTGCGCACTCTTGTTGGATAGTTCAGCATCCTGTCTGCTGCCCACGAACACCATTCAGGTGCAATTAAAATGCAGTGTTTGTAACACCACGTGTCAGCACTTCAGACACAGTGGTGTTACTATGCAGCAGAGAACTGAAACATATCCCGTCGGAGCACATCTGTGCTCAGATGTGACTCCATGGGGGGTTGCCTGTCATCCGCTGGTATTGGGCACTAATAAGCGCCCGGCTGGTGCACAAGAGCAGCTGACAGGCAGTGAATTCACCACCTTTAGCTGATAATATGAAAGAGGCCCAAGTTTTAAACTGTGTCTCTGCTCAGTCTCTTGACCTCCTGATATGTGCATTGAGGAAGAAAGGGTTGTTTGACCTCTGTACTCGACAGAGGGAGCGATCTTGGCAATACCGATGTAAAGTATAGACACAGTATGTTATTTGGTGCTGCTCCTTTAAAAGCCACTCTGGGTGGTGAAGATATCTGTAAAGGACAAGGGGGGAAAAGGAGGGGGAGAGCGCACTCAATAGACAATTTGAGAAAACTGGTTAGCTAACCGTGGAATAATCTCACCTGAGATTCATGCCGATTAGCCCATATGGGTTGGTCGGCTGAAGAGCTTTTGTCCCACTCAGAACCAGGGACCAGGTCTTTCCAGCGATCCTATTTGCAGTAGGGGAAGTGTTTGCATTTTTTGCATGATTAGGATCAAAACGTACTGGTGTAAAATAGCTGCTGCGATTGCTATGGTGCTAAGGTATACTTTGCATTTGGAAAATTGCATCTGATCCATTTATCGGATCAGAACACAGTTGGTGTAAAATAATCCACTACGTGCAATTCCGATTTTTGATGCGATTAAAAAAATTCTCCAAAATGTATTTTGCAGGTGGTAGATTTCGGTGAAAACAAAGTGCTCCCTATTGTATTAACGTCACAAAGGCTTTATTCGTAGTAGTACAAGATATACTCACAAGATTAAAATCAAATAATCGCATATAGAGAAGAGTGGCCCGATACAGCACCTATGCGTCTCTCTAGATCTCCGCCTGTGGCCAGCAGCGCGGTGTCTGATGTCCAGAACTCGTAGCTCACAGGAAGGTGGGCACATCTCTACTCAGAACCTGCCTCCAGCATCATTATGCGTTTCAGCACTCCGCACCTTCCACATATGTAACGAAGACGCGAAGCGCCAAAATGCGTAATAATGCTGGAGGCACGTTCTGAGTAGGACCACCAACCCTCCTGCAAGCTACCAGTCCTAGACATCGGACACCACGCTGCTGGCCTCAGGGGGAGATCTAGAGAGATGCGTGGGTGCTGTTTCGGGCTACTCTTCTCTATACGCGATCATTTCATTTTAATCCTGTGAGTATATCTTATAGTACTATGAATAGAGCATTTTTGAAGTTAATACACTATGGAGCGCTCTATCTTCACCTAGATCTACTACACTCCAAAATATCAAGAGTGGCACCGTGTGTTTAACACCTGACTGATTCTCCTGGAGCGTGCTAATACTTGTGGGAGCGCAATATACTTTGCACTTGGAATTTCCTTTATTTTGCAGGTGCCATGGTCTTAAAAAGCTGGTTTAGCGGTTTGTCACTACCCACATTACAGTGCCCATGATAACGCCTCCTTATTCTAGTACTTTTTATTAATTGTGCTTATTATTATCCTGAATGTAATGCTTCGTTTTACAGTACCCCCTATTATAGTGTGCTCTCTATCATACTTCCCCCAACCCCCACGGTGGGGTATAAATGCGAAGGAACCCCTGCAAAGTACTCAAGGAACCCTGGGGTTACAGGAAACGCTGGTTGAGAAAGCCTGGCCTATATAATTGTGTGAGCATGCTCACATCTCTGCAAGGTAACAAACCACATTTTCTACAGTGTGTTTCTGGATAATGTATGTGATAACTAACATTTGACATAGCAATTCTTCATACTATGAAAAATATAACGTGCAGAGTGCGCATTGCATTATGCCCATGTTATATTGGTGGGGCCGAGTTCCGGCAGTCAGGGGAAGCAGTGCTCTTGCATGCTGCACATAGAGCTTAGCTGGTGATGGATATGCTCCAGTTCTGACCGAGGGCTCTTTCACACTAGGAGCTGATCTGTCCGTTTTGCTCTTTCACACTAGGAGCTGATCTGTCCTTTTTGACGTAACGCACCTTGGATGCGATAAGGGGGGTCACATGAAAGTCTATTTACTTTCATGTTACCTTTCACATTAGACAAATTCATAAAACTTTTCCGCCAGTTTACCGCTCAAAACAGCTGACTTTCCCGACCATTTAGCAAAGTGGGCATTCATAAAGGCTGTTTCCGCATGAAACTCTGACATTCCCTGACATTCCTTAGCAGTGCGGGAAATTACTGCCTTGTGCAAGATTATCACAACCCATGTCACTGAAGGTTAATTCATAAAGATTAGAGCAGGCAGAATGTGAGAGGAGAAATCCTGCTGTTTAGATAAGGCGATAAGCCAGCTATAACAGGCAAGCTAATGGAGAGACTGACCTCCCAGGCAGCTGCAGTGAGAGGAGAGCAGACAAGGCATCCCGGAATACCAAGGCTGTGTTTTTTTAACCCCTTGGGTACCTGTTTTCAAATAAATTTCACATCAGAAAGCCTGCATGTGTAACATTTCTGGAACTTCTTCTAAGCTGCAGCAATTAAATAGATTGTTTAGGAAGACTAATAGACAAATTCAGCACTGATTCAGGAGGAGAGGCAGAAAAATGCACATGTAAAGGGATGCTGGGGAGGCTCCTTTATACTAACGCTGTCTCTGCAGGAGAAAATGTATCAACTCAGCCAGCAAATGTAACAACTCAGCCAGCAAATGTAACAACTCAGCAGCACCACCAGTTTAGGGCCCGTTCAGATCACAAATGCGGATGGCCATGGGTGCGGAACGCATGCGGAAACGCAACGCGTACGAACGTACGCCATCCGCGTTTGTGTGCGTTGCGTGGCTGATCCCATCACTGAAAAGTGAATGGGACAGCCATGCGTTTTAGCAAAATCTGCGTGCAGCATGCGTTCCCGGACCGCACAGGTCCGGAACGCATGCAGTGTGAACATCAGACATTGCACTCTATGCAATGTCTGATGTCGTGCGTGTTGGCCACCTGCACGCGTTTCCAAAACGCGGCTGGAAACGCGTGCAGTGTGAACGGGCCCTTAGTGCGGGAATTCCCCGACCTATTATCGCAAGTGTAAACATTTTTATGAATTAGCACACAAAAGTGTAAAATACCGATGCAGTGTTTTCACTCCAAGATTTTTTTTACCGCAAATGTTTTATGAATAGAGCCCAAAGTGTTCCAGAGCATTACGTTGTAATGTACCTGGGAGCTTTATATGGTCCAGCCGTGGCGTTTCCACATCAGGTAAATTAGAGCTAGCGTCAGCATCACGCCTCAACTTCCAGACGTCACCCCATAGGTCATAACGCATGTAGGAAATCGGGTTGCGCATGCGTTATGTAATGTAAAAGTGGCCTGAAAATATGCTGGCCCAGCTGCAGCATCTGGTTGTGGCAAGTCACGTTTTACTTCCTTTCCACCTGGTTCCAGGCCACAATAAAGCCCAGCATATATTGCTCAGACTACTCAAGCACATTGGGCATGATTCACAAAGCTTTTTCACCCGTTTTCATCTTATCTATGTTACTTTTTAAGCTCCTGAGCGTTACGCCGCTCAGGAGGTTTTGCCAATTTGTGCCCCCCAGAGATCCAATGGCTGAAACCCCTATAGCTAGCACTAGGCTAGCTAGTATAAATGCCCAGCACCCCCCGATCTCCATTGACCCCAAACAGGCAGGGATGTTTGTTTATACTTCATTTTGTGAATACAGATTCTCTTTAATACATTACTGCCCCCCCCCCCCCTCCCCCAGCGATCGGCGCAGCCTCACCCGCACAGCTCCCGTCTATGGGGAGGATGGCACATGACGTCGCCGACGTCATGCGCAAACCCGACCCTCCCCATAGAGACCGAAGCTGTGCAGGGAGGCTGCGCGATCGCTGGATCCAGGGGGGGGGTAATGTATTAACGGGGGGGATCGGCGGCAATCGGGGGGGTCTACTTGTACTAGCTAGCCTAGTGCTAGCTAAAGGGGTTTCAGCCGTTGGATCACATTAATTTAATATGGGGGACTCCTGGGGCCAGGAAGCGGTATGCCCAATACAGTGTCAGGCATACCGCTAAGGAGGTTAGTTCCCAAAGACCAAAATTATTATATAATTAAGGTAAGAAAAGTAATATTGAAATGAATTTAATTAGGAACAACTTACTTTGAGTGATTGTTTTGCTTGTAAATGTGCTGAAAGGTTATTTTTATCAATTAGGTGATAAAAAAAGTCATGTTTGAGAAGTTTTGTGAATAGAGCCCTTTGTGGGCACAGCCGTTCAGCCTGTCACCTTCCATGATTGAGTCCTCGGCTAAATGTGTTGGGAATTAACAGACTTTTCCAGTAGAAAAAGGAAGCAATGGCAGCAGGGCCAGGACCAGGTTTTTCAGCACTAGAGGCAGAGATTCCAATTTATTTTTTCTGGAAAATAATTTTGCATCTAATGGAAACAGGCACATCGGAATTCATTGTTATGCAAATTTCTGTGCTAAAAAATTATGCACAAATTAGGTAGGAACAGACCCCCAAGGTAGTCCCCTCTTCAGTATAGGTAGCAGATATGACCCCAGTATTGGGTAGCCCCTTTTTCACAGTTTGCATAGCCAGATGAGCCCCATTAGGTCCCCCCCCCCCCCCCAGTATAGGTAGCCAGATAAGCCTTCAGTATTAGGTAGCCCCTCTTCCATAGTCTACATAACCAGATGAGCCCCATTAGGTAGCCCCTCACCTCCCCAGTATAGGTAGACAGATGAGCCTCCAGTATTAGTTAGCCTCCCCTCCTCAGCATACATAGCAAATATGACCCCAGAATTATGTAGCCCGTCCTCCACAATTTATATAGCCAAATGTGCCCCCAGTATTGAGTAGCCTATCTTCCATAGTTTAGATGGCCAGATGAGCCCCATTAGGTAGCCCCTACCTCACCAGGATAGTTAGCCTCCACCTCACCAGGATAGTTAGCCTGATGTTCCCCCAGTAGTAGGTAGCCCCTCTTCCATAGTTTAGATGGCCAGATAATCCCCATTTAGCACCCCCCCCCCCAGTATATGTAGCCATATGAGCCCCCACTATTAGGTATACCCCTCCTCAGTATAGATTGCCATATTACCCGTCTCCTCTCTATGACGCCCTGTGGCAGGGCACGTAATGAGAACCCTACTAGAGGCAAGTGCAACACACTGAAGAGTGCAACACAGCATGCTCCGCTCTGAGTACTCTGCATATTATGGCAATGAAAGGGAGGGGTGCTCGGGGAAATGCAGGCGCCTTCCAAGGCTCTGCCCTGAGCAAGTTTCCCTATGAGGCGTTTCAGTGGGTCACCTCAACCATACTAGCGCCAATTTGCCTTACATAAAAATGTTTAAAGGACTTCTGAGACGACGAAAAATATCTATGTTTATTCACCTGGGGCTTCTTCCAGCCCCTAGAAGCTGTTTGTCCCTCGCCCCAGTGTCCCGCTGGCCTTTTGTAATGATCGGGGACCCACTGGCGGGTCGGCACTTTTACGTCTATCATCTGGCACATACTGCACCTGTGCACTACGCGTTTCACTAGCCCAGTCGTGACTGCACACAATGCTCAGGACTGGCCGATGAAGACAGATAACACTGGATACAGTAGTGAGGCTCCTCCAGTGTCATCCCCATCCCTGTACACCAGCACAGCATACAGTAATGTGGATCCTCCTGTGTCATCCCCATCCCTGTACACACAACATAGCATACAGAAGAGTAGCTCCTTCTGTGTTATCCCTATCCCTGTACACACAGCACAGCACACAGTAGATGCTCCTCCTGTGTCATCCCCATCCCTGTACACCAAGCACAGTGTAAAGTAGAGAGGCGCCTCCTGTTTCAGCCACATCCCTGTACACCCAGCACAGCATACAGTAGTGAAGCTCCTCCTGAGTCATCCCCATCCCTGTACACCCAGCACAGCATACAGTAGTGTGGCTCCTCCTGTGTCATCCTCATCCCTGTACACACAACACAGCATACAGTAGTGAGGCCCCTCCTGTGTCATCCCCATCCCTGTCCACCGAGCACAGCATACAGTGGAGAGGCTCCTCCTGTGTCAACCCCATCCCTGTACACCCAGCACAGCATACAGTAGAGAGAGGCTCCTCCTGTGTCATCCCCATCCCTGTACACCCAGTACAGCATACAGTAGAGAGAGGCTCCTCCTGTGTCATCCCCATCCCTGTACACACAGCACAGCATACAGTAGTGAGGCACCTCCTGTGTAATCTTCATCCATGTACTCACAACACAGCACACAGTAGTGGGGCTTATCCTGTGTCATCCCCATCCCTGTACACCCAGCACATAGTAGAGAGGTTTCCCCTGTGCCATCCCCATCCCCGAACTGCATACGGTAGAGAGGCTCCTCCTGTGTCATCCCCATCCCTGTACACAGCGCAGCATACAGTAGTGAGGCTCCTCCGGTGTCATCCCCATCCCTGTACACGCAGCACAGCATACAGTAGTGTGGCTCCTCCTGTGTCATCCCCATCCCTGTACACATAGCACAGCATACAGTAGTGAGGCGCCTATGGTGTCATCTCCATCCCTGTACACCCAGCAGAGCATACAGTAATGAGGCTCCTCCTGTGTCATCCCCATCCCTGTACACATAGCACAGCATACAGTAGTGAGGCGCCTATGGTGTCATCTCCATCCCTGTACACCCAGCAGAGCATACAGTAATGAGGCTCCTTCTGTTTCATCCCCATCCCTGTACACCCAGCTCAGCATACAGTAGTGAGGCTCCTCCTATGTCATCCCCATCCCTGTACACACAACACACATTAGTGAGGCTCCTCCTGAGTCATCCCAGTCCCTGTACAGCATACAGTAGAGAGGATCCTCCTGTGTCATCACCATCCCTGTACACACAGCACACACAGTAGTGAGGCTCTTCCTGTGTCATCCCAGTCCCTGTACAGCATACAGTAGAGACTCCTCCTGTGTCATCCCCATCCCTGTACACACAGCGCAGCCCACAGTAGTGAGGCTCTTCCTGTGTCATCCCAGTCCCTTTACAGCATACAGTAGAGAGGCTCCTCCTGTGTCATCCCCATCCCTGTACAGCGTAGAGACTCCTCCTGTGTCATCCCCATCCCTGTACACACAGCGCAGCACACAGTAGTGTCATCCCAGTCCCTGTACAGCATACAGTAGAGAGGCTCCTCCTGTGTCATCCCCATCCCTGTACACACAGCGCAGCACACAGTAGTGTCATCCCAGTCCCTGTACAGCATACAGTAGAGAGGCTCCTCCTGTGTCATCCCCATCCCTGTACAGCGTAGAGACTCCTCCTGTGTCATCCCCATCCCTGTACACACAGCGCAGCACACAGTAGTGTCATCCCAGTCCCTGTACAGCATACAGTAGAGAGGCTCCTCCTGTGTCATCCCCATCCCTGTACAGCATACAGTAGAGACTCCTCCTGTGTCATCCCCATCCCTGTACAGCGTAGAGACTCCTCCTGTGTCATCCCCATCCCTGTACACACAGCGCAGCACACAGTAGTGTCATCCCAGTCCCTGTACAGCATACAGTAGAGAGGCTCCTCCTGTGTCATCCCCATCCCTGTACAGCATACAGTAGAGACTCCTCCTGTGTCATCCCCATCCCTGTACAGCGTAGAGACTCCTCCTGTGTCATCCCCATCCCTGTACACACAGCGCAGCACACAGTAGTGTCATCCCAGTCCCTGTACAGCATACAGTAGAGAGGCTCCTCCTGTGTCATCCCCATCCCTGTACAGCATACAGTAGAGACTCCTCCTGTGTCATCCCCATCCCTGTACAGCATAGAGACTCCTCCTGTGTCATCCCCATCCCTGTACACATAGCACAGCATACAGTAGTGAGGCACCTATGGTGTCATCTCCATCCCTGTACACCCAGCAGAGCATACAGTAATGAGGCTCCTTCTGTTTCATCCCCATCCCTGTACACCCAGCACAGCATACAGTAGAGGCTCCTCCTGTGTCACCCCACCCCTGTACACCCAGCACAGCATACAGTAGTGAGGCTCCTCCTATGTCATCCCCATCCCTGTACACACAACACACATTAGTAAGGCTCCTCCTGAGTCATCCCAGTCCCTGTACAGCATACAGTAGAGAGGATCCTCCTGTGTCATCACCATCCCTGTACACACAGCACACACAGTAGTGAGGCTCTTCCTGTGTCATCCCAGTCCCTGTACAGCATACAGTAGAGACTCCTCCTGTGTCATCCCCATCCCTGTACACACAGCGCAGCCCACAGTAGTGAGGCTCTTCCTGTGTCATCCCAGTCCCTTTACAGCATACAGTAGAGAGGCTCCTCCTGTGTCATCCCCATCCCTGTACAGCGTAGAGACTCCTCCTGTGTCATCCCCATCCCTGTACACACAGCGCAGCACACAGTAGTGTCATCCCAGTCCCTGTACAGCATACAGTAGAGAGGCTCCTCCTGTGTCATCCCCATCCCTGTACACACAGCGCAGCACACAGTAGTGTCATCCCAGTCCCTGTACAGCATACAGTAGAGAGGCTCCTCCTGTGTCATCCCCATCCCTGTACAGCGTAGAGACTCCTCCTGTGTCATCCCCATCCCTGTACACACAGCGCAGCACACAGTAGTGTCATCCCAGTCCCTGTACAGCATACAGTAGAGAGGCTCCTCCTGTGTCATCCCCATCCCTGTACAGCGTAGAGACTCCTCCTGTGTCATCCCCATCCCTGTACACACAGCGCAGCACACAGTAGTGTCATCCCAGTCCCTGTACAGCATACAGTAGAGAGGCTCCTCCTGTGTCATCCCCATCCCTGTACACACAGCGCAGCACACAGTAGTGTCATCCCAGTCCCTGTACAGCATACAGTAGAGAGGCTCCTCCTGTGTCATCCCCATCCCTGTACAGCGTAGAGACTCCTCCTGTGTCATCCCCATCCCTGTACACACAGCGCAGCACACAGTAGTGTCATCCCAGTCCCTGTACAGCATACAGTAGAGAGGCTCCTCCTGTGTCATCCCCATCCCTGTACAGCGTAGAGACTCCTCCTGTGTCATCCCCATCCCTGTACACACAGCGCAGCACACAGTAGTGTCATCCCAGTCCCTGTACAGCATACAGTAGAGAGGCTCCTCCTGTGTCATCCCCATCCCTGTACAGCATACAGTAGAGACTCCTCCTGTGTCATCCCCATCCCTGTACAGCATAGAGACTCCTCCTGTGTCATCCCCATCCCTGTACACACAGCGCAGCACACAGTAGTGTCATCCCAGTCCCTGTACAGCATACAGTAGAGAGGCTCCTCCTGTGTCATCCCCATCCCTGTACAGCATACAGTAGAGACTCCTCCTGTGTCATCCCCATCCCTGTACAGCGTAGAGACTCCTCCTGTGTCATCCCCATCCCTGTACACACAGCGCAGCACACAGTAGTGTCATCCCAGTCCCTGTACAGCATACAGTAGAGAGGCTCCTCCTGTGTCATCCCCATCCCTGTACAGCATACAGTAGAGACTCCTCCTGTGTCATCCCCATCCCTGTACACACAGCGCAGCACACAGTAGTGTCATCCCAGTCCCTGTACAGCATACAGTAGAGAGGCTCCTCCTGTGTCATCCCCATCCCTGTACAGTATACTAGAGAAGCCACAGCCCGCCCCCTCCTGCCCAGGCCTGACATCACTTCCATCCCTCCCCGCTCAGTTCTGTCTCTCCAGCCGGGACGGACAGCCGTGATGGAGCCAGAGTGTGATAACGGCAGCTCAGCAGCGCTCCTCTCCGCCTCCCCGGGCTACATGACAGCCGAGCACAGCTCCCTGCTCTCCGCCCTGCCGCTCTCCCCTGACGCGCTGCGATTTGACGAGGACGACGACCTGGAGGTGTTCAGCAAGGTACAGCGAGGGGCGGGGCTCTGACTAGTGACTACAGCAAACTTTCCCGACTCCTGTGTGGCAGCTGGAGGGGGGGTGCTGGCATTCCAGCTGTGCCAGGCGGCTCCGGGGCGCTGCTGCACGGGGTACCGCGGGCGTATGATGTATGCATGGTACGGGGACTCTCCTCTGGGCTGTGGAGAAGTCGAGTATGTGCAGCCTAGCGGGTAACAGCTATATTGGAACATTTTTTTTCTTTTTGAAAGTGATCAGAGAGACCTTTTCTAATGAATATCTAATTATATCGTAGGCAGTCACTCTGGGGAACGTTTATGGACAGTTTGGGTGACGGCTTTTCAAAGTGTCTTTGATTTACTCAACTCCTGCAATAGTGTTGTGTAGGCACTAGAGATAATAATTTTAACTTGTTTCCAGATTTAAAGGAATACTTCAAGTGGACCTGAACTCTTGCACAGGACAGAAGGGCAACATAGAGAAATGCACCCTGTATGTATTTAGGGAGTTTAGCCTGTCTTATTCATTTGTGTCTAATCACAAGTTGTAATTTGATCATCCCCTGTGTCACATGACTGCCTATGGCTGATGAGCAGATAAGCCCATTTGAAAGCACAGGCTGTAAACAATATGGGCTCTATTCATAAAAAATGTTTGGCGAAAAAACTCCTGGAGGGAAA
Organism: Hyperolius riggenbachi; assembly: GCF_040937935.1. Lineage (NCBI taxonomy): Eukaryota > Metazoa > Chordata > Amphibia > Anura > Hyperoliidae > Hyperolius > Hyperolius riggenbachi. The sequence continues at coordinate 109,673,943 of NC_090651.1, forward strand.
ATACCGCAGCGGTATTTTAGACTTCTGGGTGGTAATTCATAAAAATCTTGCCAGCTGCGATGCAAGAGCGGAGATCTCCCGCTGAAGGCTGGCGGTAAGCTGTCGGAAGGCATGCGGAAACACTTCAGCCGGCAGAGTCCCTCCGTGCACTGCTCTCTCTGGGAGGTCTGTCCCATTCACTTGTATGTAATCCGCAAAATCAGAGGAAGCGGTATTTCCCGTCCACATACCGCTTCCTCTAATCTTTATGAATGGCCATTTTGTTACTTTTTTCTAGATAAATCTAGAAAAACACTGGAGAAGGCGGAAATTTCTCGCTCTGCTGGGGGATTGTAGATTTTCATGCGGGAACAGCTTTTATGAATCCCCACTTGGATAAATGGCCGGGAAAGTCCGCTGTTTTGAGCGGAAAACTTGCGGGAAAGTTTTATGAATAGAGCCCAATGTCTGCTTCAATGAATCAGGAAGTAGAAACTCTGCAAATGTATTTTAGGATTTAACAAATACATGTTTTTTTTTTGTTTTTTTTTAAGTTATTATGCTGTTGTGTATCTTTTATAGCAGAGAGGCGTTCTGAGTTCAGGTCCACTTTAAGGCTAAAAATGATTTAAACGGAACTGGGGCTTTTTCCAGCCCCCTGGACTCGTCCTGTGCCCACTTTGTCCTCCTAGTTTCCTCCAGCCAGCAGCAGCAACCCCTGAAAAAGTTGGCAGCTACTGAGCATGTGCGACCCCAAGTTATGCGCATCTTGATCGCACTCCCACGGCCAGGAGCGTTCTGGGCATTAGCAATTTCTGCCTACTGCGCATGCACAGAATGCTCCCGGCCACAGGAGCGCAGCCAAGGTGTGCACGGCTCGAGGTCGCGCATGCGCAGTAGCCACCAACTGTCGGCGACCAGCCAGCTTTGTGGGGGTGGCCGCTGCTGGCCAGAGGCGACCAGGAGGATGTTGTGAGCACAGGACGTGTCCAGGGTGCTGGAAGAAGCCCAAGGTAAGTTAATATCATTTTATTTTAAACCTTAAGTATTCCTTTTAATGCAAACAAAATGCACTTTGGAATTGGACTTCCTGTCTAATTTCATACAAAATAGCATGAAATGTACATGCAAGATGGATCTATTTACAACTCATTAACCATCCTTGTTTTTTTTATGCACTAGGCCTACTAGAAGCCTAAAATCGCATTGAAATTGCATGTAATGTAAAAGAGCCCGTATACAGTTACATGGAAGGTGAGGTTAAGGGGCGGTGTATCAGGTAGTAAAAATTAGCTTTTAAATCTCCAAAAAAAGTAGATAGAGGTTTGATATAAAGTTTGACTTTTTTTTTCTTTACTGGAATTAGCAGGCACTGAACTGGATCTTTGTGCAGGGCTAATCGGATTAGGAAAGCTAATGATTTATTTATTGGCAGCTGTCGGGTAATTAATCATTAGCCTTTTCATATTGTAATCATTAACTTTTTGAATCTGATTAGCTGGTTCAGTTCCTGCTAATTCTAGTTCTGAGGGCTCTTTTCTACTGGCAGTTGAACTGTGTGCTCAGCAAGCAGTTACCAGGCAGCAGTGAGCAGTTACCAGGCAGCAGTGAGCAGTTACCAGGCAGCAGTGAGCAGTGTTGTGAGAGTTTGAGAGGCATTTCACTGCCTATCAACTGCCCGTGTGAAAGAGGCCTTATAGAGCAAAAAAAAAAAAAAAAAACAAGTTGCCCATACATCTGATTTAGCAGCCGATCGACCATCCAATTTGATAATTGTTATTCGAATTGGATGAAAATTGGGGCTGCCAAAAGCGTACCTGTCACAAGAGCCCCACTGGCCGTGAACACGCAAAACCGTCCGATCCGATTCTAGCACACAGATTGAGAGCTATGGACGCAATCTGCGTAGAATTGGCGGAGTTTGAGCGTCACGACGCAGTAGGGAGCCTGTGAGGTTACGAAAATACACTTTTACTCCAACCCAGGGGTAGATTTGCCACCATCTCTGTTTTCTATCAGCCCAGAGATAACTGCTAACTGGCTATAGACCTGTGAAACAAACAACCGGTTAAAACTGTGCAATTCCTATCTATCTATCAAAACAGTAGCGTCCCTTCGGAAGTTTAGGTCTCGTCTGTGTATACTGAATAGAAGGTTTTACTGAGAGGTAAAGACCTTTTAAAAAGCCTTTATTTGTTACAATATAAATAATTAATATATACAGACAATCGTGAACAATTAAACGATGAGAGACAGTGATAACACAGTACATAAAAGAAAAAGGGATAAAAAGAACGAATACTTATGATTCTGTGGAAAGTCCGTTCGGGAAAAGACAAAGTTCCTTTGTTGCAGTTAGTTCGCAATATGGCCGAACCACATGGCCGTTGCTCCGCCTGCAAGATGGCCACTGCTATTTCCCCAAGCAGTGGCAGTCTTTTCGGTATGATGGAAAGTGGGGGAATTGGCTGGGGGTCCTCATGCAATCAGTTTTGAGCACTGAGATTTCTGGGCGGAGTCTCAAGCTCAGCCCAGGGGCGTGTCAGGCAGTGAGTTCTCAGGGGAGGAACTTCCAGCCATCCACAAAATATGTCCAATTTCATACCCCGCCGGGGTTTTGTCGCACATGCAAACCGATTTCATATTCAGATTGGGCTGAGAATACACGTTCATAGGACATCAAACTTGCAATATTTGGGGCGCACGGGGACCCCATTATTCATATCTCAGCCCCTGCTCGGGTTACCTGGCTATGTCTAGTATCACCATATTCTACAGAATTAGGGAAACAAAATTATGTAATTTTCATATTCCTCCCATGGATGGTATTTGCAAAATGTGACAAAGTTATCAACACCATGCATTCCATACTCAGTTTAGTCGGTGCCGTCAAGACTGGGAGGAATGTAGGTGTCAATAGACCTCATGCTGTGCTAGCTTCCCCTGTTGAATAGACTCTGTTGGTATTTCAGCTCTGCCCAATTAGCACATTAGTGTCACCAGAGCTTTTCCGGGAGCCTTAACAGGATTTCTTGCTAAACCAGGTTGCTTTAGCCATATGCTAACGCAGGCCCATTCAGCCCTCATGGCAAAAGGGGGGGGGGGAAGGCAGGAAGGAAAAACTTCTATTTTAAAAATAAAGAATGTCAGTTTTCCGATCACGGTTGCGATCGGACACTCGGCCGCGAATCCTCGGACGACTGGGCGTCGCCCGGCGTCACACCTCCCCCTTCCCGAGCTCTGCTCAGGGAGGTGTCAACAGGACGCCTTCCGTAGCAGCTATTGGCGCTGTTGGGTCGGGTTCCCCCTGACACCGCGACAGCCCATCAGCGTTTTGGTGTCGGCTGCCTGCTTTGTGTTGGATCGTAAAGTCGTACTGCTGCAATGACAGGCTCCACCGTAGGAGCTTGCCGTTGGTTCCAGCAGTACGGTTTAGCCAACTCAGGGGATTGTGATCAGTGACGATCGTGAAGGAGCGGCCGTACAGATACGACTGCAGTTTCTGTAGGGCCCACACGATCGCCAGGCACTCCTTTTCAGTTGTGGAGTAGGCTACCTCTCGGGGCAGGAGCTTCCGGCTCAGGTAGAGGATAGGGTGTTCATCCCCCTTTCCATCCACCTGGCTGAGGACTGCGCCGAGACCGTAGTCAGAGGCATCGGTTTGCACCACAAACCGACGACTGAAGTCTGGGGCCTGAAGCACAGGGGCGCTTGCGAGGGCCTGCTTCAAGGCCTGGAAGGCATTCTCGCAAGCGGGGGTCCAGCTAACAACCTTGGGGTGCTTCTTGCTAGTGGCATCGGTCAGGGGCTTCGCCAGTGTACTATAGGCGGGAACAAATTTCCTATAGTAGCCGGCGGTCCCCAGGAACGCCTGGACCTGCTTTTTCGTGATAGGTCGAGGCCATGCCAGGATGGCGTCCACCTTTCCCGTGTCAGGTTTCAGGGTGTTACCCCCCACCCGGTGACCTAAGTACTGCACCTCGGTCATGCCAATCTGACACTTACTCGGTTTAACCGTCAGATTGGCCATGGCCAGCCTCTCTAGTACCTGGGACAGGTGTTTGAGGTGTTCTTCCCAGGTGGGGCTGAACACCGCAATGTCATCCAGATACGCTACAGCGAACCCTTGCATTCCCTCTAGCAGGTCGTTCACGGCCCGCTGAAACGTGGCGGGGGCGTTCTTCATCCCAAAGGGCATCATCGTGAACTCGAAGAGGCCGAAAGGGGTGATGAAGGCCGACTTTTGCCTCGCGTCAGGTGCAAGTGGTATCTGCCAATACCCCCGGCTCAGATCCATGATTGATAGGTACCTGGCTGATGCCAGTGTATCTAGCAGCTCATCAATGCGAGGCATGGGGTAGGCGTCTGTAGTGGTGATGGCGTTCAGTTTCCTGTAGTCTACGCAGAACCGAGTTGTCTGGTCCTTCTTGGGGACCAGGACAACAGGGGCTGCCCAGGCACTACTGGACTTTTGAACCACCCCTAACTCCAGCATCTCCCTCACCTCCTTCTGCATGTCCGCCTGTACCTCGGGAGAGACACGGTAAGCGGATTGCCTGATGGGGGGATGGGTACCTGTATCTACCCCATGCACCGCCATACTGGTCCGCCCCGGGATACCGGAGAAGGTGTGCTGGTACTGGCCCAGCACCTTCTGTAACTGCTCTTGCTGGGCTGAGGCGAGCTGTGGATTGACGTTTAGGTCGCCGTCCACATCTCGTACGTCAGCCAGCAGGTCTAACAGGGGGTCTGCCTCTCCCTGCTCTAACCGGCTGCACACTGGCAGCGCATACTGGGTCCTGTCATGGTGGGCCTTCAGCATGTTTACATGAAAGCTCTTCTGCTTCCTGCCCCCCATGTTCACTAGATACGTCAGAGGGTTTAACCGCTGCACTACAGTAAAAGGCCCCTCCCAGGCTGCTTGCAGCTTGTTCTGCCTCACGGGAAGAAGGGCATATACCTTGTCACCCACATCAAATGACCGCTCTCCAGCAGTGCGGTCGTACCATGCTTTTTGTTTGGCCTGAGCCTGGGCCAGGTTGTTGGTCACTACTGCGGACAGGGACTCCATTTTGTCCCTGAACTTGAGGACGTAATCGACCACGGAGACATCAGTGGGGTCGCCCTTGCCCTCCCATGTCTCCCGCATCAATTGTAAGGGTCCTCGGACATTCCTCCCATACAGGAGTTCAAACGGGGAAAACCCGGTTGACTCCTGCGGCACCTCCCTGTACGCAAACAACAGATGAGGCAGGTATCGTTCCCAGTCCCCACCTTGCGACTCAACAAACGTGGTCAGCATTTGCTTCAGCGTCCCGTTGAACCGTTCACACAGTCCATTGGTCTGCGGGTGGTAGGGACTGGAGACAATGTGCGTCATGTGTATCTTTTTGCACAGGGCCTCCATGAGTTCGGACATAAACTGGGATCCCTGATCGGAGAGCATCTCCGCAGGGAACCCGACTCGGGAGAAAATGTTAAGTAGCGCGTCTGCTACCTTGTCCGCCCTCAGGGAGGAAAGCGCCATGGCCTCAGGATAGCGGGTGGCGTAATCCACCACCGTCAGGATGTACCTTTTGCCACTGCTGCTGGGAGTGGGCAATGGTCCAATTATGTCGACTGCCACTCTGTGAAAGGGCTCACCTATGATTGGCAGTGGACACAAGGGAGCCTTGCGGGGGTTCCCAGCCCGTTTTACCTTTTGGCAAACAGTACATGAGCGGCAATAGTTGGTCACATCGATCCGCATCCTGGGCCAGTAGAAATGACCCTGGATACGGTCGAGTGTCTTGTGGATTCCCAAGTGCCCTGCCAGGGGAATGTCATGTGCGGACTTCAGCACATGCCCCCGGAAGGCACTGGGTACCACAAGCAACTTGGTACCCACACTTGTTTCACCTTCGGTGGGCTGTACAGGCTCGCTGTACAGCTTACCACCTTCCCAATATACCTTGAAGGTATCTTCATTCGTGAGGGGCTCCGAAGCCTGCCTTCTGAGTGCCTCGAGGCTAGGGTCAGTCTGGAGTGCTTGCACAAATGCAGCACTCTCGCTCTCAGCCAGCTGGCCCGTGGCATATGCAGTTAGTGGCTGAAGGCTACCATCCCTGTGGTCAGAGGAGGGGGAGGAGGCCGGAACCTCTTCCACCTGCTCTGAGCCCAGGTTCTGAGCAGCGCGGCTGCGTGTTACTGCCAGTACAGGTACACCTTCAGACTGGCACATACTGGCATTACTCACATCCTGGCTGCATGCATGAATTACAGTGACAGGTACAACAACATTTTCATCACAAACAATCGGTATATCAAACACAGGTACCTGTGACACAGGTACTATTGGACTCGGTACCCCTGGACTGGGCACATTCAACCCACCTCCCCCCTGTTCTTGCCCCTTGGTGCAAAGTACCTTAGTGTGGGCGGAGAGTCCGTCTCCTTCCTGGCAGTCTGAGGGGCTTGGGGCAGGTTCATAATAGGACACAAGCTTGCCCAGGTCGGTCCCCAACAAAACTGGGACCGGCAGTTGGTCCAGGACCCCAACAACCTTCTCTTGAACCCCCACCCCCCAATCGATGGACACCCGAGCCTGGGGAATGCGAGAAAGAGTGCCCCCCACTCCAGTGAGGGTAAGGTATTTGTCAGGGAGGATATTTTCCGTCGGGACCAGGTGCGCACGCACCAGGGTGACATCCGCTCCAGTGTCGCGGAAACCGGTAACAAGCTGGTCGTTCACTGTAACCAGCTGGTGGTTGCTCGTAGCGGAGTGGATCCCTCTCCCACCTGCGAACATGACGTTGTTGGGTGCTCCCGGCTGGGGTGCGCTGGCTGGCGGCAGTTGCCGTGGGCGAGGTGTAGGTGGTGCAGGAGCTGGCGCGGTCTGCCTCCGCTCCGGGCAGTTAAACTTCATGTGTCCGGGCTTGCGGCAAAAGTGACAGGTGATGCCCTCTGTTACTGCAGGCCTGGACGCAGCAGCTGCGCTGGAGGGCCTCTGGGGCGCACGGCTCACAGAGGTAGGAGAGTCTGCAAAATTGTGGGACTGACCTCCTCTCCAGCTAGATGGGGCAGTCCTGCGGGTCTCCGGCACCCTGGTCGTTGCAAAGGTCTCAGCGAGGTCTGCAGCGACCGTCGCTGACGCCGGTCGGCGCTCCAGCACAAACTGGCGTACATCAGCCGGGCAAATGTTCAGAAACTGCTCCAGGACGATTAAGTCCTCCAGGACACCGTAAGACCCTTTAGTGAGGCCTAGCGTCCACTGGCGGAGTGTGGTGAGCAGACTGCTGACCACATCTTGATAAGAATCAGTAGATTTTTTCTGCCAGGACCTGAACCTTTTCCGGTAGGCTTCTGGCGTCAGCTGGTACTTAGTGATTATAGCCTCCTTTATAGCGGTATAATCATTGTCCTTTTCCACAGGCAGCTCTGAGAAAGCATCAAGCGCTTTGTAGCGCAGCAAGGGTGTCAGATGTCTGGCCCACTGGTCTTGGGACAGACGATACTGACGGCAGGCCTTTTCGAAAGACCTCAAAAACAAGTCAATGTCAGTGTCTTTTTCGATAATAGCAAATTTAAATTTTGCACTTACTGGAGCGGCAGTCCCTTCAGCAGGGAGGCTGGGCGTTGAACTCCGGCTGGCTTGCTGCACTTTCGCCATGTTCAGCTCATGCTGTCGTCTCTCCCGCGCCTCTGCAGATTGGCGTTCCTCTCGCTTTTGCTCCGCCATGTACTGCAGGTACTTGTCCACATCAGTTTCCATCAGCTTTTGCAATGCCTGCTGCATTACTGGATCAACATAACTGGACAGTCCAGTACTGGCCGGTTCCAGGCGAGTACTTTCAGGGGTTCTGGGGTCGGGGATCACACTGACAGCCTCCTGCGTATCTGTTGCCGCATTGCCCGCGGGTTGCTCAACCTCGGTACGCACAGGATCTTCAGTCTCTGGTTCCCCTCGACTTGCGTTAGATGAGCCGGTGTCCTCCACAGTGGACACCTCCAGCGTCCGCAGATTCTGGCTATCCCATCGGTACAAGTCCGTTATCAGGTCCTGCTGTTTCTTGCCGCGGATGTCCATGCCTCTCGCCTCGCACAGACTCTGCAGGTCGGATAGGACCATGACCTTGTAATTCCCGGACATTTCCATGCCAAATAAAAGAAAACTTAGGGGAGGGGTACTGGTTACACAGTCTCTCTGTATATATGAAAAATATATTGCACTCAGTCACTACCAACGAATTAGTTCGTTTCTCGATAGGGCTAATTCGATAGCCCTACCTGAGATACTATCAGCACACACAGATCCCAAACGCTGCCGACCACTGTCACAAGAGCCCCACTGGCCGTGAACACGCAAAACCGTCCGATCCGATTCTAGCACACAGATTGAGAGCTATGGACGCAATCTGCGTAGAATTGGCGGAGTTTGAGCGTCACGACGCAGTAGGGAGCCTGTGAGGTTACGAAAATACACTTTTACTCCAACCCAGGGGTAGATTTGCCACCATCTCTGTTTTCTATCAGCCCAGAGATAACTGCTAACTGGCTATAGACCTGTGAAACAAACAACCGGTTAAAACTGTGCAATTCCTATCTATCTATCAAAACAGTAGCGTCCCTTCGGAAGTTTAGGTCTCGTCTGTGTATACTGAATAGAAGGTTTTACTGAGAGGTAAAGACCTTTTAAAAAGCCTTTATTTGTTACAATATAAATAATTAATATATACAGACAATCGTGAACAATTAAACGATGAGAGACAGTGATAACACAGTACATAAAAGAAAAAGGGATAAAAAGAACGAATACTTATGATTCTGTGGAAAGTCCGTTCGGGAAAAGACAAAGTTCCTTTGTTGCAGTTAGTTCGCAATATGGCCGAACCACATGGCCGTTGCTCCGCCTGCAAGATGGCCACTGCTATTTCCCCAAGCAGTGGCAGTCTTTTCGGTATGATGGAAAGTGGGGGAATTGGCTGGGGGTCCTCATGCAATCAGTTTTGAGCACTGAGATTTCTGGGCGGAGTCTCAAGCTCAGCCCAGGGGCGTGTCAGGCAGTGAGTTCTCAGGGGAGGAACTTCCAGCCATCCACAAAATATGTCCAATTTCATACCCCGCCGGGGTTTTGTCGCACATGCAAACCGATTTCATATTCAGATTGGGCTGAGAATACACGTTCATAGGACATCAAACTTGCAATATTTGGGGCGCACGGGGACCCCATTATTCATATCTCAGCCCCTGCTCGGGTTACCTGGCTATGTCTAGTATCACCATATTCTACAGAATTAGGGAAACAAAATTATGTAATTTTCATATTCCTCCCATGGATGGTATTTGCAAAATGTGACAAAGTTATCAACACCATGCATTCCATACTCAGTTTAGTCGGTGCCGTCAAGACTGGGAGGAATGTAGGTGTCAATAGACCTCATGCTGTGCTAGCTTCCCCTGTTGAATAGACTCTGTTGGTATTTCAGCTCTGCCCAATTAGCACATTAGTGTCACCAGAGCTTTTCCGGGAGCCTTAACAGGATTTCTTGCTAAACCAGGTTGCTTTAGCCATATGCTAACGCAGGCCCATTCAGCCCTCATGGCAAAAGGGGGGGGGGGGAAGGCAGGAAGGAAAAACTTCTATTTTAAAAATAAAGAATGTCAGTTTTCCGATCACGGTTGCGATCGGACACTCGGCCGCGAATCCTCGGACGACTGGGCGTCGCCCGGCGTCACAGTACCCAATCGACGATTCAACCAATTTTGGGGTTGAAACAATGGAAAGAGCAATAACTTTAGGCTAGATGATCCAGCATGCAAGATGGTGTTTAGTAGTGATGTTCGCTACGAGTACGTAGCTACTCGTAAGTGAAATTTAAATTAGATAGTGCTGCCCGAGGCAGACAGGGGTTAATTTGCCTATGCCACCTATAGACGATGCGTTTCCCTTGCGGTCCATGTAACTCCACTATTTCCTCCTTTAAACCGGGAAGGAGGAAGTAGTGGTGTTGCGTGGAATGCATCAGCTACAGGTGGCAGCACGGGTAAGTTACTAACATTATGTTCCCTATATGCACCGTGGGGCTGTCATGAAAAGTAATTTTGTTGTAGTTACACAATAACGTGCTTGAATCTTAAGCCAACATTTCCGCCTATCCCCCCCCCCCCCCCCCCTGTGCTGTGGGCAGCGCTATATAATTTAATTTAAATTTTGATTAGAGTAGAGTAGAGTAGAGTCGAGTCGAGTCTAGTCTGGTGTGTGTGTATGATGGGAGAGCAAAATGCAGGCAAATCGCGCGGGGAAACTACCATAGGAAATAATAGTGCCACTATCCGAACTGCTTGCCATATCGATTCGACAGACATTGCAGTCAGTGTTCGTGCAAGTGACAGTGATTCCCATAGCCGTGCATGCCACGACTTCCAGGATTCGGCGTCGTACTCGCAGGAGAGGAAATGCCGCCGCGCGTCTCGTATGACACGGGGTGGCTAGTAGAAACGGGGCCTTAAAGGCAGAGGATCAGCAGAACAGCCAGGTAGTGTTCTTTGTTAAAAAGGAAAGCAGCCTCCTTCTGTTTAAGCTCACCATACACTAAAGGTAGCCATACACCGGTTGATAGCCACCAGATCGACCAACAGATAATTTCAGCATGAAATCAGTTCAAAACCTGTGGAGCTGCCGTCACCTGCCTTGCCGCCCCCAGGTCTCCCCCCATTTGAACTCCCGCGGCCAGCAGCACAAATCTCACCGGTCCGCCGGTGCGAGTTCCCGGGTCCTGCTGTCGCTTTTTCTGGCTTCCTCCATGTCCTCTTCACTTCCTGTTCTGTCCTGTGGCAAGCCGAAGTTCAAACAGTAGAGGGCGTTCTACTGTTTGAACTTCGGCTTGTCACAGGATGGGATAGGAAGTGAAGAGGACATGAAGGAGTGATAGCACGGAACAGGGGGACTCGAGCCGGTGGACAGGTGATATTATTGCTGCCGCTATGCTTCGTCTGTCGTCACTGAATCAAGCACTGCTAGAGATGCACTCCCGACCCGCCGGCGATCAAGGGAAATTTTCTGTCTGGTTTGTGTTAACGATTTCACAGCAGATTCGATTACAGTGATCGAATCTGCTGTATATCACCAGGAAGTATACCTAGTGTACCTTAACAGGTGGGCTTTAGATCAGGTAAACAATCAATATCTGACTGTTGTTGATAGTTTACCCGAGTACTGCCATGTACCTTGTGATATTCCGGCAAACTTCAGACATCTAATGGAATGTCAATTAAATGGCTTCCACTGCTAGCTTTGTACTATTTGATGCAGTACAAAGCTATAGGAAACATAGATTTGTCCACATCGATCTTAAAGGGGTTCTGTAGGCAGGGGGCTGAGGATAAAAAACGCCACTTACCTGGGGCTTCTATCTGCTCCATGTAGCAGTAATGTCCCACGCCGTCCTCCGATCCGCCGCCGGCACCGGGCAATTATTTGTCTGACATAGCCGAATAATGCGCGCTGCCGTTCACGTCATCGGAAACTTACTGTGCAGGCGCAGTACGAATTTTTCTTGTACTGCGCCTGCGCAGTAAGCTTCCGATGGCGGGGGCAAGCAAGCAGGTTGGGCGGCGTGCCGCACTATCACGGCGGATCGGAGGAGGACGGCGTGGGACATTACTGCTACAGGGGGCTGATAGATGCCCCAGGTAAGTGGCAGTTTTTATCCTCAGCCCTCACCTACAGAACCCCTTTAAAAACAGTAGCTTATCCTGATCACTGACATTGGTTAGATATGCCCTTTAAGGACAACTGAAGTGAGAATAATATGAAGGCTGCAATATCTATTTCATTTTAAACAATACCAGTTGCCTGGCAACCCTGGTGATCTATTTGGCTACAGTAGAGTATGACTCTCACCAGAAACATGCAGCTAATCTTGTCAGATCTGACAATAATGTCAGAAACACCTGGTATGCTGCATGCATATGTTTCTGGCAAGTAATCTGACCAGATTAGCTGCATGCTTGTTTAAGGTGTGTGATTCAGACACTACTGAAGTCAATGAGATCATCAGGACTGTCATGCAATTTGTATTGTTTAAAGGAAATTAATATGACAGCCTCCATATAGCTCTCGCTTCAGGTTCCTTCTAAGCCTTACAAAATACTGGATAGATACTCGGGGGAGATTATATAGATATGTATTCCCTACGGGGAAAAGGCCCCTAAATGCAACTTGGTATATCGCCAATAGGGTGCTAAGGTAAGGCTCAATACTCTAATAAATAAAGAGGTACTGATTCCCAGGCTTGACCAAATCAGTAGGCCAGACCTGGATGGTGTGAATACACCAGCCTACCAATAATCTCCAGAACTGCAGATGGAAAAGGTGCAAAACCAAAGGAAAACACTAAAATATTTTTGAGGTACTTTGATCTACACAAGATAAGCAAGTTTGTATTTTGGTTCATAAATTACCCCTAGTGTGTGCAGAGCTGTAGTGTGTCTGGTATTTTGTGTTCTAGCCCATAGGTACAAAAGTACAAAATCCAACAGGGTGAATGAAAACCTCTATAGGTTACATGACATTAGTGGCCAGTGATGATAGGTGATTTTTTTTTTTTTTTTTTTTTTTTTTTTTTTTTTATAACTTTTAAAGTTCAACCACAAATTACCTGACATTTCTTCCTTATTCTTTAGCATGATATAAATGGGTAATGTAAAGGTGACCACTAACGATGCAATTTACTGAACTATCATTTATGAATAGTTATTCATCTGAACGTTCGGAAATTGACGTTTTAATACACTAGTGGACAAAATTTCCTAACTAATCATAATTTGTGATTAAAAGAAACTCGCTTATAAGAAAATGGATGGTAAAGGCTTATCAAACATCGGGCTTGATTCACTAAACCGTAAAAACTCATATCAAGTAGAGTTGGGCCGAACGGTTCGCCGGCGAACGTGGTTCGCGCGAACTTAGGTGGTTCGCGTGCGGGTACCGCACGCGAACGTTTTGCGGAAGAAGTTCGGTTCGCCCCATAATGCACCTGAGGGTCAACTTTGACCCTCTACATCACAGTCAGCAGGCCCAGTGTAGCCAATTAGGCTACACTAGCCCCTGGAGCCCCACCCCCCTTATATAAGGCAGGCAGCGGCGGCCATTACGGCCACTCGTGTGCCTGCATTAGTGAGAGTAGGGCGAGCTGCTGCAGTCTCTCATATAGGGAAAGATTAGTTAGGCCTAACTTCTTCCTGGCTGCATACCTGTTCTGTTCAGTGAGCCCTCAGCCCACTGCATACCTGTACTGTGATCCTGCCACTGCATACCTGTTCAGTGATCCTGCCACTGCATACCTGTTCTGTGAACCCACCCACCACCACTGCATACCTGTTCAGTGATCCTGCCACTGCATACCTGTTCTGTGAACCCACCCACCACTGCATACCTGTTCAGTGATCCTGCTGCCACTGCATACCTGTTCTGTGAACCCACCCACCACTGCATACCTGTTCAGTGATCCTGCCACTGCATACTTGTTCTGTGAACCCACCCACCACCACTGCATACCTGTTCAGTGATCCTGCCACTGCATACCTGTTCTGTGAACCCACCACTGCATACCTGTTCTGTGAACCCACCCACCACTGCATACCTGTTCTGTGAACCCACCCACCACTGCATACCTGTTCAGTGATCCTGCCACTGCATACTTGTTCTGTGAACCCACCCACCACCACTGCATACCTGTTCAGTGATCCTGCCACTGCATACCTGTTCAGTGATCCTGCCACTACATACCTGTTCAGTGAACCCACCACTGCATACCTGTTCTGTGAACCCACCCACCACTGCATACCTGTTCTGTGAACCCACCCACCACTGCATACCTGTTCAGTGATCCTGCCACTGCATACTTGTTCTGTGAACCCACCCACCACCACTGCATACCTGTTCAGTGATCCTGCCACTGCATACCTGTTCTGTGAACCCACCACTGCATACCTGTTCTGTGAACCCACCCACCACTGCATACCTGTTCAGTGATCCTGCTGCCACTGCATACCTGTTCTGTGAACCCACCCACCACTGCATACCTGTTCAGTGATCCTGCCACTGCATACTTGTTCTGTGAACCCACCCACCACCACTGCATACCTGTTCAGTGATCCTGCCACTGCATACCTGTTCTGTGAACCCACCACTGCATACCTGTTCTGTGAACCCACCCACCACTGCATACCTGTTCAGTGATCCTGCTGCCACTGCATACCTGTTCTGTGAACCCGCCACTGCATACCTGTTCAGTGAACCCGCCACTGCATACCTGTTCTGTTCAGTGGACCCGCCACTGTATACCTGTTTAGTGAACCCGCCACTGCATACCTGTTCTGTTCAGTGGAGTTTGGTGTGTCAGTGTGAAGCAGTACCTTAATTACACTACCTGATTGATGTATACACATGCAAGATGTTTTAAAGCACTTTAGGCCTGTCATTTAGCATTCAATGTGATTTCTGCCCTTAAAACGCTGCTTTTCGTCAAATCCAGATTTTTCCCGGGGACTTTTGGCGTGTATCCCACTCCGCCATGCCCCCCTCCAGGTGTTAGACCCCTTGAAACATCTTTTCCATCACTTTTGTGGCCAGCATAATTATTTTTTTTTTTCAAAGTTCGCATCCCCATTGAAGTCTATTGCGGTTCGCGAACTTTAACGCGAACCGAACCTTCCGCGGAAGTTCGCGAACCCGGTTCGCGAACCTAAAATCGGAGGTTCGGCCCAACTCTAATATCAAGGCCACGCTAGTGTTTTAGTGTTTCCGCACGCAGTCGCAAATTTTCATGTGCAGTCTTTCGCGATTGCATGCCAAAATTCGCGATTGCGCGCAAAAACGCTTGCGTGGCTGTGATATGAGTTATCACGGTTTACTGAATCAAGCCCAACGTGTTAACAGACGTGGTGATGCCAAAACACGTAACAATGCTTTTGGCTGGTTGATCCCAGGCTCTGCCTACCACCTCAACCCCGGTCCCATCTAAATGGACTGCCGCACTGCTGGTCACAGCACGGAGGAGGATAGAGGCACACTGGTCTGAGGGGATGCTTGTTTACACATGACGAGCTTAAGCCCAAGGTGCCTCATCCGAGCTAAGGGGCCTCATCCGAGCTAAGGGGCCTCATCCGAGCTAAGGGGCCTCATCCGAGCTAAGGGGCCTCATCCGAGCTAAGGGGCCTCATCCGAGCTATGGCGCCTTATCCGAATTAAGGTGCCTTATCAGAGTAGCATAGCGAGCGCTACAAACTTATGCCTGCTAATTGGAAATGAGAGCTCCACTTGTCCTGCCCTGAGCCCCTGCGGGTCCAATCACTTTAAAGGACATTATCCCGCAGTTCCCATCCATTAATCTCCGGGAGCGCTTGGGGGGGGAGGGGGGGGAGCGGGAGTGAGCGGCGGCAAGGGACGTAGTAGCTACGTCCCTGCGAGGGGAAGAGGGAATTTGCAGGGACATAGTTACTCGTCCTGGGAGCCACCTTTAGTAGTTGGGGCCTGTTTCCACTATGAGTGATTAGATGCATTTCCCCGCATGCACATTCTTACAGGGAAACAAAGCCTTTTGAAAGCAATAGGCTGCGATCGGATTTGCATGCGGGAAATAAAAACAATTGGACGGCAATCAAGAAACAGAAAAGCACATCACTATGGCTGTGCTTGGCACGGCTAGAGGGAATCAGTTGCGTCTCAAATCACAGCTGTATCGGCATCACGTCTCACAAGACGCATGCCATACACAGTGCAACCTGGCCCTCGCCGTACCAATGCAAACTCCAGAGTATGGTCACATGGGGGAGGAAGCTCTGGTTTTATGTATGTTATAACCATCCCGTATGTTCAGAAGAAAGTTTATTTTTTACCGACCAAAATCCTAGTAAAAAACAAAACAACAAAAAGAGTATATAAAAATGAACTGGAAAGGATGTTTTTTTTCTCTGACAGACAGCAGAGAGACGCTGTAGTCTTTTTGCCCAGAGTTGTGTTGAAAATTGAATGACAATGTCTAGCTTGAGCTAGTTTGAGATTTGTCCTCTTGCCCAGGGGAACTTTAAAATCAAGGCTATTATTTTTGTCATTTTGGCTGCTTCCTCTGTGAAGACTGAGCTGTGAAATCTATTTTAGCAATGACACTTTGTGCAGCTGAAATCAAAATACTCCTGGCAGCTTTGGATATGTTCTTACTTTCCTGCGTTTTATTGTCTTTTTTTTCCACTCCCTGGGAGTTCAGTTTCATGCAGGCTATAGATAGCCTTTGTCTGGTGTCTTTTGTGGTTGGGGATCCTCTAGGCCTGCAGCCAGTGGGCTGGGCTCTGTTGTCAGGATATCTTATAGACTTCAGTCATTCTGTACTTTGTACTGGAATCTCAGATTTACACTGCTCCAAAGTTTGCTCTTGCTGCTGATGTGACAGGAAAGGGAGGGATTTTCAGTCTTGCCTGGAGTGCCGTGCATTGAGTGAGTAAAGAAAAAAGCACATTGATTTTACAAACCGGTGGCACATTAAGAGTGTCTGCAAGCATGAATCACAGCTTGCTGCTCAAGATGGTTTTCTAATTATAAGATGTTCCAGTCCTAACTGCAGGGGGTATATTTACTTCAGTTCTACAAGCTGTATAAGAACTCAGTAGTGCAAGCTTTAAATCCACACTGCAGAATACACTGGAACTTTTGACACCCCTATAATGGCTGCTCTGAGGGCCTTCTCTCCCACCTGTCCTCACCTGCAGGTACAACTGGCTCTGTCACCAGCTGGCATGGTGCTTGTTTACAGGCAACACTGCAGCTGCATGGTGTATTTATACCAGCTGAGTCTTTTAATGCTGGTATAAATAGAAACCGACATCCTCCCCAGCAAAGCTTTCTGCCCAGCTTCCCCCATCTTGCTTGTGTGTCTGCGTCCACTTACATGCCATTCAGTTCTAGCTGCACTTGCTTCATTACATAGTTACATAGTTATTATGGTTGAAAAAAGACATACGTCCATCGAGTTCAACCAGTACAAAGTACAACTCCAGCCCGTCCCCCACATACCCCTGTTGATCCAGAGGAAGGCGAAAAAAAACCCACAAGGCATGGTTCAATTAGCCCCAAAAGGGAAAAATTCCTTCCTGACTCCAGATGGCAATCAGATAAAATCCCTGGATCAACATCATTAGGCATAACCTAGTAATTGTAGCCATGGATGTCTTTCAACGCAAGGGAAGCATCTAAGCCCCCTTTAAATGCTGGTATAGAGTTTGCCATAACAACTTCCTGTGGCAATGCATTCCACATCTTAATCACTCTTACTGTAAAGAACCCTTTCCTAAATAAATGGCTAAAACGTTTTTCCTCCATGCGCAGATCATGTCCTCTAGTCCTTTGAAAAGGCCTAGGGACAAAAAGCTCATCCGCCAAGCTATTATATTGCCCTCTGATGTATTTATACATGTTAATTAGATCCCCTCTAAGGCGTCTTTTCTCTAGACTAATGCTACGTACACACATGCGACAACGATCGTTCGTTGTCAACGACGAACGATCTTTTAATTGACGAAAGAACGACCGAAGTAAAGTTAGTTGTAAAAAGTGTGTAACGATCACATCGTTAGAACGAACGTTACACCACGTAAAAGCACTTAATGCGCCTGCGCATAAAATTGTAAAGTTCCTTGGAGAAAAAGAGAAATGCGCATGTCCAGCCTGGTACGAACGATCGTTTCCAACGATGTACCACTTTTGCTAACGATCGTCGGTGGTAAAAATCCGCCAAGACAGAACTTTGTTTTGTAGCGATTTGCCTCGTTCGTCGTTTGCCTTAATAGTCGTTGGTTCGTTTTTTGTAACGATCGTCGTTGGTAAAGATCGGGGAACGATCGTTACAAACGACTATAGTCGCATGTGTGTACGCACCTTTAATAAACCCAGTTTATCTAACCTTTCTTGATAAGTGAGACCTTCCATCCCACGTATCAATTTTGTAGCTCGTCTCTGCACCTGCTCTAAAACTGCAATATCTTTTTTGTAATGTGGTGCCCAGAACTGAATTCCATATTCCAGATGTGGCCTTACTAGAGAGTTAAACAGGGGCAATATTATACTAGCATCTCGAATTTTTATTTCCCTTTTAATGCATCCCAAAATTTTGTTTGCTTTAGCTGCAGCGGCTTGGCATTGTACGATTATTTAACTTGTTGTCGATGAGTACTCCTAAGTCCTTCTCCAAGTTTGATGTCCCCAACTGTATCCCATTTATTTTGTATGGTGCTAGACCATTGGTACGACCAAAATGCATGACTTTACATTTGTCAACATTGAACTTCATCTGCCATGTATGTGCCCATATAGCCATCCTATCCAGATCCTGTTGCAATATGACACTATCTTCCTGAGAGTTGATGATTCTGCACAATTTTGTATCATCTGCAAAAATAGCAACATTGCTCACTACTGCATCTACTAGGTCATTAATAAATAAATTGAAGAGCACTGGACCCAGTACAGACCCCTGTGGGACCCCACTGCTAACAGTCTCCCATTTTGAGTACGATCCATTCAGGGGCAAACGCAGGATTTTTAAGGGGGGGGGGGGGTTCCTGAAAGGTCCAGAAGCACGTATGTCCCCGAGTGCTTCCGAACACAGGTGGCTCCATACTGCCCATGCACAAAAGTGTGCTGGCGTATTACGGAGCTGCCTATCTTTGGAAGTACTCAAGGACACGAGTGTTTCTGAGGGCTTCTGGTAGCAGCAAATGTGAACGGGGTACAGCGCTGGAACAACTCCCCAAGAGAGGAACAGGAGATAGACTTAGTTTGGACAACTCAGTGGAATATGCTACATAGTGTCACATAGCGCAAGCGATACCCATATGATGCAGGGATATATGCATCTGCAGAAGATGGCGGCGCTATATAAATACTAAATAATAATATTTTGCCTCACCAGGATTGCACTTTTATTTAGCTTTCCTGTATGACAAGAACACACAGCCAGCTCTAGGGGAAGAGGGAAACAAAGGTGAATGAAGGAGGCTGGTGCACACCAAGAGTGCTTCTGTGCGTTTTTCAAATCAACAGTGATTTGAAAAGCGCTTGGCTAATGTTACCCTATGTGGGTGTTCCCACAGCAGCGTTGTGATTTTTTCAAAATCGCAGGTATACTGCATGTAGCATGTTTTTGAGCAATTCATTCAAAAATCGCTCTGAAAATCACTTCACAAAATCACACTCACAAATTGCTAGCAATTGCTATTGTCATTTTGGCGTGCACTAGCCCAGAGAGAGGAGTGGAGAAATTGAGAATAGCCTGAGATGGAGCAGAGAACTTATCTGTATTGCAGTCCCACATCACACAGGCTACTTGCCTGTAATCGGACTCCTGTCCCTGTCAGTCTCTCACACAAGTCAGAAAGAAGCCCTCCTGGAGTCAAGGGACTGTCAAAAACGTTTCAGCTTGTTAAACACCTTACCCACACATGCAGTCATTATAACAATGGGGAGAGACCAGGCAGATGTTTGCCCACAGACCCTGAGTCCAGGCAAGCTCTGCATCATGCTGTGCATATTTACCAGCTTGCCTGCACTCTAATTTCATCATGTCTGACACTTCTGTGCTGTGGAGAGTCCAGGACTCCATAATCAACATTCTCTCACTGCAGGCTGCATCTTCTTGTGAGGGAAGCTGGGCTGCCTCTCTCATTCTATTAGCTGGAGGGAGGCACCAGAAGTTAGAAGGGAGGGAGAATGAGGCTGTTTATATTATGCGGGCTTCCCTGGCTGAATACACAGCTCAGTGCAGGGGGGAGGTTCCAGACACCCGGAATAGCCCCCTCAGTTCGCCAGTGCCATTGACCACAACTCTTTGTTTTCTGTCCATTAGCCAGTTCCCTATCCATGCACACAAACTTTTCCCCAGTCCTTGCATCCTCAACTTTTGCAACAGACTTCTGTGGGGAACAGTGTCGAAGGCCTTTGCAAAGTCCAAGTATATCACATCTACAGCATTCCCAATATCCATATTAGCATTCACTACCTCATAAAAGCTGAGCATGTTAGTCAAACAGGACCTGTCTTTAGTAAACCCATGTTGATGCTGAGAAATAAGATTATTTTCTACTATGAAGTCATTTAATGCAGCGACTAGGGCAGCCTAGATATTGCCAGAATGATGAACTGGAGGCTGACGTGAGGACCATGCAATCCTGTAGAGCTGCTGCCAGAGGGAGTAACCAATAGAAAACTAGGCCAAGGCCCAGCCTAGGCTGTAGTGCTTGAAAAAGACTAGTTCTCTAATATGCCCCTCCCTCTTTCCCCATTCCCTTGAACCTGCACCCACCCTGCCTGAACTTGCAGGTCCTATATGAATAGTGGTCCAAGGAAACCAGGAGTTTGAAGAATTGTTCCCTATGTTATTGTTCTCTGCCTTGGCTGCTGAGCATACAGTATATCAGGTATAAGGAAGAATGGCTCTCTATTGAAATGAATAGAGATTCTGCCTGCTTTCAGCTTAACAGCAACCACCTAGTGACAGGCTGGAGCACTGGACCTGAACAAACTTAGTCCTTGCTTTTCGGATCTCTTGGCCCCTGGTGGGCATTCATGAGACTGAGGGGCCTTTTGGATAACTGTAGTTTATCATTACAGTTATTGTGTAAGAGCTGAGTGATTTTCGGCTTGTTTAAAATCAAGCCATGGTGTGCATATTGATTCCTGACTATTGCTAAATTTGCTTCATCTTAGCACAGTAACCACATACATGTAAAAAAGGTGCCGGTATTAACAATATTCTACTAGTTAATTAGGATAGTACAATATTGTTAATCTTCACTGATATTTTAGTATGACCTAAGCATATTCTCACAGAGTCCTCCTGTTTGATGCCTATCACTAACCGATCCCCCTTACCACTGGCTAACCCTAAACACCCCCTATTGGTGCTTAACTATAGGACTTCCCCTTCCGCTGCCTAACCCTAAATACCTTGCAGTGGTGTCTAACCTTAGGACCCCCCTACTGCTGCCTAACCCTAAATACCCTTTAGTTGTGCCTAACCTTAGTATCTGCTGATAGTGGTACAGTGGCTAGAGTCTTTGAATCTTAACCGGAAACCCCATCTATCTTCATAAAGTTTGTATGTGCTTTCTGTCTTTGTTTGGGTTTCCTCTCTTTGGTTTCTTTGAAGATTGCAAGCTTGCTAAAGGGGCAGTTATATAACTGTTCACACTTTCAAACAGAGGGGAACAGGAGGGGGAGCGCAACACACATTCCCGACAGACACTATGCTGTTTATGTTCACAGAATACATGCAAACCTATGAGAACGTGCTCACCAGGCCGTTTTCCCCCTCTGTTCCAGATGTACTCACTTGTCTTATGTGTCTTCCCCCGCTATTGTGGTCCTCTACTGCTGTTGGGCTTGGGAACAAGCGTATATAGCTCCGAGCCCTGGCAGAAGCATAGGGTTCCCATTGCAAAATACCAATGAAAATCCTCTCTAGCACCAGGGAGTATTCTCATTGGTCCACCATGAACCAGTGAGAATTATTTCTGGTGCCGAAGAGGATTCCCATTGATGTTTTGCAATCCAATGGGAACCCTATGCTTCTGTTGAGGCTCTGAACTATATACCATGCTTGTCCCAGAGCCTAGCAGCGGTGGAGGACCTGGTTGGC
Organism: Hyperolius riggenbachi; assembly: GCF_040937935.1. NCBI lineage: Eukaryota > Metazoa > Chordata > Amphibia > Anura > Hyperoliidae > Hyperolius > Hyperolius riggenbachi. Next base: position 109,695,590 of record NC_090651.1, read on the forward strand.
ATCAGCGTCGAACTGGATGCACAACGGTGGTGGGTGTGAACATCTCAGAAGGCGATAGGGCACAGCGTATCCTGTTTTCATCTGGCGTAGTGTGGACATAGCCTTAGTAAAAAATGCAGGGCTGTGGAGTTGGTACAAAAATCATCTGACTCCTACTCCTCAATTTATGAAACCACCAACTCCAAATCCAGGTACCCAAAATTGCTTTGACTCCGACTCCTCGACTGACTCCTCGACTGACTCCTTAGTCTAATACTTACCAGAGCAGTGGATTTTGTACAAAAATTATCCGACTCAGACTCCCTAGTTTGTGAAACCTCCAACTCCGACTCCAGGTACCCAAAATTTGGTCCGACTCCTCGACTCCAACTACAAATCCAACTCCACAGCCCTGAAAAAATGTAGAAAAAATTCCAAAAGTGTAGCTGTCTGCCTTTTTTTTTTTTTTTTTTTATTTTTTTTTTTTAGGTTTTTCTAAAAGCCTCAAATTGGCATTCCATTATTTACAGTGCTATCTTCTCCTGTGTGCTCTTGAGATGTCATAACCATCTGTAAAATATTTCTGGGCTGCTGTTATCTGCATGTCTCCCAGTGACCTCACTGACCCACTTACTAATAGCTGAATGCTTTTAGTGCTGCAGAAACACTTTACCAGCACATCTTTCCAGTACTTCTGTGTGAGCTTTTATTCTGCTTTGCTCTATACATTGCTAAGTAGATTAAAGGGGGAAAACAATCCGTATAGTTTTACTTATGTGACTTATAAGGATGTATCATTCTCAGGTGCTCATAACATGTGCTCATAACGTGCTTAGCAACCCCTTTTTGAGACTGAAGTGTATGCTATTAAACAGCTCGGCTTGGCTAGAGCACTTTTGTTTTATGAACTCCACTGTCTGCAGACGAATAGACCATAATGGACAATTCCAAGCAAACTTGATTGACTGAAGTTCAAGGCTGCAGATGGTTACAGAGACTTAACTCATAAAATATTTGTATGCATCTATATAGCGTTGGCATCTTCTGCAGAGCACATTGCTATGTCATTAGGAGTGCACAATCTAATCCCTTGCCCATATGCAGTATGGATCGTCATTGGAAGCACTTGGAGTTGCGGCTACTTCTGAAGGTTCCCAAGGGAAAACGGAGACCCAACTGGTTGCATAACTGCAACTGGGGGTGGGCAAAACCTCTGGAATGGACTAAGGACCTGGAAGGCTCTATAGTATGGTATAATATGCCGAGGCAATTGGCTTACTGACATTCAAATCCCTGCACAATCTGGGCTTTGGATACCTGAAGGATTTGTTGCAACTGCATTACCCTCCCCAATCTTAGATTAAAAGGATCTAATAACTTGGTCACCCCCATAGTCCACCTCAAAACCTTTGGAGACAGAAACTTCTGTCATGCTGCCCCTACACTTTAGAACTCCTTGCCACACCCAATCAGGACATCTGCATTTCTGAATCCCAAACAGAAAAGCCACCTGTTTAGTCTGGCTTTTATCAACACCTGACTATTTCCTCTGTAACGCAGTCCAGCCTGCAAAAATGCATTGATCTGAGACATCTCTATGCCCTTTGAGTTCCCTGGGAGAAGAGCGCTTTGGTCCTGACAGTTTGCTGCATGTGAACCTCATTGCATTGTGGGAAATAACTGCCTTTTCCCACTGCCAAGCAAGGGATATCTCCCTCTATGCATAGAACTCTCAGTAACAATTATTCTATTGACATCACCTGGCAGGATTAAAGCTGTTTCCACCTGTGATACATTTCAGAATGTAAATATGGGAGAGGAAATATTTTACAATGTGCAATCACTGACTAAAAAAATAAATCTATAAATGAATGCAGTATTGTAACAAATCAGCAATTGTATGCATTAAACTATTTTCCCTACAGTTTAAGTATCATTGCCATGTTTGTGGAAAAGGGAAATTCAAGCTTACTCATTGTTTTGCAAATTGTTAGCTGGCTGTAAATGTAAATGCACATACATTTTTAATAACATTATAGCTAAAGTGAAATGTCTCTTCAATGTAGATTGCAGTATGTGCAATTGCTATTTTATTAATCTGGCACGCTTACTACAGGCTTTGTTTGTTTTTTTTAATTATTATACTGATTATGAGTACATAAGACAAGTTTTGCCTGCTGCAATTTTCAGCCTTGTCTTGTAAAGCAATGTGCAATGATATAAGATACATATCCCTTTTATAGGATTTGGCCACAGTTCTTCTTGTTACAGTACATATAAGCAATGGAAATACTCTTCACCTTTGTAAACATTCTTTAGAAAGAATCCTAGTAAAATGCTGTTAGTACAGCAAATGAAATTCTATATTTCACCAGAAGGTGGAGCTGGAGTCCAGTTTTGAAATTAGAACTAAAGGTGCTTATAGAAATGGTTCTTTTTTTGCCATACTTAAAGTAATTGGCAACCTGTAAAAAAAAAAAAAAAATTCAAACAGATACTTACCTTGGGAGAGGGAAGGCTCTGGGTCCTATAGAGCCTCCCCACTCTTCTTACGGATCCCTTGTTCCAGTGCTGGCTCCACCGGTAGCAGTATGCGACCAAATTGGTCAAATACGGCTTTGCACCACCGAAGGAGACTTCAGAAGTTTTCAGGAGCCCGAGTGCTCCCCAAGATGGGCAGCTTCGTACTGCGCCTGCATGAGCACACTCTCTCGCGCACTCACGCAGGCGCAGTACAGAGCCGTCCGTCTTGGGGAGCACTCGACTCCCAAAGACTTCAGAAGCCTCCTCCAGCAGGGTACTCAAACGTGGTACCCAGCGCTGCAAGGAGGGGACCGAGAGAGGAGCGGGGAGACTCTATAGAACTAAGAGCCTTCCCTCTCCTTAGGTAAGTATCTGTTTTTTTGTTTTTACAAGTTCCCATTATCTTTAAAACAAACTCCAGTTAATATCACATATTCATCGGGTCCTCTTCTCCTATAATCATCAGTTATAAGCATCTGCTCTTCTGCAATAATCATCAGTAATCTGCCGTGGCTTCTTTATTGTAAATTATATTGTAGCCCCTCCTAGGGCTGTGTGTCCGCCAACCTCATCTCATCCTGCTTCATCAGGCAAAGTTGGGAGCACAAATGAGTATATCTCAGTAGTATACCTGGCGCCAGGTGTACTTTTCTGTGCTCCCAGTTTTGCCTGATGAAGTGGGCTGAGTCCTGTGAAATGCGCTGAAACATGCTGTAAGAATTGAACTTTTTTTTTTTTTTTTTTTTTTTTTTGATAATTACCTTTTTTGAGTGTTACATTGTCAACACTCAAAAAAGGTAATTATCAAAATTACCGGCATCATTTCCCAGAGAGGTAAGACCCAGAGAGGTAAGACCACCGCAACCTCTCATTTCAGTATTTTAAGTTGTGTTATCCCCTGTTGGCTCCTCTGTTCTTGTACCAGTGAGTTTTGTAGCCACACTTGGTGGAGGGTTGTGACCCATCCCTCTAGAGAGCGACTTTTTAACCCAAGTGGGGTCGAGTTTACTCTTCTCATCGGCTAATTCAGTGGTTGCTTTTGTTGTACTTCTAAGTATAATGCCTGAGATACACTGTGAGCGCTTTTCTCTGACCATCAGCGCTTTCTGAGCGGTTTAAACAAAAAAACCTACTCCCATTGACTTGCATTAAAATCGCGGTAAAATCGCTGCGATTCTTTAAAAAATCAGCGCTGATGATCAGAAAAGCGCTCACACTGTGTCTCAGGCCTTAGATCTACTTCACTACTTTATTTCTCATCACAATGTTCTCCCCAGGCTCTTTTTATCCAGGTGCTTCACCCGGCTAGTTTTGGTGAGCACCCGGCTGTCTTCGACTCACCTCCTCCTCTGCTGTAAGCAGAATTGTGCAGAGAAGCGCGGCCCTGTATTCTCTCATCTCACCCCACTCGGCTACGTTTTAATGCCACTCGGCTACTTTTTCATGCCACCCGGGTGGAAAAAATTTCTGGGGAGATCACTGCATCACATTTACATACTACACTATAGGCTCTTGGTGTTTACAGATTGTGTGTTTTCTCTGATATGCATCATGGCCTGAACATTAAGGACCCTTTTCTACTGGCCATGTTTGTGATTGCATTTTCATATCGCTGCAAACTGCAGAACGCGAGGGTAATACGATTAACATGTTAATTGCGGTAATGGTTAAGGGCTCTGCCTCTGGCACAAGAGACCGGGGTTCGAATGTCGGCTCAGTTCAGTAAGCCAACACCTATTCAGTAAGGAGTAATTGGGCCAAACTCCCTAACACTGCTACTGGCTACTGAGCGCACCCTAGTGGCTGCAGCTCATGCGCTTTTGTGTCAGCCAGGAGAAAAGCGCAATATAAATGTTATTTGTCTTCTTTTTTTCCACACCTGTCTTTCGTTTTTTTGCCAGTCGCTAAAACACTGCATGCTGCATATTCTGTGTGATTGGCCTGCGTTAGGTTTTTCAATACCCTTTGCGAGTTGCAGCTAAAAGCTCTTGGTTTTATGGTGAAAATGTTGAATGGCAGTGCAGCTTGTTTGTGATACTGATTTTGATTTCCAGTGTATAAGGGCCCTTCGTTTGCTATTAAAGCGGATCCGAGATGAAAAACGAACTATAACAAGTAACTTGTCTATATAACTTATCTAAAGTTTAGATAGTTTACACAGCAAATCTAGCTGCAAACAGCATTAATAGAATAAGAATATTTCTTCCTGTGATACAATGACAGCAGCCATGTTGTTTGTAAACATTACACAGAGGCAGGCTTATCTGCATCTTGAGCAAAGAAAACTAATCCTCCCTCCTCCCCTCTGCCTCTGAAATCTCTGGCTAGTAATACCTCCTGCCCAGACTGAGCTCCCATGAGCCCTTGCTACTGTATGAAAGTGCCTTGGCTCTCTGAAAACCTGTGGGAGTGGCTTATTTAGTTTATAGGGAATTAGAGCATTAAAACAAAAACAAAAAAGTATTTGGCTTGAGGAATGCCCAATAAACAATAGGAAAGGAACACAGTTACGCAATGAGTAAAAGTTCATCTCGGATCCTTAAACAGTACAAGAATGGAAAACAATATTGTTACAGGTTATGCACAGTTTATTGCACAAGCATATTGCTGTTAGACTGAATTTGCAGTGCTCAGACTAGGAAATGATTGACTCGCCTGGATGTACAAACAGCAATGTTTGTTATGCTAGTGGAGACAGCTTAATTTTTCTCTGGCAGCGTTTTAATGCTTTCATCCACTTCTGGAACAACAGCCTAAATGAGGATATTGGTCATTTTGCATTCAGGCTGGCACATAGTTAACCAAAATCAATTCCCACTAAAACAGTGTACTTATTTGGCTATGATAAGCAAATGCTCAGCTGCTCCATAAAGAATGTTCTCTGCCCTAAATGTTTGTTTTGCACATTGTAAATCTTTACTTTGTTCAGTGAAATTGTTGTAGCTGCTGAATTTACGTAGATAAAGATATCATAGTGTTGCAGCGGTCTTCCATCGGGCATGGAAGGATCAGATGATGCCCATATTTCTTCTGGAGTCTTGGCACAGCTGTCTGGCATGACGCTGTGGGTTGGGTACTTGCACAGAGGGCATTGCCACGCTAGCATCAATAGGTTTGCATGCAGAAGTGTAACTAGTCCCAGTGACCTGTAGTATAGTGCCACTCTCTTAAGGAACCTACAGTTTTCTTTTCCACATCAGACAGAAGCAAAACGAATTGTGCATCAGTTCAGGAAAATGGGTGTGAAATGAAAAATCATTCCCTTAACACCCACGGCAAATTCATTACAGCCACCTTCTGCCGCCCCCAAGGCTAAGCAAAGTAAGCATACCAATTGGAGTTTACAATACACTTGCAGTGCTGAGCTAAACAGGAATTATCTTGGTTGCATTCACATGTATACATTACCTAAAGGTTGCCTTATTAAGCTGCAAATACATGCAAGAACGTATCATCCGCTGTACATTGGACATGTATAAATATAGTCCGGCGCAGGATGCTATTGCAGACGGGAACCCTAACAAGAATACGTGCGGCCAGGGCTGCGCAGGCTCAGTTGCCCGCCGACTCCCAGTTGGCAGAAACGAAACTAAGCTGCAGCAAGGGAATGGTGGATCGGTTCGGACCGGCGCAGGCACGGGGGCTGGTAGAAGCCAGAGGTAAGTGAAACATATTATTTTTTTTTATTTTTTTTTTTAGTTGGCTTAGGTATTCCTTTAAAACTTCTCTCCAACCGCTCCACGCCAATTGGCGTGAAGTTCTGGGGTTGGGTTTTTCAGGAGATCGCGTGCGCCGATGCGCTAGACAGCAGTTTCGCCGTCTAACAGTCTCCGAGGAGCGATCGCCGCTGGGAGACTGTTAGAGGGCGAAACCACCGTCTATTTACATTGTACAGCGGTGCGATCTACAGCAGCGCTGTACTGGTGACAGCCGTGTGTCAAAGCTGTCCCCCTGGGAGGCACAGGAGCGATCGGCTGACATAGGCTGATGCCGCAGGGTCACTCTTTGGACAGGGAGCAGTACAGCCAGGGGGCGAGCGGATGTGCGCGCATGGCCGGTGTGCACATGCGCTGGAAGGTGGCGGTGACGGACGTACCCTGTTTTTAAACGGGCTAAGGTCACTAGTATACTATAATTGCCTTTATTATATTATCACTGGGGGCAGTTGCTGCCTTGCCATACATTTCATGTTTTTTTGCTAACCAGATGTTGCATGTTGTTTCTTCATGACTGCCCTCAGCTGCAGTAACTTAAAGCTACGCCTCTATATACTGTCACATTGGATAAACATTTAAAGGGAACCCTAAAGCAAGCTAAAAAAATCAGTTTAACTTACCTGGTGCTTCTACCAGCCCTCTGCAGCTGCTCTGTGCCCGCAAAGTCACCGAGTGATTCTCCAGTCCCCTGCAACGCACCTCTTTCAGCTGGGTGATGAAGCGACTAGATAGCCAATGCACTTCTCGGACAAATCTAGGGCTGTGGAGTCAGGGTGGAGGAGTCGGTGCAGTTTTGGGTACCTGGAGTCGGTGGTTTCAATAAATGTCGGAGTCGGATGAGTTTTGAACCAAATCCATAGCCTTTGTAAAAATTAGACTAAGGAGTCGGAGTCGAGGAGTCGGAACAATTTTGAGTACCTGGAGTCAGTGGTTTCATAAACTGAGGAGTTGGAGGATTTCTGTACCAACTCCACAGCCCTGGCCAAATCTGTGCACGGCGATGGGAGCATACTGCACATGCACAATAGAGCTTTTCCATACTTTGCATGTCCAGAGTCCCATTCATGATAGAGGGATCAGGAGGCTTGTTGACCGGGGCAAAGCATCCAGAAGAAAGAGGGGCGCTGCGGGTGACAGGTACATCGCAAAGTGACGACTAGGACACAGGACGGCTGCAGGGGCTGGTAAAAAAACCCCAGGTAAATTAAACTTTTTTTTTTATTTATTTATTTATTTTTTGCTTTAGGTTCTGTACTATTCACTATGCACCAGCATATTTTGTGTCTGCTGTGGAGCATTGATAAACTTGAAAATTGCACCTAACATGCTGACAGAGTGATCATCCTAAGTAATGGTGTGATATGCGCTATGATATGCTGTGTGGTACCCACCTCTCACCTGCCTTCCAAGGTTAAAAAAAAGATCTTTTGAATCAACTGCATGCCAGAAAACTTTGTAGGGAGTACAAAAAGACTCCTACCGCACAGGAAGTCACATACACAAAATAAATTAAAATAAATTATCTTTACCAACTGAATGACCCGGACAGTGTCCCCTTCTCTTGTGAGCTAAAAGTAAAATCAGTGCATTTTCATAAACATCTATTCAGCACAACACATGCACTTAGACTAATAATATAATATAATGGAATATACGGTGTAAGAATGCTGTTTCTTAGCGGGACCGTGTTTCATAGCTGTGCCCCTTTAAGTCCAGATTCACTGCGGAATCCCTGGACTATCTTTTGACACCTTAATTTGTACTGTGCTGACATATTCTCTCTGCCTCTTTCACCAGCTGGCTGTATAAATGTTTCAACAAGTCTTTAATTTAATGACAAAAAAATAACTGGTGTGTAAAAAGATGTAGCTTGCAAGTTCCAGAACATTGTATTCTGGTGGCGATGGGCATGTTGCAGATGTGAAGTATAAAGGATGACAGGGCTCTGCAGGTGCCATCCATAAGAAACCAGCTGGGATGTGTGCATTCCTGGTTACAAAATAAATGTATGCTTTTTATTTAGGTCCTTAGGATGTTAATCGTCCTTGTGATTTTCAGGACAAAATATGGTACATATGGATTTAAAGAGACACTGAAGCGAAAAAAAATATATGATATAATGAATTGGTTGTGTACTATGAATAATTACTAGAAGATTAGCAGCAAAGAAAATATTCTCATATTTTTATTTTCAGGTAAATAGTGTTTTTTCTTGCATTGCATCACTCTATAATATGTGCAGATTACACAACACTCAGCATTCAAAATGAGTCTAAAGGTGCGTACACACGCCGGACTGGAGGCAACGACGGCTCCGTCGTTACCTCCCACTGGGGGGCGTGCCAACGACAGTCTGGCGTGTGTACGCACTGTCGGCGGACTGATACGGCTGCTTCTGAGCGATCCGCCGGGCGGATCGCTCAGAAGCAGCCGTATCAGTCCGCCAACAGTGCGTACACACGCCAGACTGTCGTTGGCACGCCCCCCAGTGGGAGGTAACGAGGGACCCGTCGTTGCCTCCAGTCCGGCGTGTGTACGCACCTTTTCAGAGCAGTCTGTGAAGTAATGAACTCTCCTCTAGCAGAGGAAAAGTAAACAGTTCAATTACAATTGAGATAATAAAAGTCAGATAACAGCCCTCTCCACGACTAAGTTAGTCGGAGAGCTTAATAGCTTTTTTGCATAGAGATAACAACTGGAGTTTCTCAACTCTTCCTCTACTGGAAACAATTAGACTGATGTATCTGATCTTAATGTTTTTTTTCTTAGCTGTACTACACATACAAATCATAATATCATCATTTTTTTTTTCGCTTCAGTGTCTCTTTAAGAAGAGCAAGCCCCTATTACCCTCAGTTCTTCAAGTTAAAGAACAACAAATTAACAAAGAAGTTGCCAACGATTTTAACACATGAGCTACAAATCCCAGAAGCACACTGAATTTACTACAAGCCTGAAAGGACACCAGAGGTGAAAATAAACTAGTGAAATAAAGAAATGTATCTATCCTGCTTCTCCTAAAAATGGCTTTTAAAGATATATGGGCAGCACGGTGGCGTAGAGGTTAGCTCTCTCGCCTTGCAGCGCTGGATCCCCGGTTCGAATCCCAGCCAGGGCACTATCTGCAAATAGTTTGTATGTTCTCTCCGTGTCTGCGTGGGTTTTCTCCGGGCACTCCGGTTTCCTCCCACATTCCAAAAACATACGGATAAGTTAATTGGCTCCCCCTAAAAATTGGCCCTAGACCACAGTACTTACACTATATAATATAGACATATGGCAATGGTAGGGATTAGATTGTGAGCTCCTTTGAGGGACAGATAGTGACAAGATATATAAATATATATACATTGTACAGTGCTGCGTAATATGTCGGCGCTATATAAATACTAAATAATAATAATATTCCACAGTCTTATTTTATATTTAAATCTACTTTTTACGTTTTTACTGTTTTATTGTTTTTGCTCATTGAAGTATGCCAGAGCTAAAATCTATGAACTATTGACCCTTTTTATCTCTTTCCTGCTCTCAGAAGCCATTTTCTGCTTGGAAAGTGTTTTAAAGTTGTAATTTCTTACCAGTGAGGGTCACACTGTATTCTGACCCAGTCCTGGCTCAGACAGGAACTGCCAGTTACGGTACATACCTGATGTTTAACTCTTTCATACAGAGAAAGGAAAAAAAGGAACACAGCATAGTTGTTTGTGTGCTAGGCACTGTACATACATGTCTATCTCATCATGTCACATGTCACCTCGGGTATCCTTTAAGTCTATATAGGGTCACCATTCTCTGTAGCGGTGCAACAGGCTACTGGATGAGCAAGTCCCCACAGTCTTTTGTAACCCAATGTGGATCCCCATGCATCTGCCTGGCAGCAATCTGTTTCCTGGGACCAAGCAGAGGAGTCCGCAACAGCAGAACTGGGGGATATGTGGGTATCAAAGTGGACGCGACGACCAGCCTTGTGAGAATGGACACTGTCCGTTCTCATAGGATTGCGTTCATGCACCCAGCCATTCCGGAAAAATGCTGCAAGTTCGGACTCTGCGTTCCGTTTATTACACCAGCTGTGGAGTCAGTATGAAGATCATCCGACTCCCCAGTTTATGAAACCACCGACTCCAGGTACCCAAAATTACTTTGACTCCTTTGTCTACTTATTAGGGCTGTGGAGTTGGTACAAAAATCATCCGACACCCGTCTCCTTGGTTTATTGAAACCAAAAACTCCAGCTTCAGATACCCAAAATTGCTCCCACTCCTTGACTCCAACGCCACAGTCCTGCGGAAAAATGTTCTAATTTTTTTCAACAAGTGGAATCGGATCCTTTATTTAACAATAGGATCCGCTTCCTGCACTGAACGGAGCTTGCAAAATGGGTCCTTTTAAAATGCGTCAGATGTAGAGACTCTGTAACAAAAAAAGTTTCCCTGGGGGGTACTCACCTCGGGAGGGGGAAGCCTTAGGGTCCCAATGAGGCTTCCCCCTCCCCTGTACCTACAAGCAATCCAGCGCTGGCTCCCCCGAAGTCTCTGACAATCCAGGCTCGACAAGCCTGACTAGCTACCTTTATTTACCTTCCCTGGCTCCAGCGGGGGCGCTGTTGCTGCTCTCAGCATGGAATTAGGCGGAAATAGCCGATCTCTGTGGGGTCCGCTCTACTGAGCAGGCACAGGAGACTTGCGCCTGTGCAGTAGAGCGGCCCAACATCGATTGGCTATTTCCGCCTATCTCCGAGCGGAGAGCCGATACTGCGCCTGCGCTGGAGCCGAGAAGGTAAATATTTATATCCCTGCTGTTCCGGGAGCTTTTTTCGCTTGCCACCATGGGACACAGGAGGACGGGGGAAGCCTCGATATGATCCGGAGGCTTCCCCTTCCCCCACCCGAGGTGAGTACCCCCCCAAGGGAACTTTTGCTCGTTACAGGTTTTCTTTAAGGAGAAAAAGGGTGGGGCTTTCCTACCTTTTCAGATTAAACCATCAGTACTGCATCTGAGCATCCTTATTGTTACTCCCCACTACTTACATCCTTTCAGGGGGCCTCCACAGGCGTACGTCTTGTCCAGCCGCCGGTTAGTTGGGTGCAGGGCAAGCCGCATGACGCTCTCCCTGCTGCCGCTAAACTTCCCGAAGGTGTTAAATATTATTCCCCCTCTAAGTTATAGCAATTCGGAGGGAGATGTAATTCGAGGTTTGGCGATGTCCAGATCCCCAAATTACTCTTGTGCGGGGCGCTCACCATAGCACTAGTGCTATGACAGCACCCAGCTTTGGCGCTGAGTGCTGTGCGCCAAGTTACCTGCTTCGCTCCATAGCTCCCCTCTTCTGAGTGCCTCACCCACAGCCTGAGTACAACAGGAAGGAGTAGGAGCATTGTCAATTGGAATAAAGACAAGGACCCCTGTCACATGGGACAGGGGGTCACTGTTAAATTGGGAACCTGCGGACAGAGCCATTAACCTCCCTGGCGGTTAATTTTCTTTGCCAAATAGGCAAAAATCCTTTTTTTTTTGTTTTTAATTTTTTTTTTTTGTTTCATGTAAAGCTACCAGAGTGGTAGCTACATGAAACACCACTAGAGGGCGCATGTGTCCCTCTAGTGCGATCGTCGCCGGCATCAATAGCAAACAGGGGAACGTGTATATAACACGCTCCCCTGTTTGGCTTCTCCTGTTGCCATGGCGACGATCGGAATGACGCCATGGACGTCAGCCGACGTCCTGACGTCGGACGCCTGCCCGGAACTCATTGGTCTGGGCAGCGCAGGGCTCTGGCGGGGGGGGGCCCTCTTCTGCCGCTGCGTGCGGGCGATCGCCGCAGAGCGGCAGCGATCAAGCTGTACGCGCGGCTAGCAAAATGCTAGCTGCGCGTACAGCACTTTAAATGGCCCAAATCGCCCCGCCAGGGGCTGAGATATCTTCCTGCGCGGCATAGCCTGGGCTTACCGCCAGGAAGGTTAAGGTCCACATTTATGGGATCCCCTCTGCAGAGCAGTAAAGCCAGATTTGTTAACAGTCGATAAATGTTTTCTGTGGTGCAAACTAGACTACACTAGTAAGCATTTAGCAGTAAGCATACCAACCAGGTCAACATCTGCAAGGAGTTTGTATGTTGTATCTGTGTCTGCATGGGTTTCCCCCGGACATTCTGGTTTCCTCCCACATCCCAAAAACATACAGATAAGTTAATTGGCATCCCCACTAACTTGGCCCTAGACTATTATACATGCACTACACGATACATACATAGACATATTATTATGGTAGGGATTGTGAGCCCCTCTGGGTAGCAAGACAATATACTTTGTACAGCACTGTGTAATATGTCAGTGCTATATACTTGAATAAATAAATAAAAATGTACATTGTAGATTTATGCACGTTTATAGAGCTTCAGTACATTACCCAGCACTTTTTATTCTCACACATTCAGCTAGGAGTGTGCATGCCTGGAGCTTTGCCCTTTCATCTAGTCCACCCCCAGACAGAGGATATCCCTGCAATGACCAGATATCAAATCATTTTTCTTTTCCTTGCCACTTTCTTTATGTCATTCAATTGTAAAAGGTCCAGTTTTATTTCTGTGGGTTGTAATGGACTGTCTGTACACATAAACACCAGCAGGGGTTGTTGTTGCACTTCGTGTGCTTACAATACTCAGCTTTTTCCAATCTGAACGGTTTCTTATGTGGGAGCAATATCCTTATCAGCTTCTTCTAAACCATGTAATGGCAATCTCCATGGCAGTACTACAAGCCCCAGCATGCTTTAACCTCCATAGCATACAGTGGCTCTCATGATAAATAAGCTGGGCATGCTGGGTTAGCTAAGCTTTCAGGTGAATGTAGCTTGATTTGTTTCATGACCGTGATTGAAGGAAATAATATTTAAATGTAATAGTGATTCAAACTCAACTGATGCCAGAAATGTCAAGAGGATGCTAGGCAACCAGTATTGTGTAAAAGGAAATAAATATGGCATCCTCCATTTCCCTTTCACTTTTATCAAAAATTGTAAACAATAGTGGAGCAGTAGCTAGGTCATATTGTATTTTCTGTATATAATGTTGTGCGTGTAATATGGTCAAAGCTTCTTCTTTTTCTTTTCTTTTTTTTGGAGGGGGTGGTGGTTCCTATTTAAAGGGAATGTTGAGCTAAAAGTTTAGTGACCAGTTACTTACCTGGGTCTTCTTCCTACCCCGAAGTCTTCGTGGTCACTTGCTGTCATTTTGCGCTGCACTGTACCCTGACGTCCCACTCCGTAAGCTGGGCGACAGTCACTGCCTATGGTGACACAGGTTGCGTGCCATCTTATTCACGCATCCGTGGCCAGAAGCATTCTGTTCAGTAGCATTTTTTTACCGACTGTGCAAGCGCAGATCACTGCCAACTGCAGGAGGGCGATGGAGGAAATGCGCATGCAGTGTATGGAGGGGGACAGTAGAGGAACAGAGTAGTGCAGAATGACTGGGCAAGGGACCTGGAAGACTTCTGGGGGGGGGTGAAAGAAGCCCCAGGTAAGTAACTGGGCACTATCATTTTTGCTTAAAACTTCCTTCAAGTGGAAAAGGGTCCTCTCACAGAGCTAGCTGCAATACAGCAATGGGTGAGTTGTTCTCCCCAGGCTTACGGCGACCGTTTGGTGAGACTCTATGCATGCAATAGCTTGTTTTCATGTGCACACTCTCTCCTCGCTATGATGCCCTCTAGTGGCTCCTGTCATCACAAGCGGCACTGCAGGGATCATAGTAAAGAAAGCGTGCAGCTACCAAGCTACAGAGGAATGCTCGTGACACGAGGCGCCGCAGGAGATTTGGGCTCAGCCGGCGCCACCATAGGCCGTAATAGGATTTACGGCTATGGCAGCGCTCAGTGAGTGAGTCAAAAGGCAGAGCACAAATTACTCTAAAAACACTGTTAATGGGCCGCCAGCAATAGCTGGAAGCCGAATTACGTCTTTCTCCCACCATTTATGGTGGCCTGGAGGGGGAATAGTAATTAACGCTACCGGGACTTGTGCAGGAGCAGAGTAAGCCTTTTAACGGTTTTACCCTGCGCCCAAATCTCCCAGCGGCAGTTTCATAGGTATGCCAGACTGTAAGCAAAGGAACCACTCTGCACTCTGTTTATGCCAGGGAGGGGGGGGGGGGGGGAGGGGAGACAGAGGGACACAGCCATCACCACTTAGCTTAATTACCTACTGTAGATTGTGGTGGGAGGGGGGGGGGGGGGGGGGCAAGTTACAGTAATTAGTTAGGCTACGCTCACAATCTGTCATTGCGGCATAACAACCGCTTTGCAATACGCCTTGCCACATTGCACCACCTATGCCATGTTCATAATGTGATGGATGGGTTGCTGTATAGCTTATACTCGAGTCAATCATTTTTTTTCCCCCAGTTTTTTTTTTTTAGGTATAAGTTGGCGGTTTGGCTTATACTCGGTCAGTTTACATTTGCGTATATGTAACTGAGCCAATAAAGTTTAAAAATTGACTGTTGCAGAAATTTTACATCCTGTTCCACTCATTGGAGGTACGCTTTTTATTTTATCAATGTTGACGAAGACAGCAATATCAAACCGACAATTCTCCTAACTTCCCCACTATAAAACTGAAACAGGATTTGAGCTACTTAGGCTTTACGTTATAATAAAGCAAAATCGATGGCGTCTCTGCAGAGATATTTTGTAATGGAGAATGTTTTCTGTAAGATCCATGTCTTAAAATAAATATCAGGAGAGTTGACCTAATTGGAGGTTGAACTTTTATTCTGGTGGTATTTACTGTATCTAAAAGCACAGTTCACACATTTTTTAATCTCTGCTGAGAAACCATCTCTAGTGTGCTGCTATTTTATGCTGATGTATGCCTATTCGACCTAGGTAAAAGTTAAGATATTATCACTTTATTTTATACTTCAAAAAGTACAAATTAATTAAAAGTTCTTATATACAGTGAAACAACTGCAGCCTAGATCTGTTAAGTCTGCATGCAAATTCAATACGATCTGTGTGCAGTTTAAAATTAGGCCAATTGAAAGCAATTCTAAAGCTATGTACGCACCTTCAACTTTTGTCATTCCGGCAGAGATTGGGGCTGGGTTCCTTGGATGATAGTTTGTGGGTGAATTCTTGTCACAAGTCCACAGGCTAGAGCAATTGGCACTATGGACGGAAGGATGGCTGACGAGCAAAGCACGACCGAGCGGATTCTGGCGGGGGAAGGGGAGAGGGAGATGGGTGACCACTGAGAAAAATGTGATTGAGGGCTGCTAAAGATTCACATGCTGGATATTTAAATGAAATTAGGTGGCCACTGTACACACAATAGATTCCCACAGGATCCTCTCCCTAGGTGGTCATTATTGGTGTCAGGTTTGTAGGAATATCCACTCACGAATCAGCTCCAATGCCCCAATCTACCTCCACACGCTTCACCCTATGTGGCGCGTCCCCACTTCAACAAGAGGTGAGAGACAATACCTACCCGACTTCAGTTACACCCAGGCCTTTAGTGTGCAAGGTATTGGAGCTGAATGCAGGGTGAGCAAATAAACTTCCAGGCCTAAACAAGAACACAGAGTATCAAAGTCCAGCAACAGTCCAGGGTCATACACGGGTAAACCGAGATATCGCAGTACAGGAGGGCTAGGCAGAAGATAGGTCAAAGAACGTATCCGAGGTGAAACCAGGCAGCAAACAGTCGTAACGATAATCCAGGCAATAGGTCGGTTCAGGCAGCAGACAAGGGAGGTCCAGTAAACAAGCAGAGGTCGAAATCCAGATAATCCAATATAACAAGAGCAGGTATACAGAGCAACCAGCAAGCTAGAGCTATCACAGGCAACATGCAACTGTCACAGCAAGGTTTAAATACTGACAGCATCCAATCAGTGGCCGGCTACATGCACACAACAGCCAATCACATGCAGGCATTAATCCTGTTTAAGTGTCAGCTGACAGAGATCAACTGACACAGGTGGCAATACATGTCAGCTGAGTGTAGTGTGTAAATTGCAAATATTAGGGAATGATGCAATGTTATAAAAAAAAAAAAACTATATAACTGAAAATAAAAATGAGATTATTTTCTTTGCTACTAATGTTCTATCAGTTTTCAGTACTATACAACCCATTCATTAGATCATAGTTTTTTTTTCCGCTGCAGCATCACTTTAATTGCATTCTGCTATATTATAACTCAGAATCTGTAAGTGAAATGCTGCCTCCTATAATGTTACCCTTTTTTAACTACCAATTTCTATATTGATGTAAAGCCTAAACACACAAGTAAACTGCATAATATGTATTTCCTAATGAGATGATTATTATAAGTTTATGTTAACACTTGGGCCTGTCCTTCTCTTATCTACATATACCGTGTGCGGTTGTAAGTAGGCATTGTGGCACAGCGGAATTGAGTCCTACTGAGTGCTTGGAAATGTCTTGTTAGCAATCTTTTTTTTCCGTAACTACCCTACCTGAAAGATCCTTCACATATATGACAAGAAATGACGCCTGCCTCTCCTGGCCTGTACAGATCCTGGTTTTGATTAGCATCTTCTCTGTAACAAGTCACGAATGGGCAGCCCAGGGGTTTGCAATTCTTGTTGGAAATACAGGTTCTTATTTCAAGTCCCTATTTTTATGATTGTGTTGTCTGTACGTAGCAAAATCCATCTTGTACGTCTGTGGTTAGCAATATGATTACCACACGTGTAGAACCAAAGATGTGTGCGAGACATGGAAACATACAAAAATAGGACACCGAGAGCCAGTATAGTGTAGTAAGTACTGGCAAAGGATGAATATGAAAAGCAAGTAAATTATACTCACAAACCAGGGTCAACACAAAGATAACCACTTTAAATTCAGATGGGGGGATTAGACCTGTCCCCACTCAGGATTAAGAAGTCACTCTCTGTAGATCAGGGAAAAAGGGGTTACACATCTCCACCAAGGGTGGACTCAGATATTATAGACGCAAACAAAGGCGCCAAAAGGCTAAATCAGACTAAAATTCCTAAAAACTTGTATATAAAGATGAGGTAGTGGCAGACTTGCCCCCTCAAAGCAGACACACAGATCATATAAATCCATATAAAAGTAATAATCAGAATATTAATCATTTTAATTTTGATTATTACTTTTACCAGTATATGGATTTATAGGAATTCAATGTATCAAAACCAGGGCTGTGGAGTCGGTACAAAAATCCACCGACTCCGACTCCTCAGTTTAGGATTCCTCCGACTCCAACTCCTCTAATTTGCATATTACAATATTGTTGATTGCAAGTATGTAACATGAAATTCGTCTCTTAACTGTCAACGCTTAGGAATTTTAAAGGACAACTGAAGTGAGTAGGATATGGAGACTGCCTTATTTATTTCCTTTAGTCATAGACTAAAACTAGTCCTTGGTAAGAGTACTTGTAAAAGGTACAGACCAGAACAAAGAACATCTATCAGGCCCTAGGCAATGTAACTGTGGGTACATGTAAGAGTGATGTGCAGATACTCTGCAGGGGAATAAGGAGATTCTTCCTCTATTACACATTCTTCATGCACAATCTGAACCAGGTTTATGGGTGATGGACAACGCCTCTGTGTTCAATGTGCACAACATTCTCAGTGGATTCCCTGCAGCTCTGTGGAGAGTGCATATGTAGAGTATAGTACTACTGTGTAACAAAGTAAACCTGAGACAAATGAAAGTAAAGTTTTATACATACCTGGGGCTTCCTCCAGCCCCCTTCAGGCTAATCAGTCCCTCGCTGTCCTCCTCCGCCACCTGGATCTTCTGCTATGAGTCCAGGTACTTGAGGCAGTCTGGCGTAGTGCGCATGCACACAGACTCCGCTGCTGGGCGCGTACTACACCTGCGCAGCACTATTGAGCAGGTGCAGAACGCTCCTGGCTGTGGAAGCAGCACGCAGCCAGACTGCGCTGACTGGCTGAATTACCGGGACTCATAGCAGAAGATCCAGGTGGAGGACAGCGAGGGATTGATTTATCCTGAAGGGGGCTGGAAGAAGCCCCAGGTATGTATAATACTTTACTTTTCATCCTTCTCAGGTACCATTTAATTCATAGTCACCAAACCAAATTTTAACAACATATCAAATTATTTGATTTCATGAGCAAAGAGAGTGCGTACATTTGCATAAATCAGAATCAACACAGAATTATTTCCATCTCATTGACCATCTCTATTAGTGACACAGCTACACATCAGGCTTTATACTTACAGCATAGATGTTATTTAGTATATATAAGAGATTCCTGTGTGCACATCATATATACAGTCACAATCAGATGTGTATATCTGACTTTAAAAATATGGGGGCTGCTTTATTGAAGCAGCACAAGTAACTAATTTTGATTGGTTTATTTCATTTTTGTGGACTAAGCACAGCTATTACTGTATGTATAAATTATTTATGATGACTATTATCTGAGAAATAGAACATTTTATCATATTTTCAATTTTAATTACAGTTTAAATTCATTAGGAGTCAGTGCATTTTTTCCAGACTCCGACTCCAGGCACCCAAAATTGCCCCAACTCCACGACTCCGACTCCACAGCCCTGATCAAAACAACACTATGTAAATCTCACGTAGCCTATTGTCTCTGACCCTACAGTTATATGCTCCTTTGTTACTGCATGATGAAGCAGGGTCACACCTGTGAAATGTGTTGCACAATAACTGGGAGTGTGCAAATAACATTTTCTGTGACTGTTCAAATCAACAGTTCTGTGTGTCTGCTTGGAGGGGGTAAGTCCACCACTACCTCCTCTTTATGTACAAGTTTTTAAGAATTTTAGTCTGTTTTATCCTTTTGGTGCCTCTGTTTGTGTCTATATATTATCTGAGACATGGAGACAGTCTCTTCTGACCTTTAAAGTCCTTTTTTTCCATTATTATGTTCTACATTTGTTATGACTTGTTTATGTCAGTGATTGGAAATATTATTACAGCATGTTAGGAAGCAGGTGTATGAGTAATATTCAAAGATGGTTACTTCTGGCCTGCAGTGCTCGATTTTATTTCATTAATGTTAGAAATGGGCCGCACCTGTCATCACGGCCAGTTTTTGGAACCTACCTGCAGCAGGGCTTACTGGATCCAAGTTATTTTTAGGACTGGTTCACATGGATGTTTCTGGCCGGTAATCCACGGCGCTCGTCGTTCAAACGCTGCCCATTCAAAGGAATGGGCAGCGCCAATACTGGCATTATATCACATGTATATACAGTGGGTTGCAAAAGTATTCGGCCCCCTTGAAGTTTTCCACATTTTGTCATATTACTGCCACAAACATGAATCAATGTTATTGGAATTCCACATGAAAGACCAACACAAAGTGGTGTACATGTGAGAAGTGGAACGAAAATCATACATCATTCCAAACATTTTTTTTTTTACAAATAAATAACTGCAAAGTAGTGTGTGCATAATTATTCGGCCCCCTTTGATCTGAGTGCAGTAAGTTGCCTATAGACATTGCCTGATGAGTGCTAATGACTAAATAGAGTGCACCTGCGTGTAATCTAATGTCAGTACAAATACAGCTGCTCTGTGAGGGCCTCAGAGGTTGTCTAAGAGAATAGTTAGTGAACAGGCTGCTACACTCACGTATATGACACATATGGGAGCAGGGAAATTCAAGCCAAAATGTCCAGTAAATCCAAAAAAATCCCGCTGCACCAAATGGAGGGATATAATCAAAGAAGACCTTTATTTGTAATCCAACATCAGAGTTGCAAGGAGCTGGTCCACACTAGACACAGTTGCAGGACGGACACTGCAGTCCGGATCAGGGGAAGTACCCACCGTACTGCAAACTGATGAAAGTGCATCAGTTTTGCATCAGTTTCTGTTCAGGTTTTTCCCTGACAGAAAATGTCTCCATCATTAGGAAGGAGTGGGAGGATTTTTTTGGGCCAATCATAAAGCTCAGGCTATCCGTTTTAACATCCATTTTTTGCCTGTGGAGCTGAAGATGCGTTTTCTCATTGCTTTCACTACCCCTGCGTGTATCCGTGGTCCTGATCCGTTGCGTGAAAATGCAGCAGATCCGGACCTTCCGTTCAGGTTTTGAAAACGGATCCCCGCAAACGCAGACGGATCAGTTTTTTACTTGGGTGAGGCTGGCTGCTATTTTCAGCATTAGTATCCGGGACTCAGTTTTTCATCAGGTTTAAAAAACGCAGCCACGGATACGTTTCCGGACCTAGTGTGGACTGGCTCTTATTAATCATAGCTTATTGGGAGCAACAACACCGTGAAGTCCAAAGAACATACAAGACAGGTCAGGGATCAAGTTATTGAGAAATTTAAAGCAGGCTAAGGCTACAAAAAGATTTCCAAAGCGTTGAACATCCCATGGAGCACTGTTCAATCGATCATTCAGAAATGTAAGGAGTATAGCACAACTGTAAACCTACCAAGACAAGGCCATCCACCTAAGCTCACAGGCCGAACAAGGAGAGCGCTGATCAGAAATGCAGTCAAGAGGCCCATGGTGACTCTGGACGAGCAGCAGAGATCTACAGCTCAGGTGGGAGACTCTGTCCATAGGACAACTATTAGTCATGCACTGTACAAAGTTGGCCTTTATGGAAGAGTGGCAAGAAGAAAGGCATTGTTAACAGGAAGCATAAGAAGTCCCGTTTGCAGTTTGCCACAAGCCATGTGGGGGACACAGCAACCATGTGGAAGAAGGTGCTCTGGTCGGATGAGACCAAAATGGAACTTTTTGGCCAAAATGCAAAACGCTATGTGTGGCGGAAAACTAACGCTGCACATCACTCTGAACACACCATCCCCACTGTCAAATATGGTGGTGGCAGCATCATGCTTGGGGGGTGCATCTCTTCAGCAGGGACAGGGAAGCTGATCAGAGTTGATGGGAAGATGGATGGAGCCAAATACAGGGCAAACTTGGAAGAAAACCTCTTGGAGTCTGCAAAAGACTTGAGACTGGGGGTTCACCTTCCAGCAGGACAACGACCCTAAAGATAAAGCCAGGGCAACAATGGAATGGTTTAAAACAAAACATATCCATGTGTTAGAATGGCCCAGCCAAAGTCCAGATCCAAATCCAATCGAGAATCTGTGGCAAGATCTGAAAACTGCTGTTCATAAACGCTGTCCACCATCTAATCTGACTGAGCTGGAGCTGTTTTGCAAAGAAGAATGGGCAAGGATTTCAGTCTCTAGATGTGCAAAGCTGGCAGAGACATACCGTACCCTAAAAGACTGGCAGCTGTAATTGCAGCAAAAGGTGGTTCTACAAAGTATTGACTCGGGGGCTGAATAATTACGCACACCCCACTTTGCAGTTATTTGTAAAAAATGTTTGGAATAATGTATGATTTTTGTTCCACTTCTCACGTGTACACCACTTTGTATTGGTCTGTCACGTGGAATTTCAATAAAATTGATTCATGTTTGTGGCGGTATTGTAACAAAATGTGGAAAACTTCAAGGGGCCGAATACTTTTGCAACCCACTGTATATGTGTATATATATTATTATTATTATTTTTTTTATATTATTGTGCAAGTACATCCCTGTCTGCACAGGGATGGGCCTGAACTTATGCACAGCAAACAAGCAAAACATAAATGAATCCAACCTGTATGTATTTAGAAAGTTTAGTCTGTCTAGTTCCCCGTCATCTGTGACTAATCACCACTGTAATTAGATCTCTCAGCTGTATCAGCTGGCTGCCTTGGCCGCAGCTAATTTGTAAACGCAAGATGTTAGCCCTATGTCTACTTCCATAAAAGCAAGAAGTTGACACACTGCAGATTTATTGCAGGATTTGTATGAGCAACACGTTTTGCTGTAAAGGTTATTATGCTGTTGCCTATCTTTTAGACTAGAGCAAAGAGGAAGTTCTGAATTCAGGTCTACGTTACTTAAAGCTGAATTATTGTACTTTCTGAATAAGGAACAAGAAAGTATTTACAATAATGCCATCATTACAGATGCAGGATCTCTGTATGCCTGTTCTGACAGAAAGGTAATGAGATCATGCATCTGTAATGATGGCATTCTCGGTTCTTCAGGTATCAGCCCATTTGTGGACCGAGTTTAGTTCCTGTATTCTCCACTCCCCCTCAGTGTGCTCTGTGAGGATGAGGAAAGAAAAATGATAATAAACTAGGTTTTCTCTGTATTTCTTAAATTAGCATTAAACAAATGAAACTCTGGAGACTAGCCTCTCTCTGTTCATTTGAGCATAGGTTAATACCGGAGATAGGCAGAACAAGACACCGCTGTATGTCTAAGCATGATATGATGACTCATATGACAGTGATTGATAGGAGCGCTCTGTTATGCCACAGATCAGCGTGTAACAGGCTCTGCTAGGAGCCTATCTGATGCTTTAATTAGAACGCTCTATACATTCAGTTTGAGATACATTGCTTAAAGATTTCATAGCAGTAACCATAGCAGCACACAGTTTAGCATTCTGATGGCTGTACAAAAGTGCAAAGACCTTTTTATCTAAAAATATGGAGAGGGAGAAGCTGTAATTAGTAGCAGAAAACTCCAGGGCTGTCAGTTTAATGTGGTTATATACAGGCCCTGTATATATAGTTATATAATGCCATGAGTGGTCCTGTAACAAGCAGCCAATGGCATAGTAAGCACGGGCATTTGGATTGTTAGACATTTTCTCAGATACAAGATAAAGTACAAGAAGTATGTTCTTTGTCATTAAAAATGACCATTCTGTGGTCTGTGTAATGCTGGGAATACACGAGTCGATCGACTCCCGCCGACGTCCGGATCGATTCCCGCTCATCCCCGCGGGCGCTTCCTTATCTTCCGCTCGATTCCCCGCTATTGTCCGCCCGCAGGGATCGAGCAGGGAATCGATCCGGCAGGTTATTGAGCCATCAGCAGCTCGATTGATAAGGGCGCATTGACCCATATGCCCAGCATAAGGCATCTGTCAGATGGACAGCTAAATCACGCGCTTGTCGTGCAGTTCAGGGTCCCATCTGCTGCCCATGAGCGCCATTTGAGTGCAATTTAAATGCAGCTGATTGGGAGCGGTTGTAACACCACGCATGTCAGAGATTGACACGTGGCGGTGTTACTTCGTGTCAGAAAACCGCGACTGGTCACATCTGACCATGGCCACACTGTGATGCGACTCTATGGGGGCCATCTGTCGACAGCTGAAACAAAGCACTAGCAAGGGCCTGACCGGTGCACAAGAGCAGCTGACAGGTGGTGAATTCACTGCCTTTGTTGTAGGTCTGGAAGAGGCCTAAACCTCAGGAAATCTGGGGGTGTTATGAACAATCTCCTGTTCTGTTCAGCTTGCTACAAAGCCTTAAAGAGACTCCGTAACAAAAATTGCATCCTGTTTTTTATCATCCTACAAGTTCCAAAAGCTATTCTAATGTGTTCTGGCTAACTGCAGCACTTTATACTATCACTGTCTCTGTAATAAATCAACTTATCTCTCTCTTGTCAGACTTGTCAGCCTGTGTCTGGAAGGCTGCCAAGTTCTTCAGTGTTGTGGTTCTGTGATGAACTCCCCTTTCCAGGCCCCTCTATGCACACTGCCTGTGTGTTATTTAGATTAGGGCAGCTTCTCTCTTCTCTCTTATCTTTCACAAGCTGGATAAATCGTCCTCTGAGCTGGCTGGGCTTTCACATACTGAAGAATTACAGACAAGGGCAAAGCTGTTTGCAGGAAGAAAAGAGCAGCCTGAAACTTCAGTGCATGGGGGAAAGAAACACACAAATGATCTCTTGAGATTCAAAAGGAATGCTGTATACAGCCTGCTTGTGTATGGATGTATTTTCTATGTGTGGACATGCTGTACATCAACCTACTTCCTGTTTTGGTGGCCATTTTGTTTGTTTACAAACAAACTTTTTAAAACTGTTTTTAACCACTTTTAATGCGGCGAGGAGCGGTTAAATTGTGACAGAGGGTAATAGGAGATGTCCCCTAACGCACTGGTATATTTACTTTTGAGCGATTTTAACAATACAGATTCTCTTTAAAGAGAACCTGAACTGAAAATAAAAAGTCAAAATAATCATACACAGGTCATACTTACCTCCTGTGTCTCCTGCATCCTGTTTCTCCACTGTCAACAATGGAATTCTTCGTCCTCCACTTTAAAAATGGCCAATACCCCATAACAGCTTCCTGGTCAACACACTGTTAAACTATCACCCACTTGAGCCTTAAGGAAACATGAACATTACCTTGCTCATTCAGTTGTAACTCACAGTTGCTGATATATAACTGACAGCAACTGGTATATTTCAGTTCTGACAAAATATTGTCAGAACTGGAAGGGATCACTGTAAGTGGAAATCGGTGAGCTTCTGAGAGGAGCTGACGGTGAGGTTAGTATGTAATATTCATTTGGAGCTACGTCATGTGTTTATTTGAAAAAAATGTACTCGCTTCAGGTTCCCTTTAAGTCTGGGTTCACACTGCATGGATCAAAAACAGATCTTGTAAAAACGGATCCATTTTTAGTTTCAAATGGACCAGTTTGTTGCATTTGAGCATGAGTTTTCCTCCTGTGTGTCGCTCCCTGTTGCCCCCTGCTTGGTATACCTGTTGACATCGGCTTCATGCTGCTGATCCAGAATTATCGTGCAGGACCCAAACCTGAGCTCAGTTTGTCAGAACAAAATGAATGGATCTGTTACTAACAGACTAATGTGAATGGAATATTTTGCGTAAATGGAAGTTTTTGTGCCAATGTAAACTCAGCCTTATTTACAGCTTAACTGTATAGATTGTTTATTGGACATGGGTGGATGAAGAGAATTGTTTATTCTAGAAATAATGCATAGAATTTCTGTGACTTGGTTTAAAAAGAGGCAATGGTAAATAGGGATGTTCAATGAGATGCAAATAATTCAGAGCTCATGCAGATGTTTTCTAATATTTATGTAGCGTATATCCTCGAATAGAAGTCAGTCTCGTTTATAGGTAGACTCCAATATCTGACCCTCTTAATCTGGAATTTTTATTGACTCAAGTATAAGTCTACCCAGCAAAGTTAATGGCTGCACTTGGGGACCAGGAAGAATGAATAGCTGCACTTGGGAACCAGGAGGGGTTAATGACTGCACTGCATAAACTATTATAGCCATTAACCTCTGTAGTTCCTAAAGTGCAGCCAATAACTCCTTCAGGACCCCAAGTGCAGCAATTATTTAATCCCCTTTTGCAGCCCAGTACCACCCCCCCCCCCCTCCCCCTGTCCTGTTAATTGTTGTAGCCAGGACTTTTGAATCTGTGTTTTCTTGGCATTTCCTTTATCAAGAAAGTGTCACTTACCACTGGCTAAATTGCTGCAAATGGGGATGTCACTAAGGGTGCGTTTCCACTAACGCAAATTCGCATGCAAATTCGCATAACCAATAAAAGTGAATGAGCCTGTGTCCACTTGTCAGGAAAACTGAGCGTTTTCTTGTGCAGGAAAAATCTGCTCAGCAGAGCCATCCGAATTCGGACACCGCACACACGCATGCGATTCGCATACAATGTATTTAATAGGGAATTCGCATGGTGTTTTTTCATGCGAATTTTCATGCAAATTTTCATGCGAATTCGCATACGATTTCGCATGGAATCAATGAAAAAGCACACAGGCACTGACATGGTTAAATTCGCACACAGCGTCATCCATGCGAAATCGTATGCGAATTTGCGGTAAAATTCGCATACAACCGCATGCGATTTCGCTCCTGCATGCAAATTCGTCCACGGAGAATCTGCGGCGATTTCCCACCGCACTAGTGGAAACGCACCCTTACACACATTAATCATGGTGCTCAGAGTTGCTCTTGACTCGTGTATAAGTCAGCCCTATACTTTTTAGTGAGTCAAACCTACATTTCTAGACTTATAGTCGAGTATATACAATAAATGTACACAGCTTTAAAACAGACCAATCAAATGTCAGAAGTGGCTGCATTTAAAGGGGCACTACAGCGAAAAACTGTAAAATTTAAAGTATGTGCAAACATATACAAATAAGAAGTACATTTTTTCCAGAGTAAAATGAGCCCTAAATTACTTTTCCCCTATGTTGCTGTCACTTACAGTAGGTAGTAGAAATCTAACAGAAGTGACAGGTTTTGGACTAGTCCATCTCTTTATAGGGAATTCTCAGGGATATATTTATTTTCAAAAGCACTTAGTGAATGGCAGTTGCTCTTTCCAACTGTCAAAAAACTGTGTAGGGAGCACGGAAGCTGACGAACATCATTGTTTAAACCTATTAAGGGAATATCTTTATAAAGCATAAAAGCCTTGCTGGGAATCCCCTGTGAAGAGATGGACTAGTCCAAAACCTGTCACTTCTGTCAGATTTCTACTATCTACTGTAAGTGACAGCAACATAGGAGACAAGTAATTTATGGCTCATTTTACTCTGGAAAAATGTACTTTTTATTTGTATATGTTTGCACATATTTTAAATTTTACAGTTTTTCACTGTAGTGCCCCTTTAACTGGTCTGAGTTCATAAACTCAGAATCATTTCCATCTCATTGACCATCCCTAATGACACACAAAAAATCTGGGTCAGGCAGGAGGGAAAGGACTCTTGTACAGCCGTTTGCACATCAATATTGCAGCATTTTGTGATAATTTCCAATAAGCTATTTCATTTCACCCTCACCTCATGGGAAGCAATATGGTTGCTGTACTTTTGCGGCTGAAGGTGCACTTTAAAGGGAACCTGAAGTGAGAAGCATAAAGGGGCTGCCATATTAATTTCCTTATGAACAATACCAGTTCCCTAGTAGTCCTGCTGATTTTCTGGCATCAGTAATGTCTGAATCACACACTTGAAACAAGCATGTGGCTAATCCACTCAGACTTCAGTCAGAGACATCTGATTTGCATGCTTGCTCAGGGTCTATGGCTAAAGGCATAAACACATGCTAGATTGATGTCACCTGATGGGAATTGGGACCCGATCCCCGGGCTACATCACATGGCTTAGACTGAGCAGATGCTAGTTGATCTGCTGGTCAGCAACGCATTGCTATGTGGGGAGGCAGAGTGCCGATGTGGAGGGTGATGGCGGGCAAGCAGGGACAATAAAGCTATTGGCCGTTGCTCGGCCAAGTTGACACACGTAATTATTTGCTACTGATGCCGTATGAGAGAACCCTTGGGCCATATTCACACTGACAGTAAAAATGTTCCGTTCAGTGGAAGGAAACCCAATCCTATATCCTATGCAAAGCAATGAGATCTGTTCATATTAGTTCATTTGAAACAGATCAGTTTGGTCCATTTTGGTGAGCTGGATCCCATATTACCTTTCAGGAACGGCTGGATGAGGTGGATGGAGACTGAGGCCGATGAAATCAGTGATAGCCTATGAGAACAAACCGTGTTCATTCTCACTATGCTTCTCACCTGCTGCCATCCATTCGGGGCCTCTGCTGCTCCCACCATCAAATCGGTTCCCGCACAGAATAAATGACAGTATACTGATCCCAGAGCTTCATCAGAAGCATCAGGCTATAATTGGTTTTCAATAGGCCAATGGGAATCGTCCCTCCTCAGAGAGGATTCCCATTCGTTCAGTAGTGGTCCAATGAAAATCCCACCTGTTGCTCAGAGAGGATTCCCATTGATCAGTTTTTCATCCGGTATTGTGGTGAATACGGCCTTAGTCTAAAGGTTTGTATACACACTAGAATAACCTTGGCCAAAGCGGCCGCCACGTTTGCTGGGAATCTTGTGTATGGCAACACCTGATGCATCAGCAGTCTGCCAGATCATATTGGCTGAACCATGCTGGTCTCTCTCCCTCGTGTCTCACTCATCATCCCTCTGTCCCCCTTCCATAGTAACAGAAGGGGGCACTAGCCTGTAGGCTAGCGAGACTCTGCACAGCACTGGGACCTGAACTGTTGCCCACAGGATTGATTCCTGCCAGGAGACAGTAATCACATGTGCAGGAGCTTAACTAGAGGGGAACAGCCCCTGGGATTGCAGAGGGCCCAAGAGTAGTGGGGGGCCCCAACTACTAAAATTCCCTTCCTCTGATACAGGGGACGATACTGCAGACCAGGGGATTTTGTAGCTACACTTGTTAAGGGTGTGAAGATCATGATGGCCACACTTTTTTTTTTTTTCTTCTTTGTATGACCCTTGTAAGATGGGCTCACAGACCATAAAGCCGCATCTACACGAGTAGATGCGGCCGCGATGCTCCTTATCAATCGAGGCGCTGATGCGGCTCGATTGATAAGATCCGACAGGACGGATCTCCGCACCGCCGATTCCCTGCTCGATCCCCGCGAGGGGACAATGGCAGGGAATCGTGCGGGAGATAAGCGGCGCCGGCGGGGACGAACGGGCACGAGCGGGGAATCAAATGCGGCGTGCGAGCGGGGACGCGGCGGGCACGCGGAAGAGGCGATCCGGCGGCTAATCGAGCCGCCGGATTGCTGCAATGTCCCATGGTGTAGATGGGGCTTTAGGGGTGGCAAGTGAAAGGGTTTGCATGTGTGTACCTATCTTTATATTAGGACCTCCTAACACTCTGTGTACTCTGTGCTCTGTTTACATGGTGTAACTCTCCTGTCATTTATACTGTCCTACTCTAGCACGAGTCCTTGTAAGACTTGTACACAAGCTGCAGACATTGTAGGCTTCAGTGACACCTCTCTGTGACAGTAACCATATAAGAAAAGACAAGCCCTTTAGACAAAGCTGTACATCACTTTTCGCAGGACTCATCCAGTGACTGCAGGGTGAGTAAATGAGACAGTAATGAGCATGACAGCCTGCGCTCCATATTTCATAAAGTCGGAGAAGCCTTCTGCTACTTGGAAAATGGGAAACTTTTTTTTCGCAGCTCTGTATAAGGATTTTGACTGGAAATATGTTTAATAATTTACCCAGGCGAGAATTTTTCAGACATATGGAAGGGGAAGGCTAGCAGCAAACTTAAAAACAAACTCCTCATTAGACTTCTAATTAAAGCAGATTATTTTTGAGCAAACGAATATTGATATGACCTAGAATTTATTTCAGTTTTGTTTCCATGGAGGAGACAGATGAACTTTTTGATTCAGTGATAGAATATTGTGTTACCAACTCCCCCCTACCTGTGCTATCCTTGTTTTGTCCTTGTTTTGTTGTGACCGTGATTTATTTTGTCTTACAACTTTAAAGCAGAGAAGCAAGACTCTTATTTGAAGGAAAACTGAAGTGAGAGGGATATGGCAGCTGAAGCAGAGAGGATAAAGAAAAGCTTTTATACATACCTAGGGCTTCCTCCAGCCCCATACGCACGGATCGCTCCCACGCCGCCGTCCTCCGCTGCCTGGATCCGCCGGTACCGGGTCCCGTCATTACCGCCAGTCGGCCGGCGGACGTGGCCAATTCTCCGCATCACAGGGGCTCCCTCCATACACGTACGTGTGCGGCACCATACTGCGCAGGCACATGCGTAAGGGTATGGAGGGAGCCCCTGTGATGCGGACAATTGGCCCCGTCCGCCGGAAGTGACGGGACCCGGTACCGGCGATAGAGGAAGCGGAGGATGGCGGCGTGGGAGCGATCCAGGCTTATGGGGCTGGAAGAAGCCCCAGGTATGTATAAAAGCTTTTTCCATTTTTCACACTTCATTCCTCTCTGGTTCCCTTTTAAAGGGACTCCGAGCAGTGCAGAAACTATGGGAAGATGCATATCATTTTAAAGCTCTCTTTCTCCTCTTTCCAATGATATATAAAACGCCGCCCTACGCCTTTTAGTTTTTGCTATTTTCGCGATTGAAATTGCAGCGGCCGCGATTTCAATCACAAAAATAGAGAAAACTAAAAGGCGTAGGGCGACGATTTAGGTGTCATCAGAAAGAGGAGAAAGAGAGCTTTAAAATGATATCCATCTTTCCATAGTTACATTGTATTACACAGGGCGACTTTTTCCTAAAGTCAGCAGCTTCATTCTGCTGAATGGAGCTGCTGACACTGGGGAAAGTGTCGTCCTGTGTAATACAAGTAACTATGGAAAGATGGATATCATTTTAAAGCTCTCTTTCTCTTTCTGGCAACACCTAAATCGTCGCCCTACGCCTTTTAGGTTTCTCTATTTTTGCGATTGAAATCACGGCCGCGGCAATTTCAATCGCGAAAATAGCGAAAACTAAAAGGCGTAGGGAGGCGTTTTATATATCATTGGAAAGTGGAGAAAGAGAGCTTTAAAGAGAATCTGTATTGTTAAAATTGCACAAAAGTAAACATACCAGTGCGTTAGGGGACATCTCCTATTACCCTCTGTCACAATTTCGCCGCTCCTCGCTACATTAAAAGTGGTTAAAAACAGTTTTAAAAAGTTTGTTTATAAACAAACAAAATGGCCACCAAAACAGGAAGTAGGTTGATGTACAGTATGTCCACACATAGAAAATACATCCATACACAAGCAGGCTGTATACAGCCTTCCTTTTTAATCTCAAGAGATCATTTGCGTGTTTCTTTCCCCCTGCAGCTATCTTCCACTGAAGTGTCAGGCTTTTTCTTCCTGCAGAGTGCAGACAGCTCTTCCTGTATGTAATTCCTCAGTATGTAAAAGCCCAGCCAGCTCAGAGCAGGATTTATCCAGCTTGTAAAAGATAATAGAGCAGAGAGAACCTGCCATAATCTAAATAACACACAGGCAGTGTGCAGAGAGGGGCCTGGAGGGGGAGATGCATCACAGAACCACAACACTGAAGAACTTGGCAGCCTTCCACACACAGGCTGACAAGTCTGACAAGAGAGAGATAAGTTGATTTATTACAGAGATGGTGATAGTAGAACGTGCTGCAGTAAGCCAGAACACATTAGAATAGCTTTTGGAACTTGTAGGATGATAAAAAACAGGATGCAATTTTTGTTACGGAGTCTCTTTAAAATGATATGCATCTTTCCATAGTTTCTGCACTGCTCGGAGTCCCTTTAAGCAATACAAGTTGCCTGGCTATCCTGCTGATCCTTTGCCTCTAATACTTTTAACCATAGACCCGTAATATGTACTGTATATGCAGATCTGGTGTTTCTGATGATATTGTCAGATCTAACAAGATTCACTGCATGCTTGTTTATGGTGTTCGTCAGACACTACTGCAGCCAAATAGATTCACAGGACAGCCGGGCAACTGGTATTGTTTAAAAGGAAATAAATATGGCAGCCTCCATATCCCTCTTGCTTCAGTTGTCCTTTAAACAATGCGAGTTGCCTGGCTATCCTGCTTACCCTCTAATACTTTTAGCCATAGACCCTGAACAAGCATGCAACTGATCAGGTGTTTCTGACATTATTGTCCGCTCTGACGAGATTAGCTGCATTCTTGTTTCTGGTGTGATTTTGACACTACTGCAGCCAAGTAGATCAGCAAGGCTGCCAGGCAACTAGTATTGTTTAAAAAGAAACAAATATGGCAGTCTACATATACATCTCACTACAGTTGTCCTTTAAAGGACATCATCACATCATGCCTGCTAGCCTGAGAGCCTTTGTATGTGTCTAGTAGCCTTCACACAATGGCAGCTAATTATATGCCTTGCAAAGGTTGGCATGCAAGTTTCAACAAGCTGAAA
Source organism: Hyperolius riggenbachi (assembly GCF_040937935.1). Lineage (NCBI taxonomy): Eukaryota > Metazoa > Chordata > Amphibia > Anura > Hyperoliidae > Hyperolius > Hyperolius riggenbachi. The sequence continues at coordinate 109,727,434 of NC_090651.1, forward strand.
CCCAGCTTGATTTGTTTTGAGATTTGTTGTGCTTATCTGTTCATATCTCTCCCTGTGTACTGACAAGCATTTCATGCCATTTTCAGACAAGAGGTGTTAATAGATGTTACTCGCACACAATATATTGGATACACCCTTGACATTCACGTTGGGCTGGTTTGAACTGTTCTTAGACGATGGTCCATAGACATTCGGTATATAAAACAAGGTTATAAAAGCCTGGGCAAGAAAGAATATCTATAGATTTTTGGTGGTCTTCAAAATCGGCTGGATAACAATGCCTGCAGGCAGGTTGCCATCCAAAACGTTGTACCAGCCCAAAGTGAGTAAATCTGGGTTACTTCCCCTCCTGAAGGCTGCCATGTTTGTCTTGTAAACCATACCAGTTGTCTGGCATCCTGCTGATCTCTTTGGCTGCAGTAGTGTCTGAGTCTCACATCTGAAAAAAAAGCATGTGGCTAATCCAGTCAGACTTCAGTCAGATCTGCATGCTTGTTCAGGGTCTATGGCTAAAATGATCAGAGGCAGGGGATCAGCAGGACAGCCAGGTAATATGCATTTTTTGAAAGGAAATAAAGATGGCAGCCTCCATATACTTCTCACTCCTTTTTATAGAAGTGCTGTTTTAAACATAATAGTAATTCTTTGTAAATGTTTCCCTGAAGGATTTGACAAAATTGATCATTTTTTTTTCAATTTAAAATGAGCAATTGTATCTACAAAACAAAAAAATATTTTGCTGGACTAATGTAGATTTGTATTTTGAATGACCTAACATTTGTGACATTTTAGTAGTTTTCTGCTCAATATTAACTATACCTATAGAACTACCATGTACTTGATGTTTCTGGGCTTTGTATGGAATAGCACATTTTACCATCTGGCTAGAAGTACAGTAGAGTCTTGGTTATCAGGATCTCCACTAACCAGCAGTCTCAACCAACCAGCACAAATTGCCAGCAGTACTCAGTGGTGAAGCCAACTTCTTAGGCTGTTTGTGGGCTCTGCTGTGTTTAAACACTGGGTTCCACAGCTCCCCCTTGGTTAATATACTTTCAATTACTGTATTGTAACATTTAATACAGAGTACATGGTAGGTATATAGCATGAGGTATAGTTCTGTATTAGCGAGGCCTACAGTGCTGACCATAATTATTCATACCACAAATTTTGACTTAAAGCTGCTTTTATTCAACCAGCAAGTAATTTTGTGACGGGAAATGACATTAGTGTCTCCCAAAAGATAATAAGACGATGTACAAGCGGCATTATAGTGGGAAAAAAAAAACAATTTCTCTGCTTTTTACATTTGAGCAAAAATGTCCAGTCCAAAATTATTCGTACCCTTCTCAATAATCAATAGGAAAGCCTTTATTGGCTATTACAACATTCATACGCTTTCTATAATTGCAGACCAGCTTTGTGCATTTCTCCACAAGTATTTTTGCCCATTCATCTTTAGCAATGAGCTCCAAATCTTTCAGGTTGGAGGGTCTTCTTGCCATCATCCTGATCTTTAGCTACATCTACAGATTCTCAATTGGATTCAAGTCAGGACTCTGGTTGGGCTACTCTTATACGTTAATGTTGTTGTCTGCTAACCATTTCTTCACCACTTTTGCTATGTATTTTGGGTCATTGTCATGCTGAAATGTCCAGTGGTGCCCAAGGCCAAGTTTCTCTGCAGACTACCTGATGTTGTCGTTCAGAATCCTTATGTATTGCTCTTTTTATGGTGCCCTTTACTGTGATTAGGTTCCCTGGTCCATGGATGAACACCCCCCCCCCCCCTTCCCCCCAAACCATTAGGTTCCCACTACCATGTTTGACAGTGTTCTTTGGGTTGAAGGCTTCTCCTTTTTTACACCTAATGAAGAAAACATCTTTGTGACCAAACAATTCAATTAGTGTTTCATCTGACCATAACAAAGAAGACCAAAAGTCTTCTTCTTTGTCCAGATGAGCATTTGCAATGGCCAACCGGACTTTTAAATGTCTTATCTGGATAAGTGGTGTCCTCCTTAGCCTGCATCTGTGGAACCTAGCAGTGTGCAGTGTCCATTGGATTGTCTTCCTTGAGACATTGCCACCGGCAGAGCCCAGATTTACCAGGATGGCCTTAGTGGAGATCCTTGGATTCTTTTACACCTCTCTCACTATCCTCCTGGCCAGCACAGGGGTCATTTTTGGCTTCCGACCACATCTTATGAGATTTCCCATAGTGCATAATATCTTGTATTTTTCAATAATACTTTGCACTGTAGCCACTGGAACTTGAAAACATTGACAAAATGGCCTTGTAGCCCTTTCCTGACTTGTGAGCAGCCACAATGCGCAGCCACAGGTCCTCACTGAGCTCCTTTGTCTTAGCCACGACTGTCCACAAACCAACTGCAGAGAGCTGCTGTTTTTTGCCTGTTGAATTGATTAAAACAGCTGTTCCCAATTTACAGGGTAATTAGGATGCTTTAGAATAGCTTGGACTATTTGGGATGGTATAGAACTTTGAATTTTCCCACAGACTGTGACAGTTTGTGAAGGGTATGAATAATTTTGGACTGGACTCTTTTTTTTTTTTTTTTTTTCCTCAAATGCAAATAAAAACACAATAATGCCTTTTGTACATCGTCTTATTATCTTTTGGGAGACACCCATGTCATTTCCTGTCAAAAAATTACTTGCTGGTACAATAAAATAACTTTAGGTCAAAATTTGCCAGGGATATGAATAATTATGGGCAGCACTGTATATTTGAAGGAAACCAGAGACGATTAAATGTACAAGTTTTATACATACCTGGGGCTTCCTCCAGCCCCATCCGCATGGATCGCTTCCACACCGCTGTCCACCGTCTTCTCCCTCTTCGGTAATTGGTCCCGTAACTTTGGACAGTCTAATTATGCACAGTGCCCTTCTCAGTCTCTCTCCAGCGGCTGGGAGCATTCTGCGCCTGTGCCCTGAAGGAGCACACTACGCATGCTCAGACTGGCTGCGACTGGCTGAAGTTGCAGGACCGTGGGGAGCGATCCATGCGGATGGGGCTGGAGGAAGCCCCAGGTATGTATCAAACGTGTATATTTAATTGTCTCTGCTACACTTTAACATGAAGTCTCAGTCAACCAGAAAGCACCCAATCTGGCATCAACCGGTCCCTATCGGTGCCGGATAACCGAGACTCTGTTACTACTGTATATTGTTTATGAGATTTGTAGAAAGGTTAAGAAAGAAAAAATTGAATGTTTCCAATTGTGGGACCTGTCCTAAATTTTAGCATGTTTTCTTCAGGTACTGTATATTTGGAATTTTCAGTAGCTATTTAATACACTAAACAAAACAATGTGCAAGTTGTGTGTTTATTGCGATCATAAAACAAAAAAATTATGCCTGGAAAAATCCCCTCCCCAACCTCCTTTTTTTATCCATGTTGTTTGAAAAGAAAAGTCCAATCATTGTTCCAAACTGCATTTAAGATTTTTTTGCAAGATCTATTACCGAAATTTGACTTGGGACGAAATGGGGAGTTTAAAAGACAATGGATATATTTTGAAGCTTGTTTTGCTGAATATTTATAGTTCACAAAATCTGAAAGTATGCAAACCAGTGATAATGAATCTGTTATAGCAATCTGTCACAGACTAGCTGCAAAGTATAACAAGAAAGTGTTGTTTGTAGGATGGACGTCGTAATATAATTCAGCCTTTTTTTCCCGTTTATTATTAGCTACGAAAGTTAAAAGACCACTGTCGCAAAAAAGATGTAACATTTTAAATATATGTATATTAATTGTATATTGGTCCCAGAGTAAAATGCACTATAAATTACTTTTTTTTATGTTCCTGTCTCTTAAAATACACAGCATAAATGTGACAGATCTGACACATTGTGGACTAATCCATCTCCTCGTGGGCATTCTAAGGAATTCCATTATTTTCGAAATCGCTTCCTACTTTGCAGTGGCACACTCCAACTGCCTGAATAGTGTGCACAGGAGAGACTTGGCTTTCCATTCCCTTTATAATGATCCTTTCCAGGAAGGGTATTTGAAAAGAATAAAAAAAAAAACTGAGACTCCCCCATGAGGAGATTGGCTAGTCCAAATTCTGTCAGATCAATCATATTTTTATTAGCTACTGTAAGTGACAGCTACATAGGAAAATAGAAATGTATAGTGCATTTAACTAATTGACAACAAGCCCAACTAATACACCTATATTTTAAGTTTTAAAAATGTTCATAATAGTGGTCCTTTAATAGCAGGGCTGTGGAGTCGGGGCAGTTTTTGGGTACTTGTAGTCGGTGGTTTTATAAACTGTGGAGTCGGATGATTTTTGAACTCGCTCCATAGCCCTGAAAGGGCTGCGGACTCAGAGCAATTTGATGTACCTGTACCTGGAGTCGGAGTCGGTGGTTTCATAAACTGTGGAGTCGGATGATTTTTTTACCAACTCCACAGCCATGTTTAAAGGACCACTATCGTGAAAATTGTAAAATTTTAAATGCATTTAAACACTTACAAATAAGAAACACATTTCTTCCAGAGTAAAATGAGCCATACATTACTTTTCTCCTATGTTGCTGTCACTTACAGCAGGTAGTAGAAATCTGACAGAACCGACAGGTTTTGCACTAGCCCATCTTCTCATGGGGGATTCTCATGGTTTTGTTTAATTTCAAAAGCACTTAGCGAAAAGCAGTTGCTCCGTCCAACTGCTAAAAAAAAAAGTGTGCAGCGAGCACAGAGGCTGGCCAGCATCTTTTTATAAATCTGTTTTAAGGAGTGTCTTTATGAAGAATAAACGCCATACTGAGAATCCCCTGTGGAGAGATGGACTAGCCCAAAACCTGTCAGTAATATGAGATATCTACTACCTGCTGTAAGTGACAGCAAAGTAGGAGAAAAGTAATTCATGGCTCATTTTACTCTGGAAGAAATGTACTTCATTTTTTGTATATATTTACATGTATTTTACGGTAAATGTTATGATTTTTGAAATAGTGGTCCTTTAAAAAAAAACTGGGAAAAATTACCATAAAGGTAGAAATAATTTTAACGTGGCACAAAAAGATGTATTTTTGTGCAGTATTAAAATTATTTCTACCTACCTATATGGTTTGTACAGTGATAGAGGTAATTAGAGGTAATTATTCCGATACTCTATGATCTAAAGTTAAGATACTTTTTGGTTGCCTCCTACAAGTTTTTCCCAGTTATAGATAACCCTTTGGGGTACTGTATTGTACACTACGTGTCCAATCATCCAAGGGGGGCGACCAACCTGCACCTGCCTAGCGGATCTGGAATACCGAACGGGAATAGTAAATTTCCTGTAAGCTCTGTCGGTGGTTGTTGTAGGAGTGCAACCCACCCTTGTGAGTATATTGTACTATGCTACTCTTATCCATTTTCTTAACGATACTACATCATTGGGCTCCTGGTCCCTTTCATTTCAGAACCTTGGTAACCACCAGGAGTCCTCCCCTACTTCCTCTTTTAATAGAAGTAAGAGCTATTTGACTTCTATATAATCTGATGCACATGTGTTTTCTCCGCAGGATGTGACTCTGAACGATGGGAGCTCATTCAGTCCCTTGATGCTTGCATCGCCTTCATCGATGATCAATCAGATTAAGTTTGAAGATGAACCTGATGTCAAGGATCTTTTCATTACTGTTGATGAACCAGAATGTCACGTCACAGCCATTGAGACTTTCATTACTTACAGGATTGCCACAAAGGTCAGGGGACATTATTGTATTGTCATTTGTTTAATTCATCAGTTTAATGTGTGAGATGATTATTTCTTCTCAACGGAGCCCACAGCATGTTGGGGTCCTCATTTTTCAATCAGCATGACTCTGACACTGGTTAAAACATACCTGAAGTGACATGTAACATGATGAGGCAAATCTGTGTATACAGAACCCAGAGTCTACTTGTATCTTGCCTGTGTCTCTCTTTTCCTTTTTTTTTTGCACTGCATGAGTTAATAATCTGGTGCTGAATCAGTCTTTTTGCAGTCGCTTAGAGAGTCTCACACACACACACACACACACTCTCTCTTTCTCTCTCTCTCTCTCTCTCTCTCTCTCTCTCTCTCTCTCTCTCTCTCTCTCTCTCTCTCTCTCTCTCTCTCTCTCTCTCTCTCTCTCTCTCCTCCACTTACAAGAGAGGATAAGGAGGTTTGATATGTATTTTCCTTGACAAGAACATGGTTAGTGGCTTGGTAGCTTACTGGTTAAGGGCTCTGCCTTTGACATGGGAGATCAGGGTTCAAATACTGGTTAGGGTCAGTACCTATTCAGTACGAGGTCCATAGGCAAGACTTCCTAACACTGCAGGGTGGCCCCTTGAGTGCGCCCCTATTGGCTACAGCTCTTGAGCGTTTTGAGTCCAACAGAAGAAAAGCGCCAGGGCAGTTTCTAGGCTAAATTGCACCCCTGGACAAGGGTGTGAAATCCCCCCCCCCCCTCCCCATGGAGTGAGCCAGGTATAGGTGCCCGCAGTATAGGTAAGCCAGGTGTCTAGCTGCACCCAGTATAGTTAGCCAGGTATAGCCCCCTCCCCCCCAGTATAGGTTTGCTAGGTAGGTGCCTCCAATATAGATAGCCAGTATAGTTTTCCCCAGTGCAGGTTAGATAGGTAGGTGCCCCGAGTATCGGTTAGATAGGTAGGTGCCTTCAGCAAAGGCACAGTGGCGGGGGGGCGGGGCATAGCGTAGTTACTACTCACCATTCGCAATCGCCCCTAGCCTCTTTCTTCTTCCTGTTCCTGGCATCTGTCATGTTGGTAAGCGTGATGATGTAACCCCGTGTGTCATCACAGGGGGCGCTGTTACCAACGCGACAAACGCCAGGAACAGGAAGAGGAAAGAGGCTATGGGGGATCGCGGAAGGTGAGTTGTAACTACGCTAGGCCTGCGCTGCCCCCCCTACTGCTCAATCCAGCACCCCGGGCGATTGCACTATTTGTACGACGATAGAAACTGCTGTGAAAAGTGCTATACAAATATTAGGATTATTATTAGGATTAAAAAGTAACTCTATCTAGTGATCGCTGTAGCCATAATCTGCGGTGTAAAGCTCTGTAGTGTCATATGGGAGTCACTTGTTTCTACTACAAATTGCATTTGCGGTATAAAAACAATGCATCTTATACACACAACGTTGATCCTATTAGTATTGCATTTGCTTTTAGGAGCACTTAATATTGTACTTGTGATTCTGTTTCTATTAAAGGAGAGGTATATGGAGGCTGCCATATTTATTTCCTTTTAAGCAATACCAGTTGCCTGGCTGTCCAGCTGAACCTTTGCCTCTAATACTTTTAGCCCTAGACCCTGAACAAGCATGCAGCAGATCAGGTGTTTCTGCCATTTTTGTCAGATCTGACAAGATTAGCTGCTTGTTTCTAGTGTGATTCACACTACTGCAGGCAAATAGATCAGCAGTGCTGCCAGGCAACTGGCATTGCTCACTACAGTTATAGCAGCACGGTGGTGTAGTGGATAGCAATCTCGCCTTGCAGCAATGGTTCTCTGGTTCCAATCCCAGCCAGGGCACACTATCTTTGTTCTCCCCGTGTCTGCATGGGTTTCCTCCGGGCATTCCAGTTTTCTCCCACATCCCAAAAACCTCCAGATAAGTTAATTGGCTTCCTCCTAAGATTGGCCCTAGACTATGATATACACACACAATCTACACGATACAGACATGTGACTATGCTAGGGATTAGATTGTAAACTCCACTGAGGGACAGTTAGTGAAAAAACTACATCCTATGTAACCCACCGCAGAAGATGTCAGCGATGTATGAATACTAAATAATAATTGTGAGGTTAGAACACTGTGATGGTCTTGTACAGGTAGACTCATTCCCATGCAAAATGAGAAATGTGGGCATTTTCCAAACTTCATAAAATGCATACGGTGAAAGCAAACCCCAAAGTGAATATCCCATATGCCAATACAGCTCATGCTTGCACATGCTTGTGGACTATTTCAATTGGTGAATCTGCAATTAGCATCAGAACATCACCCCAAAGTCTATTACACTGTCCATGTTCTTGAAAAGTGATAGTTACTCTTTATATAATTGCATATCCTTAGTGGATGGGGTACAATAGACTCTTGCCTGAAAGAATAGAAGCTTCTCTCCATACAGCTTTTCCCACTGTTATTTCTCCATTTTGTAAAGCAATGCTTGAATGTGATGCGGTTTTATACTTCCCGAACTACGATAATTTGCTCCATGTGATAAATATTGCTCCCTGATCACTGAATATTCATTTTGTTGAGCGGTAACTAAATGAAGTAATGTTTCATTTTCAGACAACACGCGGTGAATTTGATTCAAGCGAGTTTGAAGTCAGGAGGCGTTATCAAGATTTTATTTGGTTGAAAAGCAGACTTGAAGATGCTCATCCAACATTAATCATTCCTGTAAGTTCCAATTTATATATATTTATGTTATAAACATTGTATACTGGTCAAAGTCACTTAGAATGAATGCAAGTAAAGTGGTTGGATTGGGATGGGTGATTTTAGTACTGGTTAAAATATGCGGAGTTCCATGTCTCACCAACTATTTGAAATTGTTCTGTGCTTGGCCCAGGACAAGTCTACCTATTACCCAAACTAACCGGTTTAAACTCCTCACCCTATCAAACAGAGCACTACATAAGTTGCTACTCCCATACATTTCCTTATTAATCACCGGATATCAGAGATGGATTCAGATGTAATGGGGCCCAAGGCAAGGTAGTAGATTTGGGACCCCCTTGTGGTCCTTTTGGTAAGCTGAAGTGTAACGAGGTCAAAGAAGGTGGCATGTGAGTCCCTTGACGTCCACTAGGCCCCAATCACCTGCCTAAGTTGCCTGGTAGATAATCCTGCTCTGACAGATACCATCCCTCCCAGACCCTTTGCTACTCCCACACGACTCTCTTGTCCTCTGGTTTGGCCACCTCCTCCCACTCTTGCATCCAGGAGCTTCTCACGGCCGTCACCTCTCCTTTGGAACACTCTCTCTTATAGCTTGTCCATCATGCTCTGGGCCTGGAAACCTTCAAACGTACCCTCAAAACACACCTGTACAGACAAGGCCATAATTTGCTATAGCTAGCATTGGAGGCTCAATGTCTTATCCGCTAACCGCTGTTTCTCCTTCCCTAATGTCTCCAACCCACTACCTTCAAGAGTGTAAGCTTTCAAGGGCAGGGACCTTCTCCTAGTGTTTTTTTATTCTGCTGTATTTTATGAAATAAACATGTACCAGTATTGGTGATGTCTCAAGCCACACATCAACTATGTATATATTTGTACTTGTATTGCTGGGTGTCCTGATTGTAAGAGTTTTGTACTTCTCATGTATCTAAGCTCCCCATTATTTTTTGTACTATCTACAGCACTACAGAAGATGTTGGTGCTATATAAATGTAAAATGATGTAATAATATAATAATAAAATATAATAAATAAATCTCACCCCAATGGGTTGGGGTGGTTGTTAGAAGTTTGTCCAGATGCTTTCATAGGTCCGGAAATTCATAAGAGGACTGAGTCTCTAAATTAAGAGATTGAGAAGTTACTGAGATCAAATAACTGATGCCTGACTTTATAGCACTAATAAACCCAATATTTGAGCAAGCTGTGCAGCTATTTATACAGATTTAATGCCCTAATCTAGGCACAGATGTTTTCCTACACTTTTGTAGACATTCATTTAAAGGACTTACGAGCCCAAATCCTAAAAAAAAGGTCTCTACCTGTATGCCGTTTGAGTAGCGTGGATCGGGGAGGAAGGCCCTAGAGCTGCGCAGCCGCACTCGCGTTGGTGCAGACTGCGCAGCCGCGGCCTCCTCCGGCGGCCATATTTGAGGAGGCAGGAGAGCCCGACCCGGCTGGGGAGGTCGGGGTCCGGCCGGGGGGAGGACAAGCGGCGGGGACCCGGCGGAGCTGCACGGAGGGCGCGGATGGCGTCCTCCGTGCCTTCAAACGGCATACAGGTACAGACCTTTTTTTTTTTATTATTTGGGCTCGTAAGTCCTTTAAAGCCTTTCTTACTGTCTGTGTAGAAGTTCCCTGATCAGCTTATGTCAAATCACTTTCAGGACGGTTTTACATTTATTTTTTGTGGTGTAATGTTGCAGGATGCTCCTGCCACTGCACGCCCCCAATCCCTCACCCCACCCCCCACACACACTCAGCGATGTACTCCCTGCTGGACAGGAAGTATGTCACTGGGTTTCTCGGCGATTGGACCGCACATGCGCACCGCACTTTGTCGTTTACCTGCGTCACCCATGGACTTGCTTTACAGCCTGTGCCGTGCATAAAGCAAAGTGCATGCGGTAATGCGCAGCAGCCCTTGCGTCATAACGGCAGCTTCCAGCACACTGCATCGCACTGCATTAAGTGTGCAAGGCTCCATTGACTTGCATTGCTTGTGCGGCCTCTTGTGGTAAAAAGGGTAATGCAACGCAGGTTTTCAGTGCAAGTGTAAAATGGGCCTCAACGTACCAGATTAGTAGCCCAAGCACTGTTTACTTCCTGCACCAAGAACTGTCATTGCTAAAGACTGCAGTCATCTCAGCAATATTCAGTCTCTGCCTGCCCCGTTATTGTCTGAATAGAAGGATAATATAACCAGTGCTGCAAGGCGAGAGTGCTCTCCATTACGCCACTGTGCTGTCACTAAGCTGCATTACTGACCTATGTGGTTGGACATCTATATGCGCTGTGTATAGGTATTAGTAAACAATTGATCTCTCCCTGATATTGAATATTTGCCTAGTGTGCTACATTATACCTTTTTGATATTTGTTCAGCTTTCAGCAGAAAACTGATTCTTTATTGATGGTATACTCTCCATTCCCAGGGTCCAGCAAAGGTCTTCCCGAACATAATTACTTCCCAAAAGTAATGATAGCTGAGGCGGGGGAAGGGGCTACAGCAGTGGCTCAAAGGACGGGGTATTTAAGCCCTGACCAAACTGCGCTCAGTGCTATTTTGTCTCTTGAGCAGCCGCAGCATGTCCCACACCTTTTGTGACTCCAATCACCCCATGCCCGGTCAGTCAGTCCTGCCACCAGTCAGTCCTGTCATCAGCCTTTCCTGTCATATTAACCCAGTCGTCCCTCAGTCTGTCCCGGCACGCCAGGCATTATCCTGTCCTGTCTTTCCAGTCCGCACTTCTCCCCTTATTGCAAGGTTCACCGCTCCTGTTCTTCTCATCACTGGTGGGATTGTGACCTGGTGGACACCAAGCAGCAAAGTAGTCCATCGCCCATCAGGGGTGACGGCCCATCATCCCTTGCGGTGCGCTGGTGAAGACCTGTGCCCACTTAGACTCCATGCCCTAGGGTCTCCTGCACCAATCAGTGGTGTTGAGATCAACAGGACCGTGACATGATCACACCTCTGCCACCGCTTGCTTTGTACCATTCAGTGCAGTACAAAGCCATATGGCTGTCCACTATGCACTGCACTTACACCTGGCTCCTCCTCCACTCCCCACTTCTATTATTTGGGAAAAGTACAGCCTCTCCTCAATAGATAAAAACATTTTAATCAAGAGTGCCCTAGTTGTTAATAGAAATTTGATTTAGATTAAGTGTCTTAATTAAATCTAATGTATATAAACTATTAAAAAAAAATGAATAGTGTATGAGCTTCCAGTTATGATGCTGGAGAGAATCTAGCTTCCACTTATTTATTCCAAGGATTTATTCTACTACTACTACTTGATTATAATTAATGAGTGCATTCCGCCTCCTATTAAAACTGTATCTTCCTGATTGATCTTGGCATCCTCATGCTGCAGTCCTGAATTGTGGGAGTGAGCTGTGTTCAGTATTTTTGCTTTTTCAGTAAGGATTTATTGAGGGGTAAGGTGGCTGGGGAGCCAGCTTTTTACATTGCTGAGCCGTTGTCAGGCAATGACTTTGAGGGTGTGCCTGCAGCTTATTCTGATGAAATTTTCCAACAGTCATCAGTGCTGCAGAGAGACTGAGGAATGATCACATCAGGAGCCCAGCCAGAAACATAGAAACATTTAGCTTTTTTTCCCACAGTGCAAGTTAAAATAACCAAACCTACTCACTGTGTAGTATATGTGCAGAGTTGAATCTGGGATAAGGTCTCCGGAAAATAGTAAAGTGAAATAAGAAGAACCAGAAAATGTAATGAAGCATCGCAGAAGGGACCAGGAAAAGTGGTTTACTAGGTCCAGAGTAGTATGTAGATAGCGGGCAGCCTATAAGTGACTGCCAGCTTGTCCACTGACCACAGCTCATGGGTCTCCGACTGATGTATGACACATGCACCCGCCCACTTTCTACTATAGCCAGATACAAAAGTACTGCAGGGGACAAAAAACAGGTGTTATAGAGAAGACATTCTATTATATCAGGGTTTACTTTACCAGGCGTTACTGGGCATTTAGTTCACTATACCCCAATATTTACTATAACGAGATTATACCGTACTAATGTGAGGGGATCCTGTGGTGCCTGCTAGTATATAATCCTCAAATGTGAAATGCGTTGCACCAATTGGCCAACATGTGCTCTACCACACAAGCAATCAGTTACACTAGAGAAAGACAGGTTGTAGGACAGCACCCTATTTAGTATTTATATAGTGCCAACATCTTCCACAGCTCTTTATACAGAAAAGAACTTGTCCCTTAGAGGACAGTTACTTACCATAGTCCATCATTGATTGTAGTCAAGGGCCAATTTTTGTGAGAAACCAATTAACCTATCTGTATGTCTTTGGGATGTGGGTAGAGACCGGAGTCCCCCGGAGGAAACTACTGTGTTACATTCAAGGCTAGAAATCTATTCACTGGGCTTGATTCACTAACCGGCGCTAAGTGTTAGCGCCGGTGTGAAAAGCCCTTTTTGGCCGCTAGTGTCCGCAAACCTACTTTGCGCGTGGCCCCGTGCACTGCGCGGGTGCGCCAATATTAGTGCGCGGTGCGACGATAACGTTGCACCCACTGGCTCTTAAAAGTCGCACCCGATGTGACGAAAATAACGCATCGGCTGCCCCCCGAAGTGGCGCATCATAGCGCTGCTTAACGGGCACCCAATGCGTCATTTTCGTCACATCGGGTGCGACTTTTAAGGGCCAGCGATGCGCACGATTACCCGCGCTGCGCGCGCAGTGAGCGGGTTTGTTTCAACTGTGTAGGCGCAAACCACCTAACGCCATGGTGCCAACACTTAGGGCACACTGACCGGCTGAGTGCCGGTTAGTGAATCAAGCCCACTGATGCCAGTCAGAGGAGTAGGCAGTCTCTATTAGGTTTTTTTCAGCCATACACAGTTGTGGGTGGGCAGGCAATGTATTAAAATAACAGAGCATTGGATATGTACTTGTGGGCGCGCTCCCCTCCATGTACGAGCGCAACCAGACTGCGCATGCACAAGTATGGCCACACCTGCTCATCCATGATCGGCTTCATGCTACTGCCCAGGCATGGCTGTACTTGCGCATGCACGGTATGGCCACACTCATGCATGGAGGAGAGCATGGCTGCAAACAAAGAGAAAGACCCAGCCAGCGATAGTGGGGTTGAGGACACGGGAAGCCTCTGGACCATCCAGAAGTTTCCCTCTGCTTAGTGTCTAATTTGATTTTTTTTTTTTTACACGATTGTTATTGTTTCAGGGTTGCTTTAAAATTACACCGGTTATATAAACCGAGATGGCTGTTAAATACAAAGGGCCTGATCCGGTTAGCTTTTTCTCCTAAGTTTTCTCTTAAAGAAACATTTTCATGTTCTATTTAAAATAACTTGTAATCTGTAATTGAAAAAAATATGAAAAGGTAGGTGAATCGGTATTGTCAAATGATTCTGGGTACTTTCTTGATTGCCGGTGGCTTACATAGCATCCTATATAATAATAGTCCTGCCGATGCGTCTTCCTGTGTCAGTATGTTGTGCCTGGCTTGCATGCACGGGGCGAGGAGGGTGGCAACTGTACACAGCGGGGGGGGGAGTCAGGGCCGAGGACTAGAGTCTGTTTTTCAACAGGCTGACCTTTTAACTAGTTTTATTCATGATGTGAAAATATCCCCTAGGAGACAACTTAGGAGAAAAAGTGACTTGGATATGGCCCAAAGAGTGATAGTAAATAGTCATTGTCAATGATCTGCTAAGTCTGAGCTGTTGCATACTTTACGCAAGTTTATTTAGTATGGAAATATATTAATCACTATAAAGAGTCCTGGCTGGAATTCCCTCCTGCATATTTAACCACTTAAGTACCAGCAGTCTCTGCCCTCTTAAGGGCCAGAGGTCGGTCGAAACCAGAAACGGCGGAACACCGGCGAATAACGATGAATCGTCGCACATACCTGCTGCAATCACCGTCACCGCCGCATGTTGGGAACCTGGGCCACCCACTCTGCTGTCTCTATGAGGGCAGAGTTCCTGTGAGCTGGTAAGGAGCCGCTTTCATTGGCTCTTGACCCTGCCTATCAATGTAAGCCAATGGGAGCTGCTTACGTTGATAGACAGGGTCAGGAGCCAATGAAATCTGCTCCTGACCTGCTCACAGGGCTCTGTCATTATAGAGACGGCAGAGAGAGTGAGTTGCGGCGGGGAGACAACGCCGAGATCGCCGGGAGTGGCGAAAGCAGTGAGAACGTGCGGCGTCGGTGTATTGAAACCTATGCCCTGGCAGCCAGATAGCCTTCAAAACAGGGCGTAGATTTCAATCAGCGTGGTCTATTTGATGTACAGAAAAGCTGGCTTTTGGAGAGCGTTTCTAAACGGTAAAAATATATTTATTGCATTTTTTTTCTCCACTAGCCTCTGCCAGAAAAATTTATAGTCAAAGGAATGGTGGAACGATTTAACGATGATTTCATTGAGACGCGAAGGAAAGCATTACATAAATTTTTGAACAGAATAGCTGATCATCCAACATTAACTTTTAATGACGACTTCAAGATTTTCCTCACGGCTCAGGCATGGGTAAGAATCTTTAATAGTTTCCTAACTTTTTTTTTCTCATGTTAACCAGTTCACCCCCAAGGGTTTTTACTCTAACGGACCAGAGCAATTTTCACTTGTCAGTGCTCCTCCCTTTTATTCCCTAATAACTTTATTACTACTTATCACAAGAAAATGATCTATACCTCGTTTTTTTCACCACCAATTAGGCTTTCTGTGGGTAGTACATTTTGCTAAGAATTTTTTTATTCTAAATGCATTTTAATGAGAAAAAAACAAAAAAATAGAAAAAAAATCATTATTTCTCAGTTTTCAGCCATTATAGTTTTAAAATTAAACATTCTCCTGTGGATAAAACAAACACATTGCATTTGCCCAGTTGTCCCGATTATTAAACCATTTAAATTATGTCCCTATCACAATGTATGGCGACAGTATATTATTTTGAAATATAGGTGTTATTTTTCTGTTCTGTTTTTTTTTGTTCTGGCCATAATTACAAGCCCCAATGTAATAAATTAAAATTAATTTTCCCCCATAAAATATAGATTAAAAAAAGCTGAGTCGGGGCGTGGCTTGACGCTCAAGAGAGATGGCCGCTTGAGTGTAGAGCTCCTGAACCAGACACCGCTATCTCTTCCTGCTCCGTCCCAACCACTCGCTCCTAACCACTATGGACCGCAGGACCCGAGGCCAAAACTCCTCCAGGACCAGCAACAACACCCGTCCGCAATCTGGGAGAAGCTTACCGGAGTTGTTCCGCTCTCAATCTGCCCGCAAGGCCCCAGCCTCTGCTTCCAAGATGGCGGCACCACGCAGTCCTTCGCCCGATGGCTCCCTCACATCCAGGGAATCCTCTGACCGTGAGTACCCTAAAACACCCAAAAGGAGAGACACAGTCACGTACTCTCACCTAAGGGACTTTGCAGAGGACATTAAATCAACATTTACTAATGCTATTGCGGAAGTTCGTGAAGATATGGCCGCCATTGCGGAACGCATATCCACTATTGAAAAGACAGGGGCAAAAAGAGACACTAGGATTAAATCATTATCCAGAGCCTCCCAGATGCACAACACTAGGCTAATTGCCCACCAAAGACACTTGGAAGATCTTGATAACAGAGGACGACGCAACAATATCAGGGTACGGGGAATTCCAGAGTCAATACCTGCTGACCAGATCTCCCCGGCCTTAACGTCTGTCTTTAACCCTCCTGGCGGTATAAAAAAATACGCCAGGAGGCAGCGCGGCAGTTTTTTTTTAATTTTTTTTTTCTATATCATGTAGCGAGCCCAGGGCTCGCTACATGATAGCCGCTGCTCAGCGGCATCCCCCCGCCCTCTTCGATCGCCTTCGGCGATCTCCGATCAGGAAATCCCGTTCAAAGAACGGGATTTCCTGGAGGGCTTCCCCCGTCGCCATGGCGACGGGCGGGATGACGTCACCGACGTCACTGACGTCGGGTCGTCATTGGGAGTCCCGGGCCACCCCTCGGCGCTGCCTGGCACTGATTGGCAAGGCAGCGCACGGGGTCTGGGGGGAAGGGGGGGGCGCGCGCCGCACCGTATAGCGGCGATCGGGCGCGCGGCGGCGGCGATCGGGGTGCTGGCGCAGCTAGCAAAGTGCTAGCTGCGTCCAGCAAAAAAAAAATTAAACAAATCGGCCCAGCAGGGCCTGAGCGGCACCCTCCGGCGGCTTACCCCCGAACTACGTTCGGGGTTACCGCCAAGAAGGTTAATGAGCTACTTTCTAGGCCCAAAGACCAGCCTATAGATTTTGTGAGAGCCCACCGAGCTCTTAAACCTCCCGGGAATGACTCAGATCCTCCTCGAGACATTATATGCTGCCTCTCATCTTTCCAACTGAAAGAGGACATAATGAAAGCCGCTCGCTCACAGGATGATATACTTTTTAATGACTCCCACATAGCCCTTTACCAAGATCTCTCCCCATTAACCCTGCAACAAAGAAAGGCACTAAAGCCACTTTTGCAACTACTGGTGGAAAAGAACTACAAATACCGCTGGCGCTTCCCCTTCGCACTGTCTGTAACAGACAGCGGCAACACCACTTTCCTCCGCACACCTGCGGACTTGGATGATTTCTGCGCCACTCTGAATATAACTGTACCGGATCTACCGCTGTGGTATGCTGAATTCAAAACACAAGGGACAGATGCCTTCTCTAGCTTTGAGACCCCAGATACGCGCTCCAGACCTCCTTCTTCCAAAAAATCTAGACAGGGCAACAAGACCCCCGCTAAAGCTGTCACTATGGATATTGCTGCAGATCTGGGATGTGCCACACTAGAGGAAGACTGAACCTTCTCTTGATACACCATATAAATTCCTTCTACCTGATAACCTTACATTGTTGATTATCCAGCAACTACAGATTGCTACTTCAACATAGTTGCTGGTCCTCTTATATTGTTGAGGCTGTTTATGCTACTTACTTACCATACCTGTGGTTCTTCACACCAAAGAGTCAATATACACATGCATGCTTGTTGCAGTTACTGAAATTTATGTGTTACCTTTATATATGTTGATTACAGTCTATCCAGAATAGGTGAACCCCCCATTCCTCCCAATCCTCCCCTCATCCTTTCCCCCCCCCTACCAACTCCCTTCCCCTTCTTCCCCCCCCCCCTCCCTATCCCCTCCCCCCTATCCCTCCCCCCCCCTCTTTCCCTCTCCTCCCTTCTCTCACACCCCTCTCCTCCCCCCCTTCCCCCCCCTTCTTACTCCCCCCTTCTTCTATCCCCTCCCCCCCCCCAGGTCTCCCTCCCCCCCCCCCAAGTCTCCCTCCCCCCCCCCCAAGTTCACCAATTCGCAATTAAGGTTCACTGAAAGGCAATTCATTGTCTCTCTGTTATGGTTAGTACTTAGTGGTTGGAAATACAGTGACTGTGGACACACTTCCCACAGCCAACTGTTTGTTTGCTTTTATCATGTCTGGTTCATCTCTTGGTTAGCCATTCTTGTTGTTTCTTTTTGGCAACTCGAGTTCCCAGTCTCTCGGAGGTGATCTAGCCTACCTCCACTCCAGAGACCAGTTCTCTGACAACCTCTCACCTTAGTATAGTGAGTATTCGAGCTTTCTCCTTTGAGAAACCTCGACTTACCCACGTGAGTTTATCCTAATTAATATTTCTCACTGTTTTACCGAATTTATTTTTCTGTTCTCTCCTTTAACGTTACTCTTTAGATAAGGGTGCTACCAGGGCTTTCTCTCTCTCCCCACCTCTCCCTCCTTCTCCCCCTCCCTATTACCTGCCCTCACCCACTCCTTTTCCACTCCCCCACCACCCTCCCCCATCCCCTTTGACTTCTACCTTCTACTGATTATACATAATGCTTGATCTTTGGCTACCTATACGCCTTTTACTTGTGCTAGTGATACAAAGCTTAATAATGCCTCCTCAAACTAATGAAAGGACTCAACAATGGAAACTCCTCTCTTATAATACTAATGGATTAAATATTCCACAAAAGAGATCTAACTTTCTGAATTATATTCGGAAAGAGGGCGTTACTTTCGCTTTCTTCCAAGAAACCCACTTTTGCAAAAAAGCAATCCCCAAATTCTACGACAAACATTACCCACTATATTTTCATGCCCCTTCTCCATTAGACAAGACAAAAGGAGTTTCCATATTGATCCATAGATCTGTAAACTTTCAACTGATCTCTAAACTGGAAGATCCAGAAGGGAGATACCTATTTGTACATGGGAAAATACAGGACCGAGATATTACCCTGGCCAACATCTACACTCCAAATACGGGACAGGTTAGCTTTTTTAGAAAAGTAACCGATTCTCTCCTTTCTTTTTACCAAGGGTCTCTATTCCTAGGGGGTGATCTTAATCTCCCCTTAAACCCCCTACTGGACACATCCAATGGCACTTCTTCCATCAAATTCAGAGATATCAAAAAAATAAGGGATCAACTAGATAGGCTATCTTTAGTAGATGCCTGGCGTCTCCTCCATCCAGATGATAAAGATTTCTCCTTCTACTCAGGTCTCCATAAACGATATTCTCGCATAGACTACCTTTTTGTCCAGCAGAGAGACGCGGCATTGGTACTCAAAGCTAACATAGGCATTTTAAATCTAGCTGATCATGCGCCAGTCTCACTTCTCTTAAAGCCACCATTTACCATACCCAAATCCTTTTGCTGGAGATTAAACCCTTTTATACTTTCAGAAGAGACCCATTTAAAGGAAATAAAACACCACATTATGGAATATTTCCACCTAAACAAATCCCCGGATCAGTCAGCCCTTTTAGTATGGGAGGCGCATAAGCCATACATAAGAGGCCAACTGATTCGTATAGGAGCTAGAATCAAGAGAGAAAAACAAGGCCACATTGATTTACTACACTCCAAAATTAAAATACTGGAGTCAAAGCATAAAGCATCTCTACTTGCTCCTCTTCTAGATGAAATCAGCTCCCTTCGCAAGCAACTCCAAAAACTTCTCTCATACCAAACTAAGAGGAAATTCCTACTATCACGGGGAATATTCTATGAACATGCTAATAAACCAGGGGCCCTTCTAGCTCGAGCTTTACGGGAAAAAACTGCTAGCATGCAGGTTAAATCCCTAATCAATTCCAAACAAGAGAAAAAAATAACTTCCAGAGAGATTGCTGAGGAATTCAAAAACTTCTATCATAGTTTGTATAATCTCCCCACCCCCTCCAGTGATTCACATGCACCTCTCTCCAGGTCACAAGCTATCTCTCAATTCTTGGCCAAATACGGTCTGAACAAATTAAACCTTGAAGAGAAATCTAATCTAAACTCCCCGATATCCAAAGACGAAATTCTAGAAGCAATTAAAACACTAAAAGCTAACAAAAGCCCCGGGCCTGATGGCTTTACAGCACAATTCTACAAAGTATACGCAGAGATTTTAACTCCACATTTTATTTCTGCATTCAATGAAGTGACAGCAGACACTACTCCTTCTAAACAATTACTTGAAGCACACATAACAGTGATACATAAACCAGACAAGGACCCACAGTCCTGTTCGGGCTACAGACCCATTTCTCTTCTGAATACGGATATAAAACTGTTTGCCAAAATTATAGCCACACGAATTTTACCCTTACTCTCTTCCAGAATACACCCTGATCAAGTAGGATTCATGTTGGATAGGGAGGCCAAAGTCGGAACCATGAGAGCACTTGGAATCCATACCTGGATGACTCGGCATTCGGTGGAGGGAATTTTTCTCTCCACCGATGCCGAAAAAGCCTTTGATAGGGTGTCCTGGGATTTCATCCGGGCCTCTCTTACCCACATGGATCTAGGCCCACAGATGACAAACTGGATCTCACTTTTATATTCAAATCCATCTGCTAAAATTAAAGTAAACAGCCTACTCTCAGCCCCCTTTGATCTGTCTAATGGCACGAGACAGGGATGTCCCCTGTCCCCACTAATCTTTATAATGGTTCTAGAACCCTTGCTTAACTGGATACGATCTGATCAATCCATAAAGGGTGTGTCCGTGAAAGATGCAGAACATAAAGTATCTGCCTTTGCTGATGACCTCTTATTTTTTCTAACTGAGCCATCCACCTCTGTCCCAGCCCTACTAGAAAAATTAAAATACTTTGGATCTTTGACCAATTACAAGGTTAACCTTTCCAAATCCTATGCAATGAACATATCCCTAAAGCCAGTGACTCTGACAACCATAAAACCATTATTCCCCTTCCAATGGGCCAAGGCCTCAATCAGATACCTAGGAATACAGATTCCAATTAATCTCTCTAGATTATTCGATTTAAACTATGCTCCTCTCTTCAAAAAAATTCAGGCAGACCTGGACAGATGGCACTTACACCCATGCCTATCCTGGTTTGGGAGATTAGCATCCATTAAAATGAATGTCCTACCTAGGATCCTGTACATCAGTCAAACAGTTCCCATCTCTATTCCTCAACAGTCATTCACTAAAATACAGTCAGCTATCAACAGTTTTATATGGGGAAAGAAACCTGCCCGCATTAAACACACTTTGCTAGCTTTTGACAAATTAGAAGGCGGACTTAACTACCCACTACTCTATAAATATCACCAGGCAGCCATCCTTAGCAGAATACCGGAATGGTGTTTCCCAAACTCCACCAAGCGATGGATACAAATAGAGCAAGCCTTCTCTAATATCCCACTACCAGGATTACCCTGGATTTTAAATAAAGATATCCCTAAATCAACCCTTTCTCATCCCCTAATCTTGTCCACGATTCAAACCTTTCGCTATTTCACAATTAAAGGTTCACTATCATCCTCCCCAGGACCGCTTACCCCAATACTGAATAATCCCCAATTTACTCCAGGACTAGACCCGAACTTCCTCACACACACCGATCCTGCCATCATACGCTTGAAGGATGTGTCCAGTAGGGGCTCGTGCAAACCAAAAAATCAGGTTGAAGCCCTGTCCAATGGGAAAAATATCTCATCATGGTCCTTTCTACAACTCCAAAGTTTTGTCTCTTCTTTAGCCAGGAAATACAAAATTGACAGGCCCCTCACCAACTTTGAAACATTGACTCTCGCAACGACCCCCCACAGGCATGTGATATCATGGATGTACAAAACTTTGTTAAACCTGAACTTACCTGTAAAATTTCCCGCCCAAAGAAAATGGGAACAAAAGCTAGGCAGCTCCTTTACTGACGACCAATGGACTCAGATCTTAACAAATAACCTCAAAGGCTCTTCCAATGTCAATACGCAGGAACTAGGTTACAAGCTAATTTCCCATTGGTACAACACTCCCGAAAAATTACATCACATGGGTATCCTTAACAAAGATCTGTGCTGGAGGTGTGGAGCGGTGGGCGGGGACCTGCTACACATCTTCTGGTCCTGTCCGAAAATACAGAAATACTGGAAGGAGATCCATACTTGGACCCAAAAGATCTCCTCCATCCCTGTCAAGTAATCCCCTGAAGTCTACCTACTCCATTTGGTTCCAATCTCAGCCAAAAACTATAAAAAAGGTATTCTCCTACACCTCATAAATGCGGCTAGAGCCTTAATCCCTTGCCTGTGGAAATCCGACAAAATTCCTTCAATAGCACAATGGTGGTCTAGGATAAATAGGATTGCAGAAATGGAGGAGATCATTTCTGCAGCACATGACAGACCTGATCAATACACCAAAACATGGGCTCACTGGCACGACTTCAAAAACACACCTGAGTACAAAGCTACGTTGTAAAAATTGTTATGCCCCATTGGATTCTCCTTCCTATCCAACACAACACCCTATGATGTGAAGCTCCCTCCCCCCCCCCCCCACACACACACACACACACACCCCTCCCCATTCTCCCCTCCCCACCCCACCCCCCTTCAAAATCTGGCAAATACCCAGCCCTCTGTCCATTGATACTCCTCTATTAGTCCCTGGTACCCCAAAATATTGCTTTAAAGTGAGTAATATACCTAACCCCGAGCACTATCCATATTATATGTATTTAAGGACCCCTACTGATTCCCCTGGACAAGACACCACTTAAACTATAATTGCGCTCTCTACTTGAATACCTTAGCAATCTCCTAACAAAGAAGAAAAAACACTATAATACATCTCTTTAAGATATTCACCTTCTCCAACACACCTAATCTGTTGTTCTTTCTTTTAAAGATAGAAATGTGATAATATGTACACTTTTTATGATTCTTGTCCAGTTGTTCTTAAGCATCTGTTATCTGCTATTGTTCTATAGTGTATAAAGCTTATAAATCTGTACCGACTTAACTATGTTATTGCTTGTCAACCTGCAAATGTCACTTAAGTTTGCATTCAATAAAGCTTAATTGTGAAAAAAAAAAAAGCTGAGTCCCTAAGGCAAGTATTTATTTTATTTATTTTAAGCTGGTTTTTTTTTTTTACAAGTGTTTTCTTTTGGAGGGGGAGTGTTGGAAGTGGAATTTTATTAATTTTATTACTCATGTGTATGTACTTGTAAATGTATGTATTTTGTACGTGTCATATACTTTTTGGCCACAAGATGGCGCTAGTGAACACTCGTTATAGTAAGTGTTCACTTTTTTTTTTACACTTTATTTAATTGTTACATTTCCTGCTTTTGTGAATGGACGTAGCCGCTGTTCGCGGTCACGTCCATTCACTCCAGGCACTGCGATTGGGTAGAGGACCGTTTGGTCCTCTTCCCCAATCCCTCACCATGGGATCC
Organism: Hyperolius riggenbachi; assembly: GCF_040937935.1. Classification (NCBI taxonomy): domain Eukaryota; kingdom Metazoa; phylum Chordata; class Amphibia; order Anura; family Hyperoliidae; genus Hyperolius; species Hyperolius riggenbachi. The sequence continues at coordinate 109,750,637 of NC_090651.1, forward strand.
TGACGGAAACGACAGCCGTAGCGGCGCGCACACGGCGGTAGCAGCGGCGGGAACGCGCGACTTATTAATACGTCATGTTGCCGTTAATAGGGTAAAGCATGACGTATTAATGCGTTAGGATGCCACTAAATGGTTAATCTTTATCCCTTTAATAGGCTGTGTTTTATTTCTGCACAAGGGGATTCTTCTATCATTTTAAATCTTTTAACAATCCTTTCAAGCAAATTGTGAGACCACAAAAATTGCTTTGGAAAAGATAATTATAATGATTTAGTGCAATTGTCGATAAAATGTCATTCTCCTCGCTCTGAGAGCCCGAGCTGTGGTCTACCTGTGTTGGAATATGATTATAGCTGCTTTTTGAACCGTCACATTGATGTTGTATACGTTTGTAAAAATGCATTTTTTAATACGTGACTGACTATAAGAGAGGTAATTTACCTTTTGAATTCTGGTAGCCTCTGCTGCTGTTCTGTGCTGCCTGATAGGCCACGCATTAGAAGTTCTCCATTTGTTTAAGCAAGCCTAAAGTGAAAATAAACTTATTATATAATTACGGTAGTGTATGTATTGTACAGATAATGAATAGAACATTGGTAGCAAAGAAAAGTCTCATTTTTATTTTCAGTTATATAGCTTTTTTATACATATATAACAGAGTAACGAAGCAGCTTAGGGTGACCCAAACTACTAGGAATGTATAGGGGGATAAAAGGAACCAAAAAGCCCTCCTATTATACATATATAAAATTGGATCATAATGTCACAGCTGCAGTTTTAAAACCACACTCTGTCTTTTAGAGCTTATTTCCACGGGTAGTGGAACTGTGTGCTCAGCAAGCACTTAGGGCCGGTTCACATTGGGTGCTTGCCTGCCGCTTCCCAGCCATTGCGTATGGGTCCGCTATCGCAATTCGGCGACAAAATCTTGCAATTTCAGCGCGATTTGCACTTGTAATTCCTGTCAATAGAACGAGAATTACAGCGCAATCGCCCCAAAGACTATGCATGCCGCGCATTTGCAATTGATCTAAATCGCAGACGCCACAGTGTGAATGTATCCATAGGGATACATTAGTAGCAGCGCTTTGTTGATCGCCGGCGATCAGCAAAGCACTGAAAAAGCACCAAGTGGAACCAGCCCTTACCAGGCAGCAGTGAGCAGTAACCAGGCAGCAGTGAGCAGTAACCAGGCAGCAGCAAGCAGATATCAACTGCCCGTGGAAAAGAGGCCTCAAGCTATAAAACAAAGCAGCAGTAATGACCTTTTGAACTTTCCTTTAACAGCACAATTTTCTAGCAAATGATCATATTTGTGATAAGCTCATTCAGATTGAAAGAAAAGGTCATATTTAGGCGATCCGCACTAGTAATGAGGACAGATTTTGCATAATAATAACTTTGCATCGTAATTTGCAATTATGATGCCAAATTGTAATGCAAAATTTGAGGTATAATTGTAATTTATTTTATTGTAAATGTAATCAGGAACCATAATTTTGAAATCTCACATACCGGTAATTTTTCTGTAATTTTTTGCCAAATGTAATGCTTAAAGAGAATCTGTATTGTTAAAATCGCACAAAAGTAAACATACCAGTGCGTTAGGGGACATCTCCTATTCCCCTCTGTCACAATTTCGCCGCTCCCCGCCGCATTAAAAGTGGTTAAAAACAGTTTTAAAAGGTTTGTTTATAAACAAACAAAATGGCCACCAAAACAGGAAGTAGGTTGATGTACAGTATGTCCACACATAGAAAATACATCCATACACAAGCAGGCTGTATACAGCATTCCTTTTGAATCTCAAGAGATCATTTGTGTGTTTCTTTCCCCCCTGAGGGGGGAGTGCATAGCAGAACCACAACACTGAAGAACTTGGCAGCCTTCCAGACACAGGCTGACAAGTCTGACAAGGGAAAGATACATTGATTTATTACAGAGACTGTGATAGTACAAAGTGCTGCAGTAAGCCAGAACACATTAGAATAGCTTTTGGAACTTGTAGGATGATAAAAAACAGGATGCAATTTTTGTTACGGAGTCTCTTTAAAGCGGACCTGAACTCAGAACATCCTCTCTGTTCTAAAAGATATGCATCAACAGAATGACCTTTAAACGCAAAACATTTCTTTGTTACACCTGATACAAATCCTAAAATAAAATTGCACTTTTTCTACTTCCTGATTCATGGAAGCAGACATATTGTTAACCTCCTGTGCTTTCAAATGGCCTGTGCTTTCAAATGGCCATATCTACCATCTCTGCCATAGGCAGTCGTGTGACACAGGGAGAGATCACATTACAACTCGTGATTAGACACAAATGAGGGGTAATTAAACAGGCTAAACTCTCTAAATACATACAGGGTCCATTTATCTATGTACTTCTTTATTCATGTGCAAGAGTTCAGTTCCACTTAATGGCAAAGCCCTCATACATGTTATTATCACCAAAATTGCTACGTATGTTAAAAGGGCTCTGTGGGGGGAACCTGAGGCTAAAAACCGCCACTTACCTGGGGCTTCTATCTGCCCCCCGTAGCAGTAATGTCCCACACCGCCCTCCTCCGATCCGCCGGTCCCCGCCGCCGGCACTGGGCAATTATTCGTCTGTCATAGCCGAATAATGCGTGCTGTCGTTCGCGTCCTCAGAAGCTTACTGTGCAGGCGCAGTACGAAGTTTCCTTGTACTGTGCCTGCACAGTAAGCTTCCGATGACGCGGGCGGGAGCAAGCAGGCCACGACCGTGCAGCTGGGCGGCGTGCCACGCTAGACTGGGGCCGGCGGCGGGGAACGGAGGATCGGAGGAGGACGGCGTGGGACATTACTGCTACAGGGGGCTGATAGAAGCCCCAGGTAAGTGGCGGTTTTTATCCTCAGACACCCCCCCCCCCTTCCCACAGAACCCCTTTAAGGGGAAGGGGGAACAAGGCAAATCCATTTTTCGAAAATACTTTGTCGTTTAAAAAAAAAAAAATTAAAATTAAAAATGCAAAGGAAAAATGGTTTCGGATCGATTTGAGTCCATGAGCTTCTCTTTTTCTTCTCTTTAAAGTCTGAAATCCACTGCGCCTGCGTCGCTGTGTCCTCGCTCCCGCTGATGTCACCAGGAGCGTACTGCGCAGGCACAGTATGGTCTGTGCCTTCGCAGTACGCTCCTGGTGACATCAGCGGGAGCGAGGACACGGCAACGCAGGCGCAGTGGATTTCAGACTTTAAAGTCTGAAATTCCAGAAGTGAACCGGAGGCGGGGCCGGAGCATCGATGAGTGGCTGCGCGGGCAAAGGATGTCTGCGGGGGACCATTAGAAGCCCCGGGTAAGTTCAGCTCATTTTCCCCCGACCCCCCTACAGTATCCCTTTAACTCGCTTGTTATTTTGTTATATGATTACTACCCTTTGTGTAATAAGACTATGGACATAAACATTTACAAGGGTAAACTTTTACTTGTGTTAATGTGCATAAATCCATCATTACAGCTTTGGCCAGATTTGTGGTAAAGCCACATAGGTCCAGGCCTAGGGTGGCAGGAGAGAAGGGGTGGCCGCCTGGCAATTCAATCAGTTAATAGCCTAATATGGCAGCCGCTCCATGCTACTGGGCATGTGCGGAGCTTACTCGCGCATACCCCGAACAGTTGGCTTGTACTCAGACTGGAGCAAAGTCACAAAGAAGAAAAGTGTCCTGGGCAGCGGTGGGATCTGAATATGTTCAGAAAGTCCCACTACTGGAACAGTGGGCAACAGTGGAGAAACTCCTAAGGTCACATGCACCCACTTATAATCCTGTATTCACGTGTAGCGCATGTATGATGGCTGAGCCTGCATCAGACACGCACAAATAAAGTATAGGCACAGGAGGGGGACACATTTTACATTAGGGAGGACAACGCCGGGGGGGTGGAGGATGCGGTGTCACTAGGGATGCTCACCACGAGTAAATCACGAGTAACCACTGTGGTTACTCGTGATTCAAATAAGCTTTAATTGCCGCAGCTGAGCGGCTAGATGCGGCGGGGTTAATTACCCCTAATGCCGCTCGGCCGCCCTGCTTTTCAAAGGGCTTGCAAGGGAAGCGACCGATTGGTCGCGTTGCAAGCCTTGCTATGGTGCACTTCCTCCTTCAAGCCAGAAGGTGTCTAGGTGTCACAAGGCTGATTCCCAAGATATTTCATGCTGAAATCGATCAGGGATCGGCCTATGGTGTATGGGCAGGCAACAGATATCTCTTCGATCAGTGAGAGATCTGTCTCTTGGTTGATCTGCCCATACATCATCTGATGTATGGGCACCTTTATATTTACATTATTTCTTTTGTGCTAAATATAAACGTCTAGCTGAACGAGGGGGCATTCATATTGTTACCCATTAATTAACTGCCTGATAATATCAGAGTTTATAAAAAGTCCATCAGACTAAAATGTAAAGGGAAGCCAAGAACCAAGAGAAACATGGAGACTGATTGTCTTTGAAGGCGCTGCTTGCCTGGCTGTTTGTACTTCCTGTATCACTGGCCTAGAACAAGTATGCGCAACGAGATATTTTAAATCTGGTGTGACTTTACTGCCTGTGTGGTTGTTCCAAATCAGAGACTCAAGTAGTTAAGCCAACAAAAAAATAAGCATGGCAGCCAGACAAGTAGCTATTTTAAAAGTAGGTCATTGAAGACAGCCTCTGTGTCTCCCAGTACAGATTTCTTTTAAATCTCTTTTATTGGCCTAGACTGTGCAATAGAGAAGCAAGAAGCTAGTGAGTAACTCGACCTCCATATTCTACTTATAACTAAAGTATGAGTTTTGCTGGTGCTGACCTTTTGGAGAACTAATCTACTTTCACTAGTTTTATGCAACTTTGTTGTGTTTTTCAGTGTATCTGCAGAGTATATTTTCTTTCGAAGTCTTGTCCTCAAGCCTACGGTATGATTAAAGGCTTTGTAGCCAGGAAACAACACCGCTAAATTGGTCTTCTTTTTTTAGGAGCTGACGTCTCACAAGAAGCAAGGTCCTGGACTCCTCAGCAGAATGGGCCAGACGCTCAAGGCTGTGGCATCTTCTGTGAGGGGAGTTAAGAATCGCCCGGATGAATTTACGGAGTTAGGGGAATATGTGGACGCTTTCAGCCAGAAAATAAATGTGTTAGATAAAGTATCACAAAGGATTTATAAAGAAGAGAAAGGTATTCAGCGCTGATTGATTTCTGAATGCTTATGTCTTTTTTTATGTGTGATGGTGACTCTGCTGATCTCCAGTCAAACTGTTATACCCACAGTGTGTGGACTGTTTGATCTTTCTAAAGGTCTTCATCAAAACATCTCTGCCACACTGTTAGGAATAAAAGACAACCCCAGGCAAAACATATTCTGAGTTCTGTGTACACATTCAGTAGCAGAATTTTTATTTTGTGTGTATTAACTACCATATTAGGTGATATCAAGAAAATTATTATTATAGTACCTGTTTAAGAGCCCCTTCAGCGAACACTTCCTGCAGCAGAGACTTCCATTGCATGAAAATGCAGGTCTATGCCTCGCCCCCAACACATAGCATCACCATACAAACCATGTACAAAAAATGCGTGGATACCGCTTCACCCCACACAGTCCCTAAAACGTGCTCGACCGGGTTTGCAAAACCTTGACAACAACAACAGAAGAATGGATGGGCCACACTGATCCGAACGAGACTACTTTATTGCTGGACATATCCAGAAACCAAATACATCACACAGCTGGCATATTCCGGACCCTCTAGTCCTTAATCATAGCTGGTTAACAGTGACATTTAAAATGCCTATATAGGTCTGAGGTTGGGGTGCCGCCCACTGACAGAACATTCTATCAAAAAAGTGAAGGGAGGGTGCAAAAGATTATAAAACATCACTATGATTGCTGGCAACCACGCAATCCAGACACTTCTTACACAATACAACACAATCGTATAAATACATAGGTAAGACGATACAGTGTAAAAACGTTTTTACACTGTATTGTCTTACCTACTGTATGTATTTTTATACAATTGTGTTTGCATTGTGTAAAAAGTGTCTGGATTGTGGGGTTGCCAGAAATCATAGTGATGTTTTATAATCTTTCAGACCATCCCTACATTTTTTTGATAAAATGCTCTGTCTCCACCCCCTTGTGGGCTTGTTGGTGGGTGGCACCCCTTCCTCAGACCTTTATATTTAAATGCCATTGTTAACCAGCTATGATTAAGGACTAGTGAGTCCAAAACATGACAGCTGTGTGATGAATATCGATTTCTGTATATGTCAAGCATAAAGTAGTCTCGTTTGGACCAGTGCGGACCATCCTTTCTTCTATTATCATACAAACCAAGCTGTAGCTCCGCCACCATTGCACACGTGACAGCGTAATACTATAAAGCCTATGTGCATTGTTTTGTGGCTATTAGCTGTCTATATGCTACTTTGTTGTTATGTTTAGTTGTTATTTTATTTAGTTTTGTTATCTGATGCCGATATTCTTTGTTGTGTTGGTGGCCATTCCTCATCTGGCTAGGCGGCCGCGTTCACAGAGTGGAGGTCGGGTAGAAGGCTTATGACGCCCCCTGTCTTCTCAAACTCATCCATTCAATCTGTGGCTATCTGGAATAACACACACCTTTTTTTCTGTTGTATGGATGCTATCTGGTATAACCAGGGGCTTCTCCATGGGATGAGAACTTGAATTGCCAATGGGCTAGACGTTTTTTGTTTTCTATTTTGTTTATCTTGACCACCGCTCCTGTGACTTTAATGTATCACAAGACTTCAGTACTGTCCGATCTATAGATCCTTCAGTCTCATTGCTAGCTATGTGCTGGATGTTTCTTTTTTCTTTGTGTGTAGAAAAACTAAACAAAGAACTTGATTTAAATTGAAGACAAGTAGTAATTACTCCATGGTCAAGAAAAATGTATTAACTTACAGCAATGTGTTTCTTAGGCTAATTGTCCACTTCCTTCCATCTAGACTCTAGACAAGGGGTTTCCAAACTTTTTCGTTCAAGGGCCGGGCATACTTCAGACTGCTGGGGGCTGGCGTATACATAAAATAATGTAGAAAAACATTACATTGTACCTAGGTATTGTAGACAGATTCTATTAACATGTGCATCTCTAATGTCTCCCATTTAACCAGACCATTTTAACATGTGCAGATAGTATGCCCCCAACTCAGCAAGTGCAATTATTATGTCACCAACACAGCAAGTGCAGGTATTGTGATCCTAACATAGCAAGTCATATGTGAGCCATAATGTCACCAAATGTCCTGCAAAAGCCTGCAGTACAATCCGAAGAAGTCTTTGCAGGCCAGACTAAGAAGCATACCCAGGTGACAACATGCCATCCACTTGGACAACAGTGAATGATTGGAAGCCAGTGAATGACTTCTTTCTGGCTTTCATGTGAAAGGGTGTTAACAGCACTGCTATTCTATATGTGGGCTGCCAATATTTAAAGATGCAGCAGTCTGTATCTATTAGTTATACATTTTGTCAGTTGGGGGGGGGGGGGGGGGGCTGTAAAAAAGCCTCAGGGGGCGGTAAAAAAGCCTCAGGGGGCCACATTCGGCCAGCGGGCCTTAGTTTGAGGACCACTGCTCTAGAGTATCACAATGATAGCAAGTAAATGCTCCAATTATATGTTGATGTTTTGTTTAAATTCATCAACAGCTGTGCATTCAAAATGTCCACATTGTTTTAAGAAAACTTGTTTTTTTTTAAGTTCTGCCCACAACCTCGGGGCTGCCTGCGTTTGAAAAGTTAATTTGCTTGCCTCCCGTGGTAACCATTATATATTCATATATATATATCTACTGGATTATAAATGTACTAAACAGTAAGCCCATTACAACAATGGGTGCTAGAACTCACGGCCGCTTAGTTGTCTGCTAACCCCCCCCCCCCCCCCCCCCCCCACGCACATAGTCTGCTCTCCTTAGACTGCCCCACCTATCTGCCTGGGCAGCCAATCAGTATCCACGGCAACCCCAGGACCTGCATGCCGCACCTGCACTAAGCGAACAGACTGACACAGGCGCAGAGGGCACAACTGCCCTCAGATTTTATTATTTTGTATAAGAAATCATTCCTAGTACTGAATATAATAGGTTATGTATAACGTTAAAAATAGTTTGGTCTTTGTTTTCTTGAATATTTTCAGCTCAGTCACTCTTCCTTGCTTCCTCTCCTGTTGTGTTTTCATGCAGATTATTATGAAGAGTTGAAAGAATACGGTCCTATTCACACTCTGTGGTCTGCATCTGAAGAGGAGCTGGTAGACCCCCTGAGAGGAGTTGCAAATTGCATAGACAAGTGCTGTAAGATCACAGAAGCCTTGAATGCTAAGCTCTCAAGTGATCTGATTCCAATTATTCATGAATATGTCCTATACAGTGAAACTCTGTCTGTAAGTACTGCTATATTATGAGCATTTCATGTTGCACAGGGGATTACGTTAAATCAATGGTGGTAACATGATTGTCAGCTTAGGTCTGTACCATAAAGGTCTTAAAACCACTTCTGCTCTCAGAGTTGCCCAGTTTTTCTAATGCTTGTAGCTACTGCATGACTTGTCATCATAAATTATCATTCCCAGATTCATTAATAAGCACATAAGCAGTGGCCTATATATCTAGCTAACCATGTTTGTATATTATCCTTATATTGGATTGTCACATTTTGCTCAATTATAATGTATTCGGCATGGTTGGGCATATTTAACAAACAGAGCTGTATGGCTATATGCAGTCAAACTGGCCACACTATGGGCTTGATTCACTAAACCATGATAACCCATATCACGGCCACGCTAACGTTTTCACACGCATTTTCTTGTGCAAAAATTAGCGATTGCGCGTGAAAATTCGTGATTGCGCACGAAAACGCTAGCGCGGCCGTGATATGAGTTAACATGGTTTAGTGAATCAAGCCCTATTAGTATTGTGTATTTATATACCTCTTATCATCATATGCACTAATGGACCGCCACTCACTTACTATATAAATCTTTATTATATCAAAGGTGATTATACACAACAATACTTTCCCTCAGACCCCCACCCCTTAAAACTCCCATCCCAACGCTGGACTAACAGGAGCGCTCCTGGTCACACCATACACATCCAACCTTCATTCATCAACCATAGAATTTTCCAATCCCTACTGGCTAAACAAATGGAGGTAATTGCATGACAACAGTTCCGCCAAGGCACGTCCGCCTATCTGTATTCACTCCGGAATATACAATGTAATGATTCCTCATGCAGCACTTTGTCACAGTTCAGAGTATGTCTTCAGCAACTGCGCCCAACCTCTGCAAATCACATATCTTTCAACGCTTCCTTATGGAGTTAATCATAGGCTTCCCTCGACACACCATACCATCATAAGCCCTCTGGCTCTCCACACGGCTGTATGGCCTCTAGTGTTTCCCTCAGCATAAAGGTATTACCTTCTCGCTGCCTCAGTTGATGGTCGTCAAGGCTTCTGACTGCGGCGTCCCGCAGTATACAGGTACCTGTGTGTGTATGATGTTTAGCCGGCTTGTACCCCGTCATGCATCCCCTTCGTGCAGACGCCTGGAGCAGCCCTCCATCACCAGCGTATTGGCCACGCCCACATACGCGTTACGCCCACCAACGTGAGCTTCGTCAGTGTGATGACGCTGTGACTGGGTCATAACGGGAACACCCTCTTCTATTTAAAACAAAAACTGTCTTCCTTCCACGCCTTCCTCTGAGTCATTTCTGATTCTGCGCTCTATATCCTTAATGTGACTTTGCTCCACAGATCCATCTTCTGATGTTATAGATAGTACTATCCAGGAACGTGGCTACATGTCATAGAAACAATAGAGTCTCAGAGTTCGTGCTGTATAAAGTTTAATAATCCGGTGCCACTTTGTTGTTTTTATTTTCTTCATGGTGATTATAAATGTTTTAGTTGTTAAATATGTAATTCATTTTTATACTCATATCTATCCCTTTTCCCCGTTTTCTGTCCCATTTGCCACCATTAGCCTCCAAGCGGCCTGCACTTCTGCAGGCAGCTTCATGCATTTTCATCTACATCTTCCATAGGGATCTTCTCATCACGCCTATTCCAGGGATACATACAACCAATCTGCACAACATCCATGACACCTATTTCCTAGTTCTTAATTCAAGCATCCTCAGCACCAATATTGATACATTTCGCAGCATCCCTGCAATCCAGATTAGTTCTCAGCAATAGTCACACCTAATCAAATCCCACCTATTCATAGAGGGGGAGATGAATACATACACTCCTAACAACAAAAACTACTAATTTTACCCATATTCTTTCAAGAAATGGACCAAATTCAACTCAGAATTGAGTCCTCGTGGGATTAAAGTTCCCAAAGTGTAAATCCATCTATTCTCTATCTGGTATAGTAATTTTTCAAAGTCTCCTCCCCGTGTGCTCCTTTTTGGTTTAATAATACATTTGTACCTCAAACAATCTGGATTGCTATCATGAAATACCGCGAAATGTGTACCCAACGGGCTTTTTTCATCCGCAGCAGCAATGTTTCCTACATGTTCCCCAATTCTTTCTTTAATCTTTCTCTTTGTTTTCCCTATATACTTCAGTCCGCAAGGGCAAGTAATCATATATATCACACCCTCAGAGTTACATTTCACAAAGCTCCTGATGTCATATTTTTTATTGCCTTTCGAATTTTCAAACTCATTTGTTTTATCCACTAATTTGCAATACCGTATATACTCGCATATAAGCCGACCCGCATATAAGCCGACCCCCCAACTTTTCCCTGAAAAAACAGGGAAAAATGATTGACCCCCATATAAGCCGGGGGTAGGAAATGCTGGATTGGTGCAGCCCCCCAGTGTGTCCCAGTATAGCTAGTATAGTGCCCAGTATAGGTAGGTAGTGTCCAGTATAGCTAGTAAAGTGCCCAGTATTGCCAGTATAGTGCCCAGTATAGCCAGTATAGCGCCCAGTATGGGTAGGTAGTGCCTCAGTTTAGCTAGTATAGTGCCCAGTTTAGCTAGTATAGTGCCCCAGTATGGCTAGTAAAGTGCCCAGTTTAGTTAGTATAGTGCCAAGTTCAGCCAGTATAGTGCCCAGTTTAGTTAGTATAGTGCCAAGTTTAGCCAGTATAGTGCCCAGTTTAGCTAGTATAGTGCCCAGTTTAGCCAGTATAGTGCCCAGTTTAGCCAGTATAGTGCCCAGTTTAGCTAGTATAGTGCCCAGTTTAGCTAGTATAGTGCCCAGTTTAGCTAGTAAAGTGCCCAGTTTAGCCAGTATAGTGCCCAGTTTAGCTAGTAAAGTGCCCAGTTTAGCCAGTATAGTGCCCAGTTTAGCTAGTATAGTGCCCAGTTTAGCCAGTATAGTGCCCAGTTTAGCCAGTATAGTGCCCAGTTTAGCTAGTATAGTGCCCAGTTTAGCTAGTATAGTGCCCAGTTTAGCCAGTATAGTGCCCAGTTTAGCCAGTATAGTGCCCAGTTTAGTGCCCAGCATAGGTAGGTAGTGCTCCGCCCCCCCGCTCCCCGCTCCCCGCTGCTGCTATTACCTGTTTAGGAAGCGGCCGCTTCCTAATCCGCGTTCCTCTTCTTAAGTTTCTTCTCAGAGTATCACAGCAGCGCGCCTGGCGCTGCTGCTGTGACGATGTAGAGTGCAGGAAAGAGCGCGGCTCCCTATAGCGGCGATCTGTATCGCCGTTGCCAAGGGAACCGCTCTTTCCTGCCCCCTGCATCGTCACAGCAGCAGCGCGCCCGGCGCTGCTGTGATACTCTGAGAAGACACTTAAGAAGAGGAACGCGGATTAGGAAGCGGCCGCTGCCTAAACAGGTATTAGCAGCAGCGGCGGCCGGGGGGGAGCGGGGAGGGGGGAGCGGGGCGCGGACCACGCACCACCCACCCACCCACCCACCACTAGACCACCAGGGAAGACTCGCATACAAGCCGACCCCCCAACTTTTGACCCCCATTTTGGGGGTCAAAAATTCGGCTTGTATGCGAGTATATACGGTACTTACAAGACCCACATGGGAACATCCCAACTGGAATGGGGCCCAAAAACCCTCTCCCCCAGTTTGGGTCTATGTTTTTGGAATGCACCTCAGCCCTCACCAAAGCGTCTTTAAGATTTGGGGCCCTTCTTGGGGTCATAAGCGGGTAAGGGCCTACGATTTTGGAAAGATCAGGATCCAAACTCAGGATATTCCAGTGTTTTTCCAACACCTTCCTGAGCTGGGGCCAGTGAGACCCATATGTAGTTATGAATCTCACCTTCCCCTGCCCTAAATTCTTAGTTTTGTTTTTCTTTCTCAGAACGCCGTCACGATCGATTGTACCGACCCGCTCTCTGGCATCGTTTAGTACCTGTTCAGGATACCCGCGTTTTTTGAAACGTTCACACATTTTCTCTACTTCTATCCCGAATTCTTCCTCTTCCGAACAATTCCGACGTATTCTCACGAGCTGACCATAAGGTATACCCCATTTCTGACTCCTTGGGTGAAAGCTTGAGGCATGAAGATATGTGTTTCCTGCTGTCTCTTTCCTGAAAATGGTTGTCTCAAGTCTACCTCTTCTTTTCATTATCATCCCGTCCAAAAAGGACAACTTATCATTTTCTATACTGTATGTTACCCTTAAATTTCTGGAGTTGAGATTTAAATCCTCCAAAAATGTCACCAAATTGTTTCGTGGTCCCCTCCAGACGAGGAAGACGTCGTCTATATATACCTCTGTCATCTTCTACAACACAAGTAGCAAGAAGTCCACAAAACATCCGAAATGCATTAATAGCCCAAAATGCAAGATGGGAGGAGGCACCCCACTTGTGATACAATATGTAATGAGTGGAGGTAAGTAATAGGAACAGTCTGACCTCGTGCCAAGAGATTAAGATTTTTATTGTTAGACGCCAATTAAAAGACAACTCGTTTCAGGGGACCTGCCCGCTTCCTCAGGTCAATACAAGACAGTGTCTGAAGTATATATATCTCTGTTTCAAAGCCTATAGCCTAAAATGTAAACTTTATTGCGGCATCACACAGGAAATGCTCACGTTACAGGCATAGGATCAGCCCTTAGGGTCTTTTTTTCAAATAACCCTCCAGGACAGGTGCTACATATGAGATATGGGCCCGCCCCCAACAGGAAACACATCAAACTAGCCCTCTATAACTTCCACCTCTAGCCTCTACCTGCCAGTTCTTTGTGTTTCCTGTTCCGGGGAACACCTAGCTCTCTAGCTAGTGGAGTGGTCAGCAGCCAGGCAGTGCTGAGGCCATGGAGAACTAGTTTGGGTAGCCTTATCCTGGTGGGGTTCTGGAGGTTACCTTTATCCACAGGCTGGTGGATTCCTTTGGCGAAAACCAGCAGGTGCAGCGGTATCCAGAGGAGCGGCATTGGAGGCAGCTAAGGTGGAGGCCATACGCGCGACGGAAGGGACAGTACCAAGCGGAGGCGTAATGGTGGTCTCTTGGAGGAAGCGGAGTGCGGGGCAGCAGGTCCAAGCGGAGGCTAGGGCATTGGCGCTCTCCGTACAGTACTTCCGCCCTGAGTATGACGTCACGTCCGGTGACGTCATTTCCAGTTCCGGTTCGAGCGCCTGATTAGATGCCGCGGCGTTCAAACCTTCACACGCGTTGGAGATGGTGAAGGAGATGGACGCAAAGCAGAAGACGGCAGATCAGGTAAGTGGGGCAGTGTCGGAGGACAGTCGCCCGTCTGATCTGCGAACGTCTGAAATCTGTTTTGGCCGCATACTGATCCAGGAGGTCTGCTGAATGGTGGTGATGTAGTAATTCACTAAGGCCGCAGTCTGATCAGTGAGGTCTGAATACATAATAGTGGCTACAGTCTAATGTTTTATGATGATTGACGTAGGCCACATGGTATCAACGAGGTCTGCATATCCTATAGCATGATTATCTCGTTGGTTTGCGCTATAATTTATTATATATGGCATTCTGAGCAAAGCTGATTTTATGGTGGATACGAAAGTTTGTCACTATTATTAACAGCAATTTCTTTAAGTAACAATTTTGTTTTACACAGGGTCTATGCGTTTTTGCAATGATTCCTGAAAAAAAAAAAAAAAAAGTGTATAGTTTAATAGTATTTCACTAATAGGTGGAATCATACTATACCTAGTTTGCTTAAGATTACCAATACCTGTTTGCATATTAATTGGTATGAAAAGAGTATCATTATGACATATTGATTATGTTATTTGTATGTTTTTAGGGAGCTATGGAGTCTGATAGCTCTGATAGGCCCAGGAGTTGCATATTGTGTAATAAACCCTTACAACTGCACTGGCCAAAAGCTTCCTGTCAAAAGTGTATATCAAGCATTATTAATGAGGATAATACTGCTTCATGTAAAGACTTCATGTTCACTATGCGTCAAGAGATGGTGGAGACCTTTAAGGCCTTCAGAGAAAGTCTACCGACTACCTCAGCACAAGGACAACAGTCGGATCACTCAGTCAAACCTAGAAAGGCTTTAGGAAAGTCACCTAGAATAATTTATTCTTCTGAAGAGGAGCAGGATAGTCACCAGGAAACGGGTGACCTGGACTCCAGGTCCTCAGAAGAACTGTCAGAACAGGAGGAAGCGGAAGACGCTTTTAAATCATCCAAATTTAAGTTTGCTTCTGAGGAAACAGAAGAGTTACTTAAGGCAATTTATTCAACTCTTGACATTCCTCAAAAGAAGACATCTGAAAAGTCTTTACATGATAAGTTATACACGGGTATGGAACCCTCAGAGCAACTCTGTTTTCCATTTCATAGTGCAATGAAGAATTTGATTATGTTACAATGGAAGGACCCGGATAAAAGATTATTTATCTCAAGAGGTTTTAAAAGGCGGTTTCCTTTCTCAGAGGAGGACGCTAAATTATGGGAGTCATGCCCCAAACTTGATGCCGCCTTTAGCCAAGTAGATAAAGATAACGAGTTGGCTTTTGAGGATTAAGGTCGGCTTAAGGATCCGGGGGATAAAAAGATTGAGTTTTCTCTCAAAAAAGCATGGTCAGCTACTGCGACCAACTTTAAACCAGCCGCTGCAACTACCTGTGTATCTCGCACAATGTCAGTATGGTTGGAAAGAATAAAAAAATTGATTAATGAGGATGCCCCTAAAAAAGATATTTTAGAAGCTGTTGAGGTAGTAGAGGGAGGTAATGACTACGTCATTGATGCAGCTTCAGAATCTCTAAGGATTACAGCTAAATCTACCGCACTGATAAATAGTGCTCGCAGAAATTTATGGATAAAAACATGGGATGGCAGTCAAGCATCAAAATCTAGAGCTTGTGCTCTTCCCTTTTCAGGTGATTTACTGTTCGGCCCACAGCTCCAGGAAGTGTTAGAGCGTACAGCTAGTAAAAAAGCAACTTTTCCGAAAAAGAGGAAGTTTGAAACAAAAAAGAAACCTTTTTTTCGGAAGAGGCAGACGCAGGGGAGAGAACAGCAGAAACGTAAACCCTGGACAGGTAATAGGGGATTCACCAAAAGAAGTCCGTTGTTTACATCAACGGAAAGAAAGAGTAAACCATGACGCCAACAAGGTGGGGGGAAGGTTAAAGAAGTTCCTATTAGGTTGGAAAGAAATGACAAGAAACAAGTTCATTTTAGACCTAATAGAGAATGGATACAAGATTCAATTTTCAAGAAATCCTCCCAAACGATTTATAGTGACTTCACCCCCAAAAGTTCCAGAGGAAAAGGAGGCCATGCAAGAAATAGTAAAGGACATGCTAGCACGAGATGTAGTATGCAGAGTTCCACCTGCTCAGGAGAAACAGGGATTTTATTCAAGAATATTCCTAGTAAAGAAACCCACGGCGAAGTATCGGCTGATATTGAACCTCAAACCCCTGAATCCTTATATAAGGTACGAGAGATTTCGAATGGAAACTGTATTTACAATGCGAAACCTTCTGTCCCCAGATTGTTTTATGATCAATATAGATCTAACAGATGCTTACTGGCATATCCCAATAAGGAAAGAGTCTCAAGCTTTCCTTCGTTTCAGTGTAATGACAGTTTCAGGTCCAGAACATTTTCAATTCTGCTGTCTTCCGTTCGGAATCTCTTCAGCTCCCAGAATTTTCACAAAGGTGATGGCAGAGATTGTGGGAGCTCTACATCTGAAAGGAATTCTTATAATCCCTTATCTAGACGATTTATTGGTAGTAGCCGACAGTATACAGGATCTAGAGAGGCACAAGAATATGATGATACAACTTTTGGAACAGACAGGGTGTTTAGTAAATTTTCAAAAATCATTCCTGGTTCCAACACAAGAAATTCAATTTCTGGGATTCACGGTAAACTCGGTGACCCAGAGATTGTTCCTTCCTGGGGACAAGACATTAAAGCTCCAGACAGTGGTGCGGCAGTGTCAGAACGAAGCAACCACGACAACCAGACAAGTCATGAGACTGTTGGGGTTTTTAACCTCCACAGCCCCGGCAGTATATTGGGCACTAAAACATATAAGACCGCTACAGCTATGGCTGCTGTAGAATTGGAAAGGAGATCAGTCAGTCCTAGATCAGACCCTATGCATACCAGAAAATATAAAGCAATCTTTGGATTGGTGGGTTCAGGAGCCCAATCTAATACAGGGTCGCTTGTGGAGGTGTCCAGTAACAAAGGTCCTGACAACAGATGCCAGCCTCACAGGTTGGGGGGCTCACATAGAAGGCATTTATTTACAGGGGACTTGGCCAAGGGAGGTGATAGTTCAGTCTTCAAATTATCGAGAATTACTGGCGGTAAAGGTAGCGTTAATTCAAGCGACAGACAGGATAAGGGGCCACCATATTCAGATCCGGTCAGACAACATGACAGTTGTCATGTATCTGAACAAGCAGGGTGGAACAAGGTCAGAACGGCTGTTGAGACTAGTGCTGGAGATATTAGATTGGGGAGAGCAAAATCTTCAGTCAATTTCAGCAGTGCACCTCAAGGGATCCCTAAATACCATGGCGGATCTGTTGAGCAGAGAAAAATTGTCCAATTCAGAACTAAGTTTAAATCCAAATATATTCAAGGAATTGACACAAAGATGGGGCCATCCGCAGATAGATCTGTTCGCCAATTGGGAGAACACACACTGCAACCAATTTTTCTCATTAGACCCAAGAGGAGCTTTGGGGGTAGATGCGTTGGCACAGACATGGGACTTTCAGATCGCCTATGCATTCCCTCCAATCCCTCTATTATCAATAGTAATGCAGAAGCTGAGATCAACTGCAATGTATCTGATACTGATTGCACCCAATTGGCCAAAACGACTCTGGTTCCCCATGTTAAAATCGATGTTAGTGGACAAACCGATCCAGTTGAGAGACAGACACAACCTTCTCAGAAAAGAAGGCGAATGGATTCAGATTCCCAATCTTCAGCTGACAGCGTGGTTTCTGAGGGGCAAATCCTAAAGAGAAGGGGGCTATCGGACAGAGTGACAAAGACGATATTAAACAGTAGGAAGAGTGTTACAAGAGCAATCTACCTAAAATATTGGAAGACCTTTTGTAAATGGAAAAAGGAATCAGGCCTGAAATCAAATAGACTGGCTACAGTACTAGAATTCTTGCAAGATGGAATTGACAAGAAAATGGCATTGAGTACATTGAAAGTGCAGGTTGCAGCCCTTTCAGTTTTTCTTAATAGGCGGTTAGCCTTGGAACCCTTAGTTATCAGATTTTTGAAATCGGTAGAACGGTCCCGGCCGGTAATGAAACATTCATATCCAAGTTGGGATTTGACTTTAGTTTTAAACAGTTTGATGAGTGATGATTTTGAACCATTGAACGAAATTCCATTACGATTCTTAACAATGAAGACCATTTTTTTAGTAGCTATTACCTCAGCAAGGAGGATAAGCGAGCTGGAAGCTCTAAGTTCGGTTGAACCATTTTGCTCCATTTTTCATGATAGAGTAGTCCTGAAGACGGCAAGTGAGTTCTTGCCAAAGGTCGCTACCCTATCCAATAGGATACAGGAAATCGTTTTGCCATCCTTTTGTAAAAATGCCACTGATCCTAGAGAGATTAGATGGCATAAGTTAGATGTCAGAAGATGTTTATTATTTTATTTGGATAGAGTAAAGGAATTTAGGAAATCTACAACATTATTTGTTAATTTTTCGGGTGCAACAAAAGGGAAGAGCATGTCTAAAGCCTCTATAGCAAGATGGATTAAAGCCTGCATTAATGAAGCATATAGACTTAAAGGAGTTCCCTGTCCAAAAGAAATAACAGCACACTCAACTAGGTCAGTTGCAACTTCCTGGGCTTACAGAGCTGGAGCTACGACAACCGACATCTGCAAAGCGGCAACCTGGAAGACGGCGAATACCTTCATTAGACACTACAGGCTGGATCTGCTATCAGCGGAAGAACAAACTTTTGGAAGGAAAGTTCTTCAAGCTGTAATCCCTCCCTAAGGTTAGTGCTGCTTATTGCATATCATCTCATATGTAGCACCTGTCCTGGAGGGTTATTAAAAACAGCATTACCAGGTAAGCTAATTTTGGTTTTCCACTGCAAAACGCAAGTGCACACATTTGCGTTTTGGACCAATTTTGATGTGCTTTTTTATGCGTTTTCGTTTTTCTGATTGGCAAGTGTTGTCTTGATTTTTGAAAATGGATACTAGTGGTTAAATCAATACAAAACGCAAAACTCATTTCTATGCATTTTTCATGCGTTCCTATACTTTACCTTAAAATGCAAAATGCATCATAATCGCATAGACATGCGTTTGCGTTTTTTTTTGAATCGGAACGCAGCAGTGGAAAAGGCCACCCAAGATTCTTATTTTAAACATACTGCGCTTAAGAAACAGCAAACACATGCGTTTTGCATTTTTGGCAAAAACGCAGGTAGTGGAAAAGGGCCTTTAGTCATAACCAAAAGATAATCGCACACACAAACTCCTAATAGGTAAATAGCCCCAAACCACAGATCAAGGGAGGGGGCTCAACTTAAAAGGACAAATGCATAACAACGTAATTTAATGCATACAAACATTAATACCATAGAGCAGGGGTCCCTGGCATGGATAACCGGTCCCAAACAGGGCTAAGATTTCAATGATCGCGCTCCAGAGGCAATTCAAGTGATCTTCAAAGGAGAAGTCCATGTTTTTACTTTTTAATCAGGAATCGGGAATTCTTTATTTCGCCAAGCATGACTGGGTCATGCCCGGAATTGGATTTGGCACAGTACATAATAGCTCAGGAAGAACAACGATAGGTAGTATAGAACAGCAAGAACAGAAAAGTTGACACTTAACACTATACACAGAGGACAAGTTACATCTACATTATTGTAATACATTTGCGTTACATACTAGGCCAGCGGTTCACATTACCCGTAACAGTTCCAAAAGTCATAGAATGGCCAGTCAGCAATTAGTTTTTTTTGCTGATGGGAGTATGTGAAGGGAATTAAGGAGGCTGACGGCCGAGGGGAAGAAAGATTTACTGTGTCTGGCAGTCCTTGTGGAGAAGGCCCGAAGCCTCCATCCCAGTGAGAGCTGACAGAATTGGCGGTGGCCCGGGTGAGAGGGAACATTAGCGATCCTCAGCGCCCTCACTCTTAGCCTTCTCTTGTGTAGGAGGTCAAGTGCAGGGAGAGGTCTTCCAATGACCTCTCCGCTGCCCTGATGACCCTCTGAAGTGTGAGCCTGTCGCTGGCGGTGGTGCCGGAGTACCAGACCAGGATGGAAGAGCAGAGAATCGATTCAATGGTGGCAGAGTAGAAGCTGGTAAAGATCTCTGGGGCCATGACTAACTTCCTCAGCTGACGAAGGAGGTAGAGTCTCTTTTGGGCTTTCCTTTGGGTGGCGGTGATGTTGGGCCTCCAGCTGAGATCACTGGAGATGGTAGTGCCCAGGAGACGGGCGCAAGGCATTCTGGCCACTTCCGTACCATCAATGTGAATTGGAGGTGGGGTGGGAGCGGATTTCCTGAAGCCAACGATTAGCTCGACAGTTTTTGCGGTGTTGAGCACTAGCTTGTACTCCTTGCACCAGTGAGAGATTCTCTCCACCTGCTGACAGTACTCCTGGATGTTGTCCTTGGTGACGAGACCAACAATGGTGGTGTCGTCAGCGAACGTAATGACCTTGACCGAATCTGCCTTGGATCTGCAATTGTTTGTGTAGAGGGAAAACAGCAGTGGAGACCAGACACAGCCCTGAGGGGCCCCTGTGTTCGTGGTCATAATTTGTGAGTGGATCTCACCCAGCCTGACAGATTGGGTCCTGTTGGTGAGAAAGTCTGTGATCCAGAGGCGCAGGCTTGGGTGCACACCAAGTGTGGCTAGTTCTTCTTGTAGGATGCGCGGACAGATCGTGTTAAACGCCAAGCTAAAGTCCAGGAGTAGTATTCTGGCGTACGTGTCTGGTCTGTCCGGATGGTCATAGATGAACTCCAGGCAGATGTTTATTGCATCGTCAGTGGACCTGTTTGCCCTATAAGTCTAGAAAGGGCAGGGTGGAGATCTTGAGGTTGGAAAGAACTGCTCGCTCCAGAGTTTTCATTATGATGGACGTAAGGGCTACCGGCTTAAAGTTGTTCAGCTCAGAGGCTCCCTGCTTCTTAGGGACAGGTATGATGGTCGACCTCTTAAAGCATCTGGGGACTGTTCCTTTGATTAGCGATTTGGTGAATTGTGACTTATGCTCCAAAATCTGGTATTTTACTTTCCTAGTTGTCTCCCCATATAAACTTTGCCAATGACATCACAGGTGGTGATCAGAAAAGGAGACAAAGATGTATCCTTTTTATACTGTCTATGAGGGTGTGAATTCACTCTAGTGTCAGTATGAATGAATATAGAAAAGAAAACACATGAGGTCCAGAGATTTCCTCTTCACTGGCAATACCTTGGAAATATGAATAACGAGAAATCTGCAGCTCGTTTGTTATCACCTTTGGCTTGCCGCATTATGAGATAGTGTATTAGTGTTTGCTATCCTTAGTTGGGTTGATGAACAAAATGTATAATCAGTGAAATACTGCCAAAGATTACACTGAATAATAAGAAATGTCCTGTCTTATTGTTAACATGCTGAATACCATTGCAACACTTCAATGCTGGACAATATGGGACGCATTGCAGGCTTTGCTATTCAGTGGTTGTGAATCTTATCTGTGCTAAGAGACTTTTCTTTTCAGCTGCAGTACGCTTTTCGTGCTATAATTGGGCACTTGAGTGTTCTTGACAAAGACTCCGGACGGTATTTATATTTAAGTAATCCTTCTAGTGGGTTTAAAGGAGGTAAAGCAAGAACGAGGCTGCCTAACATACAGCCTTATCACTCACTCCCCTAGACAAGATCCCAATAGACCCCAAAAATGTGGTCTGTGTTGCTCCCACCTTCTGGTCCCACCCTTGTCTTCATATTCCAATCTCTGGATTGCTTGACAAGCCAGAGTTTTGTGTAGCAGGCCTGTGCCAGGAATGAGGCCCATTGGAGCCTTATTCCAGGGATCAAGTGGTAAGGGAAATTTTAGAAGTTGCTCATGATGCAGATATTTATTTTCATCTATTTTTAACCCCACTACAGTGTTTCTTTACAGAATTCCTTTACAGTGAACCCGGGGGGGAAATAAACTGACGAGATAAACAATTGTATTTATCTTTCTACTCCTGAAAATTATTATTTTTTTTTTTTTTAGATATTCCATGGTTTTATTTTATACTAGCAGACCCACGGCGTAGCATACGCCACATAAGAGGGTAGCGGGTAGGAAGGGGGTATTGTGCACAGCGGCACCTGGTTCCCCATCTGCGCTCGCCGTCTAGCTTAAGCTCAGCAGCAGCTGCCGATGCTATTAGTAAGAGGCAGCGGGCGGGGATGACTCACCTCTTCCACGTTCCATCGTGTGTTCCACTTCCTGCAATGCTGCCTCTGTATTGTAAGTGCATTGCAGGAAGTGACGACAGTGAAACGCACGCTGGAACGCGGAAGTGGTGAGTCATTCCCCCCCCCCCCCCCCCCCCCCGCTGCCTCTTACGAATAGCGGTGGCTGCTGCTGAACTTAAGCTAGAGGGGGAGCACAGATGGGGGACCCAGGTGGGGGTGGTGGGGTCCGACCCCACCCCCCCCCCCCTCCACGCCGTTGTGCCCAATAACACCTTCCTGCCCACTACCCCCTCCAGCTCGGCGGCAAGTGTAGGACCGCCCCTGGGGGCAAGGCGCTACTTCTTCTTGTTTGGACCGGCCCTGGGGGCAGGGCACTACTTCTTCTTGCTTGAAGGTTGAGGCACATAGCCTATTATACAGTATATATCAGGGGTCTCAAACTCCATTTACCTGGGGGCCGCAGGACGCAAAGTCAGGATGAGGCTGGGCCGCATAAGGAATTTCACAATCGCGGCGCATCGCCGCCTCTGCCCGCCCCTCTCACTCTTCCTTCACATAGAGAGAGGCGGCGATCCGTGCGGCGATTGACGTCAGGAGGGGCAGAGCTGAAGCTGAAAGCTCTGCCCCTTCCAGGAAATGCCAGCGGATTGCCCCCCGGGCGATTTGGGGGCTCTGCAGCCCTCGTTCAGCGGCGGGGATGCGGCGGATTGCTTGGGAGCACTGAAGCAAACTATAAGGAAGCTTTTGCCGGCGAGGGCCACAAAATATTGTATCGAGGGCCGCGAGTTTGAGACCCCTGTATATATAGATTTACACATTTACAAAGCAGATTGAATATTTTGTTGTCTTTGCTCAGTGGCAGCCTATTAGGTGTCCCTAAATGAAAATACATTAACTATTGTTTCTGCCAGGAAAACTAGCTGTAATTTGCTTATCAGTAATGTTTACTATTTTCCCAACAAGGTACCCACAAGACAGAAGCTGACACTTCTATGCCTAAAAATGAACTCTTTCAGGCAGCAAAATAAAACAAGCAAAACAGTGGCTATTAATGTTTTGCACTGATCTCGGCCTTTAAAATGTTCATTTTGCCGAAAAATGTGTACACTTTTAGAACGGCTCACATTCCTCTACGTAAATCATATTTGACCTAAAAAAAATGTATTTCCTACTTTGTTTGGAAGGGGAAAAAAGTTAGAGTCCCTTATAAAGTTATGATACTTCCTTAAAAACTAGAAGGAGTGTAGGTCCGCGCAATCGCAGAAGACCCCGACTGACGCGACTTAGCCTGTTACCGGGGCTGATTATGGCTGAACGGAGGCAAGTATCAAATCTTTCTTTTGCAGCGTCTTAAAGGTTCCTGTCTCCAATTACCTAATAATCAAATCTGTGCTTTTAACACGGTAACCTTTTGTTAAAGATCCCCCTAACAATGCGGACTCTTTGTTACCCCAGTTATCCCACTCTCAGTCCTCAACTTGATTCCTCCTCACCTAAGCCTTTTGCCCTGTTATAAAGTTAAAATATCTTATTTGAATGATATTTTTTAAGGGTGCTGAACTTAAATAATTTGCAGATCTCCAAATGAAGTTTCATCTCCCCCAATCACAATTGTTTACATTCCATAGAATCTATGATATACATTAAAAGAAAAATCAGAATTCTTGTTATTCCTAGCCAAATATTAGCAATACTTCATTTTAAAGTAAATCAGAGCTGATGACATGAAAAATCAATACTTAACCAGGGATTACTCCAGCCCCATAAGCACATGTGAGTCCCTAGTTGTCCTCCCACGGTCTGCCGGTATCAATCAGCTCCGGTAACAGGCTCAGTCGGGTCCAGTCTGGGTCTACATACTATGTACTGTATGTATAATTTTTTTTTTTTTTATGTTTAAAGCTGCTTACTTTTTTTCTACTTTTAAATATTAGGGAGTCCTGAGAAGAAGAGATCAAATCCAAGCTGAACTGGATGCCAAAGTTGATGCTCTGGTCAATAAGAAGGCAGACAGAGAGATTGTGAGTACTTCCCTCCTTACCCATTCTAAGACATTATAAATTGCTGAACTTAAAGGGAAACCGTAACCAAGAATTGAACTGCATCCCAATCAGTAGCTGATACCCCCTTTTACATGAGAAATCTATTCCTTTTCGCAAACTGATGATCAGGGGGCTCTTTATGGCTGATATTGTGGTGAAGCCCCTCCCACAGTGTGATGTCAGATCATGGTTCTGACGTCACACTGTGAGAGCCTTGTTGGATTGTGGGAAATAACAGCTGTTTAAAGCAGTTTCCAACTGGGGAAAAAAGCAAGCAGCATCTCCTTCCACTGACCTCACCTGCCAGCAGTAAAAATGTCACCATGTGATAAATGTCAGAATGTAAGCCAGGGAGAGGAAAAAAAATGTACAATGGGCAAACACTGACTAAATCATTTATACATAATTATTGTAAAAATGAAGCACTTTTTTAAATTACATTATTTTCACTAGAGTTCCTCTTTAATAGCAAGCCAAGTGTTTCACTTTGCCAGTAGTAAAGTTATCGCCACTTGTGATCCCTGGCGGTAACCCCGACCTACACTCGGGGTAGCCACTGCAGAGGATTACATGGCCCGAGAAGGAATTTTTTGAATAAAACTTGTTGTAAACCTTGTAGCTAGCACTAGGCTAGCTACCTGTGTACCCCAAGTCCCTCCGCTCTGCTCCGATCCCCCCGATCGCCGCCGTCATACGTACCACACACACACACCCGTCCCCCCCCCCCCCCCCCCCGGACCCCGGGATCGCGGCTGGATAAATATAAGCTCCAGCGATCGGGGGGATCAGAGAGGTTCGGGGGGGACTTGGGGGAAACAGATAGCTAGCCTAGTGCTAGCTACAAGGTTTACAACAAGTTTTATTCAAAAAAATTACTCCCGCGGACGCAACCACCGAAACTGCGTACCGCCAGGGAGGTTAAGAATGTAAAACAGATGCAAATAGTTTAGAGTTCATGCAGGATTATGTAAATTTTGTATGCAAATGTATGCAGTTTGCAAATTGACCAATCTCCTTGGTGAAACTTGATTGATCCATTTTCAAGCTGCACACATTGGCATACAAAATTCACATAATCCTGCATGCACTCAGAATTCTTTCCGTCTCACTGACATTCATGGCAGATCGGCAGGTCGAAATGATTACTTCCGACATTTCCAGTCAGCTCCCGATCGATGATGGGATCGATTTTCCGATCACTGCTGCACAAAATTCCCTCATCAATCGGTAGTTAATCGTATATGTTGAAATTAATATTTTTTGACCTGTCAATATGCCCCAAAATTGAATGGTGTGTACCTAGCATTGGAGGTAAAGAAATGTATTCACTAAACGGCTGTGAAATTGCGATGCGCAGGAAGTGTACGGCAACTTCACTGGTACTTCCAACCAGTAACATGTGTTGCGAAGGTTACCTAGGCAACACATACATTGCCAGGGTAGTACGAGCTGCGTTAGGTAAAGCGGGTCATACAAATTTCACAATACGTGCTAACAGAGTGCACAAATATTTTACGGATATTTAACCTCCTTCACAGTAACCCCAAGTCAGGCTCGGGCTGGAAATCCACAGCTCAGAGAGGTAACCCCGATCCTGACTTGGGGTAGCCCCCAAGAGGTATGGAGACACAGCATGGCAACATTTGCAACTCTCCTCCCGGGCATCCAGACGCTGGCAGCCATTATTCTTCCGGTCCTCGGAGGCTCTCGATCCCTCTAGTGAGATTGCCGTCTGTCGACATGACAACAGATGGCAATCTCACTATAAGGATAGAGCGCCACCCGCTGGGCAGAGAGATAACTATACTGTATATGCATAAAGGTCATTTGAAGTATAGGTTTCATTCACTTCTTCATTTATTTTAAGTCCAAGGAGGGAATTGCTGTGGGAAGGACATGAGATGTTTGTAAGCATTTGCTTTGTATAATCAGGACATTTAAGCAAATAATAACATAGAAGCAATTTCTTCCCTGGGAGAATATAATATCTGTTCAGCTGCAGAATGTCAGTGCAGATAATACTGTAAGCTTATTAATAATGAGTGGTGGCAGCTTTGTTTCTTTAGGAGTTATTCACACGTTGCTTTGTGGTGCGTATGTTCCCTTGCGGTGAGAATCAAAAATAAAAAAGACCCAGAAACACATTTTTGTGATGCTTCACATCTTATGTTAGGTTGTTATCTCAGCTTGTATAATTCTTCCAAACATCACCTGCTGGTCAATTAGAAGAACGTCTGTGTCAAGCAGTGATGGATGCTGGGTAAAGCCTGTGGACAACATCTGGAGAGCCAGTACTGCAGCTAATTAATGAACCAGTAAAAGAAAGAATTACACACAGAAAGGAGCCCAGTAACAAACCTAGATTAAAGCTAACTACTCGCACAGGGCAGCTGAAGACTTGGCAGGAAAGGATCAAAAAACATCAAACTCACCTTTATTCATACAAGAAGCTTCAAATAAGCATTCATCCATAATGTGTGTCTTTTGAAAATGTGTCTAAGCAAATTCTACAGATGGAGATGCTAACTCAACACTTATACTTCATTTTAGAAGGATAGCACTCTTGTCTTGTGCCATTCCAGTGTGGGCTATGGATGGAGTTTGTATGTTCTCATGTTTGAGTGGTTTTCCTCCGCACACTCTGGTTTCCTCCTACATCCAGAAACCATACAGATAAGTTATGGTGACAGAATTGCGCAGACCAGTTGCTGAATGTCTGCATAGACAGTTGTACGCGGTAGGAACAGAGGCGCTAAAATGACAAAACATACGATATGTATATTATAAAGATAAAAATCCTCCCCATTGAATAGTCAGTAAGATATTATCATCAAAAATTTTTTAATAAGTACTCCATAGTTGCAATGCGTTTTGTGGGTCGCAGCCCGCTTCTTCAGGCAATAAAATCAGGAGTGCCCGAGCATATCCGCGTGCATCTGCGTGCACGCCAACGGTCACCAAAATGTGCTTGTGCGGCTGCCGGCGGCTCCACACGTGCACTCCTCGCCCGACACAGACGCAGCCCATGGACTTATATTACGTAGGATTATTTCATATTATATTCTAGAGTTTTAAATGTAGTCATCTGTATTTCATTTATTTACAGCACTTTTTATAGCAACACATGCTTGCTTTCTCATTCTAGCCCCTCTGGAGAGTTATATTTGTTACAGGGTAGTTGTACACACTGCTTAATGTGCAATGTAATGAGAGCCTGTGAGGTGTGTGTTAAATATTTGGAACTGTTGTCTTAAAGTTTTAGTATTTCTTTTCAAACAGTATTTCTTTTCAAACTGTGTAGAGAGTACAAGTCGGTACATCTAATCATGATCATTCAATCTGCCCAATTAGAAAACAATTGTAGATGCCAGCAGAACATGTAAGGTTTTATTTTCTGCCAAATGCATATGCAGAAAAACAATCTGTAGTATTTTTAGATTGTTCTTCTCCAGAAGTCTACTGACATTTTTTATGTGTATTTTATGTTGTTGTTATTATACATGACTGCATTAAGCTTAAAGCAGAGCTCCAGAAGAACATTTTTAAGTTTTAGATTGCACAGAGTCAGGTGTAGAAACGCCATCAGGCTTTTAGTCCTGTCTGTATCCCAATTGGGAGATCTCTTTTTATTTTCTCCTGTCCCAGGAACTCAACACAAAGTAATAAGTCCTCTTTTCATAGAAAACAGAAGTCACACATGTCCCCAGAAAAAATGTATTCTTGCAGGAAAGTTATCCCATGAAATTAAAAACAACCATTTGAGGGGGATCTATTTTATTTATTTATTTAAGTATTTATATAGCGCCGAGATATTACGCAGCGCTGTACAGATTATATATATATATATATATATATATATATATATATATATATATATATATATATATATATATATATATATATATATATATAGTCTTGTCCCTAACTGTCCCTCAGGGGTCGCAATCTACTCCCTACCATAGTCATATGTCTATATCATGCAGTGCATGTATCATAGTCTGGGGCCAATTTTACTGGGAAGCCAACTTATCTGTATGTTTTTGGGATGTGGGAGTAAACCGGAGTAGGGTTGCAACGGTATGAAAATCCACGGTATGATAACCGTCAAAAAAAAAATATCACGGTATACGGTATTACACAATTCTCCAGGGCTGTGGAGTCGGTACAAAAATCTTCCGACTCCAACTCCTCAGTTTATGAAACCACGACTCCAACTCAGACTCCGGGCAACCAAAATGGCCCCGACTCCAACTCCTTAGTCTAATATTTAACAGGGCTGTGGATTTTGTACAAAAATCACCAGATTCCGACTCCTCAGTTTATGAAACCACGACTCCAACTCCGGGTGTCCAAAATTGCCCAAACTCCGACTCCTCGACTCCGACTCCACAGCTCTGCCATTCTCATTTCAATTATCCTGAACCTGCATAATCTGTGGCTGGAAATGCTCATCCTTACAGCAGGAAGCTCTGCAGGGCTGTAATGTGAGCTCCGTCCTCATGCTTTAGCTGCTAACATGATTGGAACGGATCTCCCTGCTGGCGATGTCCCCTAGGCACTATTTGCCGCTCAGACGCGCCTCTGGCCGCGAGCTTTCTGTGTGTGCGTTCCAACTACGGACAGGAGCTCTCTGCATATGCGCTCCAGCCGCGGCATCACTTCCTATCTTGCGCGTTACCATCAGGCACCAATCGGCAAGCTTTGGAAGCTTGCTTTTCTAATGAAGGGAGACAGAGAGCTGGGCAATAGCGGTGCGGTGGCGGGGATGATGCGGAAGGCGGCGAAACCATTAAGAAACCGGTATTTCGATAATCTTCATGGTATGATTACCATGGACATTAAAACCGCGGTATATCGTCATACCGGTATACCGCGACAACCCTAAACCGGAGTGCCCGGAGGAAACCCACGCAGACACTAGCAGAACATACAAACTCCTTGCAGATGTTGACCTGGCTGGGATTCGAACCGGGGACCCAGCGCTGCAATGCGAGAGCGCTAACCACTACGCCACCGTGGATCTATCAAAACTAATTCAGTGAAAATTGGTGCAAACAGTGCAAAACTGGTGCAAAAGTGGAGCATATACCCAGGTCAAGGATTCTGTTTGGTTGTTCTGAGCAACGTTTTTCAAGGTTTGTACCAGGTTTCCTCAGTTTTCCTTGCTCTCGTGTTGATAAGTCTGCCCCAGTGTCTCTGAGATAATTCTCACTAGGGCAGGAAGTGACATGAAATCTCCAAAACATGGACAAAGACAATATTAAAGTGGGTGTACCTACAGCGCTGCCACTGCATGGGTTGGACACACAGACAAGACAAGACAAATAACATTTATATCGCGCTTTTCTCCTGGTGGACTCAAAGCGTCAGAGCTGCATCCACTAGGACGCGCTCTATAGGCAGTAGCAGTGTTTGGGAGACTTGCCTAAGGTCTCCTACTGAATAGGTGCTGGCTTACTGAACAGGCAGAGCCGAGATTCGAACCCCGGTCTCCTGCGTCAGAGGCAGAGCTCTTAACCATTACACCATCCAGCCACACAGGAATTGCTGATAGTAAAAATATTGGTCATTTCAATTATATTTTCCTATAGACACCCCCCCACCCCCCGCCACCTAATGCCTAAAACTATTTCCCCTCCCCCTCCTAGTGCCTAAAAGGTCCCCCCCCCCCCACACACACACACACACACACACACACACACACACACACACACACACACACACACCCCTAATGCCCTAAATACAGTAATCTCCTCTACTGGTGCTTAAAACTAATTCCCCCACCTAAGCATAAAACTAATGCCCGCTTCTTATGCCTAAACCTAACCTCCTCCTGCAGCAGCACCCGCTATTTGTAACCGATTGACTACTCTACTATAAACGTTTATATAGTATAGGTTACTACTCCCGCATCGGGCACTCAACTCACCGGCTGGGAGCTTGATTATCGATATTTGGCGTTGGTGTCAATTAGACTCCTACTGAGCTATGTGACAAATAACTTGCTTCATTAGGCTAGAAACCCACTAGGAGAGCTTTTCTGAGCGCTTTGTGATTTGAAAAGCTCTAGCTAATGTAATGCTATGGGAGTGATCCCACTTGAGTGATGTGATTTTATAAAAATCCCCTATAGCATTGCATTACCAAGAGCTTTTTCAAATCACTCACGCTTACAAAGCGCTCCCAGTGGGATTCTGGCCTTAAAGTGGACCAACAGGTGCAGTATTTATGGGGGGGGGGGGGGGGATTTCCAGATGCTCACAATCTAATCCCTACCATAGTCATATGTCAATATATATATCATGTAGTGTATTTATCGTAGTCTTGGGCCAATTTATAGGAGGGGTCATTAACTTACCTGTATGTTTTTGGGATGTGAGAGGAAACTGAAGGGCCTGGAGGACATCCACACAGACACGGGGAGAGCATACAAATTCCATGCAGATAGTGCCCTGGCTGGGACTGGATACCCAGCGCTGCACAGCAAGCGTGCTAGCCACTATGCCATTGTGCACTAACAAGTGTTTGTTTAAACTTTCCCTACCTCAATCAAAACCTAAAAAAAAAAATGTTGCCAGAGTTGCACTTTAGGAGCTAGTCTACTTTAGGGGACCCACCGCAAATCCCCATAGACACTTTCAGCTGAGCTGCAGAAACGGAACAAATGTCCGCTTTCACCTTGTTTAAACCCCCACAAGCCTTATACCCATGGATAGGTAAGCATATCCTGTAACGAATTGTGAGGTTTTCAGTCAAAATAGAGTTGAAATGGGCTGTGTAGGAGCCGCCGAACGGCCTTAATCTCGGTTCCGTCGGCCATCTTCGTTCTGCTGTGCAGGTCCTTTCTTCCTCCTCATTGGAGGGTTTGTTAGCTGCTGACAGAAGCTGGCACGCCCCCACCGAACAATCCCTCCAATGAGGAGGAAGAAACGACCTGCAGAGCAGAACCAAGATGGCTGACGGACCCGAAATTGCGGCCGTTCGGCGGCTCCTGTACAGTCAGTTACAACTTTTTTTTTGACGGAAACCCGCAAAATTTGTTAGAGGGCATGCTTAGCTACCAGAGGCTATAAGGCTTGTGGAGGTTTAAACAAGCAAACGGAAGACATTTGTTCCGTTTTGCAACCCAGCTGAAATTATCTATGGGGATTTGCGGTGGGTCCCCTAAAGTAGACTAGCTCCGCACTTTAATTAAGGAGGTGTATAAAACATGCAATATTTATTCCATGCACATGTACATTTTTCCTGCTCAGTTCTGTTCAAAGCTTGGCAAACCTATTATTATCTGCATCACATGCTCGGAAACATTTCTTTGGGTCACAAGAGCCTCATGTACTTTCTAGTTTGGCACAGAGTGTCAACAAGGAGCAGGCTTGATAATAGCAGACATTTTTGAAATGTTGCCAGCTTGTCATTCTCTGCTGTGAGTTTGTTCTCTATGTTTAGGTAGTCTTTTCATGTAATGGAGCTGTATTTTTCATTCTGTTCCACTTTTATCTTCACGTTTTTGTTTGAATGTGTATTTATTTTTTTAATGGAGTGTAAAAATAAAAGTTGATATTTTTTATAACTTGCTGCTTATCTAAGTTCTGCAAACAATGTTTTAAAGGATACCTGACCCCAGGCAAAGCTACCTAAGGTAAGCACAGAGAAATGTTCATGCTGGATTCATATACCTCTGTGCATTGTCTGTTCATCTCCTCATTCCCCCTGGTTCCCGTAATCACTATTTGAATAATTCTGTTTTTGTGCACAGTAAAGTTTACACACAGGAAGAGGCAGGCTTGTGCTGATGTTCCCTCCTATCAATTTCCTATTTCTTCCTTGTTTCTGCCCTTTTACATTCCTTTAGGTCAGGGATGTCCACCCCGGGGGTCATATGCGACCTACCAAGCTTTTTCTGGTGGTCCGCAAAGCTCTCTACAGTTGCTAAACCCATGCGACCTGCAGGGACCACATTGTGTCGCCACTTTGCCTCCCCCTTTGTTTGTCTGTTGGTTATCAGCCACCAAGGCAGCAATAGCTGCCACTGATAAACAGCCACCACTACGGCGGTGACACGCATGGTTGGGGATCGCAGTGGAATAAGTATATGTACGCCCCAGGAGCTAAGATCAAGTCTCAAAAGGCATAAATATACTATCGCCTAACGGAGAACTGGTTAACCCTTGCTCTTGCTAAAACACAACACACAGCAATAACTGCCAAACCATATACTGCCAAACAAAGTGGAGGATTTTAATTCTCCAAAAATGCTGCAGCATTCTTGAATTCAAGCTTACCCACTGGAATTGTCAAGGTAATCTTTTTAGGACTGGTCCACTCACACAGCCATACCAGCAGACAATTCATGCATACAACAATTTTAGACTGAGAGCATCTAGGGATTTTAACCTTTAAATAAAGGGGACACACACATATGCATTCAGCCAGCTATTCAACGAGCTACAAACTCTCTTTTACACAATTGAAATTTAAAATTGTATTGGCATAAGGATAGGAGAGCTACAGCTTGAAGCCTGGCCAACATGGCTTCCATAGACATTCTAACAATGTAGCTGTGCTCCTCCTACAAAGACGTGATGTAAATAGGGGAAAAGAAAGGTGCAAAAGGATGTGGCCAAATTAAGTGCAAGCCAGTATTAACAATTGGGTTCAAAGCTTACACTTGCGGTAAGGATAAGAATAGCTACCTTGTTACTATGGAATAAGCTTGTATACTGAGAGTTCTGAAGCCAGTGAAAATAATAGCTGGTCTCCCAGAATGCTCTGTAATTGTTCCACTGAGCCACAAGTCCTCAAGGAACACAAAGGGCTCATTATTTTGTAAATTGCTAAAAGCTTTATAATACAAGGTTTTGCAGTTTACACTATGATCCCTTTGAGTTTTTTAGAACAGACATTTTGGGAAGGGAGGTTGCCAAACACAAAATGTTAACATATTTTGTTATATAAAGTTGGATTGATTTATGAAGATAGGTGTAGGGGAAACTGGGAATGATGCCCAGAGCATCCAATCCAATTTCAGTCAGTGAATAAAACAATGATTATGATTTGTTGCTTTGGCGAACTGCTCCGGGTTTTGTATTAGTTATCTTTGCACCTGTCTTGATGAATTGTCCCCAGTGGATCCAGGCTGTGCGTTGGAAATAAAGGTTTGGTTTATCTTTTATTGAAGCAGCTAAACTGAGCCAGTCATCAAGAATAGGCTATAGGAGGTTTTGCTTTCACAATGTTTATTGAAAATAATGGGAACTAACCATTGAAACTCAAGTATACATCTGATAGGCTATGGGAGTTTGTCCACTGGAGCTGTGATTTTTGTCCAATGATTCGCTTATTGTAATTTTAATCACATTGTATGATTTTGGTTAGTGTCAGGAGCCAGAATTACGTGCAAAATAATGAGGGTTAGTGCTAGAGTAATGTTAGAGGAACTGTACTGAATATAATCCAATGAATAAAATTGCTTATTTTTTACAATACTACTTTACAAATTATGTAGACAGTGTTTGCCTATTGTAAAATCTTTCCTCACCCTTCCCCCACCTTGATTTACATTTTGAAATGTATCACAGTTTGCAACATCTTTTGTGCTTGTCAGGTGCATCACTGAGGAATGTTTTTTTTTTTTGTACTAAGAGTTTCAAAGCCAGTAAAAATAATATCTGGGAATGCTCTGTGAGGAGAATTCCACATATCTAAACAGCCTAGACTGTGAAATCACTGGTAGGGTAGGACTACATACCAATACACATCAATATACAAATACTTGACATTAGGTTGTTTCAATAGCAGGCGTTAGAACAGCACTACATACATGCATACATACATACATACTGTACATACATACATACATACATACATACATACATACATACATACACACACATAGGACCCATGGGGGTGGCCAGCAATGATGGTGACACACGGTGGCTGGTGACAGGCATGGCCTGGCATGAGGGGCACACAGAATATGGAGTCCAAGCAATGGCAGTGGGGGCACACAGGCTCTGGTATTGGAGGGTACACAGTGTACGCTTATAAGACAGACCGCACCCATGGGTGTCCAGCAGTGACACAGGGTGGGGAAGGTGGTGGCAGAGATGGCATGGGGGGTACTTGGTATACAAATATAGATAGTACAGACAGCACCCATGGGTGGGCAGCACTTCCTCCAGTGCCCCCTACTGGTGCTTCACACTAAGTTGGGTGTAGCACTAAAGGGTATCCATCAGGCAGCTGTAGAGTGGGTGGTGGCACACAGACCCACGCATGTGCAGTATGGTGGACATGGGCGGAGAACACAGATACTGTAGCATTTTATTTTAGGTTGGAACAAAGAACATTGTAAAAGTGGGTACCTGGAGGCTAACGTACCCTCTCACACTCCCCAGGTGCACTAAATAGGTGGACATCACTTGTTTCAGGCTGGGTGCACACATAGCAGAAACACAAGCGTAGCGGAAAACGCTGCGTTTTATGCAGCAATGTTAGTCTATGGGACGCAGAAGAAGCTGCGTTTCAATGCATTTTTACAGTATGTGTTTCGCAAGCGCTGGGAGTGTTGCATATTATGCAGGATGGCTG
The DNA here is from genome assembly GCF_040937935.1 of Hyperolius riggenbachi. Taxonomy (NCBI): domain Eukaryota; kingdom Metazoa; phylum Chordata; class Amphibia; order Anura; family Hyperoliidae; genus Hyperolius; species Hyperolius riggenbachi. The sequence goes on from NC_090651.1 coordinate 109,785,167, forward strand.
CCAAAACGCACATAATGAGTCTATGGTAACGCATATGCATTGCGTTTTTTAATGCATTTTCAATAAAAAAAATTAAGATTTCTGATGCGTTTCCGCTTCCTGTTGTCTTCCTAGTGATTTCCATAAATGTAAACAAAAATTCATACAAAACGCATATGCGTTCTGCATTAGCGAACCGCAAACGCATTAAAACGCATGAAAAACGCATCTGCGTAAAAAACTCAAAAGAAAAATGCACAAAAAAGCAGTAAAAATGCAATAAAAAAAACTAAAATGCTACTTTTTCACGTCCTATGTAAACCCAGCCTCAGTAATAGTTGCAGTATACAGCTACCAGTGGCAATAGAATACTGGTTTCTGGTTAGAGGTAAAACGTTTCCATGCACCAGCTTATGTGCCAGTGTTACTAGTACCCAAATACGAATATAACACAGCATTATCCACAGTCATTTGGTTATACTTAATCTTCAGTTCTTTAGCCTGACGTCTTGATAGGACTTGAAGAAAGCTAGTCTAATATTATCAGTCATATTTTCATCCATTGGTTAGTGGCTTCTTGCACATTCATTCATTCATTTTAGGAGATGAGGTAGATACTGTTTCTGGATTTTAAACACAAACATATAATTACAGCTTAAAGAAGATATTGGAAAACTCGAAGATAAAGTTGAATGTGCCAACAATGCTCTGAAAGCCGACTGGGAGCGATGGACAAGAAACATGAGATCTGACCTGAGAAGTTCATTCATAGATATGGCAGATCACAGGATCAACTATTACGAAGAGGTAATCCCATTATTTGCAGTTTTGTCAAATAGGCACAATACAGAACAGTATGCTTTTTTTTTTTTTTTTTTTTTTTTTTGTGTGTGTTTTTGTCTTTTTGTTTTTTCTTTTGCACACCTGTTTCTAAGCTTCAAAATTATATTCTCCATCTTCTGGTAAAACCTTGCATTTTGGCCTACATTTTAAAATCTAGTTAATAATATGTAACGAGCTTGAACCACTTGAGGAACCACAGAGGTTTATACCCCCTAGCGGCCAGGCCATTTTTTACAATTTGCCACTTCACAAATTTAACGGTTTATTTCTCGGTCATACAGCTTAGCATCTGGGTGGGTGCATGTGATCACCCGATTGTGAATGTCACGCATCCGATGATGTGGGAACGTCATGCGCTTGATGACGTGGGCCTGCGCATGCGTCAACCTGCCAATGGAACGGCGATACTTACAGGTACCCAGCTGGACACCAGGGAGGACCGGCTGCGTTGAGAGACCCAAATGACTTCTAGGGGATGGAAGATGCTGACGGCACCCTTGAGCATGGCCACCGCCAGGGGAGACGTCCACGCCGTCTTCCCAAAGGATAGGTACCTACCTTGTAACGCATTGCGTTCATCTGTTCAGTATTCAAATCTGCAAAATTAGTTCAGCTGGGGAGGACTGCAGGAAGCGCCCCAAGCCTGTCAAAGCTCAGGGCACCTCCCATGCAACGCACCCGTGGGGAGCAGGGAAAGGTGCAGAAGGCTCACTCAATGTTGCCACCCCCAGGAAGAGCCATTGACCACCTCCCTCCAAAAGGAAAGAAATGTAACACTGCAACAACAAGACAGTGTAGATCCAGCAACAGGAGAAAGAGAATCACTGTACATCTCAACTATATTAGTGTTTTTATAAACAGGCCTGAGCTTCTGCCACACCCCAAGAAGATGTTTGGCTACAGTAGTGATGGTGGTAAGGGACTATATCTGCTTTTAGTTAATTAATTGTAGTAGCTATCACCACTTCCAGGACCCATCTCAAATTTGTAACATTTACAGTCGTTTAATGCATAGGTTTTTTTTTCAGAATTCTACATAGTGCATCATTTATAAACTATTGCCAGTGGACAATTCATACCTTTTTATAAAGGCACCAGATGCAAATAGCAAATTAATAAGAATGTTTATTATTCCTTCAAATTGTCTGTGGCTTGCTTCACAGGATAATGAAAGGATTGTACATTGCTTAACTGCAGCAAGCATACCTCCCTTGTTTTCTATTTGTCTGACATTACACACAGCTAATTGGCTCAGCGGGTGAATGGAAGTGGTAAAAGGGAGAGGCTAAACAGAATTGACCTAGTCTTGTAAAATATATGTTTCACATCTGGCAATTTCATAAATTCGCATAGTGCAGTATTAGACAATTGCAAAAGTACAGTTACATGAAATAATAAAGAGAACCTGTAACCAAGGATTGAACTTCATCCCAACAGTAACTGATATCGCCTTTTCCACGAGAAATCTTTACCTTTTCTCGAATAGATCAACAGGGGGTCTCTATGGCTGATATTGTGGTGAAACCTGTCCCACAGTGTGATGTCAGGACCATGGTCCCGACAGTTTGCTGTCTGTAAAGCTTGTTGCATTGTGAGAAATAACATCTGTTTTCAACTGTCAAGCAATGAGTATCTCCCTCTGTGAATATTTATATTGATAAAAAAAATGACCTTTTAGCCTATTGCAATGTTAGTAGGTGTGGTTATAAATAATGGCAGTTGGTGCGTATTATCAATAGGAATGTATAGATGTATGAATAAAGTTCAAACCTCCGTGATCGATTACTGTAAGGGGACTATCTATCCAGGGGGACCATACAAGAAGGAATTTACCAATACATCCTACTAAATGCATTTTAATGGGAATAATAAGAGAAAAATTGCATTATTCCTCAGTTTTCGGCCCTTATAGTTTTAGAATAAAACGTTCTATTTTGATAAAATCCACACATTTTATTTGCCCATTTGTCCCGGTTATTGCAACGTTTAAATTATATCCCTAGTACAATGTACTGTATGGTGACAATATTTTATTTGGAAATAAAGGTGCATTTTCTCAGTTTTACATCCATCACTATTTACAAGCCCATAATTTAACAGTAATATACCCTCTTGACATACATATTAAAAAAAAATTCAGTCCCTAATGTATGTATTTGTAATTTTACTTTTTGGCCACAATATGTCCTCGCACATTATTTTCTATTAGCACACTATAAGTATGCAAATGGGAAGTAATGCACTACTTCGGATGTGATGCAGGCATCTCATTGATGCTGGCGATCATGGGGACCTGGGGGGAAATGAATGAATGGGAACGCGAGAGGGAGCACGGCGGCACAATCGCTCCTACATCTGAGAATGATCACTGTTTATGAACAAAAACAGTGATCATACTCTCTGTACAAGCACAGATTGGCTCAGGGGACTCCTGCCACCAATCCCCCCCCCCCCCCCCGTCTCCGGGACCATCGCAAACGCAGGCTTCCGCCACACGATCGCGCGCGCAGTCTGGCGTCCCTGCGGCTGTAGCAGCCGCGGACGTGAGACTCACACCCGTGCGGCTGAAATGGTTAAGCTACAGGACACCATGACAGATGCACTCTATCATTTGTGTGAGTGGAGTTACACTTTAAACCCGACATTCATCTACTGCTGATTAGCACACTTCAACTTCTCTGTAGCTGTAGGAGAGATTGTTAAAGCTAATTATACCATCTGTATTTGCATAAGTCTTTAGCTCTATGAGCGATCATTACAGTTAATTTGCAGTGAACAGAGAATTCATCAATTTTATTGTAATAAGGGAATGTTTGCTGTTCGTCTTAAACTGAGAGATTGATTTTTTCCTGTTCTGTCCTGTTTTGAAAGTTGCACAACGTCTTTGCTGTCGTAAACCAAGTAATGTTCTTCAAATTGTAATGCGTAAATCCTCTGTCTCTGTGTGTGCCTTCAGTGTTCTCAACATTCATTTTAACTGTGCCTATTTTAAATAGATTGTTTAGTCTTATATATAATAGTGTGAAACTAGCCGTGTCCTTTTAACTTATTGTTTATTAGCACAACATAAAAACCATTCACTAGAAATTATTCAGTATTTATACCATGAAATTACATATTCCATCAATTACTTGTAATGTAATATATTTGTTGCTGTATAAGACACACTTTTTCTTAACAGAAAATGCGGAGAAAAAGTCCCTGCATCTTATATGCCAAATGCAGGGAATCCCCAACTTATACGAGCTGCCGTAAGTGGGCGACCCCCTGTACTGTGCCCCCCGCATGTCTCCTGCTCCCCTGTGTAGCCTGCTCTGCCTCGTGTGTGCATATGAGAAGCACCAGTCTGACTCACATTATCAACGGCTCCCGTGGGGAACATCCTACCTCCCCCCATCAGGGTTTCCCCCTCCTTCAACATCTTCAAGAAGGCCCTTCAAACTCATCTTTTCACCCCCCCCCTCTCTAGTGCTCTAAACCTGCAGCTGAACTCTGGTCCCCTACCTTTTGTGTCCCTACCTCTCCCTCTAGATTGTAAACCTTCGGGCAGGGTCCTCCTCCTTATGTCTCCTACCTGTTCATGCACCTCCATTACCGTACACCCATCCTATGGATCTGAACTCTTGAGTGAACTCGACTTGCCTAATCTCCATGCTCCCATCCAATGACTGACTAAGCATTACCTTGTACTCATACTGTGCTGCATGATCTGGTTTTCATGTATTCCTGTATTGTCATATTGCTGTATGTCACCCTTAAATATACCTTAACTAATTTTCAGTGCTGTGTAAAATGTTGGCACTTTATAAATACAGTAAATAAATAAACACAGATGATGCAATCCGCAAAAGCTGTCACTAGGGGGAGCCAGACAGGGGACGAGAGGTCTGTGTTTCCTGCTGGAGCTGTTTTTGAGGTGAGTCGCACTGCCACTTCTCATCCGCACACACGGGGGGAATGAGCAGGTTACAAGAGGAGACACTGGAGGCATAATGGGGGCAGAGCAGGTTACACAGGGGCTGATTAGGCTACACGGGCGACACAGGAGGCATAAGGGGGGGGGGGCAGAGCAGGCTATATGGGGACACAGGAGGCATAAAGGGGGGGGGCAGAGCAGGCTATATGGGGGACACGAGGTATAACGGGGGATGAGCAGGCTTTACAGGGGACAAAGAAGGCATATCAAAGTCAGAGCAGGCTACACGGGTACGCAGGACGCATAACGGGGGGGCAGAGCAGGCTACATGGGGGACACTAGGCATAATGGGGGGGCAGTACAGGCTACACGAGGGGCACAAGAGACATAACGGGGGCAGAGCAGGCTACAGGCATATCGGGGGGGGATTGGAGACAGAGCAAACTACACAAGGGCCACAGGAGGCATAAGGAGGGGGCAGAGCAGGCTACAGAAGGGAACACAAGAGGCATAACGGGGTACACAGGAGGCCACACAGAGGACACTTGGCATAACTGGGGACAAAAAAAATTGTAAAACCTAAAATACATACATATAGAATAATGTACATTTTTCTCAGAGTATAATGTACTATAAATTCCTTCCCCCTCCCCTCAATGTCTCTGTCAGTAGGTAATAAAAAATGTGATCTGCTAGATTTTGGACTAGTCCATCACCTCATGGGGCATTCTTAGCATTTGCGCTTTTCTTTAGAAAAGCACTTCCTTGAAAAGACCTATACAGAGATGGCATCCCTACTCATTTGCACACTATTTTGTCAGTTGTGTTCAGCAACTGAAGTTCAGTAGGTACTTAAAGGGATACTGTAGGGGGGTCGGGGGAAAATGAGTTGAACTTACCCGGGGCTTCTAATGGTCCCCTGCAGGCATCCTGTGCCCGCGCAGCCGCTCACCGATGCTCCGGCCCCGCCTTCGGTTCACTTCTGTAATTTCTGACTTTAAAGTCAGAAAACGCCTGCGCCTGGGTTGCCGTGTCCTCACTTCCCCTGATGTCACCAGGAGCGTACTGCGCAGGCACAGACCATACTGGGCTTGTGCTATACACTCCTGGTGACATCAGCGGGAACGAGGACACGGCAACGCAGGCGCAGGGGTTTTCTGACTTTAAAGTCAGAAATTACAGAAGTGAACCGGAGGCGGGGCCGGAGCATCGGTGAGTGGCTGCGCGGGCACAGGATGTCTGCGGGGGACCATTACAAGCCACAGGTAAGTTCAACTCATTTTCCCCCGACCCCTCTACAGTATTCCTTTAAATAAATAAACAAACACTTGAGAATTCCCCACGGGCCAATGGACTAGTCCAAATCCTGTCCTGCAAACACAGAGATGTGCAAAATAGGCATGGTCCCAGGTGCTCGCACCGCACTGTCTGGGCCCACGCTCTGCAAGCTTCACCTTGAGGGGGCAGGAGCAGCACAAACACCTCCCCTCGACCCTCCTGAAAATGATTTCACTACCTGGGGGATCGTCCAGAACTGCTCTCACCACTGAGTTCTTACATTTTTAGTGTTTTGTTTTGTTTTTTTTCAAAACCTGTCCTGTCAGATTTGTAGTACTTACTGTTAGTGACAGGTACATAGGAAAACAGGTACATAGGAAAACATTCACAGAAGAAAAAACAAGATGTCCTTGCGCTCCTTTTTCTTAGACTGCAGACAAATACTCTCGTATAGATCTTCCTTAATCCTTAGTTCAATGCAATGTGCAGCTCCACAAATCAGGGCAAAAGACAATTCTAAAAAGGAGGAGATGGAGCGCACAATGGTGCATTACCCAAGGTAAACTTTATTCGCATAAGAATTTTGGTACTCACAAGATGAAGATAAAATCAACGCTTATCAGCGGTAGAGCCTCCGCTTAACCTTGCAGACGATTCAGCAGCAACGAGCTGTGGCCAGCAGCGCGATCTCCGGTGGAGTTTGGAGCGCCGTCTCGCTGTAGGTCTGGGCGGGGCAGAGGATCAGTGTGCGTATGGCGTCATGACGCGTTCGGCGCTCTGCGCCTTCGTCAGATGACGTCCATACGCACCACACACTGTTTATGGGAGTCCTCTGAGCCGTTGTCATGGCTACAGAGCGCTCCCAATGAAAAAACGGTCAATAACTTTATTTAAAAAATCCGGCACCACTATACTGGCTCTATTTTTTTATATACAATTTTTTATTATTTTTTGAATTTTTATTATTTTTTTATTTTTTATATTGTATCATATATTTATTATCGTTTAAAACTAATTTGAGCATGTCTTTTAACATTTTTTTCTCAAGCACCTATTAATTGTTATTCAGTTTTGTACGTATTTATTGATTGGAACAATAATGTTTATTCAGGCACTTTATAAGGTTACAGCTGGATTTAGCGGCAGTGCTCTGTGCACCGGCACCGAGTTTTTTACACCAGGATTCCCCTTTTATTAAGCCCCACCAGCCTATATACTTCTATTTGGCGTTCTTTTGTATTTTTTAATAAAGTTATTGACCGTTTTTTCATTGGGAGCGCTCTGTAGCCATGAGAACGGCTCAGAGGACTCCCATAAACAGTGTGTGGTGCGTATGGACGTCATCTGACGAAGGCGCAGAGCGCCGAAATGCGTCATGACGCCATACGCACACTGATCCTCAGCCCTGCCCAGACCTACAGCGAGACGGCGCTCCAAACTCCACCGGAGATCGCGCTGCTGGCCACAGCTCGTTGCTGCTGAATCGTCTGCAAGGTTAAGTGGTGGCTCTACCGCTGATAAGCGTTGATTTTATCTATATCTTGTGAGTACCAAAATTCTTATGCGAATAAAGTTTACCTTGGGTAATGCACCATTGTGCGCTCCATCTCCTCCTACATAGGAAAACATTATCTACATTGCATGTAACTCTGAGATACAGTAATTTTACATTACATGTGTACGTATTTTACATTTTACAATTTTTCGTGATAGTGGCCCTTTATTATTTACATATTTCTGACTTTGTCCAGACTGACATTATATGTGAGCAGTGATATACAGAACCGAGTTTAAATTGGTGTATACGCTCTTGTTTATTTCGCTGCTTCAAGTGTGCACCATAGTTTAGTCAGTGCTCAGTGAAACAAGGTTGACATGCTACTGAAGTTCAGTCTTTAGATTGACCAATAATTACAGTATATTTATACGACCCTTGCAACCACTTTACTCAAAATAATGATGACATACACTAGGCCCACCACCAATTAAATATGGAAGCTTATAGGCTTTTACCAAACCCATAAGGTCTGCATCATCGCATGTAATGAGGTACACTGTAGCCGATATGCTACATTAAAGTGAACCTTAACTGATGAAAAAAAAAGTTAAACTTACCTAGGGCTTCTAACAGCCCACTGCAGACATCCTGCGCCTGCGTCGGGACAAACCGATCCTCCGGTCCCCCGCAGGCGACTGGCTGGCTAGTTGATGGCCTCGCGCATCCTCTATTACCTAGGTTCTCAACGTGTGGTACACGTACCCCAGGGGGTACTTCTGATGGTTCCAGGTGGTACTCGGGCTTGATATACTTAACCAAGAATAACAAATTTATAGCTTTAGAAAATGATAAATCTTATTTAAAACACCATCAAATTAGTATTTTAGCTAATTCAAAAGAAATAGTACATGCTTGGAATTCGTTTAGAACCAACTATAATGTACTATGATTAAATATATATTTGTCAAGGGGTACTTGTGATAATGGGTACTATGCTAGGGGGTACTTGGTGAGCACAGGGTTTTAAAAGGGGTTCATACCAATAAAATGTTGAGAAACACTGTTTACACTCCCTTTTCTTTTCTTTCATCAATTAAGGTTCACTTTAAGTACCGTATATATTCTTTCACAGTTCTATTTAATAAAACCACCACACAGGCTAAATTATTAAATAAATACATTTACATACAGAGTCCATTTACTAATGGACTCCCAAGTGAAAATGCTTGTGATGGGTATGCTTCATCAGAATACACTGTCACAGGAAGCCACAATGTCCCTACTGTATTGGTGCCATCTTTGCTGCTCCCCCGCCAAAGATTGCTCCTGCACAAGTAGTTTGGTTAGAAGTGACATCATGGCTTAGCTGGGGTGGAGGATCACTGAGCCCACTGGGCAGCTATCCTGGTGAAATAAGTGGGCTGGGCAGTAATTCTGAAACAGGTAAGCCTCCCCTTCATAAAAGTTTATTTCAGTACTGCACCTATTGTCTGCCATTAAAGGGGTTCTTAAAGGGAATCTAAACTGAGAACAACATGTTTTTTTCCTTTTAATATAATACCAGTTGCCTGACTCTCCTGCTGATCATGTGTCTAATACTTTCAGCCACAGCCCCTGAACAAACATGCAGATCAGGTGCTCTGACTGAAGTCAGACTGGATTAGCTGCATGCTTGTTTCACGTGTGTTATTCAGCCACTAATGCAGCCACTGGGATCAGCAGGATGCCAGGCAACTGGTATTGTTTAAATGGAAACTTCCATATCCCTCTGAGTTTAGGTTCCCTTTAAGTCTGAAAAAAAATGAGTTTTACTCACCTGGGCCTTCTACGTGCCCACTGTAGCCATCCTGTGCCCTAGCAGTCTCGATCTGATCCTCCTGTCCTCTGCCGCCAGCTACTTTCATTTTCAGGGACAGGCCCGACAGGCCTGGCCACGTGTCTGCTTCTTTGCGTTCCTGTCCGCAATAGCCAGGATAGAGGGCACTATTGCGGACAGGAGCGCGTAGAAGCAGACGCGTGGCCAGGCCTGTCGGGAAAGTGGCCAGGCCTGTCGGAAAGTAATTAGCGGCGGGGGATAGGAGGATCCGATCGAGACTGTGAGGGCACAGGATGGCTGCAGGGGGCTGGTAGAAGCTCCAGGTAAGTAAAACTTTTTTTTTTTCCCAGACTGAAGTGTCACTTTAAACACCTGATGAAGTGAAGGAGAACCTGTTCGGGAAGAGTGTGATAGAGAACCAGCATGGACACTGCATCCTCACTTCCTATAACTTCAACTGCAGCTCAGCGGAGAACACCTGTTAGCTCCTGGTACTGCCCCTTTCCTGAGTTATCTAACAGAAGCTAACTGTTGAGAGTCATATAAAGAGAGTCAGATTCAGATGATGATATTTTCCACTTATGTATGGGGCAAGATGGCAGCCCAATGACACAGAAACAATCCATTCTGCAGGTCTGATCAGCAAAGTAAAGCTGAATACTCCCCCGACTATGGATCGGCGTAACTCCCGATGAACGAGGTTCCCCAATCCATCCTCCTACCTGCGGGAATACGTGACTGCACATGACTGGCACGAACAAGAGTTCAAACAATCACTGGAATAATCGAACACAACAGAGGCACCAGCAAGAATAAAATAATTAAAAACCGTTTAAAAGGAGGGATGTAGGTGGGCTCACCTCCCTCAGGTAAAGACCAGCCAATGAGCCGTCAATAAACAACAATATTATTTATTGGGGATTCTCCAAGTAAACAAACAATCACGGTACTTTGCGCGGGAGTCGTCTGGGATCTTAAAGATCCGATCCGTCATGACGATCGTTATTGCTGCATGTTGCCAACCGTTGCCAACCGTGTGCCTGTTTCCATGTTGCGAGATTACGGAAATGATCGTTTGTCGCTCAAAAAATCAACGGCTATCATAAAAATTGTAGTACAAATTGTGTAGTGGGTATGGGCCTTAAGATTGAAAAAAGGAGAGATGGTGGGCACCGATGCTCGTGTACCATAAAAGCATTTATTGGCAACAGATGGTTAACCAGAGGAGGCCCCCAATGGAGAGCGCTCCCCCCTCCACCCCCAGGTGCCCGCCATTTCTCCTTTCTTCAAGCTATTTGGAAGTTTTGCTTTGGCGGATTCACGCTGTATGTGAAGCCATAGGATTGTGTTTGCACCCTGGTCGTTTCTTATGCTGATGTGTTGGTCATTTCTCTATCTGCTACGGGCCTTAAGTTACCTGTGCATAAGTAAACCAATGTTGTCTAGGTATGTAGAATGTGGCAGAGATTAGATCACATGAAGAAAAGTTTTTAGTTAGGTTTGCTTTAAAGTGACCCTGAAATAAGCCTGAGGAAAGTAGCTACAGTATGTGGCACATTAGTCATTCATACACAGAAGTAGAATGAGCTTACTTCTTGTAATTAGTTGACCTGTGTACTGACTGCACAAGCGAGACATTAAATATTCTGACACTTATGGACTCTATTACTGCATCAACTAGGCTATATTTTAGAACGTGTCTTGCTCTAATGAAGTCTTTGATATTTGGCCAGTAGAATAACTATTGATAAACTGCTCAGCTTGTCAACTTTAACAGTCAGCATACTGTGAGTCTTGGGACAAAAGCACTTCTGGATAAGTTGGAAATATTTGGATCAGTATGATTTATTACAGAAAGCACAATGGTTCTGGGAGGTATACAACATGGATAAAATATTTAAAAGGTTAAAAAAGTAAAAAAGGTGTTAATGGACGGTGCCCAATTTAAAGGATGTTGTAATTTATAAAATTGCAAAAAAATAGTGCCCCAAAAATATACCTATACCTTTAAAAAAAAAAAAATATTGGTCCCTATATATCCACCGTTTTTTTTTTCTTTTTATCTGGTTGCCTTTGCTTAAAGGGGAATTTCAGCCTAAACAAACATACTGTCATCAAGTTACATTAGTTATGTTAATTAGAATAGATAGGTAATATAATCTCTTACCCACCCTGTTTTAAAAGAACAGGCAAATGTTTGTGATTCATGGGGGCTGCCATCTTTGTCATGGGGGCAGACATCTTTTTGGTTGAAAGGAGGTGACAAGGAGCAGGAGACACAGTTCCAACTATCCTGTGTCCTGATTACCCCTCCCAGCTGCACACACTAGGCTTCAAATGTCAAATTCAAAATGTTAGGAAAAAAAAAAGTGCACCAAAACAGCAGAACGAGAACAAAATCAGAAATCCCATCATGCTTTGCACAGCATCAGGGGAAGAAAGCCCGGGCAGTTTTCTTCAGTGCAGCTAAAAATGAGGCTTGTATAAGAGAAACAAAGTTCTGATGCTGTAAAACTGTTAAAGAAACACAAAGCCTTTTCAGTGTTGCTGAGTCGATTTTTAGTCCGGAGGTTCACTTTAACTGCTGGAACTAAGCAGTGCCATTGGGATTGTGGGAAGTTTTCTTTCTTACCTACAGTAACAAGCTTATCTCATCATGCAAATAACAGCAAGCTTCCAATTTTGGATAAGATAAGGACACTATGACCAGAATGTAATTAAATCCCCCAGCCTGTTGTCTATGTTCGCTATGGAAGGGACAGTGGCAGTAAACAGGGAAAAATAACACTAAGCTGGGTTGAAGAAAAGGACCAAAGTGATGTCACTTTTGGCATCACAGAGAAATCGTAAAAAATGGAAACCTGCAGAAATACTGCTTTCTTTGTTTTATATCGCATTTCTCATAAATCTGACATTGAACACTCAAAACTGTATAGGTAAGCTAAATAAGTAATCTCAAGCCTTTTCATACTTTGTTCTCAAGTTTCTGGTTAAAGTATGTCCCAACATTACATTGCATCGTTATTGTAGCCCATTCTCCGCACCACCAACCTCCTCCCCTTCCCCAAGTGTTGTTGGGTTCCCTGTGCTGTGTCCCTACTGACTCAGATAACCTCTGACTGCCGACTGAATGGTCTACTGCATTGTGACAGCCGGGTCGTCAAAGTCAGCCAGGTGCATCACCCCACAAAAAGAGACTGGAGAGAACATATGCAGGCCATACAGAAGGATATATATTGTGGATATTGCTAATGGTGTACATACTGTATATCCGCCCGGGTGCTCCTATTGTGTCCAGTTCAAATGACATCCCAGTGTGCCCACTGTGTGAGGTGAATCCGCAATCCAGTGCCTTATTTTCTCTTTGCATACACATTGGTGTCATACATTTGCAGGAGGTGGCCGATGGTAGTTCAGCTCCTTAACTTGTATTCCTATCCTGTCATTGTGATTATCTGACAGGTGGAACTGAAGCTATGTGGAACAACAGTGCTTCAGGTTCATGTATGCCTCACTTACTAACCACTTGTGCTATCTGGCTAAGTCCGCTAGATAGCATACAGGTAGGCTGTTGCCTTTGGTGTAGGATTTGAGCCCTTGACCAGGGTTTGTATCCCAGCTCAGTACGGAGTGTTTGGGTAAGGCTCCCTTATGAGCCTGGTCGACCATGGAGTGCACCTTAAGTGGCTGCAGCCCTAAGGCACTTTGAGTCTGCCAGGAGAAAAGCACAATATAAATGTTCTGTGTCTTGTATTGTCTATCTGTCTTGAGTAGTTGATACTGGTTATACTCCATTTAGTCTGTTTAGACCTTTATATTTTTGGTCTGCCCTGTTCATGAGCAACTGGTTTTTTAGTGTTGTTCCTAATGCTCTTCTGAGCTATGAACTAGTCCATGCGGTTCTGCAGCTTGGTGGCTGCATGTTATTTGCCCAGTGGTTGGATGATGCTGTTTCGTATTTAAATGTTTGGATGTAATGACAAGCTCTCGTTTTCTTTGGGTTAGCCATTCCGAGGGCTGCCTGCTGCTAGAATCTGAATTGTCTGTGCTGCCACGCTTTTGTACGCTGCCTTTTAGTTTCTTAAGCCAACAGTGTGGATCCTACCTGGCCTAGTTGCTATCCAGCTCTTTGTGCTTTTTACCCACTGCTGGATGTCTTCTTCAGTGAGGCCTCTTGCACACTGCACGCGATTCAGATTCAGATTCCGCTTTTTAATCTGTTTTTACTTCCGATTCAGATTCAGATTTGCAGTTTGCTCCTTGCACACTGCAAATCTGAATCTGAAACGGAGGTAAAAACTGATTAAAAAGCGGAATCTGAATCTGAATCGCGTGCAGTGTGCAAGAGGCCTGATGGTGATTGCTGTGTTCTGTTCTTGGGTCCTGCAGCCACTTTGCACTGGTGTTATGTATTATCTCTATTTTCTATATGTTCTTCCAGTTTCTGTTTAGTAGCTTTTTTTTTTTTTTTTTTTTTTTTACAGTGTTAAGAAAAAAAAATGCTCCAGGGTAACACAATGGTTCTTGGCATTACAGATCTTCTGTTGCATTGAAGAGCATAACATGGAGAAACTGGCAGTGCAGATGCCCTCTCAAGGGTACATTTCATCACACCAGACTGCTTTGGTTGTGGTTGATGGGAAGTATATTACATCCAGGAACAGAGCATTTTAAAGCAGTTCTGCATGTTATGTTTGGCTTAGCTCAGTGATCTGCAAACTTGGCTCTCCAGCTTTTAACCACCCTGGCGGTACGCAGTTTCAGAGGCTGCGTCCGTGGGACGATTTTTTAAAATAGAATGTTTTTTATGGGCATGGGCCCCAAGCCCCGCCGCACCTCTCTGATCAGCCCCCCCCCCCCCCCCCCCCCGATCGCTACCAGCAGTATTTACCCCTCCGCGATCCCGCAAGAGCCGCAGCTTCACCAATCAGCTTAACTTGGACATGACGTCATGCGCAATCCCGATCCTCCCCATAGCGAAGCCTGGAGCTGCTTGAGAGGCTGCGCCATGTCGGGATCCCTGGGGGGTACTTATAACGGCGGCGATCGGGAGAGCGCGGAGGGACTTGGGGGGCATGGTTAGCTAGCGAACTGCTAGCTTAACCCATTCAGGTTCCGTCGTTTTCACGTGAGAAATGTTCACCTCCCATTCATTAGCCTATAACTTTATCACTACTTATCACAATGCACTGATCTATATCTTGTTTTTTCCGCCACCAATTAGGCTTTCTTTGGGGGGTACATTTTGCTAAGGGCCACTTTACTGTAAATGCATTTTAACAGGAAGAATAAGAAAAAAATGGAAAAATTCATTATTTCTCAGTTTTCAGCCATTATAGTTTTAAAATAATACATGCCTCCATAATTAAAACTCGCGTATTGTATTTGTCCATATGTCCCGGTTATTACACCGTTAAAATTATGTCCCTATCACAATGTATGGCGACAATATTTTATTTGGAAATAAAGGTGCATTTTTTCCATTTTGCATCTATCACTATTTACAAGTTTAAAGTAAAAAAAATATAGAAATATTTCATCTTTACATTGATATTTAAAAAGTTTAGACCCTTAGGTAAATATTTACATGTTTTTTTTTTTTTTTATTGTAATGTGTTTTTTTTTTTTTTTATACTAAACATTTTATTTGGGTACTTTTGGGAGGGTGGGAGGTAAACAATAGATTTATAATGTAAATGTGTGTTAATTATTTTTATTTATTTTTTTTTTCAGGTGTAGTATTACTTTTTGGCCACAAGATGGCGGCCATGAGTTTGTTTACATGACGTCACTCTAAGCGTAGCACGCGCTTAGAGTGACGCATCGGGAAGGAGACGGCCAGAAAAAGCTCAGCTTCCGAGAGAAGCTGTCGCTTTTTCAGCGGGGGAGAGGAATCAGTGATCGGGCTCCATAGCCCGATACATTGATTCCTTGGCTACCGAATCCGCGGCCGGGAGTGCGCGTGCACGCGCACGATCGGCCGCGGGGGCGCGCGGTAGCGCGCATGGTTCCTGGACGTAGAAACTACGTCCAGGAACCAAAATAGGTTAACCATCGTATGCAAATTTTATTTAAAAAATCCTCCGGGGGCCCCGTGATCCTCTCCGGCGGCTAGCCCGAGCGTAGGTCGGGCTTACCGTCAGAGAGATTAAGGAACTACACGTCCCACAATGCATTTGCCTTTCTGAATCATGACTGTGGCTGTCAGACTACTGCAATGCATTGTGGGACTTGTAGTTCCTTATCAGCTGGAAAGCCAAGTTTGCAGATCACTGGCTTAGCTGATTGATTGGCTGTGGTTAAGCTTTAGTTTAGTGGCTTCTGGATCTGGCCAAAAGCAGAGTGGTGTGGAGTTTCCGGTCATCAGATAATGGGTGGTTCTCCTCACCACATCTTGGTTTTCATCATGAATGCAGCATGGTAATCTAAGTAGGTCTCCAGGTGAAATGTGGTAGGGTGCATACGCACATCCAATATAAATTGGATATGTGTATGCACCCTAACCATTGAAAATAGAATGTTATTTGATCTACTAATGTATTATCACCTCGGGCTCCCTGCAAAGTAAGAGCATGTACCAATTATTTTTGCTGCTCCATGCTTGCTGTGAAATAAAACCCACTGATCTTTGTACCGTTAGATCCTGTGAGCCTACTTGTCCTACTGCTAAGTATGTGTGTGTGTGTGTGTGTGTGTGTGTGTGTGTGTGTGTGTGTGTGTGTGTGTGTGTGTGTATATATATATATATGCACACACACACACACACACACCGTGTTTCCCCCCCAAGAAAATAACATAAGCCCTAGATATATAGAAAATCAGACGCTATGCTAGTGTATAAGTGAGTGTGCAGTCTCTTACCACGCCTCCCTTGTGGCTGCTTCCCCCTCCGTTCGCCTGTAAACAGCTCCACTATCCTAGGATGGTCGGCACCCTTTGATCTGGTCACCGCAAATGCGCTGTATGCTGGGTCAGCTCCTTTGTGACCGCGCTTCCCTCTCGTCATGGTCATTGTGGACGTTCTGATGCGACCCGGCATGGTCACAACGGAGCCAACCAGCATACAAGGCGTGTGCAGCAACCTGGTGAAAGTGCTCCGACCCTCCTAGGATACTGGAATCGTTTACAGATGAACGGCGGGGGAAGCAGCCACAAGGAAGGTGGGGTAAGAGACTGCACACCTCTCCATACACTAACATAGCGGCCGATTTTTCTATACACCTTAAAATATAAGCCATCCCCGGAAATAAGCCCCAGCATCTCTTTTGGTGGAGAAATGTATATAAGACAGTGTCTTATTTTTGGAGAAACACAGTATATATAGATATACACAGACACATATTCAAAACATTTTCCTTTGCATTAATATTGACAGAAAAGGGTATTAATAATGCGGCTTATTTTAGGCTATGAGCAGATGCGAGCAACATTTTTGCTAATTTAATCACAGCTGTGATCTGCAGAAATCTAGCTACCACTGTATAATAATGAGAATCAAATTTAAATTGCTGTACAAAATAACTAAACAGTTCTCAGCCTTTGGGATTTTTTTTTTCCAATGGAGCCGCTGTCCAAATATTAATTAAGATGTTAAAGTCAGAGTGGTCCACAGAATAATTAG
The DNA here is from genome assembly GCF_040937935.1 of Hyperolius riggenbachi. Classification (NCBI taxonomy): domain Eukaryota; kingdom Metazoa; phylum Chordata; class Amphibia; order Anura; family Hyperoliidae; genus Hyperolius; species Hyperolius riggenbachi. The sequence goes on from NC_090651.1 coordinate 109,802,118, forward strand.
GATCCTTGTTATAATCTGGAATATTTCCTGCAGAGTTTTGCTCCTGTTAAACCTTCAGATTTGAGTTATGTGTCAAAATGAAATGGCCCAGCTTAATTAACAGTATAAGAAGTATCTGCAATCCTAATAGAATTAACAAACTGGATTTGCTAACGTTTGCCAGGATTACGAAGCATAAACTTAGACAAAGGTTACTGGCCGCTTTTTTACTATGGAAGTTCTAATGTTTAGCTGTGGTTCTAAGATATATTAAAATCAAGTAAATCAGGTTGAACTGAATAATATTTAAACTTGAAAAAATTAATAATTTCCATAAAGAACGCTAAACCTGAAGCGAAAAAAAGTATGATATATAATTAACTATTTGTAGTATGAATAATGAATAGAACATTAGTAGCAAAGAAAAGTCTCATTTTTATTTACAGTTCTAGCTTTTTTTTGTAATGTTGCAGATTCAAAACTACACTCTGTCTTTTAAGGGACCATTCACACTAGAAGCACTTGATTGATTAGCACTTTTTTAAAATCGATCCCATTCACTTTCGTAAAAATCGCTGCGATTTTCACATACGTGATCTTATCCACTTTACCCCCACGCGTACGAATTTCTCCGTCCCTTTTTCCATCCTTTCACCACCAGGGACGGAGAAATCCGTACTTTCCGCGCTCCCGCCGCTGCCCACGCTCCCGATCGCTCTAGCGCGCACTCCCGCTCGTAAACACGCCACCGGCCGCTCGCCCGGAGACCAATGAACTGGAAAATCCATTCCCGTTCGTTGATCTAAGCCCCGCAATGATCCGCTGCTTCTCCGATAAGCAGCGCGATCATTGTGGAAAAAAAAAAACTTTCACAGCCTCCTAGTACTTCGCATTAAAGGACTTACGAGCCCAAACCAGTAAAAAAATGTCTTTGCCTGTATGACGTTGTAAGGCACGGAGGACGCCATCCGCACCCTCCGTGCAGCTCCGCCGGGTCCCCGCTGCCTTTGCTCCCCCCCGGCCGGACCCCGACCCCACAGCCCGGGTCGGGCTCTCCTTCCTCCTCAAATATGGCTGCCGGAGGAGGCCGCGGCTGCGCAGTCCGCACTGCCGCGAGTGCTGCTGCGCAGCTCTAGGGCCTCCCTCCCCGATCCACACTACATAGCGTGGATCGGGGAGGAAGGCCCTAGATCTGCGCAGCCGCACTCGCGGCGGTGCAGATTGCGCAGCTGCGGCCTCCTCTGGCGGCCATATTTGAGGAGGAAGAGCCCGCCCCACAGCAAAGGCAGCGGAGTGCATTTGAAATCGGCGCCGGTAGACTTGGGCGCAGGATACAGCGGTATATAGCTGACCCTGCTTCTGCACAAGTCCGGGCCGATTTAATTACTATTCCCCCTCCAGGCCGCCATGGATAGTGGGGGAATGAAATAATTCGGCTTACAGCGATTGCTGGAGGCCGAATTATTATGTTTTTAAGCAACCTCGGCTCCGTCTTCTGAAGGAGCCGACGTTACTCACTGAGCGCTTCAATAGGAGTGATTCCTATTGAAGTCTATGGAGGCGCCGGCTGCGCCCAAATCTAGCAGCGCTGAAAAGCACTGCTCCGCAAAGGCAGCGGGGACCCGGCGGAGCTGCACGTAGGGCATGGATGGCGTCCTCCGTGCCTTACAACGTCATACAGGTAAAGATATTTTTTTACTGGTTTGGGCTCGTAAGTCCTTTAAACAAAAAGTTACTGTTGCCATCTTGTGGCCAAATAGTAAAACTACACCCTAAAGCATTGTTCACATACAAATAAATTAGTTTTACAGAAAAAAATTAACTCCTTACCTCCCACACTCCCCAATTTATTTATTTTTGTAATTAAAAAAAAAATTACAATTAAAAAAAATACATAAATAGTTACCTTAGGGACTGAACTTTTTAAATATTTATATCAAGAGGGTATAACACTGTTACTTTATAAATTATGGGCTTGTAATTAGGGATGGACGCAAAACTGAAAAAAATGCACCTTTATATCCAAATAAAATATTGGCGCCAAACATTGTGATAGGGACATAATTTAAACGGTTTTATAACCGGGACAAATGGGCAAATACATTTCATGGGTTTTAATTACAGTAGCATGCATTATTTAAAAACTATAAAGGCCGAAAACTGAAAAATAATACATTTTTTCCCACATTTTTTCCTATTTTCCCATTAAAACACATTTAGAATAAAATAATTCTTGTCATAATGTCCCACCTAAAGAAAACCTAATTGGTGGCGAAAAAAACAAGATATAGTTCATTTCATTGTGATGAGTAATAATAAAGTTATAGACGAATGAATGGAAGGAGCGCTGAAAGGTGAAAATTGCTCTGGTGGTCAAGGGGTAAAACCCCTCAGTTGGGAAGTGGTTAAAACTGCTGCGATTTTTACCATGATTTTAATGAAAGTGAATGGGAGCGATTTTTAAAAAGCGCTAATTAATCACAAAGCGCTCAGAAAAGCGTTTCTAGTGTGAATGGGCCCTTAAAGTGGATCTGTAAGGAAAAAGTGCCTCTTTTCGGCACTTACTGTACCTTGGGATGGGGATGTCTGAGGATCATAATGAGGCTTCCTCCATCCTCTTGAGGGATCCAGCACTGGCTCCATCTAAAATCTTCCGACAAGCTGTGTGCAGGCGCAGTAGCAAACAGCAATATTTACAATCTGCGCACTTGAGCAGGCGCAGTATTATCTTTCCAATCAGCTCAGGCCAAAATAGCCGAGCCCGATCGGGTCTGCTCTGCTGCGCAGGCACGAGTTGCCAGTTGTTGCTTAAAACTCCAGCATGCCAAATATTTAAAGGACAAGAGAGGCGACAAAATAAATCTATCTTTACTTACCTGGGGCTTCTCTCTGCCGCCAGAAGTCACGTGTGTCCCTCGCCGCAGCTCCAGTCTTTTCCCAGGTCCCACTGGCAGGCTCTGAAGGATCACCGACCCCCGAGGTACAGGCAGAAATGACCCCCTTCTCTGCCTGTAATTCTCTCCCTTTCAATGTGGTACTGTAGCCTGTATTTTGAATCCTATGGAATAAAGATTGCCTGATTTTGGATGTGCGCTTCCACTTGGATTATCCCTGTACATTCAGGTACAGTCCTGTGCACTGACATTCCTCCTGCTGCCCATTTTTTATGAAACTTGCATTGTGCACAGGGGCATTGTCATGCTGATGCTATCTAAGCATCTACAGGCTTTTGCCACAAAGTCAGGAGCATAGCCTGTTTGTTATTTTATGCTGTATCAAGACACCCCTATCACTAGAATTGAATGAGCTTTCCTAAACCATAAAAGATACTTGCTTCTCCGAGCACAAACTCTAATTCACTAACTTTTGAGCAGTCTTTGTTGTTGTGTTCTGATGTGACACAGACGAGAGTTCCAAACTTTGGCCCAACAACTGCAGATGCATTGTAAAAATTTCAGTCCGTTGTTTTCCTAACATATCTAATCAACCTCATCCTATGCCTATTAAATTTGACCTTGCACATCCTTCACTGGTAATAAACTCCTCAAGCAACTGTCAGATTGTGTTTCCTGTGTTGAGTCCTTAACATGCGGTTCCTTACATGTTAAAGTGGACCTGAACTCTTGCACAGGACAAAAGAAAACCAGAGAAATGCACCCTGTATATATTTAGAGAGTTTAGTCAGTCTATTTCCCCATCATCTGTGGCTAATCACCAGTGTAGTTTGATCTCTCAGCTGTGTATGCTGGCTGCCTCAGCAGAGCAGCTAACTTGTAAACACAGGATGTTAACCCTAAGTCTGCTTCTTTGAAAGCAGGAAGTAGACACACTGCAGGTTCATTGCAGAATTTTTATCAGCTGTAACAAAGAAAGGTTTTTCTTTAAAGGTTATTATGCTGTTGCTTATCTTTTAAAGCAGGGAGGAAGTTCCGAGTTCAGGTCTGCTTTAAAGAGAACCTGTAACAAAAAAGTTCTCCTGGGGGTACTCACCTCAGTAGGGGAAAGCCTCAGGGTCCCAATGAGGCTTCTCCCTCCCCTGTAGCTGCAGGCAATCCAGCGCTGGCTCCCCTGAAGCGACCCGCAATGCTCCCCCTTACAAGCCTGACAAGCTACATTTATTTTCCATTCCCTGGTTCCAGCAGGGGCGCTTTTGAGGCACTCGGCACAGAGATAGGCGGAAATAGCCGATCTCTGTCGGGTCCGCTCTACCACGCAAGCGCAGTAGACTTTTGCCTGCGCAGTAGAGCAGCCCGGCAGCGATCGGCTATTTCCGCCTATCTCTGAGCGGAGAGCTGGTACTGCGCCTGCGCTGGAGCCAGGAAAGTAAATATTTACATCACCGCAGTTCGGAGGGGCACAGTGAGACCACGGCAGGACACAGGAGGACGGGGGAAGCCCCGATACGATCCAGAGGCTTCTCCCTACTGTGGTGAGTACCCCCCAGGGGAACTTTTTGTTGTTACAGGTTTTCTTTAAAGCGAAGAGGCCTGCATGACTGTAAAAGTGGTGGAACGATTTAAATCTATACAGCCTTGCTACCTCTGGTGACTCCCAATATTTGGCTGGACTTCCTGGTTTAGAAGCACAGCCATACGCTTCAGCCCATGCTACACCTCCACCTTCCACTGTCACATCCTTCCTGTGCTAGCCACACCCTTTCCCAATTCTAGTGATGTAATAGCCTGCACACTGCACCAAATGTATACTACATGGCTGGAATATTGTGGTGGAAGGTGTCCGTCGTGTGACTTCTGCACCAATGCCATGTATGTAGCCGCCATATAGGGAGCGTTCTCAGTCAGTGTGCAGGAGTCCTATGACAAACAATGTGTTATCCCACTACAAGCATTCTATCCAAGTACTACACACTGACCTTGACCCACAACAATGCCATTATAATGCTACATAACGTGTGCGAAAACTTCTGTATATACCCGCAGAAAAGCTCCTCACTTATACGCTAACTCTTAGCCCCCACATACACACACACACACGTGCCGCCCTCACCCCCTCGAGTTGCAGAATGTTCTTCAGCATGTACTGTATAGCTACCTGTCCCTGCTCAAGCTTGCTTCCTCTAGTGTCACGTGCAGCTTCTGAACTGACCACTAGAGCTCCAGGCTCACTGTCATGTGACCACAGTGAGCCTTAAGCTCCAGTGGCCAGTTCAGAAGCGCAATCTGCATACAGCGGCCTCCAAACATGTCAAATACAGTATCTAGTGGAAAGGCTGCTACACTCACGTTTTAACACATATGGGAGCCGGGAAATAGAAGCCAAACTTCAGGAATCCAGGAAAAATCCCGCTGCACCAGATGGTGGGATATAATCAAAAGACCTTTATTAATATAATAATAATAATCTGAACATTTATATAGCGCTTTTCTCCTGTCGGACTCAAAGCGCTCAAGAGCTGCAGCCACTGGGACGCGCTCAAGAGGCCACCCTGCAGTGTTGGGGAGTCTTGCCTTGAACTCCTTACTGAATTGGTACTTGACCTAGCTAGGATTCGAACCCTGGTCTCCCATGTCAAAGGCAGAGCCCTTAACTAGTACTCTATTCATCATCCATAATCCATCATCAAAGTAGCATACAAAAGCTCACGCGTATCGGAGCAACGGCTATGAAGCTATGATTAAGGAGCCGTTGCTCCGATACGCGTGAGCTTTTGTATGCTGCTTTGATGATGGATTATTAATAAAGGTCTTTTGATTATATCCCACTATCTGGTGCAGCGGGATTTTTCCTGGATTCCTCAAATACAGTATGTTGGACGCAGATTGGCCCACACACACACAAGTATGTTGGACGAAGATTGAGACACACACACACACTTTACACCCAAAATTTGGGTGTCAAAAAGACCACAGTGATATAGGATAATGCTTAGTAAATGTAACGCTGTTGGCACAGTTATAGGTTAGGCTAGGAATGGATGGCAGAGAGGTTGCCAAGTTGTGGCATGCAGCACTCACACACATTTGGGAAAACAACTTGTATCTTTTTGTTTTGTTTTAATATGATGATCTTAGAACAGGTTGTCCTTGCCGGCTGGCAGGGGGTTGGCTGTGTAACGTGTGTTTGTCTTTTGCAGTTAGGCTTTGGAATGGAAAAACTACAGAAAAGTCAAACATAAAGGTTTTCTTTTTTCCTATTACCAAGAATATTCCTGGAAATATGCTCAGAATGGGATATGTTTTTCGCTTTCACATTGATCAACCATCCATTTCTTTTGCTTGCTTATTCATATGGTGTCAAGGTGGCATCCGGTGCTTTTACTGTTGCTAAAATCTCCAATTATCTGTGAAATAATAGCTACATTTGAAGCGTATTGTCCCATTGAGACTGAGACTTAAAACACAGTTATTACAGTCATCACCACCAGCGTAAAAATATTTTATTTAAGATGCTATGCATGTAGCTGATACTTTTAATTGTGGTGGACTTTTAACTGTAGAGAGCACACTATAGGAGGAGCACTATGGCCCTTTTACATACTGAGGGCACTGTAACCTCCCCAGTGCCAAAAGCATAGCTACCGGTATATACCGGGTAAATCTGTTTGTCCCCTGAAACTGACCATATAGGGCACTGGACTGATTTGATAAAAATAAGTGGTAATTGGGAGGGATTAATATTTACTTAAACTGCATCGCGTCATTTACCCTGCCTTCTTGTATAGTGAATGGATCATTACAGTTGGCACTGGGATGCCTGTAAAGTAACTTCCTGATTTGTGCAGAGATACTCTAGTTCTGCAGTTTAAACATTAACTATATCCTGGGTTTCATAGCAGCTTAGGACTGTTGACACTACATTCTGTGATGGTATGAAATGTGGCATGGTCTAGGCCAGTGATAGATAACCTTGGCACTCCAGCTGTGACAAAACTACAAATCCCATCATGCCTCTGCCTCCCTGAGTTATGCTTAGAGATGTCAGATTATTGCAATGCCTCATGGGACTTGTAGTTCCACCACAGCTGGAGTGCCAAGGTTAGCCATCACTGGTCTAGGCTTAATAGCTCTCAGGGTGCCTCTCAGTAGCTCTCATGAAGCTACGTTGCACATGAAAGTGAGGTGGGGTGGGGCTCTCTGGCTACCTATACTGGAGGAGGGGGTTTCTGGCTACCTATACTGGGGGCACCATCTTGGCTGCCTAATATTGGAGGCTCCTCAGCTACTTATACTGGGGGTTCCCCCAGTATTAGGTAGTTAAAAGGGTGCCTCTAGTGTAGGTTGCTAGAAACCCAATCCCCCTCCTCCAGTATAGGTAGCCAGGGAGCCCTCCAGTATTGGTAGCCAGAGAACCCTTCAGTATAGGTAGCCAGGGAGTCTCCCAGCATAGAAGCCAGAGAGCCCTCCAGTATAGATAGCCAATGAGCACCTCAAGTAGCCAGAGAAGTTCCTCCCTCCTAACCCCCCCCCCCCCCTCAGTATATGTGGTGAGAGAGGGCAGAAGTAACTCGCCTCTCTGAGAGCTACACACAGCTCGTCTTCTTTCTCATGGGCCTGCAATATAGCGAGCTCCAAACTTTACAAAGATATAATATTATTGCCAACTACTAGCAAGAGACAAGCACCTAAGGGTTATATGTACATTTTACTTTCAAAAGGATGTTTATTGCAGGTTAAGACATACATAGCCAATAATATGACATCCAATCATCAAATTTAAAAAAGAAAAATTTTTACAGCAATTCAACAAGTTCAAGTGAACTAACAGGTTAACTGTCCGACAGAATTATCATTAATAGTAAACATGTTCACTTTGATGGCAAAGTAGCAAGAATATATCCGTGGGGCTTCTCCCACTTAACTATTAATAGTCACTCAGTTCTTTGATGTTGACCTGTGGAAAGGGAAAAGGAAAAAGGAAAGGAAGAAAGAAAGAAAGGGACAGCTCCCATTTTAAGTTTCATTGGTTAGAGTCAAGCTCACAGGATGGTTTTTTGTTTTTAATTAGGACTGGGGGGGGGAGTGTCCCATTTTATTCTTGGCTCTGTAACTTGTTTGTACTATATGTACATTTTAACATCTTTCAGAGTACCTTATGCATAGTACACACCATACAATTTTCTGTAAGATTTTCTGTAATTAGATTATTTTCTGTATAGTAGTGGGAGAGATTGGTCATTATCTCTGGTGCATTGTCTTCTGGTTATATCCTGCTGAGTAGAACAATGCTTAATTGCTAGGCAGACAGATGGTTAGATGGATCATTTCCAACATGTTGGAAATTATCTATCTGGCAGGTAAATCTTACAGAAAATCTTACAGTAAATTGTATGGTGTGTACTAGGCATTACCTTCTTAGGTTAGTAATTTAAGGTTAGTAATTTAGTTGTTTCTGGTAGGAACTGTGATATGTAGCCATCCCGTTCAGCAACTCCACTTTTAGTTCTTTCTGAGCAATATAGCTTCAGTCACCAGTATTTAGTTATGTATGGTATATGTCTTGAATTTGCTACATTTGTTATTTTAAGTAAATATAAACTAAATCTTAAAATAAGAAGCCATTTTTTCTATCTCAAAATCTTTATTATTTGGTATATACGGTATGTACCCAATATACGGTAGTTTGTTTAGAAATCAGATTTTACAGTTGTTTATAGCTATCTGTGTCACTTCTGTACAAGAAGTACATCTCGAAAGTGTGTATCCAAAGTACTATTTACTGCAATTACCCGTTCTAAGTACAGAAAATGATTTTTTCAGAACGTGGCTGGCAAAAAAAATAGTTTTGAGAGCTTGTTTGAGATAGTGATGGCCAGATATGTTTGCCTCTCTAAAATGAGACTTTGTACAAAGATGGAGCTCATGCCCTCAGTTGCCTGAAGCAAAGTACATCATGATAAGCTGAAATAGCTGTGTTCTTATTTAGAAATTTATAAAAACTTGTCAGAAAACAAGTATGAAGGGTGTACACCTACTTACAGATCTATTGTGTATAAATGACTGACAGTTCTGACACAATAAAGGGTATGTGAAGTCTAAAATGGGAAGTCGAATAGCTCTTCAGTCCTCCTCCAGCAGCCTTCAGAACTTCTCACGTCCCAAAGTAGTTCCAAAGACGAGCGCAACCGTAATGTGCACCCGCATGCAGGGCTGTGGAATCGGTAAAAAAAATCATCTGACTCTGACTCCTCAGTTTATGAAACCACCGATTCCAGGTACCCAAAATTGCTCTGACTCCTTAGTCTAATTTTTACAAAGGCTATGGATTTGGTTCAAAAATCATCCGGCTCCCGACTCCTCAGTTTATTGAAACCAACGACTCAGACACCAGGCACTCGAAATTGCTCCGACTCCTCGACTCCGACTCCATAGCCCTGCACGCGTGTCTGGGCTTGTATGGGTAGTGCAGTACATATGTTCTTATCCTCAGAACTACTTGGGGATGGGAGTATGTCCAAATGCTGCATAACGGGTGTCGAAGACCTAGAAGAACAAGTAACTTTAATTGGGAGCACCACAGAAACAAAGGGACAGACAGAGGATCGGGAAGGCTCTGTGGTATCCGGAGCCTTCAATCTACTAGTGATGGTCATGTCTAGGAGAACTCATGGCGAGGCACGTGATCTGTTTGGTCAGGTGATAGATAGGTAAATCTCTGATTTGCTAGTCATGATCATGTGCTAAAGCAGGATGTGACCACAGTTATTTAGAGGTTTGCAAATCTTTTAGCTCATCAAACAAATGCTTCTCCATGAGTTCTATACATGACCATCACTACCCTCTACATAGGTATATATTAAACCTGAAGTAAATTTTCACTTCAGATTTGATTTAAAGAGTAACTGTGGGGCATAAAATCAAAAATCAATTATTTATTTTTCTCTGGTAAACAAGTAATAAGGATGCTAACCAGGCAATCCAAAAGTTAAAAATCACTCTTCTTTTTCTTCTCCATAAAATATCATTCCCCAGTTTCCCTGGCTCTTATTTGGTACATCTGCCACACAAAGGTAGTTGCAGGGCATGCTGCTTTTTCTTTTTTTCTTCTTTACTTTCCCCTCAGACTTAACTAATACAGCCTGATTGGCTAAAGACTATGTCCCTCCTGTTTTCCCCTCCCACACCTCTGTTCCTCTCTGATTGGCCAATATTTCTCAATGCACTTTCTATTGCAGAGCTGGGTGGGAGTGTCGGAAGGCGGCCAATGCAAACAGACAGAGTAAGGGAGGAAATGTCAGGATTAACTTCAAGATAGAAATAGACAAAATGGAAAATCATAAGAAGGATTTTCTCTTTTTTTACTATAGAAAAATCACTAAAATCAAAATGTGGACATGGCAATACATATGTTATGTAAGTAGAGCAAGTATTCATCTAAATTATATATGTGTGTTTTTTTTCTGAGATAGTATGGCTGACCGCTCCTCTTTAAGGAGTGCTTGGGCTCTTTTTCCACTTGCTGTGATCCGCTCATTTTTCCATTGGCACATTTCAATTTTTCGCAGATAGCAATTGTCAGGATGCATGTTTAGTGGAGCGATCTCGCTCCATTCCCAACATTTCACAACACAATTGCATTGCAGCATGATTTTGCAATTGCAAATGAAAAAGCAGCCCTTTCCCTGAACGGTGCTCACAGTCTAATGCCAGCCCGAAAAGATCAGTTTGTTGACTGCTGTGCTGATCAGAAAGGTCAGCGAAAAGTCACTACACCTGATGTAGCATTTGTTGATGATTTGCCAGGAAATGAATTGGTAGGAAACTAGCATTTCTCTCATGCCTGGAACTTTACAGCATTCATGTACTTACACTTAAGTGTGCTTAAAATAGCTTAAAATGAATTCCCGATCAATAAAGCAGGCTATGTACATTACTGACTTGTCTCTTGTTAAAAAAAGAAGCTTGTCACTGATATTGTTTACATTTCAAAGGTGAGTCATCATAAGTCTGTACTTTATACTCAGTACTTTGAAATGTTATAAGAACTTAAAAATAAGGCTTATGGAGTAATCCACAGTGAGGGCGAATAACAGTGGCAGAGAGCAATTGGGCTCAATAATGGTGAATGGAGGTTGAGTATATTGCAGCAGGCAAAAGACACGTGGGTGGGCAGTGGTTGAATAGAGAAGACTCAAATGGGAAAAATGAGAGGTACCTACTAAACCAAGCCCCCTCTAGCGACAGGGGAAGTCTCTGACGGATCCAGAGGCTTCCCTCTGCCGATGTAAGTTCCCAAATTGGGCAATTAAAGAGGATCTGTAACGTCAAAACGTCCCCTGGGGGGTACTCACCTCGTGTGGGGGAAGCCTCCGGATCCTAATGAGGCTTCCCACGCCGTCCTCCGTCCCTCAGGGGTCTTGCTGCAGCCCTCCGTGCAAGATGACGTCAATATTTACCTTCCCGGCTCCTGTGCATGCGCTCTGACGGCTGTCGGCTCCGAAGTAGGCGGAAATACCTGATCGCTGATGGGTCTGCTCTACTGCGCAGTCGCAAGTTTCCGGCGCCTGCGCAGTAGAGCGGACCTGACTGAGATCGGGTATTTCCGTCTACTTCAGAGCCGAAAGCAGCCACAGCGCCCCCGCTGGAGCCAGCAAAGGTAAATATTGAATTTACAGTCGGGTCTGTCGCCGGCTGTTCGGAGGGCTGCAGCGAGACCCCCGTGGGACAGAGGACGGCGTGGGAAGCCTCATTAGGATCCCAAGGCATCCCCCACCCGAGGTGAGTACCTCCCAGGGGATGTTTCTGATGTTACAGAGTCTCTTTAAAGCACATTCTGAGGGCAACGAGGGCTCTAAGCTAGTTATACACGGATCTATTATGGCCTAATATGCCAATCTGATCAATCCCTTTCTAACTGGAATTAAAACAGATACTGATCGATTCCTGCCCTACACGTCAAACTCCATTCAGTAGATTTCAGCAGAAAACTATGAAACATTGATCAAACCACAAACATACTGCTTGGAGCATTACAACACTTAAGACCATGGATCCCCACCACTCCTGCCCTGCCCCATCACACAGAGATTTTTCAACATGACTGCCCAAATTTGACGAGAAGAGAAGGGACCCAGCACCGTCTTCAGTAGTTCAAGCTCTTTTATTTAAAGCATCCGATAAGATACAGCACGTAGGGCAAATATCGACGACATTTCGAGAGCAGCTGCTCTCTTTATCAAGCAGAGGGCATGTTGACTTGATAAAGAGAGGAGCTCCTCTCGAAATGTTGTCGCTACTTTCCCTACTTGCTGTATCTTATCTGATGTTTGAATTACTGAAGACTGTGCTGGGTCCTTTCTCTTCACATCCTTGCTGCTGTTCCTGGGGACATAAGGACAATGACCATAGCACGTCACTCTTGGATGGTTGGGTGCTGCCTAATACTTGTCTGCTCCATTGCCTCAATTTGATTGAAAGTCAGTTGACTGGATGTTTGAGCAAAAGATTACAGTAGCATATTCGATCAAAGTGATTGGACACAAGCAACTAGACAAAACAATGTATGTATGGGCAGTCCCTTTATGAAGCTATTCCTTTAAATGCATGTCACAATAGGAAGTTCTCAACTAATATAAGCAGTGCAGGCCAAGCACTTCTTTTTGCTGTAAAGCATTACATGCAAACCGCTCCAGGCAAATTTCTCACACCTAGGAGGTTTCCACACTCAGGCAATGTCATTATATGTAGCAAAATAAGATAAAAGGCCTGCTGTCACATGAAACTGCCGTGTTTATAAGGGAATGCTACATAATGAAAAACAAACCTCTGAAATACTGAAGATGTGTTGATTATATTACACACTGACTGACTTTACTTTCCCTCCTATACACTGAAGTCATATGCAAGAGTTTCACCACACCTTCAGGCCTGTATGAGATGTTCTATGTTAACCTGCTTCCTCCTCCCCTCCCCCTCCCCCAGGTGCAGAATAAGTGCAGGGAGCGTTATTATATTTACATACTTTATGCTGTATCTGGTTCTCTGGGCATCTGTCTGCTCTGTACTGCCCTCCTGCAGCTGATGATGACATTGCATGCATCAGGCACCAAAGGATGATGTCAACACAGTGCCGGAGGCAGTGGAGACCTGGTACGGCATGGACTAGGTGAGGGGCTTGCACTGCACAAGGGGGGGGAGGGGGAGGAACAGGTTCCTTTAGCCTCCCGGACCAAACACGGAAAAAGGTTGGGGGGGGGGGGGGGTGGAGGAACTTATCTGTAAGATTTGGGGATATGCAAAGAAACTGGAAGGCTCAAAGGAAAACTATGCAAACATGAAGTGAGTGTACAAACTTCATGCAGATGTGTCCCGAATGGTATTTAGACCTGGGGGGTTAGGAAGAGAGTGCTAGTTACTGTGCGACCATGCCGCCATTTAATGTTTTTGGACATTTGTTGACATGAGTGGTGAAATTAATAATGATATACTGCTCAAGCCTTGTGGTACATCGTAGCTCATTATACCCCAGTTTTCTTCATACCTCAGACCTCATATACTTTGCCCGCTCTGTATCTCATCCCTCTGGGGCATACATGGAAAAAGGGTGTTGTGGCAATTTGGGCACCAGGGAAAGCTGCTAGTAGGATATCTGTAAAATTGCCAATATTCTACTATTGGGCAGTGGCTTATTCCGATAGTAGAATATCAGTTATTTTTCCAGTATTTTGCCATCACCTGACCTATCTTTCTTCTCACACGAGCCCTTCCTCTAACGATGCCTGACACTAGCCAAATCCCAACCATAATATTCACCAATATTTATCATTAAACGTTACACTATTTTTTTTTTCTGCTGATATCTAAGCTTTTTGATACAAAATACTGCCTCCTGTGCTGCCTATTAACACTATTTAGCAGGCATTTCTGGCTTTCATATAACACTTTCGGCAATGCTATAGCCACGATTAACATTGCAGTCTATGCGGCACCTATTTTACCACACTGCCACCAGCGCCTAGATTACCTGCTTTGTGCTATAGCCTCATACCTTGTTATACGTCAATTCTTTCTGTACCTCATGGTTCACTTTACCTATTTTTACCATTTTCGTTGCAGCACTTACTACTTTATCCCTCTCTTTTTTTCTGACACACTTTATCCCAGTTCTGTACTCTCTGCTTCATATTTTTAACCTCTACCTCATTATATCCCACTAACCAACCCACGGCGTAGCATACGCCGCATAAGGGGGTAGCGGGCAGGAAGGGGGTATTGGGCACAGCGGCGGAACCCCCCCCCCCTCACCTGGGTCCCCCATGTGTGCTCCCCCTCCAGCCTAAGTTTGCGGCGGGGAGGGGGGTCAGAACCCCCCCTCACCTGGGTCCCCCATGTGCACTCCCCCTCCAGCTTAAGTTTGCGGCGGGGAGGGGGGTCGGACCCCCTCCCTCACCTGGGTCCCCCATGTGCACTCCCTCTCCAGCTTAAGTTTGCAGCGTGGAGGGGGGTCGGACCCTCCCTCCCTCACCTGGGTCCCCCATTTGCACTCCCTCTCCAGCTTAAGCTCAGCAGCAGACGCCGCTATTAGTAAGAGGCAGCGGGCGGGGATGACTCACCTCTTCCGCGTTCCAGCGTGCGTTCCACTGTCGTCACTTCCTGCAATGCCGCCCACTGTATTGTAAGTGGACGGCATTGCAGGAAGTGATGACAGTGGAACGCACGCTGGAACGTGGAAGAGGTGAGTCATCCCTGCCTACTGCCTCTTAGTAATAGCGGCTGCTGCTGCTCAACTTAAAGAGGAGCTGTTAGGTATAAGGTCTCAGAGAAAATAAACACATATATCAGTAGCTAAAGATTGGCTGTACTTACATTACATATGCATTTCACTGTCCACGTTTGGATTTCACAGAATTTTTATATAGTATATGCAGAGATTGATGCTCCTGACAGCTCATGGCAGGTTCCATGATTGTCTGTCTCCTATGAAGCCAAATGTGTCGTCATGTCCTACCTGCTTCCTGATCACAGAAAAGCTCTTACTGAATAACACAGTGTGCAGTGAATATTAATTAGCCATGTGGCTAGGAACAATAGCAGACTCCTGCAGTGTACTCTGCCCGGAGATTTATCAGTGCTATGCGCTGGACTGATTACAAGCTGTTGAAACTCGATCCTGTAGTCTCATTAGCAGCCGAGGGGAGGGCCCCAGAATAGCTTCTGCAGCCTGACAGTTACTCTTTAAAGCAGATCTGAGATGAAAAACTAACTATAACAAGTAACTTGTCTATATATCTTATCTAAAGTTTAGATAGTTTACACAGCAAATCTAGCTGCAAACAGCTTTAATAGAATATGATTACTTCTTCCTGTGATACAATGACAGCAGTCATGTTGTTTGTAAACATTACACAGAGGCAGGCTTATCTGCATCTTGAGAAAAAAAAACGAATCCCCCCTCCTACTCCCTCCTCTCCTCTGCCTCTGAAATCTCTGGCTAGTAATACCTCCCCCTCCTCCTGCCCAGACTGAGCTCCCATGGGCCCTTGCTACTGTCTGAAAGTGCCTTGGCTCTCTGAAAACCTGTGGACGTGGCGTGTTTAGTTTACAGGGAATTAGAGTATTAAAACAAAAAAGTATTTGGCTTGAGGAATGCCCTATAAACAATAGGAAAGGAACACAATTATGCAATGAGTAAAAGTTCATCTCGGATCCACTTTAAGCTAGAGGGGGAGCGCAGATTGGGGGACCCAGGTGAGGGAGGGGGGGTTCCGACCCCCCCTCCCCGCCGCTGTGCCCAATACCCCGCTACCCCCTCCAGCTCGGCAGACACCCTCCAGCTCGGCGGCAAGTCTAGGACCGCCGCTGGGGGCAGGGCGCTGCTTCTTCTTCTTGCTTGGACCGGCCCCTTCTTCTGCTTGGACTGGCCCTGGGGGCAGGGCGATACTTCTTCTTCTTGCTCGAAGGTTGAGACACGTAGCCTATATATATAATATTCCTTTTTCTCCCTCTCGCTCACCCCAGTATATTTGATTTCCATCTCTTTTTCCCATGTCTTGGTGTATTTCCGTCTGTGGATACCTCACCCCTCTTGAATTTGTAGTTATTTTGGCTCCTTATGCCTCATTATACCCAAGTCTTGTTTGTACTCTATGCACTTATCCCATTCTCTTACTAAGCTTGGCCTCCTTAGCTGCTCCCATGGACTTCCCATGAGCACAGTTTTACTTGTGATTTATTTAATAATGCCTGCAACTTTTATTAAAGTTTGTTTACAGTTTCCCAGTGGGCCTGATTTGGAAAGCCAGAGGGCAAACTGTAATATGCAGTGTGTAATAAAGGATTAATAAAAGCATAGACCTCCCCCTTCCCTCACCCCCTCCAGAGAATCAACCTTATCTGGCCATGCAGGCTGAGTTTAATATATGTGTGCATTTACTAAATGAGTTGTTGCAGTTATTAGTTACATTTTGATATTTAATTAACTCCAGGCTGTGTGGTGTCAAATTGGACAGCACTATGCATTCCTACACTGGGTCCCTGGTTCAAGTCTGAGCCGAAACACTATGTGAATGCAGTGTGTGTGTTCTCTCCATGACTGTGTTAGGTTTTCTCGGGACATTTTCATGTTCTACCACATCCCAAAAACATACAGATTAGTTAACTTGTCTTTCCTCAAAATTTGTCTTAGGCTGTTATGGACATACTGTATAACTGTGATGGGGATTAAGGTGGCCACGAACGATTTAATTTCCTGAACGATCGTTTACGAACAATTCTTCGTATGAACAATCGAAATTATAGTTTGGGACCACTAATGGACAAAAAACTTTGAACCAATCCGATCAGATTAATGAAATCATTCTGAAATTCGGATCAATGTCATTCATCTGATAGGATTGGTTAGGTGATTTTTGTCCATTAGTGGTCCCACACTATAATTTCCAATCATTCATACGAAGAATCACTCGTAAATGATCGTTCAGGAAATTGTATCCTTAGTGGCTACCTTTAGGTTGTGAGCTCATTTGAAGGAGAATAACTGACAAGATTCTGTAAAGCACTGTGGAAGATGCTGAGGTCTAGCCAGATCAGCCACCAGAGCCAGAGATCACTACAGGTCAAACAAGGCAAGAATTCAGGGAACAGACTGAATGAACTGAAAAGGCTTTGCTGCCTAGGAAGTGCCTATGTAAGCTGTTACCTTCAGTAGGTATGGCAGTTCAGAATTAGGGCATTGGGAAGCCTCCCCGTGGCGCTCCTGGATAGTGCTATTGCAGCATGAACTAATTCCCGCAGGGCGACCGCTTTGCGACATTGGTTTTTGACCCTGCATAAGTTGGCATGCGAAAGCGAATGCATATTTGCGTGAGCATTGCCTCATGAATAGCCAATTAGGCCAAATTTGCTTAGCCAGTTGTGTCAGGTGTTTACTTGGTGTTTAATGCACACATTCAATTCTCTGGGTAGTGCATCAGTTCAGAATTAGCTCGTCCAGAAACAGGAAGTAGGAAGTCGTTTTTTTCAGCAGAGGCTGTAGCTCAGCACTAAAGGACACAGGTCCAGAGCGAGACAGCGCAAAACGGTGCAGGGAAATTTGAGCACTCCTACAGGAAGTAGTTGTTGCTACAAAAGCTGTCAATTGCCTTGTTTTTTCAGTTTCCGGCAAGTTCTAAAATTCCTCGCCAATACCAAATACCGTAATTTATAGTAAAATGCTGCTGGTATTAACGGTAATATTGTCTGGGCACAGCAATTTTATTACACTTTTGTGCATCTACCTCTAAGACACATGTTGCTGACATACAGTGCACACAAACTAAATTAATATAGACAATTTGCCCACAGGCAATATACATACACAATGCGCATGTGCAGTCACATACATATGCAGGTACACAATGAAACCCCCACATTGTACGCAGCCACACCCACTGCCCACACACACAACTGTACTCACCCACATACAGTGTTCTCACCCACAGGCACTATATCAACCTGCAAACACTGTACCTACACATGAAAAAAAGTCTCACCCAGCTTCTGCAAAAGCCCCGGCAACATTTATTACTATTCTTGGGGAGGACTCAGGGGGAAAGATGTAATTCGCCTGCCAGCTATTGCTGATGGCTGAGTTACTCTGTTTTAAAGTCTGACTAAGCGCCACTATAGTCGTAAATCACATTACGGCCTATGGCGGCGCATGGTGCACCCAAATTCCCCTGTGCCGTTTTCGCTGTCTCGCTCCTTTCCCCACTGGAACACTTACATTTCCCAAGTGCTACTTTCATGGAGCTGCTGCTGCTCCTTAGGTGGAAGAGGAGGCAGAGGGTGGAGTTGCTACTGGACCGACGTCTATTCTATACTCCCAGCTCAGCAGCTCAGTTGGGGTTTATCTACAATGTAACGGGGACCACTGCTGATTGGCAGCCTCTGAAAGTGTTATGCATAGTACACACCATACAATTTTCTGTTATGCTGAGCATACACGGATAATTTTTTGTTATCAATCGAGCCGCTGATGGCTCGTTTGATAATTTCCGACGTGTCTGATCACCGCGCCGGATCGATTCCGGGACAATGGAAGAAAACAAGCGGCAGATAAGAAGCGCCCGCGGGGACGAGCGGGAATCGATCCAGGCGTAAGCGGAGACGCGCCGGAATCGAGCCGCTGGCTCGATTCCAGCGCATAATCTACCCGTGTATGCCCAGCATTAGATTTTCTGTAAAATTTTCTGTAATTAGATTATGTTCTGTAAAGTACTGGTAGAGACTGGTCATTATCTCTGGTGCATTGTCTTCTGGTTATCTCCTGCTGAGTAGAACAATGCTTAATTGCTAGGCAGATAGATGGTTAGATAGATAATTTCCAACATGTTGGAAATTATCTATCTGGCAGGTAAATCTAACAGAAAATGTTACAGAAAATTGTATGGTGTGTACTAGGCATAAGGAAGCTGCCAGGTTTCAGCAGATGGATGGTTAGTGGTTGATCCTTGGTATGAAGTTGCAGGAGAGAAAACCTACAGTAAGGTGGTTACTGTTGGCACAAATGCACCTACAGCTGGAGCATCCACTGCTGGTCCCTCAGTACAGCTTTGCCCAGAAGTGATGGACAGAAAAAAAACTGGTCTTGTATTTTTAAGTATAATTCAAAGAAATGGTTTTATTTTAGCATTGGATAATGCGGACAGGACATAGAGCCAGAAGGGATGTTATTGCTGTACTAACCGGTGGCGCAGGCTACGCTGCATGGGGCATTAGCGTGCACACCATCTCCCTGGACGTCTCTGGCCATACAGTTGCACCCACCATCCAATCAGCACCATAGCTAATCATGGCTGGGCGGGGCATGTGTGGGGCAAATGGACCCAGCGCTGCCGGCAATCATCACTGGGCGGGGCATGTGTGGGGCAAATAGACCCAGCACCGCAGGCAATCATCACTGGGCGGGGCATGTGTTGTGCAAATAGACCCAGCCCCGCAGGCAATCATCACTGGGCGGGGCATGTGTGGGGCAAATAGACCCAGCGCTGCAGACAATCAGAGCAGGCTAGGGCATGTGCAGGACAGAAGGGCAATATAGTGTGAAACCTGCCAGCCACAGAGGATGTCTATATCACACAGGGAGTCCAGTGTGGTGAGAGGCCCATCAAACCTCACGACATTAGTCCAATAGTAGCAGATTCCACATAGGACTCAACCCTCCAAGTTGTAGTATACAAAGGGATATTTATTAATCCATAGCGGTAATACAGCACACAAGATAGCACAACGTTTCGGGAGGAGGCCCTTTCTCAAGTGCTCTTATACAACAGTGTAGTCACAAGGTCACGATAAGCGCCTCTCAGTTTTTATTACTTTTTATCCTGTTGGTGCCTCTGTTCTCTTTTACAATACCATTATCCACCCCTGGTGGAGGGGTCGTATCCCCTTTTTCTTCTAATCTACAGAGAGCGACATCTTAATCTGCCTTTACAGTGGTTGCCTATATTGGTAACCCTGGTTTGTGAGTATATCGTTTACTTACTTCTCATTTACCCATTTACTTTACATACTACACTATATTGGGCTCTCAGTGTCCCCCTTTTTTCCTTGCAGTGAGAGTAAAAGAGGAGGTTGCCTCCATTGCAGTTAGTGTAGGCCTGCTTCAGTACCTCTGTTTTCACTTAGTTCTATCCATACTGTGAACTGTTGACAATTCTATGGGATTCGGCACAGGAACTTTGTAAAACAGCACCTGTTTTATGTAATTTTATATGTATACCACCAGGTGGCTCTGTATGTAATCCATTTATTCATATAGCCATACTTTACACTAATTGTTTCTGCTGTTTTCTCTATCCTTATATATATTGTTCTGCAAATATGTTTCGTCCTCTGGGCAAAGAGTATTGCTGTACATTAATAGCCTATGTACTGGCATAGAGCATGTCCACTGTGTGTATTTATCTGTCAGGGCAAACTCAAAGAAAGATTATAGTAGCTTTGACCAGGTACCTTTTTTTCTTTTTTGAAAGAGGTTTCCTTGTTCCTACAGAGAAATGTATTTGTTTCTATTGAAAGACAAATGGTGAAGATTAGAAATAAAAGTCCCTATTCAATTACCTTTTCTCTTGAGTTTTCTCACAGGAGATGTTTGACACTTTGGCCTATGTGCAATTCACTTTTTCTCCTGAGTTTTCTCCTTGGTGATATGTTCACGCTGTGTTATAAAATGCTTTTTAAACCACCAGCAAGCAAGAAAATACTCAAAATAATTTTCATAGTACTTTTTTACCAACGTTTTTAATCCTTAAAATTTATTTTAAAGATAATATGAAAATGATCTCCTAGGAGATACCTCAGGAGAAAAAGTTTACTGCATATGGGCCCTTTGCTTGTCAATAAAATGTCTTTTAACCACTTGGAGACTGTAGGCTTACACCCCCCTAGTGACCAGGCTATTTTTTTACAACTGCAGCTTTAAGGGCTTGCTGCAGGGTAGTACAACTCAGCACACAAGTGATTCCCCAAACCCCCCCATCCCCCCCCCCCCCCGCTTTTTCTGCCCACCAACAGAGCTTTCTGTTGGTGAGCACTGCTCGCTGCTGCTATTACATAGTTACATAGTTATTTTGGTTGAAAAAAGACATACGTCCATCGAGTTCAACCAGTACAAAGTACAACTCCAGCCCGTCCCCCACATACCCCTGTTGATCCAGAGGAAGGCGAAAAAAACCCCACCAGGCATGGTCCAATTAGCCCCAAATGGGAAAAATTCCTTCCTGACTCCAGATGGCAATCAGATAAAATCCCTGGATCAACATCATTAGGCATAACCTAGTAATTGTAGCCATGGATGTCTTTCAACGCAAGGAAAGCATCTAAGCCCCCTTTAAATGCAGGTATAGAGTTTGCCATAACGACTTCCTGTGGCAATGCATTCCACATCTTAACCACTCTTACTGTAAAGAACCCTTTCCTAAATAAATGGCTAAAACGTTTTTCCTCCCTGCGCAGCTCATGTCCTCTAGTCCTTGAAGGCCTAGGGACAAAAAGCTCATCCGCCAAGCTATTATATTGCCCTCTAATGTATTTATACATGTTAATTAGATCTCCTCTAAGGCGTCTTTTCTCTAGACTAAATAAACCCAGTTTATCTAACCTTTCTTGGTAAGCGAGACCTTCCATCCCACGTATCAATTTTGTAGCTCGTCTCTGCACCTGCTCTAAAACTGCAATATCTTTTTTGTAATGTGGTGCCCAGAACTGAATTCCATATTCCAGATGTGGCCTTACTAGAGAGTTAAACAGGGGCAATATTATGCTAGCATCTCGAGTTTTTATTTCCCTTTTAATGCATCCCAAAATTTTGTTCGCTTTAGCTGCAGCGGCTTGGCATTGAGTACGATTATTTAACTTGTTGTCGATGAGTACTCCTAAGTCCTTCTCCAAGTTTGATGTTCCCAACTGTATCCCATTTATTTTGTATGGTGCTAGACCATTGGTACGACCAAAATGCATGACTTTACATTTGTCAACATTGAATTTCATCTGCCATGTATGTGCCCATATAGCCATCCTATCCAGATCCTGTTGCAATAGGACACTATCTTCCTGAGAGTTGATGATTCTGCACAATTTTGTATCATCTGCAAAAATAGCAACATTGCTCACTACTGCATCTACTAGGTCATTAATAAATAAATTGAAGAGCACTGGACCCAGTACAGACCCCTGTGGGACCCTACTGCTAACAGTCTCCCATTTTGAGTACGATCCATTGACCACAACTCTTTGTTTTCTGTCCATTAGCCAGTTCCCTATCCATGCACACAAACTCTTCCCCAGTCCTTGCATCCTCAACTTTTGCACCAGACTTCTGTGGGGAACAGTGTCGAAGGCCTTTGCAAAGTCCAAGTATATCACATCCACAGCATTCCCAATATCCATATTAGCATTCACTACCTCATAAAAGCTGAGCATGTTAGTCAAACAGGACCTGTCTTTAGTAAACCCATGTTGATGCTGAGAAATAAGATTATTTTCTACTATGAAGTCATGTATAGTATCTCTTAGTAACCCCTCAAATAGTTTGCATACAACTGATGTTAAGCTTACAGGTCTATAATTTCCTGGATCAGATTTTTTGCCCTTCTTAAATAATGGGAAAACGTGGGCTGTACGCCAATCCACTGGGACTCTGCTAGTTGCAACAGAGTCACAAAAGATAAGATAAAGGGGCTTAGCTATAACTGAACTTAATTCTCTTAGGACCCGAGGATGCATGCCATCCGGGCCAGGTGCCTTGTCTATTTTTAATTTATTTAGTCTTGCCTTTACTTCTTCCTGCGTTAAGTATTTAATATTACAGTTAGAAGATTGAGACTCTTCTGCCTCTGTAATTTGCAACAGTGCTGTTTCCTTTGTGAAGACAGAAGCAAAGAAAGCATTTAATAACTCTGCCTTACCTTGGTCATCCACCATTGAGTTCCCACCCTCATCCTTTAGGATTCCTATACAGTCAACCTTTCTTTTTTTAGAGTTGATGTACTTGTAAAACTTTTTTGGGTTAGATTTGATATCCCTAGCGATTTGATTTTCAGCTTCGATATTTGCCAGCCTAATTTCTTTTTTACAATTTTTATTGCACTCCTTATAATTGCTTAGTGCAGCCTCAGTCCCCTCCTGTTTTAGGACCTTATAGGCATTCTTTTTCCTCTTCATTTTATCCCTAACCTTTCTATTCATCCATAGAGGCCTTTTTTTATTCCTAGACATTTTGTTTCCATATGGGATATACATACTACAATATTGATTGAGAATACGTTTAAAAGCTTGCCATTTCCCTTCAGTGTCGTCCCCTTGTAGTACATTATCCCAGTTCACCAAACTTAGTGCCTGCCTAATTTTGATTGAACTTTGCTTTTCTAAAATTCATAGTTTTAGTGGTCCCGCTGCCCCGTGGCCTATCAGTCACCAGATCAAACGTTATCATGTTGTGATCACTATTTCCCAAATGTTCTTGAACCTGCACATTTGATACATTATCTGGTCTATTAGAAATGATCAGATCCAGTAACGCATTCCCCCTAGTTGGTTCCGTTACCATTTGAGTCAAGTAATTGTCCTGTAGTGCTGCCAGAAATCTGCTGCTTTTACCAGAATGGGTAGCCTCAATACCCCAGTCAATGTCTGGAAAGTTGAAGTCGCCCATAATTATGACCTCGTTTTTACTTGCAGCTTTTTCAATCTGCTGTAGTAATCGCAGTTCTGCAGCTTCATTAATAAGAGGTGGTCTGTTGCATACCCCAATAAGCAATTGGCAACTTTTATTTCCACCATGAATATTTACCCAAACGGACTCCACATCTTCGCAATCTTCCTCCATCTCATCGTTGAGGACCGCTGTAAAAGAATTCTTAACAAAGAGACAAACCCCTCCACCTTTTTTCCCTGTTCTATCCCTCCTAAACACATTGTTTATTTTTTATTTTTTTACATATTTGTTTTTGTTTAGTTTTTTTTATTTTTATGTTTTTATTTATTTTCCCACCTTCCCTCCCCCTGCCAGCCAATGACAGCGATCGACTATCATGGGCATCAGCCTATGACAGCCGATCGCTCTTGTGCCTCCCCAGGGGACAGTCGTGTTGGCTGTAGATAGCAGCGCTGTACAATGTAAATAGACGGCACATAGTTAGATCGTCGCTGGGAGACTGGTGACGGAGCTCTGCCATTCAAGCGGGGATGTGCACGCATCGGCGCGCGCGATCCCCTGCAAACCACACCCCCAGGACTTAGCGCCAATTGGCGGTACGCGGTCCTGGGGGAGCCGCCATGTTTACGCCTATCGGTGTGACGCGGTCGTTAGGTAGTTAAACCAAAAGCAAGAAAATACGCAAAATAATTTTGATATTACAGTACTGTACTTTTTCACTTACTATGTGGTGCTTTTTTAATTGCAAAGTACTGAAATGTTATTTTAAAGAGAAGATAAAAAATTATCTCCTAGAAGAAAACTCATGAGAAAAACTTAATGAAAAAGGGCCCTTATCAGTAAAATACCTGTTAAGCCTCAGGAAGTACTCATAGTATTTACCTACGTTTTTAATACTTTGTCTGTTAAAGTGAACCTTAAGTCATGCCAAAAAGAATGAGTTTTACTCACCTGGGGCTTCCCTCAGCCCCCTGCAGCCGATCGGTGCCCTCGCCGTGTCTCTCTGTTCTTCCCGTCCCCGCCGGCGACCACTTCCGGTTTTGCCGTCAGGACCCGACAGGCATGGGAACGCGAGTGATTCTTTGCGTTCCCAGCCAAAATATCGCCCCCTATGCCGCTATTGTGGCCATATTTTGAAGAAAAAGACAAAAAGACAACCGAGAGCCCCCACTAGTGTATTACTGATAGACCATTGACGTATTGGTAATAGTAAAGATTATACTCACAAGTGTGGGTTGCCGGCATCAGGCAACCACTCTCAGTGCGTATGGGGAAATTCGACCTGTCCCCACTCAGGCTAAAAAGAAGTCGCTCTCCGTAGAAAAAGAAAGGGTATGATCACCCATCCACCAGGTGGATTTCAATGTATAAGAGAAAAACAGAGGCGCCAACAGAATAAAATTAGTAGCCAATTAAAACCAAATAAAATGTTGGTGGCGAGGGTGGACTCGCCTCTCCAACAAAAAAACACAACCGCTGTGTATGTGCAAAAAACTTTTTAATCTAATTTAGTAAAATACTCCAAAGAAAACAATTGCAACGCGTTTCTCGGGTCTCAAGCCCGCTTCCTCAGGCAAAAATGCAACAGGAGTAACTGTAATACAAACATATAATACATATAATATAATAAATCCATCTAATATAAGGACAGGCATAAGAAATGTATGGACAACATAATCAAATAGATAAAAATCGAATATACCAGGTGAGCATAAAAAGGTTGAACTGACAGTTGTCATCACTTATTCCCAATAACCATCATGAAACATAGGTTGTAATGATGAATTTTTATAAATTTCATATCCACTCTTTGTGGTTCTTCATAAAAAGTATATAATATATATAAAATATAATCTCCCCCTGGTTGTTATCCTCAGCGGTATAATTTGTCATGCATATACACATGTGCATACATTTAGGTTCATATGAATCACCTATTGTGTATTCATATGATTATCAATGGTATTGTGACAGAAGATTGAAAGTGATAGTGCTGATAATGCACCTTAGCAATTAGCCACAATCAGTAACGGGCTCGAAACCCTGCATAGAGTGTTTGTTTTCACAAGGAATTTGTGTGAGCATTAAGTTCACAGGGTTGTATGGCTGTGGGAGATTTGCCCAGAGCATTAGTGCAGGCTGTGTGTAATAGTCAGCGCCTTGATATAGGCTGTCATATTAGTAGGTAAAGATGAAAACCATTGACTTACCCACGCAGTAGTGTGAGCTGGTGTAGCGTCTCTGCAAAGGACTTGATGCCACATCAGCTGTTCAAATACCCTCCGTCTGCGAACTGTGCGCGGAAGGGACTTGTAGGGGGCGTGGTTATCGCGCGGCGGCAAAAGCCGTGTTACGTATCTCCCAGCCCTCTAATCCGTATCCACGAGGGGGAGATACGTCATGTAAGGGCAATGACTGCCCAAGCGCCATCTTTGTTTCTGGTATATATTGTGTATTGTATGCCAGTGTCCCACAGTGGAAGTACGACATGTGTGGGCACTGGTTGTTCAGGCGCCATCTTTATTTTGGCCAAAGGTGCATACAGTCGTAGGGGGGTTAGAAGAGTTAAAAGCAGGTTAATGTGGTGTCCTTATGATGATGGCAGAAATGCCCGCCCACCATTTTAGATATAGTGTGGTAGAACATAAAGTATTCTTTCGAGTTTAAAACTTAAAACTAAAATTAAAATTAAAAATAATAATAATAATAATAAAAAATAATAATAATAAAAAAATAAAGATTAAAAATAGCGACTTCTAGATTGGGTATAATATATACATATTCTACCTGGAACTTGATATCCGTGTTTGCGTGTATCCTGACATGGGTTATATATGTTTTTAAAGATACATATATCGCAGTGATACCCTCAATAGGTTTTTTCAAGGAGTTCGTTTAAACCCATAGGGACCAGGGTTTTTAAGGTTTGGATCCAAAAAGTTTCCCTATTTTTGAGGATTTGGAATGCATTCGATAGTGTGGGGTTAATGGCCTCCAATGCTGTGAAGGAGACTTGCGTCACATCTCTATTGTGGACCTGGTCAAAATGCCTCGATAGGCTGTGTTTGGAAAACCCCCTTGTGATATTACGTTTGTGTTGGCCTATCCTTTCCCGTAGATGTTGGCTCGTGCGTCCCACATATTGTGTTCCACAGGGACAGGCCGCCACATAGATGACAAATCTTGAATCACAATCAATGTGTTTTTTGATGGGGTAGGTAATTTGATTGTGGTGAGCTAAAACTTGATCTGTGATGACTATAAAATTGCATGCCAGACACCGTCTCTTATGGCATGCATGGGAGCCTGTGGGAAGAGCTTCCACTGTGTGGTCTATTCTTAACTTACTTGGGGCCAGTAGGTTTCGGAGGTTGGGCGCTCTCCTATATGTTAAAACTGGTTTGGTTGGTATATTTCCGCATAAATATGGATCTTGTTGTAAAATTTCCCACCTCTTTGCGAGAATGTTCTTAATGGATGTATGTTGTGCATTGAATTTTGTAATGAACCTTAGGGTGGTGTCTGAATTAGTCGGTTTTGATGTGGGTGTTGTGGTCTCTTGGACAGTAGGAAAGGTATGGAGACGTTTGGCTTTTTGTCTCGCATTATGTATAAGTTTTTTTGGGTATCTGCGTTCTTTGAACTTTTTTACTAACGTTCTTGATTGTACGTCATAATCCCTGGTGTCAGTACAGTTTTTATAGATTCGTCTGAACTGGTTATATGGAGTGTTTATTGTCCAGGGCTTATGATGGAAGCTATTAAAGTGGATATAGCCATTAGAATCGACTTTTTTGAAATGTGTTTTTGTTTTGATTTCCCCTTGTTTGTGAAACAAGACTAAATCTAAAAATTCAATTGAGGTGTCGCTATACTGTGAAGTAAATGTGAGTTTGGCTCTGTTGGAGTTGAGGTATTGTAGGAATGACGGTATTAGGGATGTGTCACCTTGCCAGATAAATACTAGATCGTCAATATAACGTCTATACAGTACAATGTGATCAGAAAAAGGATTGTTGTTATGTATGTAAATAGTCTCCAATAAACCCATTGCCAGATTTGCATAACTTGGTGCAAAGCTACTCCCCATGGCTGTTCCACCCACCTGTTGGTAGATCTTTTCCATGAATGAAAAATAATTATGCGTTAATATGAATTCCACACATTGAAGTAAAAAATTCTTTTGTTTCTGGGGCATCTCCTGGTCCGATTCTAGATAATATTTTGAGGCTTCTACTCCGAAACTATGTGATATATTAGTATATAGAGCAGATACGTCGCATGTTAACCACGCGTAATCTGACTTCCACTCATAATCTTTAAGTACCTCAATTAGGTCTGCTATTGTGGCCATATTTTGGCTGGGAACGCGAGGGAACTCATTTTTTTTTTAGCATGACTTAAATGCTTCTTTAAGGTGGCCATGTACGATGCAATCAAATCTGTCAATTTTCTAGTTTTACCCATCAAAACAATTTTTTTCAGGAAATTGAACATATTTTTTCGATTGAGAAAAAACGATTGATTCTACAGTGGTTCATTTTTTTAAAGGGACTCCGAGCAGTGCAGAAAGTATGGAAAGATGCATATCATTTTAAAGCTCTCTTTCTCCTCTTTCCAATGATATATAAACCGCCGCCCTACGCCTTTTAGTTTTCGCTATTTTCGCGATTGAAATTGCCACGGCCGCGATTTCAATCGCAAAAATAAAGAAAACTAAAAGGCGTAGAGCGACGATTTAGGTGTCGCCAGAAAGAGGAGAAAGAGAGCTTTAAAATGATATCCATCTTTCCATAGTTACTTGTATTACACAGGACGACACTTTTCCCAGTGTCAGCAGCTCCATTCAGCAGAAAAAGTCGGCCTGTGTAATACAATGTAACTATGGGAAGATGGATATCATTTTAAAGCTCTCTTTCTCCTCTTTCTGGCGACACCTAAATCGTCGCTCTACGCCTTTTAGTTTTCTTTATTTTTGCGATTGAAATCGCGGCCGCGGCAATTTCAATCGCGAAAATAGCGAAAACTAAAAGGCGTAGGGCGGCGGTTTATATATCATTGGAAAGAGGAGAAACAGAGCTTTAAAATGATATGCATCTTTCCATAGTTTCTGCACTGCTCGGAGTCCCTTTAAATAAAACAATTTTAACACATCTGATCATATTTTTTTTTTTTTTTTTTTATACTTTTACATTTGTGGAAAATCAGAAGTATATTCAAATTATTCGATCAAGTGGAAAAATCTGTCAGATTTATTTTTTGCGGTGTGATACTATTGCCGCATCGTAAAAAATGTCAGTGACCTCGCGGCAGAGTTGACCGTTATGGGTTCACCCCCATTCAGTGACGTACTCCTTGATGGGTTGGAGGCAAGTCACTGGGATTCCTGTCGGTCTGTGCATGCGTACCGTGCTCTGCCTTTTACACTAAGTGCGTCACCCATAGAGTTGCATTACACCAAACTCCGTGTGTTAAGCGCGCTACAATCGCTTCCGTGGCACATACAAGGATCGCATGTAAGTGATGAGCGCACGGTACACTGACAGGATCACCCGTAACGTGTACTCGGTATCATTAACCCATGCTGCTTTTGTGCGATAGCTTTAGTGAAGCAACCCCATAGTGTTAACATCCTGTGCTTACCTATTAGCTGTGCTGCCAAGGCAGCTAGCTGACACACTGAAAGATCAAGTTACAGTTGTGATTAGTCACAGATGAGGTGGAAATTAGGCTAAACTCTCTAAATACATACAGGGTACATTTCTCTCTGTTTTCCTTCTGTCCTCTGCAAGATTTCAGGTCCACTTTCAAAATTTAGAAGCATATTTTTTGTCATTACTAAATGTGTACAGTAATGTGAAAACATTTCTAACGTATATTTATAGTTCTGTATTTAAGGGCTTGCTCTGTTTTCACAGTGTGCAAAAATGATAAATCTAGACATACTTTTGTAAGCACAGTTTCGGATTTTTTTATTTGTTAGGAAGTTCAGGCCATGCTGTGTTTATGTGTGTGTATAATAATTTTTGGGCTCCTTGTGTGACAGCACAACCAGTGACAACAGTGAGGTGAATTGTATTCTGCCAGGTAGCGGCTATACTGGTGGAACAAAAGTCACTTGAAATGCATTCACTGGTGGCGCTGTTACTTCTATACTTATGTCGGCAGTCATTACCGTACACATAAAAGGATGAATCACCATGACAACCAGCACAATTTGAAAAAATGGAAGGAGCCAGAAGGATGCAGCATAGAGGAGAATCATGCAAAGGCAGAAAGAAATTAAAAAATGCCTGTTACAAATGTTACATATAGCCTATGTGTGAAAAAAAAAAAATGAAGAGGGCTTGAATGACAATCAATCAGTAATCTGGATGCCTTTTATAAAAGCTCTGAGAACGTTATACGTTGTCATGTACTGTGGAGCAGACACCTGAGGCAATGCAACTGTCATTACATACACCTGATTTCCATATCATGCTCCAAATCTCCCACATCTAACCATGCTGCAAAGCATATACCTACAGTAGGTGCTTTAACCTGAGTTGAAATGTTCAATCTAATGGATTATTGCAAAAAAAAAAAAAAAAAAGTCTTTCCTTAAATATGTTTTCTGGCAACCATCAACGTCAATGTATTTGGTGAAATTTGTTCTCTCATGCCCCTTGACTTTAGGTGAGTATGGCAAAAATGTTCTCATGCCATACGTTTGTGAACATTCTCATCGAGAAAATGTGAACATGATGGCAATAAAAAAATTGCTATTTTCAATTGTCACTATTACTAATTATAAAAGCCCACCTCTTGGGTATAAAAGACAGCTGGTCATTAATATAGCTGCCTCCGCCATGGGGACTGTATAAAAGGCTCCCTTCCAATGTCTCTAATTACTGCCTTCCTTAAAAACAAATCATAACATCCCTTTTACACAAGAGGCCAAACTGTTTGCATTTTGAGCAGTTTAGTCGCCCATCTGCTGGCCACGGAGAGCCTTTCCAGGTTCAATTTAATGCAGCAGAATAGTAGCATTTGTAACCTTTTGTGTTACATGTTAACATGTGGTAGAGTTTGCAGTTACCCAGCAGCATGGAACTGCACCATGTCACACAGATGTGACCTAGTGTGATAGATGCCTCTCCACTGCCTGTACCTTGTGCTAGCAAGAGCCCAGCCATCAAAAGAATCCAGTCCTCTCATTATGTAACCCATGTATCTGAGTTTTAATAATAGTATCAAACCTTCTAGTATTGATTGATGAGATCTTCCAGCAGTCCAGAGAACTCTCAAAAGCTTTCTCTACACCCACAATTCAAAAGCATAAATTTTTCTACATATGGCCTTATATATAGTTCAATGTTCACAGCAATACAGTATGTTACTATTAGTAAGTCCATAGCTTTTACTATCCTGATCATTGTAAAGGTGGCCACGAACGATGCAATTTGCTGAATGATCGTTTGTGAACGATTCTTTGTATGAACGATCGGAAATGATCATTTGGGACCACTAATGGAACAAAATATCCTAACCAGTCCAATCAGATTAATTAAATCGATCCAATTTTCGAATCCATTTCATTAATCTGATTGGATTGGTTGAGAGAGTTATGTCTATTAGTGGTCCCAAATGAACATTTCCGATCATTCATATGAAGAATCGTTCAAAAAGATTGTTCAGCAAATTGTATCATTAGTGGCCACCTTTAGTAAAATTATATCTCTGTCCTGTAGTATCGTGGCAGCCTACCACAACTTGGTTGCTTCCTTATAGCCTTGTTCGCTTTTGTCAAAGAACAAAGAGGAATAGATACGCTTTAAAGTGGATCAGAGATAACCTTTTACTCCTTGCATAATTGTGTTCCTTTCATATAGTTTATAGGGCATTCTTCAAGCCAAATACTTTCTTTGTTTTGTTTTAATACTCTAATTCCCTATAAACTAAATAAGCCTCGCCCACAGCTCCTTTTGTGCCTTGGCACTGTAGCAAGGGCTTATGGGAGCTCAGTCTGGGCAGGAGGAGGGGGTTACTAGCCATTGATTTCAGAGCCGGAGGAGAGGAGACTGAATTTACACACAGGCAAGCTGATAGCATCTCCAGCCCTCAGACTGTGAAAGTGTGACAAACAGAACATGGCTGCCCTCAATGTATCACAGGAATAAATAATCATAAACTTTTGAAGCTGTATGCATCCAGTTATGCTGTGTAAACTTTAGATTATATATATATATATATATATATATATATATATATATATATATATATATATATATAGACAAGTTACTTGTTATAGTTGGTTTTTTATCTGATTAAAAGGGCCCCTGGGGGGAAGCCTCTGGACCCTAATGCAGCTATTCCCATCCTCCTCCGTCTCACAGTGGTCTCTTTCTGCCCCTTGGAAGGGACAGCTGACAATTTGTCAGGCTGTGCAATATTAAAGGATATTACTTGGATATTTATTGACTGGTTGCGCTGATATATCTTACATTTTAATATTAAAGGATACCCGAACTGACATGTGACATGATGCATGTACAGTGCCTAGCACACAAATAACTATGCTGTGTTCCTTTTTTTCTTTCTCTGCCTGAAAGAGTTAAATATCAGGTATGTAAGCGGCTGACTCAGTCCTGACTCAGACAGGAAGTGACTACAGTGTGACCCTCACTGATTAGAAATTCCCCTTTTTACCCCCTTTCTTGCTCTCAGAAGCCATTTTCTGCTAGGAAAGTGTTTTATAGTTGGAATTTCTTATCAGCCGCTATTGTGCCTGCACTGGAGCTGGAAAGGTAAATATTTACATGGCAGTTGCTCGGAGCGGCATAGCAAGACCACGGTGGGACACAGGAGGACGGGGAAGCCTCAATAGGATCCAGAGGCTTTCCCCTCCCGAAGCGAGTACCCCCAGGGGAATTTTTTTCATACAGATTTTCTTTAAAGCAATTCATTTTCAATTGATTAAATAAGCACATTCAATCGACTAGAACAGCGCTTTTCAACCAGTGTTCCGCGGCACACTAGTGTGCCGCGGAACGTTGCCTGGTGTGCCATCCTCTTGTCCCCCACTCGCCCGTCCCCGCGGCCGCCGCTGTTATTACCTTAGCAGCGGCCGCTCTCCCCTCTCCAGCGCATGTATTTATTCTAGCAGCGTATCTCCCGGCTGCTCTGTATTTGATGCGCAGGAGGCAGGGCTCGGTTACCATAGTAACGGCGATACATATCGCCGTTACAGGAAGCCGCTGCCCTGCTTCCTTCCGCATCCCACAGAGCAGCCGGAGATACGCTGCTTGAATATACACGCGCCAGAGAGGGGAGAGTGGCAGCTGTTAAGGTAATAACAGCGGCGTGGACGGGCGGGGGGCACTATACCGGGGCAGTATACTGGCTATACTGGGGCACTATACTGGCTATACTGGGGCACTATTCTGGGGCACTATACTAGCTATACTGGGGCACTATACTGGGGCACTATTCTTGCTATACTGGGGCACTATACTGGCTATACTGGGGTACTATACTAGCTATACTGGGGCAC
The DNA here is from genome assembly GCF_040937935.1 of Hyperolius riggenbachi. Classification (NCBI taxonomy): domain Eukaryota; kingdom Metazoa; phylum Chordata; class Amphibia; order Anura; family Hyperoliidae; genus Hyperolius; species Hyperolius riggenbachi. The sequence goes on from NC_090651.1 coordinate 109,835,221, forward strand.
TATACTGGCTATACTGGGGCACTATACTGGGGCACTATACTCACTATACTGGGGCACTATACTGGGGCACTATACTAGCTATACTGGGGGGCTATACTGGCTATACTGGGGTACTATACTAGCTATACTGGGGCACTATACTGGGGCACTATACTGGGGCACTATACTCACTATACTGGGGCACTATACTGGGGCACTATACTAGCTATACTGGGGCACTATTCTGGCTATACTGGGGCACTATACTGGCTATACTGGGGTACTATACTAGCTATACTGGGGCACTATACTGGGGCACTATACTGGGGCACTATACTCACTATACTGGGGCACTATACTGGGGCACTATACTAGCTATACTGGGGGGCTATACTGGGGCACTATACTAGCTATACTGGGGGGCTATACTGGGGCACTATACTGGCTATACTGGGGCACTATACTTGCTATACTGGGGCACTATACTAGCTATACTGGGGCACTATACTAGCTATACTGGGGCACTATTCTGGCTATACTGGGGCACTATACTAGCTACACTGAGGCAACTAAACTCCCTACACTGGGGCAACTATGCTAGCTATGCAGCCGCACCCCAGCCCTTCCCCCCCGCCCCCATAGCCTGCTGCACACGGCACTGTCCACTAGGTCGCGCAAACAACCGGGGGCCGCATTCCCCCCCCCCCCCCCCCGCCGTTCCCCGGAGGAAAATTTGGTCAAACAGTGTTCCCCGGGCCGGAAAAGGTTGGGAACCACTGGACTAGAAGACATTGTTCAGATTGCCACTGATACAAAGGTTATGTGGTTATGTTAGAGCTAGAATAGAAAGAAGAGATTTATGTACCAGACATGGCACTCTATCCTGGTACAGAACAACATAGATTTACTATGACTGGGCGGCATGATTCAGAAATCCCCTCCACATCACTCATTGCAGCACTGAAATAAGAGGAGCTCTTGACCACTTCATTCAGGTCAGGATGTTTCTATCTAAATTGCAGTTGCAAATCCATCACTGATGTTTTCAAAGCAGTCACTGTAGTCTGCTGAGAAATCAAAGTAAGAGAAAAAAACTCAAGGGCTTTGCTGGATGTGTAAGTAATTTGCACAGAAAAAAACATCCCCAAATCAAAGGCAACCTCCTGTAATACACTCCCAGAGTTTCGTGCTGATTTCCTAGTGAGCAGCTGTCGGCGTAATACTGTATGTACAAGGTGATACGCCTTATGGGTAGCGTCCTCCTCCCCTCCTATGTCATGTTCTTGTGATTGCCTTACGTTTGTCATCTACGCCCCTTACTCATTTATTTTACAAAGCTGCATAATATGTTAGTTTTTTGTAATAAACGATAATCTTACAAGTCATTTTGGTATCATTAGAAATTAACATCAGCAGAACTCGAACGCTGACACACATGGATAGACTGGAATGTCATCATCTTGAATGACTGGCTTTAAAACAGCCACTAAAGAGCTTGCATGCTTTATAAATTATCTATTTATTGTTTCAGTCAATCCAGTCAAAGGTTTTAGGCTTTTCCATTTAGGTAAAACACAAGCATTTAACGTCTTGAGGACCGTAGGCTTACACCCCCCTAGTAACCATGCTATTTTTTACAGCTTTAAGCAGGGCCATACAACTCAGCACACCGGTGATTCCCCCCTTTTCTGCCCACCAACAGAGATTTCTGTTGGTGGGCTGTGATCGCTCCCAGGATGTTTAATTTTTATAAATTTGTTTTTGTTTTATTTTTAAATAAATATTACTACTTTTTTTTTCCCACCCTCCCCGCCCTCCCTCCCCCTGCCAGCCAATGAGCGCGATCGGCTGTCATAGGCTTCTGCCTTAGATCGCAGCGCTGTACAGTGTTTTTGCCGTCTAACAGTCGCGAAGTTTCGGCGCGTGCGCGATCTCCTGCAAATCCCCGCCCCAGGACTTGACGCCAGTTGGCGTTAGGCGGCCCTGGGGCTGCCGCTGTGGTCACGCCCATCGGCTTTGTTGTTAAGCAGCTAAAGTAAACCTGTCTGTCTATTAAACGCAGGAAACAGATACTTAACTTGGGAGGGAGAAGCCTCTGGCTCCTCTAGAGGCTTCCCCCATCCTCCCTCATGCTGTTCCAGTGCTGAGACCCCCTGAAGCACGTCTGCACTGAGGTGCACTCTGGGAGTAACCAAGTTTATAGAACTAGCTGATCTGAGGTTGTGAGAGGTGTGGTGCAGCTTCAGCAAGTCCTTCAGGTATCCAGGGCCCAGATTGTGTAGGGATTTGAATGTCAGCAGTCCAATCTTGAAGAGTATTCTCCATTCTACTGGCAGCCAGTGCAGTGAGCGAAGGATCGGTGTAATGTGACAGTGGCGAGGCTGGTTTGTTAGCAATCTGGCAGCAGCATTCTGCACTAAATGCAGGCGACGCAGGTCCTTTTTGGGGAGGCCAGCATAAAGGGCATTGCAGTAGTCCAGCCGTGATGTGATGAAGGCGTGAACTAGGGTTGGAAGATCCTTTGGGGGAATCAGATGTTTAATCTTTGCAATGTTCTTCAGATGAAAGTAGGAAGATTTAACTACAGATGAAATTTGGTTTCTGAAACTCAGTTCTCCATCGATTAGTACGCCAAGGCTGCGCACAAGGTTGGAGCTGTTTATGTCTGAATTCCCAATCCTGATTGGTGTTGCTTTAGGGCCCTTTTACACTTAATCAGTTGGTATGCGTTAGTACGGGTTAGTGCGCGTTGGTACGCGTTTTTTCAATAGCAGTGCATTGGGAAGAAGAATTCAGTTAAAACGCGTTAAGTGTAAAAGAGGCCATAGGAAAACATGGGCATTACTTTGAAAATCAGTTTTCTTTCAGTTATAACTGAGAGCAACTGATTAAGTGTAAAAGGGGCCTTAGGATAGAGCTGTTTTGATGGTGAGCGCTGGCTTTGGACAAAAAGGACCTCAGTTTTGTCAGCATTCACTTTCAACCAGTTATCATTCATCCATGCCTGTAGCTCAGCTAAGCAAGAATTTATTTTTGGAGTAGGGTCTACACCTACACCTATGCAATAGCATGGATCAGCTCGAGTTTGGTGGAAAATCCGAGCGATTGGGCCTATGGTACTGCGGAGTTCAAATCATAGACAAGCCCTTGTCAACGGTTTTGCAGTGGGGACCAAGCTGGAATCACCCAGCCAAGGAGGATTCCTTCCTGTTTGAGGCACTTTTTTTCACAGGTTTCCTTGAGGCCCCTTTTACACCTGCATTGAAAGTATGCATTGCATTACCCTGATTTACCGCAGGGTAGTGCAATGGCAAGGCAGTGGGGCATAGCACACCGCCTTGCACTGGGAAGTTTTCTAATCGCCGCCAAGCCTCTGCAAATTCAGCAGTGCGTTACCATATCGCTTATGAGGTGGAAGTCATTGGAGCTGGGCGAAGCAGGAATGTTGATGGGACCGCAGTGCTTCGCTGTGCTCATGTGCGGACTGATGGGAATCCCAGCGGTGTACTTGCTGCCCTTCAGGGAACCTGGTATGCCAGCTGTACCCACCCTGGCTTATTTATAAAGGCCTTCAATCTGTGCATGATTTTTTTTTCTTACACTTTTGAAATCTTATTCTTGAGTGTAAGCCACATTTATAAAAAATATATATATATAATGAGAGAACATGAGAGATTTAATTTCTTCTTGACAGCTACCGTCACGTCTGGCAGTCCCACAGACCGCAGTATAATTTTGTGGCTATTGAGTGGCAGGGTGTTAAACTTTGATGCAAGTATCGGAAAGTGGCGGTTAGCAGCACAAGTGTTTGGCAAGCACCGCACAGTGATCCACAAACAGGTCTGGGGTGTTTTAGTTTGGCGCGTGTATCATTAAGTGTTTGGCAAGCAATTGGTAAGTGGCACTGGGATATTTGAGTTTGACAAGCGGCACAAATGATCAGCAAGCATTAGTGACTGATTGGGAAGCATGGCTGGGATGTTTCATTTATTCTTAGGTATAAATACTAAATAATAATAAATATTTAGGTATATAAGTGGGAGAAGTGTGTTAGGCTTATTGGTTGGAGGGTTATTCTTAGACTAGAATGCAAAGAATGGAAGAGCATGACGGCTGGGATAGGTGAGTCACTACGCTGCTGCAAACTCTGCAGGGGCCCTGGAGACGATAAAGTTAAGGGGGAGCCAATAAGCTGGCTTGGGGGCCCTGTGGGCGTCCAGGGACGATTTTGAACAGGCATTTTGACCCCAAAAAGTCTAAAATGTGCGTGTACGCTGTACTGACACTCTGACATCTGAGTGTAGAAAGTTTGAACTCTTCGTGTCATCAGACTTGCCTTTCACCTGGAGATTAAATGAATAACAGCCTAGCTTTTGTATTCTGCCTCTAGAATGTACTACTTTAACTTCTCATCAATTCTGTGCATAAATGTAATTTCTCAGACATCTGTCTCTCTCTCTCTTGCAGTGCCTTGCCACCTGGGAGTCCTTCCTTTCATCTCAGACATGTGACGTGCACACTGACGCATGCCAAGAGGATGGGTCCTAAGTACCATGAAACGCCACTGAACACCTCATTAATCCCTCAGCGTGCAACTGACCAAAGAAGTGACCTTATTTATGCAAGGACCAACTGGAAACAGACTCGAAACCAGTTCTGTATTATAAACACAAAGCACTGCCAAAGGCAATGCAGTCGCAGTCTTCCAGGCACCAAAATGCGCCGTGTCAATCACCGATCAGGTATCCAGCTGCCAAGACTTCGGGCAATGTTTTATATACACGAGAGACATTTGGGGGGAAGATGTGTAAGCCACGCCTGTGCATTCTCAAATCCTTTTGTACCTAATAATTGTTTTAAATATTATGTAAGCTTAAACCTTTTAATTAAAGTGTTAATAAAAGTCTTGTAAATTATGTGACCTGACTGTGGAATGCAGAGCTCGCTCTGTGCAGAGAGAAAGGGAAGACGGACGATGCTGGCGAAGAATAATATTGCACAACAAGTTCCTGATCGATGGGAGATGAATACAAATTTTTCAGGTATGATGTTCATGGAAAAAGACAATGTCAGTGCGACCTCGAGCTCGCTTCAAACTACTACAGATGGCTCGCGAGTACACACAGAATCCCCATGGCTAATGAATATATTTAAAGCACAACTACAGATTTCGTGCAAGTTTTGCAGGTCAGGGAAAATATCACCTTCCGGTAGCAGCATTTTTACCTTTTGCTTCTTTAAAGAGAACCTGTAACAAGTGGGCACACGTAACAGTTTCAATCCTCAGATTACATTCTCTGTAGAACAGTGAGGTGGTACCAGACAGAGAGAGTGGTGCCTCAGCATGGCTTCCCAATAGTCATTTTCATCAATTTCCATCCAGAAGATCATGGGGTGTGGCAGTAGAGTGACAGCCCACAGCATCGGAGCCCCAGAGCTGGCTGACAATCCCCCTTGCTCCGCTTCCTCCAGCCCCCCCCCCCCCTCCGGTCTACCCCCAAATTGCTAGTGCTCCCCCGTGGCCCCATTTAACTTCACAATATTCATGGCAATTAAACAAATTCACCTGTTTGACCTGCGCGCTCCATCCTTTACACTGTGTCATTTTATCTCCATCTGCCGACACCTGTTCTCCATGATCCGGTGGCATGTTGCGTGAAAACTTAAGCGGGAGGGTCCGGCGGACCCATTGTTGCCGGCGGTAGCGCGTATGTACGCACCTTTACAAGCTGGCAGGTAACAGCAGATGTGGCCAGCAGATATATCCCTATCTAATCATTATCTGATCAGGGAGAGGAATTATCTGATCAGTTGTCTGCATATACTGCACACAGATCGTCAAACGATTCCAGCCTGTGTGCCTGCCAGGATCCCAGTCCAACCCCCCCCCCCCCATTGTTCTCACCTGGGGGATGTCCTCTGTGGTCCTGGTCTCTGCTTGTCCCAGTCCCTGCTTCTTTTCTATCCATTGGATGCTTCTCTTCACTTCCTGTCCCCAGGAGCCTGTGTAGTGTAGTGCAGGGGACAGACACTAGGGGCTCTGTGACCACTAGAGGCCCCTAGGGCCTATCCTCTGCATTACGTCACACTGTTGCCCAGGGACAGGAAGTGAAATAGACGCTGGGGCGAAGTAAAGACCGGACAGGTGAGAGTACCTTCCTATCGGTCGCTGAATGGAACGCAGCTTGCAGTTCGCTCCCGATCCGCCACCGATCAACTGAAATTTTCTTCCTGGACCAATCAAGCTATTTTGCTCAGAAATCAATCAGTTGAGCAGGCCAAATGCTGCACCGATTTCTCATCAGTACTATCGAAATGATCGATACGGGAGAACTGATGTTTATGGCCTGCTTTAGGCTCCATGCCAGCTAAATGAAGCTGTCATATCTGCTGTCTGATCGCTTCTGATAACAGATGGCAATGAAACAAACTATCAAAGATACTGTCAAGAATACATCGAAAAAAAAAGCTAAAGGATTTCTTAAACTGTACTCTAATCTACTTACAAAAATATGAGCAGTAAGGTGGTATTGTACAAATGTGTAGCAGTTAGTAATGGGTGTAGTGTCTGAAAGAAATGCTAAACTTAAAATGAACCTTAACTGAACAAAAGAAAAAGAGTTTCACTTACCTGGGGCTTTGACCAGCCCTCTGCAGCCGTCCTGTGCCCGCGATGTACCAAACCAATCCTCCAGGCCCCCTTCCGCGGCTTTGTTGCTGCCGGCTGATCATTTAGTGGGCCACTGCACCTGCACAGCCCTGGCCGTGCGCAAACTCATACGCATTCACATTGGTGAGCGTGTCCTGCGCAGTAAGAGGCAACCTCTTACTGTGCCTGTGCAGGACGCGCTCGCCGACATGAACGCATACGAGGATGGACGCAGTCAGGGCCTCTCAAGTGGCCCGCCGATTGATCAGTGGGCAGAAACGAAACTAAGCAGCGGAAGGGGGACTGGAGGATCGGATTGACACGCCACGGGCACAGGACGGCTGCAGAGGGCAAGTCAAAGCCCCAGGTAAGTGAAACTCGTTTTCTTTTGTTTAGTTAGGGTTCACTTTAAGCAGTGTACCAAGTAGACTTATCAGGTGCTTCTAGCATAAAAAGTTAGAAAAGTCTACAATTATATAACAAGGCAAAAAGCTATTACAGGTAGGCAAGACTTATTGGTGGATCACCATTAGAATGTAATAATAGGATTATTATTGTCATTTAAAGTGAATCTGAAGCGACATGACATGATGAGATAAACATATTTACATATTATACTAGCCCTACTAAGAAATTATGTGAAGTCCCTTGCTGTTTTCCAGTATAGTAAGAATTTGAGATATTCCTCCCATTTCTGAAGAGCTTAAACATCCAAGAAACGGAGAGGTAAGGTTTTAGGCCTCTTTCACACCAAGACGTTGTGGTTTAGGGGACGTTAAGGTCGCATAACGTGCCCCTAACGCAACGCATGGTGGTGTTGAAGTTGAAAGTCAGATTGAGCCGCATTATGCTTTCTATACTGGGAAGTCCAGATCTTTTCAATGATTCAAATGATTCGAATCGGATCATTGAAAAGATCCGGATCTTTGAGCCAAATCTTTGAATCGTTTTACTAGGGAAGCAGGGGTGCAGCAGAGTGAGAGGTGCAGGTGAATGAAGGCACATTGAGGGTGCTAATGGGGAAGGGAGAGATGCAGCAGTAAGATTGTGCTTGTGCACAGAAGCTGCAGTTCCTGTTTCTGCCAGACATCCACTGTGAACCGAATCCTTCATTGTGATGATACGGATGATTCGGCTCACAAAAAAAAACCGGATCAAAGATCCGAATTGTTCATGATCTGGACAACACTACAGTGCAGTGAATATTAATCAGCCATGTGGCTAGGAACAATAGCGGACTCTCCCCTTACTGAGCATGTGCAAACAGTCTAACGCAGCTAAAACCACCTATAACTCACAGTATGCTGCACTTTATTTGAACGTCCAGCGTTACACTGTAACGCAACGTGGGCACTGTGAACAGCCCATTGATTTTTCATTACTGTGAGTTGGGCTGTGTTACAGGTGCTTTAATGTGCGCCTGTAACGTCCCACTGTGAAAGCAGCCTTAATTTATAGTGCAAAAGTATGTATTTGTATATGAAACATGTTTTGGATGTAGTTTTACTATTTGGCCACAAGATGGCCACAGTCATTTTTAGTAAATGCGTCCTGTAAGCGTAGGAAGTACGCTTACAGGAAGTTCAATGAGGCTGGGAAACTTTTTTTTTCACAATGATCGCACTACTTCTCATAGAAGCAGCCGATCATTGCTGGGGGGCTGAGATCAACAAACGGGAACGTTTTTTCCCATTCATTGATCTCCGGGCTAGCGGCCAGCGGCGTGCATGAGCGCGGACAGCGGCGGGAGGAGCGTATATCTACGCTCCTGGTGGGCAAAGGGTGTTAAAAGGAGTGTAGATATACGCACTGGTGGTGGTAAAGTGGTTAAAAGGCATTCTGTTGACAGGTTTGAAAATATTACTTAGGAAAACCGGTAATTGCATATGGGTCAGAGTGTGGATTTCAAACTGCAACTGTAACAGTATGATGCAATGTTATAAATAAAGCTATATAACTGAAAATAAAAATGAGGCTTTTTTTCTTTTCTACTAATGCTCTATTTATTATCCGTACTACACATACAGTACAATTAATTATCTCATAAGTTTATTTTCCCTTCAGATTCACTTTAACCATTTATGTTTTTTGGACGTTAGTTTCACATCCAGGTTAGTGTGTTTGTCACTAGATGTACACAGGAAGAATAAACCGGGGGGGTACATCTAGTGCCCAACGATTAAATTGCCCCAATACATTAAATTCAATAAAAATACATACATTACTCATTTAATTTAACACATTACCTCCCCCACTCTCCCATAGCTAGCAAAATAAAACGTGTGTGTGTATATATATATATATATATATATATCATAAAAAATACATAAATAGTTATCTTAGAGACTCATTTTTTTTAATATGAGTGTATATTACTGTTACTTTTTTTAAGTAAGGACTTGTAATTCGTGATGGAAGCAAAAAGAAAAAAAAAATACCTTTATTTCCAAATAAAATATTGTTGCCATACATTGTACAAGGGGCATAATTTAACCGTTATAATAACCGGGACAAAGGGGCAAATAAAATGTGTGGCGTTTTCCACAGGACCGTGTTTTATTTTAAAACTATTATGGCCAAAAACTAATGATTTTTTTTTCCATTTTTCTTATTATTCCCATTAAAATGCATTTAGAATAAAATAATTCTTAGCTATATGTACCACCCAAAGAAAGCCTAATTGTTGGGGAAAAATAAGATATAGATCATTTCTGTGTGATAAGTAGTGATAAAGTTATTGGCAAATGAATGGGAGAAGCGCTGAAATGTGAAAATTGCTCTGGTCCATAAGGAGAAAAACTCCTTAGTGGTTAACTAGTTAAGCAAGGTGCTTTGTAATATTAACCTCTTGCCGACTGCTCCACGCCGTGCGGCAGGCACAGGACCACTCCACGCCGATTGACGTGAATGGCTGGGAATGGGGTTTGCAGGTAATTGCGCGCGCCGATGGGTGCGCATGGATGACGGAGCTCCGCCTTCAGACTCCCAGTGGCGATCGACGTCTAATAACCCTGTACAGCGCTGCGATCTGAAGCAGCGCTGTACTGGGGACAGCCGTGCAGAAGCCTATGACAGCCCATCACGCTGATTGGCTGGTGGGGGGAAGGATATTAAAATAACAAAACAAGGTAGAATTTATTAACAAAATAATACAATAAATATTTATATAAAAACAATAAGCATTAGGGGAGCGATCAGACCCCACCAGCAGAAAGCGGGTGGTGGGGAGTAAGGGGGGGAGGGGTTATGTGTGTGCTGAGTTGTGCGGCTCTGCAGCGAGCCCTTAAAGCTGCAGTGGCCGCTTTGTAAAAAAAAAATGGGGGTTTAACGCCGCTGTCCAGAGAATCTGTATTGTTAAAATCGCACAAAAGTAAACATACCAGTGTGTTAGGGACACCTCCTATTACCCTCTGTCACAATTTCGACGCTCCTCGCCGCATTAAAAGTAGTCAAAAACAGTTTTACAAAGTTTGTTTATAAACAAACAAAAGGGCCACAAAAACAGGAAGTAGATTGATGTACAATATGTCCACACATAGAAAATACATCCATACACAAGCAGGCTGTATACAGCTTTCCCTTTGAATCTCAAAAGATCATTTGTGTGTTTACCTTCTGTCCCCTGCTTCTCTCATGCACTGAAGTGACAGGCTTCCTGCAGACAGCTCTGCCTGTGCCTGTGTTTGTAATTCCTCAGTATGTGTCAGCCAGCTACTTTCCTTACAGCCTAACAGAGGAGGGTTTTTATCCCGCTCTCTTCTATCACTGATAAGATAGCAGAGACCTGCTGGCTTAATGTAAATAACACACACTCTGGAGTGTGCAGAGAGGGGTCTGGAGGGGTGTGCATAAACAGACCAGCACAGAAGAGTTGGCAGCCTTCCAGACACAGGCCGACAAGTCTGACAGGGGAAAGATACATTGATTTATTACAGAGACAGTTATAGGAGAAAGTGCTGCTGTAAGGCAGAGCACATTAGAACAGCTTTAGGAACTTGTAGGATGGTAGAAAAAACGTTGTAATTTTTGGTACAGAGTCTCTTTAAGTGCTTTAAAAAAATAAATGGGCATTTAACTATTTGCATACTGCATTCCAGGCACTGGCTAAGCTAAGCAGGTATAGCATTTGTCATATAGGTAAGGTTTAGGAGAATTATCTGCTCTACTCTAATCATTACCATACCTTTAATTGCCCAATGGCCTGCTTTGAGCCTTGCAAAATGATTTTGTGCATACCGGTGGATTAATTATTGATCAAAACGATTTCAGGCTAACCTGTATCACCTTGGCATTTCACTAAGCTTTGGGGGGAGATATATTCCATTTCAAATCCTTGCTGAGACATAATCTGGTAGCTGGGGCTTAATAATGTATAAGGAAAAAGACTGAAAGAATTTAGAAGGAGCAGAATAAGAACAGGGACTAATGTGTTCTCAGGCTTTGCAGACAGCTTTGAGAATAATAAAGAACAAAAGCTTGTCTGCTACCACCAGACATATCAATGAGAATAAAAACAGAACTCTGTTCAAAGTGTTAACTTCATATGTGTGCTGTGAGCATATAATTTGCGTACATTTTAATGTATATGCTAATGAATTTGGCGCAAGCTGCGGATAATATCAATATCTGTAATTGTCTATTAGCGATATTATACTAGTTTTAACCTAATGATTGTGTCAAACCCGTCTCCTAATCCCTTCTTTCACACTAAAAGTGCCCATACATCAGACCATGTATGGGCAGATTGACCAAGAAACAGATTTCTCTCTGACCGGAGATCTGTTGCCTGCCTACCTTTACAGCCACTGTGCAAGCTTAATGTTTTGTCCCAATTTTGCCACAAGGGGCCGCAAAAGAAATGAAAGTCTATGGAGACTTTGACATGTATTGCCGTCCCTTGCAGTGTGTGAGAAGTATCTGATCTGACGCAAGGGCAACAGCATGTTACCGCAAGCACCGCCCTTAAGGTACGGTGCTTGGGGTAATGTAAGTACATGGGCGACGCATGTAGCATAATTGATTGACCGCAGAGCGTAGCGCATGCACAGACCAAAGGAAGTCTCAGTGATGTACTTCCTGCATGGCGCTAGGCATATGACCCTGTCTGTGCACTCTGCCACATGGTCATATGTTTGTCATTTTTTGCGTTGTGGGATGCTTCAGGAACATGGCATTCGACTGCAATGCAAAAAATAGATGCAAAACCGGCCTCAAAAGGAACTTGATCCTACCGATCTTCTGCCTGTAATACATATAGCCATGGACCCTGAACAAGCATGCAGATCAGATGTTTCTGACAACAATCTGACAAGATTAGCTGCATTCTTGTTGCATGTGTGTGATTCAGAAACTGCTCATGCCAGAATGATCAGCAGGACTACCAGGCAACTGGTATTGTTTAAAAGGAAATAAATATGGCAGCCTTCATATACCTCTCACTTCTGGTTCCCTTTAAACTCCACATATTGTATATAAATCAATCCATATAGTATATAAATCAATCCCCTTGATTCTTTTTTGAAACTTTAACTGGTTATTATTATTATTTAGTATTTATATAGCGCCGACATCTTCTGCAGCGCTGTACAGAGTATATCGTCTTATCACTTAACCTCCCTGGCGGTATGATTCCCGCAGCTGCGCGGCCGTGGGAGGGTTTTTTCCACCGTTTTTTTTTTTTTTTAAGCATGTAGCTAGCCTTGCGCTAGCTACATGCTTCCCCCCCTCCCCCCTCCCTGTGGTGTCCCCTTGTAATGTCCGATCGCCGCCGGCACCGCTTGCCCATAAGGAAATCCCGTTCTGAACGGGATTTCCTTGACGGTTTACCCGTCACCATGGCGACGAACGGAGTGATGTCATGGACGTTGTGACGTCACAGGGAGTCCCGAACCACCCCATAGCGCAGCCTGGCGGCGATTGGCCAGGCTGTGCAAGGGGTGTGCGGGGGGGGGGGGGGGCGCCTGTATCGCGGCACATCGGCGGCGGGCGGCAGCGATCGGACCAAACACGCAGCTAGCAAAGTGCTAGCTGCGTGTTTAGAAAAAAAAATGATGCAAATCGGCCCAGCTGGGTCTGAGCGGCACCCTCCGGCGGCTTACCCCGTGTCCAGAACGGGGTTACCGCTAAGGAGGTTAACTGTCCCTCAGAGGGGCTCACAATCTAATCCCTACCTTGGTTGTATATCTATGTATGTATTGTGGGGGGAAACCAGAGTGCCCTGAGGAAACCTAGCAGACACTGGATATAGGATTTTACTATGATGGCACCAACAATAGTAACTAGCCCAACTTGGCCAAAACTCTGTGTGTGATATCCATGGACTTCCTTAGTTAAATGTAAGGGCCAATTCATACTAGGGCGATTAGCGGGAAAATCCTGCTAATCGCCAAAGCGCTAGCGCTTTTTAAAGCGCTAGTGCTATTCTAACCTATGGCAGTGATCTCACTGCCGCTACTGGCACCAATCGCGAGCGTTTTGCAATTAGCGGCAATCGCAAAACGTATTGCCTGCAACATTTTGCCTCAATTCTGAAGCAATCGCGGTACAGTGTTTAAAGCGCTGATCGCGATCGCTCTGAATCGCGGAAGTGTACAATGATTTTATTGCACTAAGTGCTACAGGTTTGCGCTTTTAAGTGTGAAAGGGACCTTACATTCACAATGAAAACAATCATTCATTTTTGTTGCCCTGTAATAAATGTTTCAGTATGAAATTCCACAGCTTATAATTCATCCTTGATGCATTGACTACATTAAACCTCCTTTAAACAATTCCTTATTTGTTAGAGAAGGCTGTAAAACTTTTAATCTGTGGCCACTTAGTTGTCAGGAGAAACACTTGACAGGAGATAAATTGCTTTGGAGTATTTCCATCAATTTTCCCTCCTCTAATGTTCTCTTGGTGACTATTTCTTCATTATGGTCAGCACTTTGTTCTGTGTTCTACATTGCTGTTGGGTGCTGACAAGTGTGTTTATTACATATGGTTTAAGACAGTTGGCGGTTCGGTTCATGAACACCTAAAGAAATAAATGAATCGAAATCTCCATTAAAAATAAAAGTCAATTTGTGTAAAGATGATGAAGGGTGCAAAACAAAAACTAAGGTCAGAAGAGCACTTTGAAGTGTAAGACCAGTCAGCAGAAAAAAGGGCCTGTACAGCTTTCACAGTGGCCAGGCTGGAATCAGATAACCTGCTATGATTTGTAATCGCTTTTTTAATATCTTGCAATTTATTCTCAGAAAACTATTAATCAGGACTGTATTCTGGTCTGTGACCCTCACTAATCTTTCTATAGCTTTTAAAGCTAATAGGAGCCAGGGGGAAAAAAAGCAGATACTTCTCTGAGAGGCAAGACTCTGGGTCCTATAGCGCCTTTCCGCACCTCTCCCGGTCCCTGATTCCAGCGATGTCACCCCCGTTTGAATTCTCCGCTGCGGGGGGCGTCGGAAATGTCTTCAGGTGCCCAAGTGCTCCAGAAAACGGATGGCTCTGTACTGCGTATGAGTGAGTGTGCGCTAGCGCAGGCGCAGTAGAGCAGCCGAAGGCTTCTGAAGCCTCCTGCCGTGGCAGAGAGTAGTATTTGACATCATCCAGAGAGCAGTATTGGACAAGATTTCATGCTGAAACGGATCAGGAATTGGCCTGCTGTTTATGGTGGTTAACAAATCTCTTTTCAATCAGAGAGAGATCTGTCTCTTGGTCAATAAATCGCTTGATGTATGGCCACCTTAAAGGACAGGTCTCAGAATCCTCCAGGCCACATAAGCACGATCAAGAGTGGCGCGGCCGTGCGGAGGCGCAGAAGATGCCGACCTCACCAGGGCTGCAACAGAGGGGACACTGCAGCTGCGGTGAGGGACAGATCTGCTGCCAGGGGCTGGAGGAAGCCCCAGGTAAGTAGATCTTTTTTTTTTTATACATATAATTTTCCTCGCATCTGTCCTTAACACAGAGCATGATGAATATATTTTATTCCACATATAGTTTCTGAAAAAAATTCTGTGCTGTGTGTTGTTTGGTTAGCCAGACCAATTAGATCTTAGCAGCAGCTGTGAGTCAGAACTGTGAGCTCTGCCACAGCTCCCTGCTCCTCAGTAAACAATGAGCCTTAAAGGTTACCAGAGCTGAATGGAGTAGGAGAAATGGGAGGAGCAGGCATGTATGGGGAACTGTGGTGACGGCCACTGCTCCCCCTGTTCTCCTCTGTCCCCCTCCTTACGTACCTAAAGTCGAAGTCGGGCATCAGTGAAGTTGCTGAAGTCAGACATCAGTGTGCAGGCGCTGGCCCGGCTACAGGCGTCCTACAGCGCGTGACTGCGGCCGGAAACACTCTGCACATGAAGTCCCGATTACGATTATTTAAGTATCTAAGGAGGGGGACAGAGGAGAACGGAGAGCGGTGGCCATCAGGACAGCTCCCCATACATGCCTGCTACACCCGTTTCTCCTACTCCTTTCAGCTCTGGTATCCTTTAACCTTTTCTGTGGTCACAGTAATGCAAAACTAAGTTAAAGGGAAGGTCCGAGGAGTATAAAAATAAAAAATCCACCTACCTGGGGCTCCTGGCAGCCGTCCTGTGCTCTCATTGCAGCTCCAGTGGCTCCCAGTCCTCTCCGGTGGAGAAGCCGACCTCCAGGTCGCTTCTGCACTTCAGCATGCGGCTCACTGAGTCGCACTGACGTCACCCGGACTGTAATGCGCAGTAGGCACAAAGCTACTGTGCCTGCATAGTACAGTCCGGATGATGTTAGTTACAGTGACCAGATTTTTGTAGGCTCAACCTGGGACAGGGTAGCGGGGGTTAAGGGGGGGGCGAAAAGGGGGGGCTGCACCGGGGCGAAAAACGTCGCGCCGAAAAATGGGCATGGCCATGACATTCTATGGGCGGAGCTAACGTAATGATGTAACAGCGAGGCATAAGAAAGCAGTGTTTACGCCATGATGTGGTCAAACGAGGATTCGCATCATGGGTGTGCAGAAGCTGTGTGATGCTATTTAATAGTATACCGTAACTCCAAAGCAGCAAACATAGCCAACTATGACCATTAAATAATAAATGCAGCAACAGTTACCCCGGGCACCACAAAATAAACACAATGGGCAACATGTCAGCACAAAATAAACGTCTTGCGGGCAACATGTCAGCACAAAATAAACGCATTGCGGGCAACATGTCAGCACAAAAAACGCATTGCGGGCAACATTTGAGCACAAAATAAACGCATTGCGGGCAACATTTCAGCACAAAATAAACGCATTGCGGGCAACATGCCAGCACAAAATAAAAGCATTGCGGGCAACATGTCAGCACAAAATAAACGCATTGCGGGCAACATGTCAGCACAAAATAAACGCATTGCGGGCGACATGTCAGCACAAAATAAACGCATTACGGGCAACATGTGAGCACAAAATAAACGCAATGGGGCACACATGTCAGTACAAAATAAACGCAATGGGGGCAAACATGTCAGCACAAAATAAACGCATTGCAGGCAACATGTCAGCACAAAATAAATACACTGCGGACAACATGTCAGCACAAAATAAATGCATTGTGGGCAACATGTCAGCACAAAATAAATGCATTGCGGGCAACATTTCAGCACAAAATAAACGCATTGCGGGCAACATGTCAGCACAAAATAAATGCATTGCGGGCAACATGTCAGCACAAAATAAACTCATTGCGGGCAACATGTCAGCACAAAATAAACGCATTGCGGGCAACATGTCAGCACAAAATAAACGCATTGCGGGCAACATGTCAGCACAAAATAAACGCAATGGGGGCACACATGTCAGTACAAAATAAACGCATTGCGGGCAACATGTCAGCACAAAATAAACGCATTGCGGGCAACATGTCAGCACAAAATGAACGCATTGCGGGCAACATTTCTGCACAAACTAAACGCAATGGGGGCAAACATGTTAGTACAAAATAAACGCATTGCGGGCAACATGTCAGCACAAAATAAACGCAATGGGGGCAAACATGTCAGCACAAAATAAACGCAATGGGGGCAAACATGTCAGCACAAAATAAATGCATTGCGGGCAACATTTCAGCACAAACTAAACACAGTGGGGGCAAACATGTCAGTACAAAATAAACGCAATGGGGGCAAACATGTCAGTACAAAATAAACGCAATGGGGGCAACTTTTCAGCACAAAATAAACGCATTGCAGGCAACATATCAGCACAAAATAAACGCAATGCGGGCAGCATATCAGCACAAAGTAAACGCCAATGGGGACAAACATGTCAGCACAAAATAAACGCAATGTGGGCCCATTTCACATGGGGAAAAAAAGCATTTACTTACCTGCCAAGTCCCCTCACGCAGCCGGCCTCTGGTGTGTGTGCAGCTCCCCGGGCTCACAGGCACTCAGGCAGAGCAGGGCTACGGCAAGATGGCGTCCAGGGGCGGAGCCCTGTGCTGGAGACACAAATAGTCTCCAGTACAGGGCTTCGCCTCCGGACACCATCTTCCAGTAGCCCTGCTCTGCCTGTGCCTGCCGGAGGAGGACAATGCAGGCTGCTGGAGCAGAGCTGCGGAGAATGAACTAGCACAGCGTCTATGAGACGCTGCGGCTAGTTCATTCAGTACGGTGGCCAGAGTCCCGAGGCCGGGTCGTCCTGCTGCTAAAAGCGGGGCGTTTCCCGGGACCTCATGCAGCCTGGGACAGCGCCCCCCGAAGGCGGGACGCGTCCCGGATAAAGCAGGACGTATGGTTACCGTATGTTAGTGCGACTACGTGAGACGTGCGCTGGAATGCAAGTAGGCCTCTGGTACCGAAGGTGACTCTGGGCCACCAGTGGCGAGTGGAGCTGCAGCGAGCGCACAGGACATCTGCCAGGGGCTGGAGGAAGCCCCATGTAAGTGGATTTATTTTTATGCTCCTCGGATGTATCCTTTAAAGATGAGTGTAGTGAAGAGGGGGGTTTTTTTCCCCAGGGGCTGCACCTCCAAAAACAGGCCTTCGGGGATTACCGCACTCGTTCATACGCAGTAATGCCGTCTGGCATCCAGCCAAACCTGGAACTAACGCTCACTTCCTGTTTGGCAGTCAATGATGTATGCGGAAATGTATTGCTAAAATACGATTCCGCGCTCGCGTGACGCAAAAAAACTGCGGTGGGTTTATTAAATACACGGTTGTTACCATAGACTTACATGACTTACGGTCCAACACAGATCGCCGCAGGAGCCACGTGGTAAGGTAGGTATGTGTGCGCGTTAGATAGGGCACTTTTGGCGCAGAGTACCGTAACGTGGGTAGTATGAAATACCCCATAGATGAACATTAGGCTGCGGTGGGCTGCAGTAAATTCACCGCACCGCCCCAGTGTGTAAGGGCCCTAAAGCTTATCATGCCTGTAGTAAATGTAGAGCAGAGAGTAAGTCATCCAAGTCTGCAACGATCTGCTCATGGCAAGGGACAGAGGGGAATGCTCCATCCTAATCCTGTTGGATCTCTCAGCTGCTTTTGATACAGTTGACCATAAAATCCTGCTTAACAGACTGCAGGAGTACTGTGGCATCAGTGGATCAGTCCTCCAGTGGTTCAGATCATTCCTGACTGACAGAACACAGAGAGTATCCCTAGGACCTATAATGTCCAAACCTGCACCTCTACAATTCGGAGTGCCACAAGGATCAATCCTATCCCCTCTGCTGTTTGCAATCTACATGTTGCCAATCGGTACACTTATCCAACGACATGGCCTGACGTACCACTGCTACGCCGATGACACACAGCTATACCTGTCCTTCAAACCTGGTGGAACAGACCCTACCCCAAAAATAAACTCTTGCTTAGCTGAGCTTCAGGCATGGATGAATGATAACTGGTTGAAACTGAATGCTGACAAAACTGAGGTCCTGTTTGTCCAAAGCCAGTGCTCGCCATCAAAACAGCTCTATCCTAAAGCAACACCAATCAGGATTGGGAATTCAGACATAAACAGCTCCAACCTTGTGCGCAGCCTTGGCGTACTAATCGATGGGGAATTGAGTTTCAGAAACCAAATTTCATCTGTAGTTAAATCTTCCTTCTTTCATCTGAAGAACATTGCAAAGATTAAACATCTGATTCCCACAGAGGATCTTCAAACCCTAGTCCACGCCTTCATCACATCACGGCTGGACTACTGCAATGCCCTTTATGCTGGCCTCCCCAAAAAGGACCTGCGTCGCCTGCAATTAGTGCAGAATGCTGCTGCCAGATTGCTAACAAACCAGCCTCGCCACTGTCACATTACACCGATCCTTCGCTCACTGCACTGGCTACCAGTAGAATGGAGAATACTCTTCAAGATTGGACTGCTGACATTCAAATCCCTGCACAATCTGGGCCCTGGATACATGAAGGACTTGCTGAAGCTGCACCACACCTCTCACAACCTCAGATCAGCAAGTTCTATAAACTTGGTCACTCCCAGAGTGCACCTCAAAAAATCTGGAGACAGAGCCTTCTGTCATGCTGCCCCTACTCTTTGGAACTCCCTACCACACCCAGTAAAGACAGCACCATCCCTGGAGCTATTCAAATCCAGACTGAAAAGCCACCTGTTTAGCCTGGCATTTCCAGATTTATAAAATTCTTCCTCTGTACCACGATGGTCGGAGCCATGCTTATGCGCTTTGAGTCCCACGGGAGAAAAGCGCTTTACAAATGTTATTTGTTGTTGTTGTTGTTAAGTTTTAAGTTCCACTTTAACTGTGTACACTAGTCTGGTGAATCAGGCTTTAGGCCACTTGACCAGTATTTCTGAGTGAATAAAAATGAAGCCACCTGTGGGAGCACTGGGCCTTTGAGTACACACAGTCATAGCTGTAAGACGGATAGTGATGTTTGTTTGTTGAAAAAAAAAAAAATAACTGTGTGGCTCAGTGGTTCTTGTATACACAGCGTAACTTTGAACCCCTATTACAGCCACATTTACTCCATCATGTCTGCTGCATTTTATATGCTCCTACATAATAGAAAAGTTATTTTGATTGCAGATGCTTATAATAATAAATCGACCTTGCAGCCTTTAGGAAAATATGATTACTTTATATTGAGTTTTTGCTCTCTTCTTTTCCAGGCAACAGCCTAATAATGCCGTTCCTCAACACTGCATTTGTCCACAGCAGTAGCTGGGAATAACACAACGTTTATTAGTTCTAATCTCTCTCACCTCTCTGCATTATTGGATGTGTAAATCAAAGAATTCTGTAAAGCTCTTAAGTAAGCTCCATCCTTCATGTCTCTGGTTGATGTTATCAAATGTGGCATTTAAATGCCAACACTAAGTATCTCAACGCATCTGACAAATATCTCTACAGGCATTAGACTTGCATTTGCCTTTTTTTCCTTTTGTGTTTTATTGAATTTGGAAATTTGTATTTTAAATGATTGCCAATATAGACTGTTTTGCTTTCTTTCTACACATGTTACGGCCTGTTATTGGTGTTGCTTAAATTAGTGATTTACAATGCTAAGTATAAATATTTGCTGAAGTTTTGTATGTGCAAATATTATGGATTGAACACAGCTATCTTTCTTAGTAAACAAGATAAAACTGTTGTAATCCCATATTAATAACACATGATAAGTTAGTCCAAACAAAAGATAAGTGCATCGTCTCTCATGTGGATTATAGCTTTGCGCACCATATACTAGATGGTGATAGCCACATTGTTTACATTTAGGTTAATGAAGAATTTTCCCATACTGCACAAAATTGGACAATGTGATACAGTTCTGTTTTTGTTTTTTTTTTCTGGCTTTTTTTTAAAGTATGAAACTCAGCATTTCTTCTTTGCTCTAAAAGATTCTTTACAGCATAAAACCTACTGCCAGAAAAATAAAATTGGTAGCAGAACTGCAGTCCAATAGTTAAACACAGCACTTTCATCTTCAGTTGGTAGCTTATATCCAAATCAAAAGTTGAGGAAAATATTACATTATATTGTTTGTTACCTTATCAGCCACTATTAGTAAACATTCCTAGCAGTGCTTCAGCTGAACACAAGCAGAAAGTGTACACAGAAGACAAAGTCTCACCGGAAACATTACAATATCTCACTAATAAATGCGAAAGTTTGGATGTTTCTTACTCAATCACGTAACAATGGCTGAACGGATTTCAATGAAATTTGGCACACACATAGTACATTAACTGGAATAACATATAGGATCCTTTTCATCCCCAAAACCAAAAAGTGGGTGGAGACAAATACAAATTTCACTGGGAAAATGTAAACTGCAGCCATTCTTACACTGTTAATGGTAGGGTTCTCAAGCTTTGCACAGTTGGTCACTGGGAGACTGGAATTAATATTCAGAAAAGTGGGTGGAGCCTACAAAAGCCAATTAAAATTCACCTATTGATTTTCAAGGGGAATATTTAATTGCTGCCATTCTTGCACTGTTAATGGCATAAGCCTCAAACCTGGTACAGTTGGTCATTGGGTGACTGGGGTTCAAATCCAGAAAACGGGGCCCGGGCCATCAGCTAATATATATATATATATATATATATATATATATATATATATATATATATATATATATATATATATATATATATAGGCACCATCAGCTAATATATATATATATATATATATATATATATATACTGTATATGCAATGGCAGATTTCAGAGCAGATACACTGTACTTTTATCAGTAATAAAAATAAGAAAACACATTTTAATGAATGTTATGCCAGAGTTTAATTCTGCTTGGTAAACAGAAAGGTAAAATGTAAGTGGTGTGTGTGTGTGTGGGGGGGGGGGGGGGGGGATAGGCATCTTGATGCTTGCTGCCCTCTTGACCCTTGTAAGTACCACGTATTCATACAACAAGAGGACAAATATTATTATTATTACTTAGTATTTATATAGCCCAACATCTTCCACAGTACAGAGTATATAGTCTTGTCACTTAACTGTTTCCCAGAGGGGCTGACAATCTAATCCCTACCATAGTAATATATGTTCATAGTAGTCTTTGGCCAATTTTAGGCAGAAGCCAATTGACTTATCTGTATGTTTTTAGGATGTGGGAGGAAACAGCTGTGCCTGGAGGAACCCGAAGCCAACACAGGAAGAACATACAAACTCCCATGCACATAGTGAGACACAGATAATGGTGCACAGATAGTAGGACCCGGGAACCCAGTGCTGCAAAGATGAAACTGCTATCCATTATGCCGCAATGCTGACCTAGTTGCTTGCATTTTACCTCAACTCACTAATCACAAGGCCCTCTTACTTTACTGCTTGAATGAAACTTCTGACCAATTCAAATATGTCCAAATCACCCAGTACTTCTGTGCAGTGAGTCTCAAAGAGGCATTCCTAGTAATAGAGTGATATTAGGAATGGTAGATTGTTTTGGACTGGATCTTGGTACCATCATCCACACTTGGTGCGTTTGGGCACTAAGCAGGTGCACCCATTATTTTCTTAAAGTGGGATTACACTCAATATATATTTGTTTCCCTCTAAAACCATTAAACACAGTAAACAATGAACACGAAACACTAAAATGATGATGTGTGATCCCACTTTAAAGCGGTATAAAACCCTGACATAATATTCAATAAAACTTTGTTTTCCTACTTTTTATATGCCATGCGGTTATCATATTTGATTTTGTGTACAAGTATTATTATTCATTTAGAAATTATAAGTTCCCAAAGTTCAGTTTATTTACTCTGAAAGCTGCCCTTGCATTTTATTCATAACTGGTGTATTTATATTGTAATGTACCCAGTAATGATTTCTGAGCAGTGTTTCAGTTCAGGACACATTAGCAGAAGTTTCTGCAGTCAGAGAAGTGTTTACATTCTTCACTTGCTACAATTAAGTAAAAAAAGATAAGGTTATCACCACTTCCATGGGGATCTCCCTGCAGGAGAAAAAGTAAGTCCTGTGATTCAACCCTTTGAATGCTGTTCTACTAAAAAAAAAATGTGTTAGTATATTATATGCTGTACATAATCTTTTAGTGCAAAGAAGAAATGCTGGGTTTCATACCACTTTAAGAATATCACTATTTACCTTTACCATTTGTGGTGGGTAATGTAGATTTCCATTTGTGCTACTTGTTCATTTCAGCCTCACTTTAATTTAGTTTGAAGGAGGAAGTAGTGGAGTTACGTGGCCCGCGAGTGGAACACATCAGCTATAGGCGGCATAGATAAGTTAACCCCCCATTGGCCGTGGACAGCATGATCTAAATTAAATTTTGATTACGAATGGCTACGTATTCGTGGAGAGCAACACTAAGTGTGGGCGGTGACTTAGTATGGCGGTTGCGGTGTGCACGCTGCACGAACGATTCTTTTGAGAATTGGGTTTTTTTTCGTATAGTAATAAAACAATAAATCTCCAGGACTAAAGTGTAACCTGCTTTGCTCATCTAGCTTATTCACCAGGAAGCTATATGGACATTCCAACATATTCTTCATAGTCCCTTCCTGGTTGTTTGGATCATGTATATGAATATGGTGGTATCATTTTGATTCATAGTGGTATGTAGGAATTCACACTGTGTTATTCTCTGAAATTCCTAGTTCTTTCCACTGCAAGATCTCATCTCGGCATGGCACTCATGTCCAGTTACATTAGGATTGAGGAAGATTAGTATGATACTCCCTGTTAGGGCTACAGTAGAAATAGTTAGGGTTGCATAGAAATATTTGGAGAGTTCGGTATAGATGAAGGGGGGTTAAAGGATACCTGACTCAAGGCAAAGATACTAAAGGCTCGTACACACGTCTGATGAAAGGCAACGACGGGTCCGTCATCACCTCCCGCTGGGCGGGTTTTCAGCAGACAGTACAGCGTGTGTACAGTCTGTTTCGGAGCGATCCGCCGGGCGGAGCACAGAGGAGCACAGAGGCATGTTCATTCTAGATCCTTATCCCTCTATGTATTTTATGTTCCTCAACCCCTTTCTCTTGGACCGCATTATCATTTGACTTCTGGCTAAAATCAAGTTTACTGACTAGAAGTAGTGTTGGGCGAACAGTGTTCGCCACTGTTCGGGTTCTGCAGAACATCACCCTGTTCGGGTGATGTTCGAGTTCGGCCGAACACCTGACGGTGCTCGGCCAAACCGTTCGGCCATATGGCCGAACTAAGAGCGCATGGCCGAACGTTCCCCGAACGTTCGGCTAGCGCTGTGATTGGCCGAACGGGTCACGTGGTTCGGACCCGAACGCGCTCTGATTGGCCGAACGGTCACGTGGTTCGGGTAAATAAATACCCGAACCACGTCATATCTCCGCCATTTGTCTGTGGGTTTAGCTTTGGGTAGGCAGGCAGGGTAGTTCGCGCTCCAGCCACGCTAGCCAGGGTCCCCCCTGTCATTGTGTCACTGCTGGGAACAGTAGTACACCGCTTGCTCAGCCACACTATATAGCATTCTGTTTACTGCCACTCTGTGTACCTCGCTCAGCCACACTATATAGCATTCTGTTTACTGCCACTCTGTGTCTGCTGGGAATAGTAGTACACCGCTTGCTCAGCCACACTATATAGCATTCTGTTTACTGCCACTCTGTGTACCTCGCTCAGCCACACTATATAGCATTCTGTTTACTGCCACTCTGTGTCTGCTGGGAATAGTGGTACACCGCTCGCTCAGCCACACTATATAGCATTCTGTTCACTGTTCTGTGTCTGCTTGGAATAGTGGTACACCGCTCGCTCAGCCACACTATATAGCATTCTGTTTACTGTTCTGTGTCTGCTGGGAATAGTGGTACACCGCTCGCTCAGCCACACTATATAGCATTCTGTTTACTGTTCTGTGTCTGCTGGGAATAGTGGTACACCGCTCGCTCAGCCACACTATATAGCATTCTGTGCACTGTTCTGTGTCTGCTGGGAATAGTGGTACACCGCTCGCTCAGCCACACTATATAGCATTCTGTTCACTGTTCTGTGTCTGCTGGGAATAGTGGTACACCGCTCGCTCAGCCACACTATATAGCATTCTGTTTACTGTTCTGTGTCTGCTGGGAATAGTGGTACACCGCTCGCTCATCCACACTATATAGCATTCTGTTCACTGTTCTGTGTCTGCTGGGAATAGTGGTACACCGCCCGCTCAGCCACACTATATAGCATTCTGTTCACTGTTCTGTGTCTGCTGGGAATAGTGGTACACCGCTCGCTCAGCCACACTATATAGCATTCTGTTCACTGTTCTGTGTCTGCTGGGAACAGTAGTACACCGCTCGCTCAGCCAGAGTATATAGCATTGTGTTTACTGCCACTCTGTGTACACCGCTCAGCCAGACTATATACCATTGTTTACTGACACTCTGTGTACACCGCTCAGCCAGACTATATACCATTGTTTACTGACACTCTGTGTACACCGCTCAGCCAGACTATATACCATTGTTTACTGCCACTCTGATTCTGCTGGGAACAGTAGTACACCGCTCGCTCAGCCAGACTATATAGCATTGTGTTTACTGCCACTCTGTGTACACCGCTCAGCCAGACTATATACCATTGTTTACTGACACTCTGTGTACACCGCTCAGCCAGACTATATACCATTGTTTACTGAAACTCTGTGTACACCGCTCAGCCAGACTATATACCATTGTTTACTGCCACTCTGATTCTGCTGGGAACAGTAGTACACCGCTCGCTCAGCCAGACTATATACCATTGTTTACTGACACTATATAGCAGACTATATAGCATTGTGTGTACACCGCTCAGCCAGACTATATACCATTGTTTACTGACACTCTGTGTACACCGCTCAGCCAGACTATATACCATTGTTTACTGCCACTCTGATTCTGCTGGGAACAGTAGTACACCGCTCGCTCAGCCAGACTATATACCATTGTTTACTGACACTCTGTGTACACCGCTCAGCCAGACTATATACCATTGTTTACTGCCACTCTGATTCTGCTGGGAACAGTAGTACACCGCTCGCTCAGCCAGACTATATACCATTGTTTACTGACACTATATAGCAGACTATATAGCATTGTGTGTACACCGCTCAGCCAGACTATATACCATTGTTTACTGACACTCTGTGTACACCGCTCAGCCAGACTATATACCATTGTTTACTGCCACTCTGATTCTGCTGGGAACAGTAGTACACCGCTCGCTCAGCCAGACTATATACCATTGTTTACTGACACTCTGTGTACACCGCTCAGCCAGACTATATACCATTGTTTACTGCCACTCTGATTCTGCTGGGAACAGTAGTACACCGCTCGCTCAGCCAGACTATATAGCATTGTGTTTACTGCCACTCTGTGTACACCGCTCAGCCACACTATATAGCATTGCGTACTCTGCCAGTCAGTGTGTATATTGCTGGGATCAGTAATACTCCACTCACCGTCAACCACTATATGAGCTCAACATGAGTTCCCCAGAGACCTCCGCTGTGAGCAGCACTCCCAACAACAGCAACAGCCAACGCCCCACGCAAGCTATAACATCCACCCCAGCAGCCAGTGGTCAGCAGCAGCCCTCCCCGGAGGAGAACGTTGTGTCCATCAGTCCGTCGCCAGAGCGATTAATGAGGGCTGCCATTGAGGAGATGATGGGGCCTGATGTGGAGGAGGAGGTCTGGCTCAGGCCAGCATCCCAAGTTAATGTTGAGGACGATGAGGGGTCTGTGTCTGGGGATGTTGGGGTGGCAGAGGTGGTGGGTGGGTCAGACTCAGGAGAAGAGTTGTATGATGAGGATGATGATCGGGACCATCTGTATGTGCCTCAGAGTCCGACCCCGGAAAACATGTTGTATCGTGTGTTTAGGTACTAAAATCTGCGTTCCCTCCCAGTAGTGTTGGGCGAACAGTGTTTGCCACTGTTCGGGTTCTGCAGAACATCACCCTGTTCGGGGTGACTATATAGCAGACTATATAGCATTGTGTTTAATGCCACTCTGTGTACACGGCTCAGCCACACTATATAGCATTGTGTTTACTTCCACTCTGTGTCTGCTGGGAACAGTAGTACACCGCTCACCCGCCACTGTATAGCATTGTGCTCTGTGTCACTGCTGACAATAGTGGTACACCGCTCACCCACCACTGTATAGCATTTCTGTACTGCCACTGTACTGCTGCCAGTCAGCGTGTACTTTAAGGATAAGTGAAATGAGGAAGAAATCCGTTGAAAGAGGGAGGGGCAAGGGAAGAGGTGTTTCCCCTGACGGTTCACGTACAGGCCACAGGGGAGCACCCAAGAAAACCCACTCAATACTGCCCATGTTGTCCAGGACAACAACCCTCACAGATCCAAAAGAACAGGACCAGATAATTACTTGGATGACCTCTCAAGCGTCCAGCAGTGGGTTAAGCAGCACCAGCACATCACGCACGAGGTCCGAGTCCTCAGCCAGTTAAAGTCTGGGCTTTCTTTGAAGACTGCACTGAGGATGTTACCATGGCGATTTGCAAGGTGTGCAAGACCCGCCTGAGCAGGGGGAAAAGTATTAACAACCTCTCCACCACCAGCATGAGCCGCCACATTCTATCCAAACATCCCACTCTGTGGGCAAACGCGGCAGGACAGGGTACCACCAGCAACACTGCCTCCCTTGGGTTCACCAGACTCACCACCAGACCCGCCTCAGCAGCAGCAGTAGCCCAGCCATTGCGTGGTTCACAACATTCACAAACATCAGACGATGCTGACACTGTCACTTTCCGGACTAGTGCTCTTGAGGTCTCCCAGTGTTCATCAAACACAACAACCAACAGCCCTTCGGTGTGCAGCGCTACGGTTGAGTTGTCTGTCTCTGAGATGTTTGAGCACAAGAGGAAATTGCCAGCAAATGACCCCCGGGCCGTGGCAGTAACAGCCAGCCAGCATAGCCAAGCTTCTGGCCTGCGAAATGCTGCCATATCGAGTGGTGGAGACAAACAGCTTCAAGGGCATGATGTCAGTGGCCATCCCACGTTACGCTGTTCCCAGCCGCTACCACTTTGCGCGCTCTGCAGTGCCTGAGTTGCATGAGCACGTGGTCAGCTAAATAACCCGAAGCTTGAAGAATGCCGTTGCCTGCAAGGTTCACCTCACCACTGACACCTGGACGAGTTCGTTCGGCCAGGGTCGATACATCTCCCTTACCGCGCACTGGGTGAACCTTGTGGAGCCTGGCAGCGATTCCTCACCTGCTACGGCGCGGGTGTTGCCCACGCCGCAAACAGCTGGATAACAACAGCAGCACCTACCTCTCTGACTCCTTCTCCTCCAACGCATCTCAAAGCTGTACCTCATCCGGAAATGCTAACCCAGCACCAGCAGCAGTAGGATCGTGGAAGCAGTGCAGCACAGCTGTTGGCATGCGTCAGCAAGCGTTGCTGAAGCTGATCTGCCTTGGGGATAAGCAGCACACAGGGGAGGAAATTTGGAGGGGAATAAAGGAACAGACGGATTTGTGGCTGGCACCGCTGGACCTGAAACCGGGCATGAAGCTAGACACCTGGCACGAACTGGCAATGTACGCAATAGAGGTGCTGGCTTGCCCGGCAGCCAGCGTTATGTCGGAACGCTGTTTCAGTGCTGCCGGAGGCATCATCACAGATCGGCGTATCCGCCTCTCCACAGAAAATGCAGACCGTCTGACTCAAATTAAAATGAATCAATCCTGGATTGGAAACGACTACGCAACACTCCTGGACCCCAACCAAGTAACATGACCGATGAACATCTGGGATGGTTTAGCGTTTCCGGTCCCTGTTTATTGAACCTCTCATCTGTATTACATTTATGACTGCATGGCGGCAAAAAGCATTGCTGCTATATCCGCACGCTTTTTGTCCTCATGCAAGGCCTGGGTTGTTGTGTCTCACAAAGCGTGGCCTTCTCCTCCTGCGCCTCCTCCTGTTCCATCACGTGTGCTGCTGCTGCTGCTGCTGCTGCTGCTGCTGCTGGGTTACCGTTGCCGGTCCCTGTTTATGGAACCTCTTATCTTTATTACATTTATGACTACATGGCGGTACAAAGCATGCTATCCGCACGCTTTTTGTCCTCATGCAAGGCCTGGGTTGTTGTGTCTCACAAAGCGTGGCCTTCTCCTCCTGCGCCTCCTCCTGTTCCATCACGTGTGCTGCTGCTGCTGCTGCTGGGTTACCGTTGCCGCGTGGTCCCTGTTTATTGAACCTCTTATCTTTATTACATTTATGACTACATGGCGGTACAAAGCATGCTATCCGCACGCTTTTTGTCCTCATGCAAGGCCTGGGTTGTTGTGTCTCACAAAGCGTGGCCTTCTCCTCCTGCGCCTCCTCCTGTTCCATCACGTGTGCTGCTGCTGCTGCTGCTGCTGGGTTAGCGTTGCCGCGTGGTCCCTGTTTATTGAACCTCTTATCTTTATTACATTTATGACTACATGGCGGTACAAAGCATGCTATCCGCACGCTTTTTGTCCTCATGCAAGGCCTGGGTTGTTGTGTCTCACAAAGCGTGGCCTTCTCCTCCTGCGCCTCCTCCTGTTCCATCACGTGTGCTGCTGCTGGGTTAGCGTTGCCGCGTGGTCCCTGTTTATTGAACCACTTATCTTTATTACATTTATGACTGCATGGTGGTACAAAGCATGCTATCCGCACGCTTCTTGTCCTCATGCAAGGCCTGGGTTGTTGTGTCTCAAAGCGTGGCCTTCTCCTCCTGCGCCACCCTCCTCCTGTTCCATCACGTGTGCTGCTGCTGGGTTAGCATTACCGGTCCCTTTTCCTGGAACCTCTTATATGTATTACATTTATGACTGCATGCCGACAAAAAGCATGTTACCTGTGCAAAGAAAACAGACATTTCCCGCATTTAAAAGACAGTTTTCCCTTTGAAACTTTAAAATCGATTTTCTCAAAAACTATAAGCTCTTTTTGCTAAATTTTTTTTTCCTCTTGTACCCACTCCCAAGGTGCACATACCCTGTAAATTTGGGGTATGTAGCATGTAAGGAGGCTTTACAAACCACAAAAGTTCGGGTCCCCATTGACTTCCATTATGTTCGGAGTTCGGGTCGAACACCCGAACATCGCGGCCATGTTCGGCCTGTTCGGCCCGAACCCGAACATCTAGATGTTCGCCCAACACTAACTAGAAGGGCCAGTCTTCTTGCTGCAATGTTCCCACTTCCCCCATATCACCCTGCCATTCTCTCCTCTTACTCGTCCCATTCATTCTGCTTAAAGGACTTACGAGGCCAAATATCGAAAATTTGGTCATTACCTGTTTGATATTAGAATCCATAGGTGATTTCCTCTGCTCCCTCTGTCCCATTCCGCCTCCAATGCATTTTTTACATAGCCCCCAGGCTGCGAC
The DNA here is from genome assembly GCF_040937935.1 of Hyperolius riggenbachi. Taxonomy (NCBI): domain Eukaryota; kingdom Metazoa; phylum Chordata; class Amphibia; order Anura; family Hyperoliidae; genus Hyperolius; species Hyperolius riggenbachi. The sequence continues at coordinate 109,865,187 of NC_090651.1, forward strand.
CCGACCCCACAGCACGAGTCGTCTCGTATGCCACAATCAAGATGGCCGCCGCCAAGATCCGCGCCTGCGCAGTACGCATGGCGGAGAGTGCGGCTGCGCAGCTCTCCGCCCTCGCCATGAGCGCGCCCGCTGCCACGCTAGGAGGACGCTGACATCGAGTACGCGGCTGGGCGAGGGCGGAGAGCTGCGCAGCCGCACTCTCCGCCATGCGTACTGCGCAGGCGCGGATCTTGGCGGCGGCCATCTTGATTGTGGCATACGAGACGACCTGTGCTGTGGGGTCGGGTCGCAGCCTGGGGGCTATGTAAAAAATGCATTGGAGGCGGAATGGGACAGAGGGAGCAGAGGAAATCACCTATGGATTCTAATATCAAACAGGTAATGACCAAAATTTCGATATTTGGCCTCGTAAGTCCTTTAAAGGATTTCTGAGGTGAACAAAATAAATGTAGCTTTACTTACCTGGGGCTTTTTTCAGCCTGTAGAAGTCATTTGTTGTCCCATGTCAAGCTCTGGTCTTCTCCTTGGTCCCACTGCCAGCCTCTGAAGGTTCATCTGCTTTGCATGCGTGGTCGTGCAAACAGTACTACTGCACAGGCACAGTTCGATTCTGGTGATGTGAGCGCGTTGGCATTGAAGAGGATCTGGAGTGATCACTGCTACAATAATTGTAAAGAAGCCTGGATTGGACTAAGCCTGGATTTGTCGTATATGGCCAGAGGTGACCTGGTTTTATCCCCAAAGCGTTGCTAGACCTTGGTGGTCTAATCATCTGGTGAGTGACGTTTAATTGGGTGTGGTGGAGGCTACCTTGTCAAGCAACTATCACCTATAGTGAAATTGAGTGTCGCTTAAACTGAAATTGAACTGATTGAATAGCTGTTATAGCAGGGAGTGCACCCAGTCTGTTAGAAGTAACTGCATTATTATTATTATTATTATTTAGTATTTATATAGCGCCGACATATTACGCAGCGCTGTACAGTGTATATATATATATATTGTCTTTTCACTAACTGTCCCTCAAATGAGCTCACAATCTAATCCCTACCATTGCCATATGTCTATATTATGTAGTGTAAGTACTGTAGTGCATTCTATATATTACAGCATAGGGTGCTAGTGCGCACCGATATACCTGATGAACAAAGCTCTGTGCTTACCTTAGGTAGCTTTTCCTCAAGTCAAGTTTGCTTTAAGGATCATGCTCCTGACCGGTAAGGTACATATTAAAGTGTACCCGAAGCGATATGTGACATGAGAGTACAAAACATATTAATAACCAGGCTGTTTTATTTTGCTACCTGAAAGAGTTAAGGGGCCCATACACTGGTCAATATCAGACTTCGATTGATCGATTTAATCAATCGATTGGAAATCAATTGGCTGATCGATCGATCGATCGATTTGCGGCCGATTTTGATCGATTTGATCTATCTTACAGGATGGAAGATCTAGGTAGATCTGCTGCTGGCAGCAGATCGATGGCCCATAGAGTTGCATTGGATCTAATGGTCCAATAATGCATTTAGATAGATTTTCAATAGATTTCTAAAAGATTTCATTCTGAAATCTACTGGAAATCTGTTCCTAGTGTGTGGCACACATCAGATAGATTCCTGTCAGGTTCGATTGACAGCCATCTGTCAGAAATCTATCTGATGGTCGAATCTGATGTAAATCTATAAGTGTAAGACCACCTTTAATTTGTAGGCATGGAATTGACAGTTTCTGTCTTGTCGGGAATATAGTATACATCAGTGATAAGCTAATTACAGCCATAAAAGTATTCCTGGTAGAAACAACTTCTGAGGGCAGGAAGAGATAATATACATGAACTGTTGACCTTTTTCTAACTCTGGGCCACTTAATAGGCTGCCAATGATTAGAGACAGTGAAACATTCAACCTACTTCGTAAACATTTAAATATAAAAGAAAGCCCTGGGATACCTAAAAAAAATTTCATTTTTAGGAGTAGGAGGATAAATATAATTGTTTATCTCATCAGTTTACTTTCACTTTAAGGTAGGATAGGGAATTTAAATCAAAGTAGCTTATGGGGGCATTAGTGGTAGTGGGGGATACATTTTGATGCAGGTTTACATGCCAAGTTCACACAGAACTGGGATGAAGGCACAGGTGTATTTCTGCAGTTGGCACTATTAGTAGGATATGTGAGTTGACTGCTGCTCCTGATGTAAAGGTCATCCGGAGGCATAAGGGAATATGGAATGAAGTTTGTATGCTCAGCTAACCTCTCATTTGTGCCACTTTTCGGTACTTTAACATGGAGATTCTCTTTAAAGGATACCACAACTGAAATGTGACATAATGAGATAGACATGTGTATGTACAGTGCCTAGCACACAGATAACTATGCTGTGTTCCTTTTTTTCTTTCTCTGCCTGAAAGCGTTAAATATCAGGTATGTAAGTGGCTGACTAAGTCCTGACTCAGACAGGAAGTGACTACAGTGTGACCCTCACTGATAAGAAATTCCGCTTTTTTACCTCTTTCTTGCTCTCAGAAGCCATTTTCTGCTAGGAAAGTGTTTTATAGTTGGAATTTCTTATCAGTGAGGGTCACACTGTAGTCACTTCCTGTCTGAGTCAGGACTGAGTCAGCCACTTACATACCTGATATTTAACTCTTTCAGGCAGAGAAAGAAAAAAAGGAACACAGCATAGTTATCTGTGTGCTAGGCACTGTACATACACATGTCTATCTCATTATGTCACATTTCAGTTGTGGTATCCTTTAAGCAGAGATATAGCTCTGGGCTCCTCCACACGCTTTGGCATTTACAACAAACTGTTCAGACTTTCCCCTGGCTGTTTATAAAGCACATCATTTATTTGATTATTGTATGCTGGCAGCTCCGTTAAACTGTATGGTTTGCATAGGTTAATTGTGACACACATCTATGATATTTTCTTGCAGAACCATATTAGTCATTTGAAGGTAAATGGAAATAAAGAAATACATTGAATTACAGATATAATATAGATTTACCAGGCAAGCAATGAATGCTAATCTTTCTTTTAAACAAAGCATTAGCTTGATACTCTCTTTACAACCCTAGACAATGGGCCTGATTCACATACTGTCAGTATTATTGGCATGTGCAGGCAGCGCGTGGCGCTATTAGATAAATGGGCGGTGCTGCCTACACACGGCCACTTAGTGCCCCAATGATGCCCAAATGATCCGCAAACATGTCATGAACTACATACAAAAGTAAAAAAAACAGGTGTGTGCTCAGACCAAGTATTACCTGAAATATATAATGGTTGCCAATTGTCTATTGACTAATTAAAATGGCACAACAAATGCATATTGCATAAATTTGCCAGAATGTGCAGGTTCTAAACAAACACACCGCAATGGCCTCAATTCACTAAGCTTATCTCCTGTCTTTAATAACGTTTCTATAGTTATCACCATAGTGATGAGGCATGTAGTAGACTGGTTTCACAGTGGGACGTTAAAGTCCCACGTTACAGCAGCCAGTAACGCAGCCTAACTCACAGCACTGTAAAATCAATGTGCTGTTCACAGTGCACACGTTGCGTTACATTGTAACGCAGCACGTTTAAACAAAGTGCTGCATGCTGTACGTTATACTGGGCTAAGCCACTTTAGACTGTTTGCACATGCTCAGTATTGTTGGAGGAGGAGGTCTCCCCTCCTCCTCCGCGGCCAGCCACATGGCTAATTAATATTCACTGCACTGTGGTGACTCGTGGTGGAACTGTAGTGTTGTCCGGATCATGAACGAATTGTTCATTTGATCCGGATCTTTTTTGTGAGTCAAATCATCCGGATCATCACAATGAAAGATTTGGTTCATAGTGGATGTCTGTCTGGAAGAAACAGGAACATACAGAATGTACAGTGCAGGGAAAGTCCTGTCCTGCTAGTCATTTCACCCAGTCTGCTTCCCTAGTAAAATTATTCAAATGATTCGGTTCAAAGATCCGGATCTTTTCAATGATCCGATTCAAATGATCCGAATCCTTAAAAAGATCCGGACTTCCTATCACTAACCTGGAGCGGCTGCTTTGAGAGCTGCATAACCAGGGGCGAGCCTGGGGTGCCTGGCACCTGGGTGCAAGATTTTCTCTGGCGCCTATGGGAGTGGTTAAATTTACCGCGCCCAACCACATAACCACACCAGTGTCCTGCCTAATCACACCCACACCTTCCACCTCTTTCCGCATGCATGTGATACCCCATTCCTACCCCTCTTCCATGGGCTTGCTCCTGGCTGGCTTTGGCTTCCTGCGAGTCTGCTAGTCTCTGGCTGAGAGGCTCTGCGAGTGCGACGCAGTCACACACTGCGTATTTATGGCTGCCTGCGGCCACCCTACTCTCGCTGTCGTAGGCTCCTCCCCCCGCCAAGCCCAAGCGTGAGGTGGGCTGCCTGTATCTTTCCCGTTGCGCCGCGCAGCCTGCCAGTGTTGCCAACCTTTCACGTTATTTTTTTACTGACAAATACCTAAAAATTTACTGACAAAAGATTTTTTACTGACAAAATTTCCCCACTAAATGCACATAAGAGACAGCTTTTCCCCATGTAAATGCACATAACAAGAGACAGCTTTTCCCCATGTAAATGCACATAAGAGACAGCTTTTCCCCATGTAAATGCACATAAGAGACAGCTTTTCCCCATGTAAATGCACATAAGAGACCGCTTTTCACCAGCAAATGCACATAACAAGAGACCGCTTTTCACCAGCAAATGCACATAACAAGAGACCGCTTTTCACCAGCAAATGCACATAACAAGAGACCGCTTTTCACCAGCAAATGCACATAACAAGAGACCGCTTTTCACCAGCAAATGCACATAACAAGAGACCGCTTTTCACCAGCAAATGCACATAACAAGAGACCGCTTTTCACCAGCAAATGCACATAATAAGACAGCTTTTCACCAGCAAATGCACATAAGAAGACAGCTTTTCACCAGCAAATGCACATAAGAAGACAGCTTTTCACCAGCAAATGCACATAAGAAGACAGCTTTTCACCAGCAAATGCACATAAGAAGACAGCTTTTCACCAGCAAATGCACATAAGAAGACAGCTTTTCACCAGCAAATGCACATAAGAGAGATTTTCACCAGTAAATGCACATAATGACAAACAGACAGTGTCCCCAGAATATATAGCCAGGGATATATGTCCCCAGGATAGGTAGCCAGGGGGTATATGCGCCCAGGATAGGTAGCCAGGCGGTATATGCGCCCAGGATAGGTAGCCGGGGGTATACGCGCCCAGGATAGGTAGCCAGGGGGTATATGTGCCCAGGATAGGTAGCCAGGGGGTATGTGCGCCCAGGATAGGTAGCCAGGGGGTATGTGCGCCCAGGATAGGTAGCCAGAGGGTATGTGCGCCCAGGATAGGTAGCCAGGGGGTATGTGCGCCCAGGATAGGTAGCCAGGGGGTATGTGCGCCCAGGATAGGTAGCCAGGGGGTATGTGCGCCCAGGATAGGTAGCCAGGTGGTATCTGTGCCCAGGATAGGTAGCCAGGGGGTATGTGCGCCCAGGATAGGTAGCCAGGGGGTATGTGCGCCCAGGATAGGTAGCCAGGTGGTATCTGCGCCCAGGATAGGTAGCCAGGTGGTATCTGCGCCCAGGATAGGTAGCCAGGGGGTATGTGCGCCTAGGATAGGTAGCCAGGTGGTATCTGTGCCCAGGATAGGTAGCCAGGTGGTATCTGTGCCCAGGATAGGTAGCCAGGGGGTATGTGCGCCCAGGATAGGTAGCCAGGGGGTATCTGTGCCCAGGATAGGTAGCCTGGGGGTATGTGCGCCCAGGATAGGTAGCCAGGGGGTATGTGCGCCCAGGATAGGTAGCCAGGGGGTATGTGCGCCCAGGATAGGTAGCCAGGGGGTATGTGCGCCCAGGATAGGTAGCCAGGGGGTATGTGCGCCCAGGATAGGTAGCCAGGGGGTATGTGCGCCCAGGATAGGTAGCCAGGTGGTATCTGCGCCCAGGATAGGTAGCCAGGTGGTATCTGCGCCCAGGATAGGTAGCCAGGTGGTATCTGCGCCTAGGATAGGTAGCCAGGTGGTATCTGTGCCCAGGATAGGTAGCCAGGTGGTATCTGTGCCCAGGATAGGTAGCCAGGTGGTATCTGTGCCCAGGATAGGTAGCCAGGTGGTATCTGTGCCCAGGATAGGTAGCCAGGTGGTATCTGTGCCCAGGATAGGTAGCCAGGGGGTATGTGCGCCCAGGATAGGTAGCCAGGTGGTATCTGTGCCCAGGATAGGTAGCCAGGGAGTATGTGCGCCCAGGATAGGTAGCCAGGTGGTATCTGTGCCCAGGATAGCTAGTGAGTGACATGAGCGCGCCCCGCCGCCGCCGCTCCCTCCTCCGCTCCCCCCTCACCTTTCAGCAGCCCTTAGTCAGACCTCAATCAGCGGGCGACCCGACCAGGAAAAGGGCGCCGGACGCACCCGCTCTATATGCGGAAGTGATGTCACTTCCGCATATCAGTGCGGCGTGCTAGGTCCTAGCGCCCGCCCGCCTGATCGAGGTCTGACGCGGCGGCTAGAGGGAGGGAGCTTGAAGCGGCGGCGGCGGCGGCCACAGGGGGAGAGCGGGGCCGGGCGGCGCCTCTCAGAGGCAGGCGCCTGGGTGCCTTGCACCCGCAGCACCCGCCCAGGCTCGGCCCTGTGCATAACGCAGCTCAATCTGACGTCCAACTTCAACACCACCATGCGTTGTGTTAGGGGCACGTTATGCGACCATAACGTCCCCTAAAACGCAACGTCTTGGTGGGAAAGTAGCCTTAAGGAAACATTTTACCTCAGGCAAACCTAAAGTTAACGCTTCTGATTTTAAGTTAACTCTTCAATCCTTAAAATAACTCCAGAACTCCTTCTAAACTCCTTCTAAAGTTAAAGACAGGCTGTTAATTAACTGCATGTGAAAATAACTACAGAGGTAACTTAACTGCAGAGGAGGTAACTTAACTACAGAGAAGGGGACTTAAAGAGAACCTGAACTGAAAATTAAAAGTTAAAATATACATACACACGTCATACCTGCCTCCCGTGTAGTTCCCTCATCAATCTCTTTCTCCTCTCCTGCGTCCTGTTTGTCCACTGTGATTAATGGAATTCTCCGTCCTCCATATTGAAAATGGCCATTACCCTATAACAGCTTCCTGGTCAGCACACTGTTAAACTGTAATATCACCCACTTGAACCATAAGGAAAGATGGACGTTACCTTGCACATTCAGTTGTAACTGACAGTAGCTGATATATAACTGACAGCAAGTGGTGTATTTCAGTTCTGACAAAATATTGTCAGAACTGGAAGGGATCACTATAAGAAGAAAATGGTGAGCTTCTGAGAGAAACGGATGGTGAGGTAAGTGTGCAATATGCATTTGCAACTATATCACGTGTTTATTTTAAATAATTTTACTCAGTTCAAGTTCCCTTTAAGGAATGAAGAGATAAGATAACTCTCTCACTGTTTGGTGGTAAGTTTCTCTTGCCTTATTATCTCCAGCATGCTCTTAGTGAATTGAGGCCTATGTCCTTCAGGAGTTGGCCCATGGAAAATGCTTTGCATCTCAACAGGGGCGCAGCATGTAGGCCTCCCATGCCCCTCAAAAATGGGGAACAGCGCTGACAGCACCCCAAGAACTAACACAACTCAAGAGGACGGTGATCGCACCCCAGGGAGAGAGGCAGAGAATTGCAGACAACCCATCCCCTTGGCCACCGCCCTAAGGCGGACCGTGTATGTAGCCCCCCCCCCAAAGGACCTACCTTGCAGCAAATTGCAACCTGCTGCAAGAGTATGCAAGATGATGGGACGGTGGTACAGGCATCCCCCAAAGCACTGCCACCACCGGGGGAGCCACCTACATCCCCCCCACACACACACACCACCACCACAAGGAGGAAAATAATTTGAACTGCATACAAAAGAAAAAAGAGGTGATCACCTGATATGTCATGATATAGAATCATGGCAAGATTACAGTATATTAAGCTTCTTTTTTTCAGACTAAATTTTCCTATATTTTTTCCCCATGTGTTATCAAAAATGTATTCAAAGTTGTGAGTTAAAATTCCTAATCATAGATTATAAAAGCAAAAGACCATAAAAAAAAGAAAAAAGAAAACAAACAGCTTATAATTACTACATTTGAGTCCTGAATTTTCCTTCAGGGAATTTTTGCAAGGGAGGTTGCAAGGGGAAGGGCTATCTACCATAATGATCATAATCAATAAAATAGTATTTTCCTACTTTTTATTACCCATTCAGTTACCATATTTGCTTTTGTGCAGAAGTAATATTGGCATGTTTCCAAAGTACGATTTACCTCCTCTGAAAGCTGCCATTGTATTATATTGCATTTCTGCTAAAGTTTTATTGAAATTTATTGTTTGCTGGGTTGGAAGTCCATTATTCACTAAAAAATGAAACACTTTAAAGGACACATCCGAGTTTAAAAAATAAAATAAAACGAGATCTACTTACCTGGGGCTTCCTCCAGCCACTGGCAGCCAAACTGTCCCTCACCACAGCTCCGGTGTCCCGGGGTCTCCTCCGTTGCAAATGTCGACCTCGCCATGTTGGCGTCTTCTGTGCCTGCCAAGTGTGCAGCCCTGTCGCTCACGGTCACACTCGTATGGCCTGGAGCACTCGCGCAGGCACAGAAAGTGCTGATCTGGCAAAGTCGGCATCTGCTACAGAGAGGGCCGCAGCTCCTGGACAGATTGGCTTCCAGGGGCTGGAGGAAGCCCCAGGTAAGTAGATCACGTGTTTTTTTTTTTTTACTCAGACCTGTCCTTTAAGAAGCATTTATCTATAGGATTAACTTGAAAATGCACCGTGACTGTACAAGGAAACATGAGTCTGTAAACAGCAGAGTCAATGCATTGAAGGATCTCCATAATCAGCCTTTGTTTACATTCTGCACAATGCTGCCTTTAGTTCAGAGGTAGCTTTCATCATAACTGCTTAGCTACCAGCCTGAGTGTCACCTGAGCATAAAGGCAGAAACTGTATCTCAGCTTCCTGCAGCAGGCCTCACTTATCACAGGAAGGTGAAGAAGTCACACACTTGTCACAGGAATACGGAGCAAATATGCTGAAAACCCAGAGGAGGACTGGCAAACAGGCAGCAAGCAGGTACACGTCAATGTGCTCATTTATTAATACGTCAGCCCTGGTGCACTAAGCTTTTCACATGTGTTATCTCTCCTTATCCTTTTCTCACCTTATCTATAAAGTATCATATTTATTCAATATCTCTAGATTGTAGGTGCGCAAGGGCAGAGACCTTCCCCTACTGTTTCCTGTTTATGTCGTATTTTATCAAATGAACATGTGCCAGTATTGCTGATGTTTTAGACTACATATCAGTTGTATACTGTCTATTTGTACTTGTGATGCTTGATGCCCAGATTGCACAGTGTGCTGAACCTGTTCATGGATCTATTCTCCCTACTATTGTCTGTTTTGTATTATGTACTGCGCTACAGAAGATGTTGGTGCTATATAAATAAAAAGAATAATAATGCGTAGTTAATAAAACAAGTTTCATAAATAATTTGCCAAAGTGACCTATTTAGAGTGACTTTTTTGCTTTACTAAGAACTGATTACTGTTATAGGAATGAGGTGAGAAACAGACAAGACAAAAGGCATGATTGTTTTTTAATTTATTTAGTATGTATGTAGTGCTGACATCCTCCACAGCGCTTTACACATTATGTAGTCACTTGTCATGTCACGAGCTGCCTCTCAAAGGGGCTCACAGTCTAATTCCTAGCATATTCATATGTCCTTGAAGGCAACCTGAGACAGTACACTGTTCCTGATTTATCCTTACCTGGGGCTTCCTCCAGCTCCATGTGGACAGTGGGCCCCCTTCGCCTGTCAGGAACCGGCCCGCGGCACGCCTGCGTATACGGTTCCCGACTGCGGGTTTGACCAGATCGAGAGGGGAAGCTGCCTTTGTCAAGCTAAAACAAGGCTGGGACCCCTCAGAACACTTCTCACTGCCACCACTAGCTGTTGCTAGACATGTCCACTCAGTTGTCGAGAGCTCCGCGTGCAATCCGCATTTTCGTATTCGGGTCAGCTTTGCGCTTTCGGCCGAATACGGGAACGCCACGCACACACACAGTACAGTTGTACAGTCACACGGCACAATCAGGCACTGACTTGTAATGCAAGTTACACTGTGGTGCAGCAAAACCACTAACAGTCGTTCCGAACGATACTGTTAGCCACTCTGCTGTCGAGCGCAACAGTACCCATACACACAATGCAATTACAATCTCATACGGTAGGGTTGCTCAAACGTAAAATCAGGCATGGACTTATACACAGTTACACTTCAGTCTCTTCTAGGCTATGAATGTTAGTCTAGTACAGCAGAAGTCAAACTTATTAAATAACGATTTAATATTCCAGGAAAAAAAGTGGAACAATGCAGTAAACAATATATACAAAAGATTTACAAAAAACAGTAAAAGTTACAAAATAAAAGTTGCAAGGATAAAAGTTACAAAGAAACACACAAAGATATTTGCATAAAAATAAAATGGGGATCAAAACGTTACCAACTTGAAGGTCTAAACGTTGTTTGCGGGAGAACGCGGTTCCGGCCAGTAGCCGGGAAAGTTCTAGCATTGTTGCTATCTCCTGGAACTACAATTTTTGACTGTACCAGGCTGGGGTTATATAGTCTGCTGGATGGCCTGAGGCCACTCACATGTCCATATCCAGGAATAATCCAATTTCCTACATAACGTGCGTCATATCCTTTCCTGTGATATGCAACTTCAAAGCTTTCCTGTCTCAATTTTCAGATCAAAAAGGACTTCCCCCACGCCAGGTGACAATTGATTAAGGCTTCCTCAACATTCCAGCAGGCCTGTTATATGTAAATGTCAAACATTCCTGTCCACTTTGAACTTGGCAGACTCACTTAGTCAGATATTGTTTTGACCAACAGGCAGCCATCTACATTAATATAAAAGATCAAAGCAATGCCCCACATTTGCAGGATACCAGACAAAAGAGAACCTAATTACCTGGCTGTCCAGAGGAATTGTATGCTAATGTCGGTCTATTGACCCAGACACACAATCACATTCACAGTCCATTAAGCTAGCTGCCAATACCTTCAAAGCCAGACTGGCTGACCTAATACACAGCAGATAGAAAAATGATAGAATATGTTCCTGTATTATCCCAACATCATAACTAGCTGCTGTATCATGACACGTCCCCTCTTCCAGATGTCGCTGGCAGATGATTCTAACGAATCGTCCTGCCAAAGCCTACACTGACGGCCTGGCCTGGTTGGGTAACCCCTTAGCATCCTCAGGAGGGTTCCTCCCCTGTCAGTTAGCTCCAAGCTACACGTCTGGAAAGCTAGGTCAGGTTGCTGCAATGTGTCGTTGCCCCTGGCAACCTGACGTAACCAACCAGGGGAATGAGGGTCAGGGACGACCGTGAGCTCGTAACCATAGAGACAGTGCTGCAGCTGGGGAAGGACTCCAACCGTCGCTACACGCACTTTCTCTATAGTGGCAGGGGCTATCTCTCGGTCCCTTTGGGGAACGATTATCTGCCGGTCTGCCTCCTCCACCTCGGACAGCTCCGAGGGACTAACTTCCCAGAACCCTCTCATCCTGCCCCCCCCCCCAGCTGGTGACCTACTGGCCAGACCCCAGAGCTCTTCCAGGCTGCTGTCAAATCGAACAGCCCTAGAGAACTCAGTGCTGCCTGTCACACTGTCACACATGCCAGGAAGGCTGCAGACGGAGAGGTTCCTGGGCCCTCAGGGTCAGGTTCAGAAGTGAATGTTGCTGACCCAGCAACATTTGTCCCTTCAGTAGACAGTCCCTCTGCTGTAGACCCGCTACCGCTGCTGGTTACCACTGCAGTAGAAGGAGTGTCTGCATCACACATATCATTGCTCCTACATTTGATCTCAACAACATCTGAAGGGAAAAGATCTGGCCTGGTGCCGTCTGCCCCTTCGGTGGGCAGTCCACCTGCTGCAGCCCAGCGACCACTGCTGGTTACTCCTGCAGCCGACGGAGTGTCCACAGGACAAGCATCATTATGTAGCGTGTGTAGAGCTGTACAGAGGCGCCAGTAGGATAAAAGTCACTAAAACGTTTAAAACGTTCGGGATGCGGTGGTGGACCAGCCAACCCAAAACAGACACAGGTACTGTCGATTCAAGTAATAAATAATTTATTTATATACTCCAAAGACAAGTTGCAATTTGTCTTTGGAGTATATAAATAAATTATTTATTACTTGAATCGACAGTACCTGTGTCTGTTTTGGGTTGGCTGGTCCACCACCGCATCCCGAACGTTTTAAACGTTTTAGTGACTTTTATCCTACTGGCGCCTCTGTACAGCTCTACACATCAATAATCCACACTTGGTGGAAGGGTGGTACACCCTCTTTTTCTCCTCTATCCACAGAGAGCGACATCTTAATCCTAAGTGGGGACAGGCTTGGTCTCCCCACCTGCCTTTTCAGTGGTTACCTTGGACTCTCGGTTTTCTACCTTTTATATCATTATGTAGCACAACACATATGATATCAACATTATCCGCCTTACACATATTGACATTTAGGACATCACATTCCACATCAACATTATCTGCAGCATTATACACAGTGCTACTCAGCCCTTCACAAGTAGCATCAACAGTTCCTGCATCGATTGCCTCGATAGTCCGTGCGTCATAAATCACATAATCAGTTTCTGCATTCTCTGTATCAACATGTCCCACTCCAGACCTAGGCACTGGAGAATCACTAGGGCTGGCTCCTAGTATACAGTCTGTAGCCTCGGGAGGCCCACCAGCACCTCCCACTTGCACAGAGTTATCAAACAGTACCTTGCCAGAGTCCTGAACTTCTGCTGGGGAAGCTGGCTCCACAGGGGTTGGATTAGGCTCATACCAGGCTACTAACCGACCCAGGTCAGTACCCAGCAAAAGTTGGTGGGGATTTTGTCAGTTACCCCAACTTCCTTCATTCCGCTGCCGGCCCCCAATCCAGGTGGACCAAGGCGGTGGGTATGGCTGGGTTGACACCCCAAACCCCTCTGACAGCAATAATTTTCCCAGGTATGTACTGCTCTGGGTTCACAAGCTGGAGATGTATGAGAGTCACTTCTGCTCCAGTGTCTCTCAGCCCAGTGGCAACTGTACCCCCAACCATGACTAGCTGCAGATTCTCTGCTTAGCCAGTGGCATTTCTGGTAGCACACAAAGCAGTTGGGACTTCACTGGGGTTTGAGGCCTCACTGGATTTTGGGGCCTCCCTCTTCCTCTCTGGGCAAGTCGTGCTGATATGACCTACTTTGTCACATACAAAGAATTTCCGAGTGTCAGTGGTTGGTTGCTTGAATCCAGGAGACAGCGCTGCTTGCCTCCTCTGGGTGCTGGGTGAAACAGGTTTAGCAATCTGTTCTCCCCTCCAGCTGGATGTAGCAGTCCTCCGGGACTTGGGTGCTCTATGGGCGGTGTAGGAATCGGCCATTTCCGCAGCCTCATCCACTGTCTTTGGTTCTCGATACAGCACAAACAGCTGGACCTCAACAGGACAGGTGTGTAGGAACTGGTCTTTTATCATCAGCTCCTGCAGGGCATCCAAGGTTTTGACTGACAGTCCTGCTAACCACTGCTGGAAGGCAGTGCGCAGGTTGCAAGCATGATCCAAGTAGCTGTCTTTAGGACATCGCTGCACTGTCCTGAAATGTTTGCGATACACCTCTGGCATGAGGTGGTATCGCGCAATGATGGCTTTCTTAATTGCCTCAAAGTCTGTTTCTTCCTCCTGGGGGAGAGTCACACACGCCTCCAGGGCCTTGCCTCTCAGCCCTGGTGTGAGGTATCTTGCCCACTGCTCATGGGGCACCCCATACTGACGACAAGTCCTTTCAAACCCCTGTAGGAAAGTGTCTATGTCAGACTCTTTGTCCATAGCGGGGAACTTATCCAGGGAGATTATGTGTATTCGCTCACCTTCGCGTTCTGCGGGTCCAGCAGCCTGGTTTTGCTGCTGAAGTTTAGACAGCTCCAGCTGGTGTCGCCGTTTAGCACTTTCCCTCTCGGCCTGGAGTCTCTGTGCATCTTGTTCCTTCTCTGCCTTTCGGTGCAGTAAGATCAGCTTTAGGCGCAGTTCAGGATCAGCCGAGTTCAGTAGCTGTAGATTAGCTTCCAGAGATGTCATCTCCGTGTTCGGTGAATCATCCAGGACATCCTCTCCACTCGCATCCTGCGGCAGGAGCGATTCCTCCTCTGGCGTGTCGTGAGCTGCATCCGCTGGCGTTGGAGCACGGGCTTGCTCTGCCTCATACTCCTCGAGGGCACGAACTAACTGCTCCTTATTCTGGCCGCTCGCCGTCTCGATGCCTTTGTGCTCACACAGGTTGAGTAGTATCTCTTTGCTCTGCCTTGCATAGCTGGATGCTTTCTGAGCCATCGTGTTGCAAAATAAAAAGAAAACGGGGGAGGGGAAGCAAAATACCAAGTGTGTATCTTTGAGAAAAAAAGTATATAGATTCTGCACTGAGTAGACTTCTGTAGCCTAGTCGCTTCTAGCAAGCTTCCTAGCCTTTAGTACTCAGAATAGTGAGCTAAACTGCGTACTAATGTACTAAACGTTCCCACCACTGCCAGCCAATTATGTCAGGAACCGGCCCGCGGCACGCCTGCGTATACGGTTCCCGACTGCGGGTTTGACCAGATCGAGAGGGGAGCCTTAGTCAAGCTAAAACGAGGCTGGGACCCCTCAGAACACTTCTCACTGCCACCACTAGCTGTTGCTAGACACGTCCACTCGGCTGTCGAGTGCTCCGTGCGCAATCTGCGTTTTCGTATTCGGGTCAACTTTGCTCTTTCGGCCGAATACAGGAACGCCATGCACACACACACAGTACAGTTGTACAGTCACATGGCACAATCAGGCACTGACTTGTAATGCAAGTTACACTGTGGTGCAGCAAAACCACTAACAGTCGTTCCAAACGATACTGTTAGCCACTCTGCTGTCGAGTGGAACAGTACCCATACACACAATGCAATTACATATGGTAGGGTTGCTCAAACGTAAAATCAGGCATGGACTTATACACAGTTACACTTCAGTCTCTTCTAGGCTATGAGTGTTAGTTTAGTACAGCAGAAGTCAAACATATTAAATAACGATTTAATATTCCAGGGAAAAAAAGTGGGTGTGAGAAAGCGCGGAAAAGCCGCCGCGTGTACTGGCAGCAAGGCGGCTGTTTCCGCGTCCAATGTGGCGGTTTGCATGCAGCAGCGTGCGTCTGGTGTAGCTGGGTCTGTTAGTGCACCTGGATGGAGAACTACGCGCGCGAGCCAGAAGTCAGGACCTTTATGCCAGCAGGAGATGGATCACCTGATCAGGACGATCAGCTGATTCCTGCTGGACTTCTGATTGGCTGAGTGGCTCGGGCGGGGCGGCAGAGTCCTGCAACTATATATACAGCTTGCTTGTCAATTGCTGGTTGTCTGCCATTGCGAACACTTATGTGGAAGCACTCAGACCTTAGTCAGATCCAACAGTGTGTTAGAACCGGGAGGACCTGGGAATTCACACGGAGCCAGATTACTTCTGTTATTATTACTGTATTATCATTTGTGTTATACTCCAGACTAGTTCCAGGGTGCTGAGACCACGGACCTCGCATCCAAGACTAGGGAACTGTATTATCATTTGTGTTATTCTCCAGACCTGCTGGTGACGCCCATCTTCCAGGGGTCACTAGTCACCAGGTCTTCTTGCTACTCAGCCTGGGACTCTGCCCCCTTGGATGTCTCAGGCTGCTGCAAGATCTCTGCACTTCCAAAGGGAGGTATTTCTCATACTGCCAAGGACCACCTGCTCCTCGGGTGGTCCTCACTTAAAAGTTATTACTGTTGCACCAAACACTCACACTATATAGGTGTCCAGAGGATAGAAATATATCTGTATTATCGGTGATTCTGCAGATCATCAATAATCAGGTATATATCTGTATTCTTGGTGATACTGCAGATCACCAATAATCAGATTTTCTCTGCGTGCTGACACAGATCATTACAGTGGGACAATGCAGAAAACAATATATACAAAAGATTTACAAAAAACAGTAGAAGTTACAAAATAAAAGTTGCAAGGATAAAAGTTACAAAGATACACACAAGGATATTTGCATAAAAATAAAATGGGGATCAAAACGTTACCAACTTGAAGGTCTAACCGTTGTTTGCGGGAGAACGCGGTTCCGGTCAGTCGGATATTGTTTTGACCATTAGGCAGCCGTCTACATTAATACAAAAGATCAAAGCAATGCCCCACATTTGCAGGATGCCAGGCAAAAGGGAACCTAATTACCTGGCTGTCCAGAGGAATTGTATGCTAATGTCGGTCTATTGACCCAGACACACAATCACATTCACAGTCCATTAAGCTAGCTGCCAATACCTTCAAATCCGCCTTGGCTGACATAATACACAGCAGATAGAAAAATGATAGAATATGTTCCTGTATTATCCCAACATCATAACTAGCTGCTATATCATGACATCGCCGTTCTCCCCGGCCGCTCCATTGTCCCGTAGAGAGCCCCAATAGTTTGTCCAATCAAGGCTCTTCTGCACATGCACGGTCCGCTGTGCTCCCGTAGCCGGTAGCATTCTGTGCATGCACGGAAGAGTCTGGACTGGCAGCGACTGGCTAAAATATTAAAGTTTATCAGCTGTGGAGGATGGGGAAGGGAGCCCATGATCCACATGGGACTGGAGGAAGCCTAAGGTAAGCAAGTATAAATCACGCACCGTGTACCATCTCAGGTACACTTTATGGCCTATTTAGGGAAAGCTATTTCACTTACAGTATCCATATGTGCTTGGAATGTGTGAGGAAAGTGCATGGAGGAAACCCATACATCCTCAATGAAGACAGTTTCCTGGCCCAGATTCAAACCACATACCCACCGCAACAAGGCAAGAGCGCTATAGACTATGCCGAACCGCTTATTCAATACCTCATAGTTAAAACAGTGCTATGAATAAGCTGTGGCATTACTGACTTTTTGCTTGCTATGTACTGATAAGTTATTATCTAAATAAGGTGAAAAACAAACAAGAGGCTTATGCACTAAACCATTGGTATTATTTTGTCTACACAGTATTAATTTTCAATTTTAATGACTCTATTTATGATTCACTGACAATAACAATTCAAAAAGTTGTACATGAATGTGGTGAAATGTGGTTGTACAAACATTCGACCACATGTCCCTCACTGTCCTCCCGATCCTCATCCTTGGTCCGCTGTTTGGCACAGTAAAGTGCACGACTTAGCTAAGCTGCACGTAATTGCGCACCTCCTTGATTGTGCTCCCATTTCTGGGAGTACTTTTTAAGCGCAAAATGTTAAAACCTGACCACAGGAGTGTGATCAAGGAGGTACGCAGCTAGGCCAGCACATGCGCAGTAGTGTGTGACTTTGCTAAGTTGTACACTTTACCAGGCTGAACAGCGGATCAAGGATAAGTCTATGGGGGCTGGAAGAAGCCCCAGGTAAGTAAAAGGGGACACTGTAGTTCAAATCAGGGATTATTTAAGTTTTGTGTCAAGAAAGTATTCACTGACAACACACAGTTGAGTTGTGCTTTTTTAAAAAAAAAAACAAAAAAAAAACATATGTTTATGCCAGATTGGTTTGTTTATTTTATTTGCTAAGAAAATAAAAAAACAGCCCTCCAGGACTTTTCTAGCATGATTACCCCCCCCCCCCCCCCCCTCCTTCTTCTTTCACAACTGCCATCAAGCAAATATAAATATCAGAAGTTTGTGGTCCCCCATGACTCTGTTTACTAGCTACTTTGGCTGTCAGCTGTGGGGAAAAGTGCTTGGCAATGGTGGCAGCAAAACCTCCTCCTTCACCTGAGTTTTCTCTTAGGTGATATTTTTACAACTTGCCATAAAATGCCCTTTAAACTACCAGCAAGCAAGAAAATAGTACAAAAAAATTGATAGTACTTTTTAATTTACTTTTTGGTACTTATTCAAATTACAAAATGCTGAAAAGTTACTTTAAGAAGAAGTTGAAAAATTATCTCCTAGGAGAAAACTCATTAGAAAAAGTGAATTGCATATGGCCCACAGTTTATGGTAGTACTTGTTTCAAGTTGCTAGAAGTCTTCAAGGATCTCCTTCAGAACCCTTTCTCCTTGGATTTGAATCTCCCTATGTGTTTAACATAGCCAGTTGCATCACTCTGCAAGCTGAGCAAAAGTCTGTCAGGAAGACAACTGTACAACAGGTGTAACTTAGTTGGATGTGCTGATAGATCCAAGGTTGGGGCAATTGGATAGTACTCCACAGAAAGAAGAGGAAGTTCCAGAGCTCAACTGTGTGATAATATCAGCACCAGGGAGTCGACCAGTCAGCACCTGGATCCATCAAGGATCCAAGGTCCATCTACGCTGGCAATTGGATAGTACCTCAAACATCTTCTTCAGTCCCCCCACTGCACCAAGGGTTATCCAATGAACTCCATGCTCACCAGTAGTGGACATGGTGCTTTGCACGTGACTTTTGTTGCCCACCACTGCAAGGTACCTGCAACCACTGCTGTTGGTCTAAGTAAGTGGTAACATTTGAGGTGCATCCATGCAATTGTGTACAATTTAATTATACTTACATAGTTAAAAACATGCAGTAATCAGCAATAGTTTATGCACGGGTTGTCGAAGCTTTACTGGACCTTTTTGCATGATGACCAAGGTGAGACAATGACCTAACATTTGTGCATCAAACCGATCATATCTTGTATTACAGTATTCTCTATGAGGATAAGCTAAAATTCAGCAACCTGTTATTATTAGAATTGTTCTCATAATATCCTGAAATTGAAACTTTTAGAAGTTTATCGAAATATATTTTCTGACTCTGATCTCTGCTTGCCCAGTTTCGAAATGGAACAGATTTTAAAAATGCCACTCCAGATTTTTTGTTTACCCTACAACATTTTGGCCCACATGCAATTCATTTTTTTCTCCCGAGTTTTCTCCTAGGTGATATTTTCACACCTTCTCAATAAAATGCCTTTTAAACAAGCAGCAAGCGAGAACATACCCAATATACTTTACTTTTCATAATACCATTTCATCTTCTTTTTAATACTCTTTCAATTGCAAAGTGCTGAAAAATTATTCTAAATGGATGATGAAAAATTATCTCCTAAGAGAAAAGTCAGGAGAAAAAGTTAATTGCATATGGCCTTTGTCTCTAGGTAATTAGGTTGTTCTTGCTATTTGGCAACGTTGAGGCTGTTCCATCTTTACAACCTCTGGTCACAATGTTCTTGAAGGTGCTCATTGTATTTAATCAATGCAGAGCATTAAATAATCCAACCTGCGATCGTAACTAAACCAGTTACAATCATATCTATGGAAAAATCTTCCACATTAACCAACTATTTCTTTAAAGGACTTACGAGGCCAAGTCCATCAAAAAAAATAAAAAAAAGTTAGCTACCTTGCTCAGCTTGTAAGGCACGGAGGACGCCGTCCGCGCCCTCCGTGCCGTTCCGCCTGGTCCCCGCCGCTGCACAGCCCCCCGAATGGTCCCCGACCGCGCGGCCCGGGTCGGGCTCCCCAGCCCTTACCAAGATGGCCGGCGGAGCTGGCCGCGGCTGCGCAGTCCGCATAGCCGCCAGTGCGGCTGCGCAGCTCTAAGGCCAACCCCCCGATCCACGCAACAGTAGCGTGGATCGGGGGGTTGGCCTTAGAGCTGCGCAGCCGCACTCGCGGCTATGCGGACTGCGCAGCCGCGGCCAGCTCCGCCGGCCATCTTGGTACAGGCTGGGGAGCCCGACCCGGGCCGCGCGGTCGGGGACCGTTCGGGGGGCTGTGCAGCGGCGGGGACCAGGCGGAACGGCACGGAGGGCGCGGATGGCGTCCTCCGTGCCTTACAAGCTGAGCAAGGTAGCTAACTTTTTTTTATTTTTTTTTATGGACTTGGCCTCGTAAGTCCTTTAAGGAAACAATGGATAATACGATCATCCAGTGTCAATTGGGGCCACCCTCTTCGTACAATACAATCTGAAAAATCTGATCAAAAATACAGTTGTTCAGAGGGGTGTAACAATTGTGTGTGTGTGTTGAGGGGGGAGCTGGGGGGCTCCTGAACGTAATGCAGAGCAGCAGCAAAGCATTAGATATTACTTCTTTCTGGCGGCAAGTAGGTCCTTTTGACTTTACAGTATACAAGCACCATACAGCCAATCACCATGCAGTGTTCATTCTTGTCACATCACATGCAAGGTTGGAAGCTACATAGTGAGGACCTGTCCCACTGCTGGAAGTTTGTAACTGTGATGATTTGCTCAGCTGCCTGTGCAGGCAGCCAGCCTTTTGACCATTGTTTTGATTTGCATGCTGCAGGACTCTGGAAAGAAGAGCTTCTGTCAGTTTTGCAGCTTGTGCTTGCAGAGGAATTTGCATACGTTGTCATGCAAATTGCCTGGCCACATTCATTGGAGGCGTGTACTATAAGTACTATGTCTTTCCCACAATGCTTCGCTGTTCATAAGGATTTCGTCCTATGTAACACTCCTGGTGGGGTGTCAGCCTTGCTCTCTGTTTCAACATCAGCTTAGAGTAATTCCTAAATCTGCGCTAGGCAGATTTCCCCTAGTGCTGTTAGGATTGTATTATCTGTATTGCCTGTTCTGTCTTGTCTTGCCTGTTTGCCATTGTCCTGTCCCTATGGTGGTTGACAGGAAATGGTTCTGATCTCTGTTCTTGGAGTATAGCTGGTGCAGCGGTTGCTACCAGCTATCTCTTCTGTTCTGTCTCCTGGGATCGCACTAGCTACTTTTTGCTAGCGCTGGGGATCCTTCTGTTCTGTCTCCTGGGATCGCACTAGCTACTTTTCGCTAGCGCTGGGGATCCTTCTGTTCTGTCTTCTGGGATCGCGCTAGCCACTTTTCGCTAGCGCTGGGGATCCTTCTGTTCTGCTACTCTGTACTTGGATCGCGCTAGCCACTTTTCGCTAGTGCTATGGATCCTATCTCTCGCTTGTCCCTGTTTTCGTGTGTCTGTCTGCTACGCTTGCTGGAGGCTCGGTGAGGTAACCGTTAAGCAAGCGCTCGCGTCCTCTGTTTCATGTTTGTCTGTTAATGGTTAGTTAGGCGTGCTTGTCTCTATTGTGCTTATCACGTGGAGACCGCGCATAACCGCGTGCACTGTTGCGAATGAGTGCGGTGTTCGCGGTTAGCTAGCATTTGTTATTTTCCGTATCTCCTCATTGTATTATTTGCTGTGCCTTTGCTAACCTCGTATTCTGTTCTGATCTGCCTTGTGTCTCGTCTGGCGATCGCACCTCTCGCGATCGCGTTCCTATTTCATATCTGCTGTTGTGTGTATGCGGTTGCGGGGTGGCGACTGGATTGGCACACACACATACAACCTGTCCCTTTGCTCATTCTCATTCGCAATCGCCTCTCTTGCGATTGCGTTCTGCGTTTCGTACAATTCCTGTCTGGCATTTGTGGAGGTACAGAGGATTGGTTCCTCTGCACTCCCCAGCGCCATCTGCCGACAGGAATTTTCCCTCTACGGGTGCGTAGCACCTTTTGCTGGGTTCCTGCAAATTATACGCTTGTGGAGGATTTCCGCCGTGTCAGCGCACGCGTTGTACGCTGATCACGGGGAAAGTTCCACAATCGTTACAGTAACACTCCGCAGTTGCTCTACTCTCGTATCTACAGAAGTGGGCCCTCCCAGCTCCTGGGCCCCACGTAACCTCGGGGGCGGGGCGTGCAGCCAACAGATCTCTGCAGGGGCGGGCATGGCACAGTTTAGTTATACTCCTGATAGTTCACTAAAAATTGTTTCATTGATTGGCACCTTAATAGTTCCATATCAGTTAAGGCAGCCGTTCTTTAGTAATAATCATTTGATGTCTCTCTTTGTTTGATGTAAATCAGTTTATTCATGTATTACAACTTCTACGTCGTGCTTTAGGGCATGTTGACTAGTTCATGTTCCTTCTTATGTTAATTGTGTATTGTTCTAAAATTGTTTTTCTGCTGCCCTGTCAATATACTGTACTTCCTTGTAGTATATCTTAACAATTGTGGTATTTTTTTAACTGATCCATTTCCCAAACATTCATTGATATTCATCATATGAATTGTGTCACAAAAATTAGACATTTAGAGCAGCCTTCATTAAAGACTATTGTTATTGTGTTAATCGATCTGTCATTTAATGCTAGCATTACATTTCTTCCGTGGTATTCATTTACAGTGTTCACACATTCCGTAATATGTAAGTGGTATTTTTGTTTCTGAGCGACATTATTTAAATAATGCTTAAAAGACCACTATTGCGAAAAATAGTAAAATGTAAAATGCATGTAAACACATACAAATAAGAAGTATGTGTCTTTCAGTGTTAAATGGGTCATAAGTTAATTATGTTCCTATTATGCTGTCACTTACAGTGGATAGTAGAAATCTGACAAAAATGAAAGGTGTTGGACTAGTCAATCTCCTCGTGGGGGATTTTTAGTATTTTGTTTATTTTTTTTTACAAAAACAATCCCTGGAAGGGATCTATACAAAGAGGCCTGCTGCCCCCGACCTGTTTGCACACTATTTTGGCAGTTGGACTGAGCAACTGCCATTCACTAAGTGCATTTATAAATAAAGAAAGAAAACCTTAAGAATCCCCCAGGAGGAGATGGGCTAGTCCAAAACGTGTCAGTTCTGTCAGATTTGTACTACCTGCTGTAAGTTGCAGCAACATAGGAGGAAAGTAATTTATAGCTCTTTTTACTCTGGGAGAAATGTACTTCTTAGTTGAATGTGTTTGTATGTTTAATTTTAAATGTTTTGCCATAATGGTCCTTTAAGGTAATTTGAAAGATTGTCATTGTGGGCAGATTGTGCGCTTGTTATATGGGGGAGATACACTTATACCAGATACATGTTTGCAGTAAAATCCCTGCAGAAGATGAGACAGCATATCTTCCATCAACAGGTACACATTGTGCTGTTTCTGACTTGATTCCTCTTTAGAATTAAATCAAACTTCTGTGAAGGGTTTGTTTACCAGCCACGGTGTACCTACTGGAATGGCTTATGCAGGGTCTGCACTTCAGTTGGGCCATACTGGGCAAATGCCCTGGCCCCAGAGACAGTAAGGCGCTAAAATTCCCCCTCCCTCACCCCTGTCCCCCAGCATCACTATTAGTGTGACAACAAAAGCTACCTTACACCATCATATGGGGCATAAATGCCGTCTACTACTGCTATCTAGGAGATGTGAGACACAGCCCACCCAGGGCCGGATTTGTACTCTTTACCGCCTAAGGCCACTGTCAACAGCCGCCCCCCTTCAGTATAGGTAGCAAGATGACCCCTCCCCCCTTCCCTCCAGTATAGGTAACCGGATGTCCCCTCCCCCTTTCCCTCCAGTAAAGGTAGCCCAATGACTCCTTTAATCCCCCCTCCCACCACTTTCAGTATAAGTAGCCAGTTCACCTTCATACTACAGCAGCCATCAGCTCATCTCCAGTGTAGAAACTTCCTCTTCCTTTCCGTCTCCAATGCTGCCCAAGTCCATAGTTGCCAGCCACAATGCAAACGTGCATAGAGAGCAAGGTGGCTGCTACACAGGCGGCTAGCAGCAGAGTACCGCGGTCAGACTCACCTGATCTTCCTGCATTGCAGCATTTGCAAGCTTGCAAATGCTGCACAAGTTTAGCCTGCTGCTTTGGTACCCTTGTTCCTGTGGTGCCCTAGGCCATGGCCTAGGTGGCCTTGGCATAAACCCTGAGCCCACCTAGTACCACTAAATAAATGGGGGTAAAGTTGTTGGAGGCCCAAGTTCATTATTGCTCAGGGTCCCATTTCAGCTAAAACCAGCCCTTGGGTTATGATGGAAGGTGTGAAATAGAGCTTGTGCTGCTTTACTAAACTGACCATGAAGTGGCCATTTACCACACCACACACTGGCAACTGATTTTGTTTGACAAAAAATAAATATGGCAGCCTCCATATTCATCTCACTTCAGTTGACCTTTAAAACAGAGTTCTTAAACCCTCTCCTCAAAGCCCACCAACAGTACGTGTTTTACAGGAAACCACACAAAATCATAGGTGGAGTAATTAATGTTGCAGCAAAGCTATTTAACTACCTCTGTATATTTATACAAAACATGCAGTGTTGGTGGGCCTTGAAAAAAAAAAGTGCATCAAAGGGAGTCTGAAGCGATTTTTAAAATAAAAAACAGATATTCACCTAAGGAGAGGGAAGGCTCTGTTTCAAATAGAGACTTCCCGTTTACTCCCGGTCCCCCGCAGGCTCCACCGTAGACTGCTCTCTTACAGGTTGGGCTGGCTTTAGCAGTCTTCGGAAGCACTTGGGCTTCCGAATATGGGCCGCTCTGTACTGCGCACATAAGAGTGCCCTCTCTCACGCACTCGTGCATGCGCAGTACAGAGCCGCAGATCTTTGGGAGCTTGAGTGCTTCTGAAGACTTCTGAAGTCTCCTGCGGCGAGAGATTCAAACGTAGGAGCCTGGAGGGGAGTGAGGACACCGTGTGGAGAACGGGAATGCTCTAGAGTCTATAGGACCCAGAGCCTTACCTCTCCTCAGGTGAGTATCTGTTTTTTATTTTTACAATCTCTTTAGACTTGCTTTAAAAGGAACCAATCTCACCCTACACACCCATACACTGAGAAATGCAGAAGAAGATGATGTCGATAGTAATAGATAGTAGAACATTAGTAACACAGATATGAGTCTAATATTGTTTACAGTGCAGGAAGAATTAAGAAACTTCCGTTGTTATCTATGTAAAAGACCCTATCTGAGCTCTCCGACCCAACTTGGGTCGCTGTTTTCTGGAGCACTTATACATCAAAGAAACAGTCAGAGACAGAATTATATAAGCTTTTTACTGCAGGGAAGTTCAAAGAGTCATTAGCTCTGCTTGTTTTATAGTTTAAAATACAGTGTGTAGTTTGTAAATTGCAAATATTAGAGAATGATCCAATGTCCAAAAATAACCCTATATATCTGAAAATAAAAATATGAAACTATTTTCTTTGCTTCTGGTGTTCTACTAATTATCAGTACTGCACATACAAATCATTATATCATACGTTTTTTGTTTTTTTTCACTTCGGTGTCACGTTAATATCTATTTGGTATGCTGCAGTGCAGTATTCTGAACGAAATCGGAAAATGAACGGAAATCCGATCGGAATCGGTATTGCCATGTTGTAATAATAGTCCAGTTTTCCTACAGAATAATGACGAGACTCCAAATGTACTATCTGATTCTCTGATTGGCGTATTCATTCCAAATGCTGTGATTGACTTAAAATACCAACTATTGGTATCTCGGTTTTCTGACGGGATTCCGCCAGAATTCCCGTTTACTGTACTATGATTACCAATTTCCAATCGGAAATGCAGAAATGTCAATTCTGCGGAATCCAAATGAGCATCCCTAGTGTTTACAAATCAGCTGCTCTGCCGTAGCAGCCAGCTGACACAGCTGAGAGATCAAATTACAACTTGTGATGAGGTCAACTTGTGACTTTATCTGTAATTAGTCAGAGATGAGGTGGCATTAGGCAGGCTAAACTCTCTAAATACATAGAGGGAGCTTTCTCTAAGTTTTCCTTCTTTCCTGTGCAAGAGTCCAGGTCCACTTCCAAGATGGAATCATTATCTACTACTGTACTATAAAAGGAAAGAGTCAAAGTAACAATTCCTGAAGTTCTGATTTAAAAATATAGATGTCTCTGCTAACAAGTGCATTTGGTAAAATGGTTTGTAAATTGCTAGTGTCTGGTTAAAAGGGCTTTAAATTGCCTCAGGTTTGATTTTTAGTGCAGACAGTCGTGTTTTTCTTTCCACCTTTAGATTGCTATTAAAATAGATTAAAAAGAACCTGGTACATTATCATCTTGTGTGTGGGAGGGAGATTACTAAGAGATGTCTGACACCTGGTAGTTACAAGTGAAGAACAAATCTAATCAGCCTGTGTTCACATGTGGCTAGAGGGGATCAGAACACACAAACAGAGCTGCTTGCTGGCAATGTTAGTAGTTGCTAATGTGTGAAAGAACGTACACGGATACTAAGGACTTCCAATATATGATAATGGTAGTAGTGGTGCTGGCACTGTAGCAAGCAGCCGAGTGTGAAAGAACGTACACGGACACTAAGAACTTCCAACATGATAATGGTAGTAGTGGTGCTGGCACTGTAGCAAGCAGCCAAGTGTGAAAGAACATACACGGATACTAAGAACTTCCAATATGATAATGGTAGTAGTGGTGCTGGTACTGTAGCAAGCAGCCGAGTGTGAAAGAACATACACGGATACTAAGAACTTCCAACATGATAATGGTAGTAGTGGTGCTGGCACTGTAGCAAGCAGCCGAGTGTGAAAGAACGTACACGGACACTAAGAACTTCCAACATGATAATGGTAGTAGTGGTGCTGGCACTGTAGCAAGCAGCCGAGTGTGAAAGAACATACACGGATACTAAGAACTTCCAATATGATAATGGTAGTAGTGGTGCTGGTACTGCAGCAAGCAGCCGAGTGTGAAAGAACGTACATGGATACTAAGAACTTCCAATATGATAATGGTAGTAGTGGTGCTGGTACTGTAGCAAGCAGCCAAGTGTGAAAGAACGTACACGGATACTAAGAACTTCCAACATTATAATGGTAGTAGTGGTGCTGGTACTGTAGCAAGCAGCCAAGTGTGAAAGAACGTACACGGATACTAAGAACTTCCAACATGATAATGGTAGTAGTGGTGCTGGTACTGTAGCAAGCAGCCGAGTGTGAAAGAACGTACACAGACACTAAGAACTTCCAACATGATAATGGTAGTAGTGGTGCTGGTACTGTAGCAAGCAGCCAAGTGTGAAAGAACGTACACGGATACTAAGAACTTCCAATATGATAATGGTAGTAGTGGTGCTGGAACTGTAACAAGCAGCCAAGCGTGAAAGAACGTACACTGATACTAAGAACTTCCAATATGATAATGGTAGTAGTGGTGCTGGCACTGTAGCAAGCAGCCAAGTGTTAAAGAACGTACACGGATACTAAGAACTTCCAATATGATAATGGTAGTAGTGGTGCTGGCACTGTAGCAAGCAGCCAAGTGTGAAAGAACGTACACAGATACTAAGAACTTCCAATATGATAATGGTAGTAGTGGTGCTGGCACTGTAGCAAGCAGCCAAGTGTGAAAGAACGTACACGGATACTAAGAACTTCCAATATGATAATGGTAGTAGTGGTGCTGGCACTGTAGCAAGCAGCCACCTAGAGGGTGGACAGTGCAACATCTGCACTGGTGGTACGTTGAGGTATGTTTGGGGTCCGAAGCACGTGCGTTGGCTTCTATGGGAAATGCATCCGCTTATCCAGAAAAATCATGCAGGTCAAGACTTTGCAAGCAGATGAGAATTAACTGATCCGTTAGAGTGATATAAGCGATTTGTATAGGTAAAGGGTACCTAATCTAAACTCCCTCCAGGCATTAGTGTGGGCCCTAGCAATTTTTTTTGTGTGCCTAAATACCCAATCCCCTCAGTCTTGCACCTCAGTCTGGAGGAAATTAAGGCCACAAGGGCAACACATTTCTCTTGACTGGATCAAGTTATTTCCATTCCCACACAAGGAAAACTGTGATTGTCCCTCAAAGTCGGAAAAGCATCCAAACCATAACTACTTTCTGTGAGAAGGTGTTAGAATGTGAAATAGAGAAAATGGGCGTGCAGTGTGCCTGTTATCTTGGGCGCCACCATAGCCCACAAAATAATTACCGGCTGTGGCTGTGTCAATTTAGGCGTCGCAGCAGTGGATTCAATCAACAGTAGCCTAGGGGACCATTTTGGTGCCACAACCAGGGGCAAACCCAGGATTATCAAGGGGGGGATTTCTGAATGGTCTCCTTCATCCACGCACAATACAGTATAATAATATGGTAGGACAGCATGCTGGGTACACATAATGCAATTTCCTGACCGGCCGACAATGGGATCGATCAAGAGCAGTTTGAATACAGATAATAATGAGGACAGCTGACATTCGTAATGAAGGGGAAAGTGAAGCCTTCACCCAGCAAGGCACAGGGCTGTGCTCATACCTTACTCCCCAGAGTTGCTCCATGCTCTGTACACACACACTGCTGCTCCATGCTCTGTACACATGCTGCCACTACATACAAAGTCAACTGTAGTAGGAAAAGAAAGGGGGCAGTGCTGTGAGCTGCAGGATGCCTGCAGATATTCTGGTGTCTCACCTCCTGCCTGTCCATAGATACTGCCCTGGCCCTGGTCTGAGGGAGGATTCTGGACAGCTGTAATCCCCCCCTGCGTTTGCCTATGACAACAACAGCTTCTCTTACCAGCAGCTTCTTGGTTCTGGCTGCAGCAGCGTGTGCCAGGCACACAGTTTCAGCATTGGCTTCTCTCTTGGCCTGCCGCTGTTCTACAGCCCTGCAGACCCAGCTGTTGTGCACGATTTTGGCTTCACTTGCAGCAGATAATACAGCTCCTCTGCTCCGGATCACTGTTCCATCATCTGCAGCAACATGGTGAAGATCAGCCCGTCTGTGTTATGCAGGGTAATTTGGCCAATGGAGGGAAAGCAGGTTATTAGTATAATTACCAATATTCTACTATCAGGATTGGGGATAGTTGGAGATTTCCTCCCTTTTTAAATGTGCAGTTCATGTCCTCTGGCCCTTTGTACAGATCTAAAAACAAAAAGTTCCTTCGCCATGCATTCCTATTGCCTTTGGATGTTCTTGCAAATAGGTCAGAAATGCTCATTTCCAATTCTGATTAAATTTCCATATTTCGAAAACTGTATTTTTAATTCCACAGAATTTTTCAGAAATCTGAATTTCTGATTTCTACATACTGTTAAATTAATATTTTTTTGTCAATAACGTTAAATAATTGTAAAAACAAAAAATACAGAATCCGCTAATTTTTGCAGATGTACGCTATTATCCAGAAACCAGATTTACAGTTGGCAACCACAATAAACTTGTGCATTCTCTGATTATATTAATACTTCTGAAGTCTTCTGATTGGCCTAACATTTCTGTGGTAATCCGATTTCTATCGAAAATGCTGCATTCTCTGATTGGCCTAAAATTTCTGTGGAAATCCAGTTTCCATGAAAAAATTCTACATTCTCTGATTGGTCCAATGCTTCTGAGTTCTGTGATTGGGCTAAAATTTCTGAGTTTCGGGAATGCGACACTTACGCGGAATTCCAAAATTCTGCATACTGATTTCCGCTGAGCTGAAATTTTCTCACCATCCCAAATGTTAACTCATTAGGTCACCTCTAAGTCATTTAATTTCCAAGCTAATTAAGCCCAGTTTGTTTAGCCTTTCTTGTTAAAGAGACACTGAAGCGAAATAAAAAATTATGATATTATGATTTGTATGTGTAGTACAGCTAAGAAAAAAAACATTAAGATCAGATACATCAGTCTAATTGTTTCCAGTACAGGAAGAGTTGAAAAACTCCAGTTGTTATCTCTATGCAAAAAAGCTATTAAGCTCTCCGACTAACTTAGTCGTGGAGAGGGATGTTATCTGACTTTTATTATCTCAACTGTAATTGAACTGTTTACTTTTCCTCTGCTAGAGGAGATGTCATTACTTCACAGACTGCTCTGAAAGACTCATTTTGAATGCTGAGTGTTGTGTAATCTGCACATATTATAGAGTGATGCAATGTTAGAAAAAACACTATATACCTGAAAATAAAAATATGAGAATATTTTCTTTGCTGCTAATCTTCTAGTAATTATTCATAGTACACAACCAATTCATTATATCATATATTTTTTTTCGCTTCAGTGTCTCTTTAAAGAGACTCCGTAACAAAAATTGCATCCTGTTTTTTATCATCCTACAAGTTCCAAAAGCTATTCTAATGTGTTCTGGCTTACTGCAGCACTTTATACTATCACAGTCTCTGTAATAAATCAATGTATCTTTCCCCTGTCAGACTTGTCGGCCTGTGTCTGGAAGGCTGCCAAGTTCTTCAGTGTTGTGGTTCTGCTATGAACTCCCCCTTCCAGGCCCCTCTATGCACACTGCCTGTGTATTATTTAGATTAGGGCAGCTTCTCTCTTCTCTCTTATCTTTTACAAGCTGGATAAATCGTCCTCTGAGCTGGCTGGGCTTTCACATACTGAGGAAATTCAGACAAGGGCAAAGCTGTTTGCAGGAAGAAAAGAGCAGCCTGAAACTTCAGTGCATGAGAGATGCAGGGGGAAAGAAACACACAAATGATCTCTTGAGATTCAAAAGGAAGGGTGTATACAGCCTGCTTGTGTATGGATGTATTTTCTATGTGAGGACATACTGTACATCAACCTACTTCCTGTTTTGGTGGCCATTTTGTTTGTTTATAAACAAACTTATTAAAACTGTTTTTAACCACTGTTAATGCGGCGAGGAGCGGCGAAATTGTGACAGAGGGTAATAGGAGATGTCCCCTAACGCACTGGTATGTTTACTTTTGTGCTATTTTAACAATACAGATTCTCTTTAAGTTAGACCTTCCATGCCTTTGTTCAATTAAGTTGTCTTCTTTTAACCTGTTCTAAAACTTTATTGACCTTCCTGTAGTGTGGTGACTAAAACTGTATCCCTTATGGTCCATACTCACAGGCAACTTTTAGGGCCTGTCGCCAGCACACGTGAGCGTGTGGGTGACAGGCCGGCGACAGCTCCTCGCCAGGTCCCTCCGCTTACACACGCGGAAGAGGGACCAGCGGCGCGACGGAAGCTGTCGCTGACGTTCCTCCTCCCCCCGCCGGAAGCTCCGTATACTTCAATGGAGGTTGCTGTCGCTAGTCCGCGTACTGACGCGGACTAGCGACAGTTGCGGCGGCGACTGTCGCCAGGCGATTAAACAGTTCAATCGCCTGGCGACATCAGCGACGGGCGACAGTTCGGGGTGCACGCCCGTGCAACGGCGCATACTCACGGGCGACCTGTCGCCGCAACACTCGCGCGCCGCGTGTTGCGACGACAATTGTAGCCCGTGAGTATGGGCCATAACACTAGACATGACCTTACAATTGATTTTTACAGAGATGGTAGCATACTAGCTTCACATAGCCAAAAGCTGCTGGTTTAAAGAATTGGTCTTTGGGTGGGGCTGGTGCTGTTTGGATATAGTCATCCTGCTGTTCAAACCACAATTAGGAGTGCACAGAATTTTTTAAGGTATAGAACCAATGAAACAGCAATGCCAACAGCGGTGCAATTAGTTTACCTATGGCTTGTCTCCATGGGGCATATACACAAATGTTTGGTAAAGTCAAGGTGCTCAAGGAGTACACAGCAATTGTACTGTTAGTTACACTGACAATGTAGTGCATATTGGGCAGTTAGCATGTCCACTATGTAACACGGATTGCGCTAATTGCGCATTGTACTAAACTTTTGTACATATGGTCCCATGTTACTTAGATCTTAGGAGCTGTTGTATTATTAGTTGAAAACCAATTTAAATGTACATATACATATTCTGTATATGTGTACTGTATAGGAGATATAATCAGGTAGAATGAACACATTCAAAACATTGCGATTTTGTGTTCCCGAACGCTTTTGCAAGGTGTACAATGTATGCAGAAACCAGCCAAGTGGCATGGCAGAGGAGCGTCTGATTGCCTAAAAATTGTTATTTGCAGCCAGTGACTATGATCTCTGAAAAAAAATAGCACTTATGTGGGTGGTGATCATGTCTGATTGGCTGTCTTGTCCCACCTGACTTCAGGGTGAAGGGTCATAAAATGGCACTACTGGAAGTATAGGGTGGGCGCGAATAGCCCACATCATTCGAGCTACTAGCGAGCCCGTGAGTAGTGCACATCGGGAACCGTTCGTTGGTGAACGTGTTCTGCCATCCCTAAAGACAATAGGTTATATATTTACATTCTTAGACACATTAGCTATATATCCTGTGGGCAATTCTCTTGTCAGTTTTTTAGCCATCTCTGCACTCTGCAGGAACAGCTGAAAGTCAATAGCTTGTAGATAGTTACATAATGTATGTAAATACAATGTCAGATATTCATAGACCTGTTATTAACTCTTGAAACTGTTAAGGAAAACATGCCTAAGGCGAAGTCAGGAAAGTATACCAGTAAGTCTTTGCTTCACACATAGGTGGAAGATTTCTCTCTCTGGTAATAATTTACTATTAATGTGGATTCATGTCATAGAGACAAATCAATTTACATTCGTGATATTGTTAGGCGTGACTGGTAAATCCAAGCAACACCTGTGAAGCTAGTACTGGCTGTAATCATGTCAGTTTTGTCTTTTGTTAAATAAAGCTACAATACATTTGTAGCCTGTTAAATCAAATGCTATGTATTTTGTGACTTTTGCATGTATTTAAAGAGTTGTAGGCTTCGTTCACAGTATTCACATTGAATGTAATTTTTATTTCTTAAAACTGAAGGTCTTTGCGATAATTCAGCTGTAAGTGGTCAACTGTGGTTTCCTGTATATGCAAATCATCTCTGCATTCCCTTAAAGATAACCCGATAGGGCAACTATACCTGGCTAACCTATACTGGGGACACCTATACCTGGCTACCTATACTGGGGACACCTATACCACCTGGCTACCTATACTTGGGCAACTATGTCTGGCTACCCATACTGGAGGCAGGCTATACCCGGCTGACATATACTGGGGCAACTTTACCTGGCTACCTATACTGGGAACACCTATACCTGGCTACCTATACTGGGGCAACTATGTCTGGCTACCTATACTGGAGGCAGGCTATACCTGGCTGACATATACTGGGGCAACTTTACTTGGCTACCTATACTGGGGGCAACTATGCCTGGCTACCTATATGGGGAATACCTATACCTGACTAATCTATACTGGGGCAATTATACCTGGCTACCTATACTGGGGGCAACAATACCTGGCTAACCTATACTGGGGGAAGCTATGCCTGGCTAACTATACTGGGGGCACCATACCTGGCTAAACTATACTGGCGGCACCTATCCCTGGCTAACCTATACAAGGGCAACTATGCCTGTCTACCTATAGTGGGGGCACCTATACCTGGCTAACCTATACTGGTGACAACTATAACTGGCTAACCTATACTGTGGCAACTATACCTGGATAACCTATACTGGGATGACCTATACCTGGCTACCTATACTGGGGGCTCCTATACTTGGCTATCTATACTGGGGGCAACTATACCTGGCTATTTGTACCGGGGGCACCTAAATCTGGCTAACCTACTGAGGACAACTAAACTTACTTTCTATACTTGGCTAACTATACTGGAGGTAACTATACCTGGCTTCTTATACTGGGGCACCTAAACTTGGCTATCGATATTGGGGGCACCTATAGGTTTCCTATACTGGAGACACCTCTACTTGGCTACCTGTACTGAGGCACCTATACCTGGCTTCCTATACAGGGTGCACCTATACCTGGCTACCTACCTATCTATACTGAGGGTGTGTTTTTTTGTTCACACAGAAGCTATAAAGTGTGGTGCAAATTGTAGGATGCTGTTAAGTTTGCCTCAGGCAGCAAAAAGCAAGCACAGCACTGGACAAGAGTGCAGCCACAAGATCATATCTGACAAGCTCTTGCCAGAAGCTTTCAGATGGAACAAGCATTGGAATGGTGGGCACAGAATGCAGCCTTACATTAGTTCACAGTATGCAATTTATTGAATCGCTCTGAGGGAATTTTGTCACCTAGAACTTCAGCTATGTATAAGAGAAAATATATTCACTGACTTGCCCTAAAACTAGTCCTGCCACTGGCGACACTCAGGATCTTCTACTTGGATATGCAAGCAGTTATTTTAAGCTGATGTAGCTCTCATTTGGTCTGACATGTACAGACATGTAGGGTAAATTATTTATGCACACAAGTTACCATTCAGTGCTGCCTGGTGGTTTATAAACAGCACACAGTTACTACAGCCTCACAACAGTTACTAAAGCCTGGGATTACTTTACATGCCGGTTAAATGAGTCGTGCAACCTCATCATTCTGTAAGGACTGGCTAATAGGTACCGTTACAGAAAGCTTTGGAAATTCAATAGTACATGCCACTGATAATTGACGCCTAGCATAGTACATGAAACCGAACAAGTAATCAAATATTTGTTTGGCTCCTTTCTGTAGAGCAGGATGATCTGCTATAGCGGGGACTTTCAAACACTTTGTTCGGTATTGTTGCTTTGTAACTGATTTTAAATATGAAGACAGGTTATGAAAATCCCTGTTAAAAAAAAAAAAAGGTTTCTTATCAGTGTTGCCAACCTCGGAAAAAAAGTTTTTATTGACAAATCTCAAAAAATTTATGGGCAGAACATTTTTCTACTGACATCTAATATTACTGAAATTATATTAAAGATATCACACATGTGCCCCACATGCAATACACCAGCAACCACATGGGGTGTGAATGAGGAAGAAGAATGCAAAGACAGCGGTGGACACCAGACAGATAAAGTAATGCATGGCATCGGGGGGATGGATTTGGTACATCTACATTTGAGGGATGGAAAAGGGGGTCTCTGTCACGTTGTTTTTCGCAATTATTGCAGCCCTTACCACTGCACACCCTATCCAGCATGTCAACCTGAGATTTTCCAGCATTTCCGGTTGATACATGTGACCAATTTCGATCCCAAAATTGGTCTGTCGATTGTGCATGCTCTAGGTGGCACCGATTTTTATAATATCGATAATAATTATCTAATCTGGTGGCCGATCGGCCGCCAAGTCCACAGATGTATGGCCACCTTTAGCTAGTGCAGTGTACATTCCAGAGTGATACATGAGCTGATAAACAGTAAGTGCTGTAACCTACTGGGGAAGAGAGAGGTTTTTTTTATTAACACCACAAAGTTTATTACAGACTTTACTGCCAGACCAAATTTGTTGACTTTTTTACTGACTGTCAGTAAATCTACTGACGGTCGGCAACACTGCTTCTTATGCTGAGCATACACGTGTCGATCCGGCGGCCGATTAGCGTCCCCGCTCGTCTGCGCGTGCGCCCGCATAGATTTCCGCTCGTCCCCGCCGGCTATCTTGTGTCTTATCTTCCGCTTGATTCGCAGCTATTGTCCGCCCGCGGGTACCGAGCGAGGAATCGATCCCTACGGTGATCGGACACGTCGGATATTATCAATCGAGCCTGATGGCTCCCTCTACGCCGTGTATGCCCAGCATTATGTAGGCTATTGTGACCACAACAAATTGCTTCAGAATGGTTACTGAGAGACAGCTAGAGAGTAGCAAATAGAGAGTGGAGAGAAACTTACTGTTTCAAAGGTTGCACTTAGCAATGTGTACAAGCTATTGACAACGTACTCACAGTAGCCTGCAGGGCAGTTTCTAGGCTAAATTGCACCCAGGGCGAGGGTGTAAAATTGTGCCCCCACCCCC
Source organism: Hyperolius riggenbachi (assembly GCF_040937935.1). NCBI lineage: Eukaryota > Metazoa > Chordata > Amphibia > Anura > Hyperoliidae > Hyperolius > Hyperolius riggenbachi. Next base: position 109,900,779 of record NC_090651.1, read on the forward strand.
GTGGACTCGAGAACCCTTATTTTTTAGGGACAGTCATACAGCCACAGGTCACAGGTAGATCTCCCTACTTACTAGTGACCAGCCGCTCATCCGGGAGGAAGCAGGGACCAGGAAAACACACAGGCGAAGAGAGTGCTGGAAAGCCGACTCCTCTATGGGCGCTGCACACTGACAGCCTGCAGTACCGCTACAGGACATCAGGTGTCACCAGTGGTGGTGACGTGATGATGACTTGACATCTGACGCAGGTAGCCTAGGAGGAATCAAGGAAGGTGATCGCGCTGGTAATCTTCTTTCTTCTTGCATTTGGGTGCACTGCACACCACCAGCTCCCAGCAGTTATGTCCTTCTGCCTATGCCCCCTTTTTCTACTTGCCGGTCTGTGCCCACGGCGGTTGCCCTGCCCGCACTGCCCAAGAAACGGCCCTGGTAGCCTGCATAAGAAACCTGTTGTTTTCAGGGATTTGCCCACCTCTGCAGACATCCGGTGAGTTCCGTACCTGTTGGGGATCTGCCACTGTGTTCACAAACAGGACACACTTTGCAGTGCTTCACAGTCAATATTCAAAGTGTGACAGTATTACGGTGACCATACATCTAGGGATGTATGGGCAGATCGACCAAGAGACAGATCTCTCTCTGATGGAATCTGATCGGAGAGAGATCTGTTGCTTGCCCATACACCGCAGGCCGATTCCCAATAGAAATTTTTCAGGAATCGGTCTAGCGATGCCACCTTTGCTGCTTGCCTGCCCCCAAGTGTAAATGTGTCATCTTCCCTCCTGGTGCCAATGCAGTATAAAAATCTCACCTGTCTTGCTGCTGCCACTCTCAGCCTCCTTTGCTGTCACCCCAAGCAGCACCACGTGGTGTATGTATCACGTGGCGTGTTTTTGATGTCACACACACGTGCAGGGTGCCTCACAGGGGTGATGATGGATGAGGCTGGCAGTCACATTGGTGAGAAAAGTGATAGTTTACACTGCACAGGCACCAAAGGGGAAGGTTTTACACTTGGGAGGACAGTGGCCTGGGGTCCGATGCTTTCGTTGGCATAATTATATAGAACACGGCCGTGCACCCAATTGAGCTCTTTCGACTAGATCTTTCCACCATGTCCAATCTATGCCTTAAAACCAATTTCAGCCAGATCGGGCAGACATGTTGCGGCACCGTTTTTCATCCGATACAATCAAATTATCAAATCAGATGCTTGATCAGGCCATAAAATTAGTACTGGTGCTGGATTTACCATATTGTTTAGAGGACTAAAATAGACTCTAAGGAGAGTGTAGTAGTCTGTATTTTATAATTAGTATGTTGTTCGTTTTATTAACTGCAGTGCTCCAAAGAAGGTTTAACGATACTGGAACTGTCCTAAATGTTAGGAGCGTGGAATTGTGAACTTGGGTAAGGACCATGTTAATTGACTGGGTAACTTTCCTAGATACAGATGTTCTTTGTAAATGGGATCTGCTGAAACCTCACCCACCCCTTGTGACATCCAAAAATTAGAACAATTCTGTATACGATTTTATCACATCCAATCGTTGAACTTGAATGGACTTTGTGGAAGCACAGAGATGCCTATTACTTATTTGGTACATGACTCGCCTCACCTCCCCATCCCATGCCCCTCTGACCCCAACCATTCTCTTACCTGCTTCAATTCACTAAGAATTACTGAATGGTAAGTTACCGACTTGTGAGATAAACACCTCATATTTGCCAATTTACAAAGAATACAGCATGCAGTAAAATAGGTTGATATTTTACCTCCAGCCTGGAGCTGTTGGTAAATAGCAGCCATTAAGAAGAGAGGAAACAGCAGAGAAAAGGTGAAAAATATACTATAGCTTATCCAGAGGTGATCATCGTTACCAGCATAGCATGAATGAAGAGATGACACAGCAGTTGAAGTTGACCCCTAGTGGTCCCCTCTGGTCCAGTGGCCCTCAGGTGCAGTTGCAACTTGCAACCTCTGTAACCCCTAATCTTAAAGTGCACCCGAGACGAAGCTCACAAACTTACCTAAGAGGAAGGAAGCCTCTGGATCCTGATGGTGTTTCCCTTGATATCCTCTGGTCCCCCGTCGACGATTGTGGACCTGCCAAAGTTACTGACAAGGGCTTGTCGGTAATCAAATCATGGCCACACTCTCCTACAAGCACAAGCGTGACCATACTGTGCCTGCACGAGTACGGCCTTGTGCACAAGCGGCTCCGTGCTACTGTGCAGGCTGCAGCAGGTACGCACACGTGCCAGAAGAGGAGGGCGACCTAATCAGCTGGAGGATCCAGAGGCTTTCCCTCTCCTTAGGTAGGTACAGTGGAACCTTAGTTTGTGAGCATAATTCGTTCTGGAGACATGCTTGTAATCCAAAGCACTCTTATATCGAAGTGAATTTCCCCATGAGGATCAATGAATAATTCATTGCACAATCCAAAAATATTTATACAAAAATTGAAAGCGAAGTACTGTTTAAAGAAAGAATGTTAAAAAGACTTTCACTATAACTAACAGAATCATTGCTATCTGTTGGCTCACCCCAAACTTTTTAATTGTGTGGCTTTAAAATTAACAAGGAACTTATCCAATGACAGTTGTGTTTGCCTACTTCTGAGAATTTCATGGAAATGTGACATTGTACTGTACAGTCCCTACACTCAGATTAAATACAAACCTGCAGCGTCAAAGGGAGAACCATAGACTCAGTTGTGATGACGTGACGTGTATGTGTTCTGTGCTTGTACAGTATATCAAGACATTGCTTGCTCATCAAGCCAGAATTTCATAACATGTTTTGCATGTCTTGCAAAGCGCTTTTAAACCAAGTTACTTGCAATCCATGGTTTCACTGTACGTGTTTCTTAAGCCTCTGGCAGCAGCCTATGCTGCTGATGTGGTGAACCTCACTACAGAGTCACCTGAAATACTGAAAATCAGTGACCAAGACGAGTATGTACATATTATGCTAATTATTAGTATTCTGACTTCACTGACTGCAAGCTTGCTGCAGCTGTGACTTGAAACCTAATCAAAGGAGACCTATACTATGAGAAAACTAAAGCTGCCATTGCTGACCTTGTTGTAAAAAATGCTGCTTGTCTGGTTGGTGTGCTGACTCTCTGCCTATAATACTTTGTGGTTTATAATGGTTGGAGATCAGTGGAGAGCAGGGGCGGACCAGGGGCGGACTGACCATTAGGGCACTCGGGCACGGACCGAGGGCCCGTGGTCAGGGGGGGCCCGCCACCCGCAAGAGAACCCTGAGCAGGAGGGGAGTAGTGATGGGCGAACACCTGGATGTTCGGGTTCGGGAAAGTTCGCCGAACATGGCCGAGATGTTCGGCATGTTCGGGCCGAACCCCGAACTTCCCGAACATCCCTATTTTGGGGGCCCTATGGGGTCGCAGGCATAAGGGGGGAGCATGCCCCGATCGCGGGGGGGGTCGGAAATTCCCCCCACCCCCTCCGCTAGCGCTCCCCCCTCTGCCCGCTTCCCCATTCAAAAGTTTCAAGAAGTACCTGTATAGCGGATGGCCTGGCAGTGGGCGGCACTGTGGAGTGAGGAGGAGGAGGAGTCCGGAGAGTGACGAGTTGAGGGAGGCCGGGCAGCGGGCGTGAGGTCAGCGAAAGGGCGGAACTTCCGCCCTTTCTCTGACCTCACGCCCGCTGCCCGGCCTCCCTCAACTCGTCACTCTCCGGACTCCTCCTCCTCCTCACTCCACAGTGCCGCCCACTGCCAGGCCATCCGCTATACAGGTACTTCTTGAAACTTTTGAATGGGGAAGCGGGCAGAGGGGGGAGCGCTAGCGGAGGGGGTGGGGGGAATTTCCGACCCCCCCCCGCGATCGGGGCATGCTCCCCCCTTATGCCTGCGACCCCATAGGGGGGCCGTATTGCGGCCTGTTCGGCCGAACAGGGCCCTGTTCGCCCGAACAGGGGCCCTGTTCGGCCCTGTTCGGGGGCATACAGAAGTTCGGGGCGAACCCGAACTTAAAAGGCCGAACACCATGAGGTGTTCGGCCGAACTCGAACATCACCCGAACAGGGTGATGTTCTGCAGAACCCGAACAGTGGCGAACACTGTTCGCCCAACACTAGAGGGGAGACAGCCAGTGAAGGAGGGCGATGGGCATAGCAGCGGAGAAGGGGGGAAGTTTCCCCCCCCTTCTCTCACCTTGGGGCCCCCCTTCCTGGCTCTCCCCTCCGTAATCTGCAAAGTGCAAAGTAAACAGCTGGAAGCGGCTGACAGCGGGTGGAGATTTACCGCTGTTCAGCCATTGGAGGGATCGCTGATCTGTGTGCAGCTAGTGTGGGCTTGAGAAGCCCAGACTAGCGGCTCACAGATCAGCGCTCCCTCCGGTGGCTGAACAGCGGTAAGTTTCCGCCCGCTGTCAGCCGCTTCCAGCTGTTTGCACTTTGCAGATTACGGAGGGGAGAGCCAGGAAGGGGGGGCCCAAGGTGAGAGAGGGGGGGGGGGAGAAACTTCCCCCCTTCTCCGCTGCTATGCAAATCGCCCTCCTTCACTGGCTGTCTCCCCTCCTGAAGACACTACAAGCCTGGCTGCATATACTGGGGGCACTTACAGACCTGGCTATACTGGGGGCACCTATACACCTGGCTGCATATACTGGGGGCACCTATACACCTGACTACATATACTGGGGGCACTTATAGACCTAGCTACATATACTGGGGGCACCTATGCACCTGGCTGCATATACTGGGGGCACCTATACACCTGGCTGCATATACTGGGGAGACCTATACACCTGGCTACATATACTGGGGGCACCTATACACCTGGTTGCATATACTGGGGAGACCTATATACCTGGCTATACTGGGGGCACCTATATACCTGACTGCATATACTGGGGAGACCTATACACCTGGCTACATATACTGGGGGCACCTATACACCTGGCTGCATATACTGGGGGCACCTATATACCTGGCTATACTGGGGGCACCTATATACCTGGCTGCATATACTGGGGAGACCTATACACCTGGCTATACTGGGGAGACCTATACACCTGGCTGCATATACTGGGGGCACCTATACACCTGGCTGCATATACTGGGGAGACCTATACACCTGACTACATATACTGGGGGCACTTATAGACCTAGCTACATATACTGGGGGCACCTATACACCTGGCTGCATATACTGGGGGCACCTATACACCTGGCTGCATATACTGGGGAGACCTATACACCTGGCTACATATACTGGGGGCACCTATACACCTGGTTGCATATACTGGGGAGACCTATATACCTGGCTATACTGGGGGCACCTATATACCTGACTGCATATACTGGGGAGACCTATACACCTGGCTACATATACTGGGGGCACCTATACACCTGGCTGCATATACTGGGGGCACCTATATACCTGGCTATACTGGGGGCACCTATATACCTGGCTGCATATACTGGGGAGACCTATACACCTGCCTATACTGGGGAGACCTATACACCTGGCTGCATATACTGGGGGCACCTATACACCTGGCTGCATATACTGGGGAGACCTATACACCTGACTACATATACTGGGGGCACTTATAGACCTAGCTACATATACTGGGGTCACCTATACACCTGGCTGCATATACTGGGGGCACCTATACACCTGGCTGCATATACTGGGGAGACCTATACACCTGGCTACATATACTGGGGGCACCTATACACCTGGCTGCATATACTGGGGGCACCTATATACCTGGCTGCATATACTGGGGGAACCTATATACCTGGCTGCATATACTGGGGGCACCTATACACCTGGCTGCATATACTGGGGAGACCTATACACCTGGCTGCATATACTGGGGCACCTATACACCTGGCTGCATATACTGGGGGCACTTATACACCTGACTACATATACTGGGGGCTCTTATAGACCTAGCTACATATACTGGGGGCACCTATAGACCTGGCTGTATATACTGGGGGCACCTATAGACCTGACTGTATATACTGGGGACACCTAAAGACCTGGCTATACTGGGGACACCTATAGACCTGGCTATACTGGGGACACCTATACACCTGGCTACATATACTGGGGACACCTAAAGACCTGGCTATCTATACAGGAGACACCTATAGACCTGGCTATCTGTACTGGGGACACCTATAGGCCTGGCTACCTATTCTGGAGACACCTGTAGACCTGGCTACCTATACTGGGGAAACTTATAGACCTGGCTATCTTAACTGGGGACATCTATAGACCTGGCTATCTTAAATGGGGACATCTATAGACCTGGTTATCTATTCTGGGGACACCTGTAGATTAGGCTACTTATACTGGGGACACCTATAGACCTGGATACCTGCACTGGGAAAACCTATAGACCTGGATACTTCCACTGGGGATACCTTTTGACCTGGTTACCTATACTGGGGGCACCTATTTTGGGGGAACTGCTGCCAGATTAACTATTTTTGGGAAACTGCTGCTGCCAGATTAAGTGTACTTTGAGAAACAGCTGCCAGATTATGTGTATTTTTGGGGAACCGCTGCCAGATTGTGTATAATGGGGGAACTGCTGCTTCCAGATTCTGTGTATTTTGGGGGAACCACTGCTGCTACATGTATTTTTGGTGATCCGCTGCCAAATTATGTGTATTTGGGGGAACCGCTGCTGCCAGATAACGTCTATTTTGGGGGAACGACTGCCATATTATCTGTATTTTGGAGGAACCTCTGCCAAATTGCATGGATTTTTGGTGAAATGCTGTCAGATTACATGTATTTTGGGGGGAAACACTATGGCAGAGTTCAAACTTCCCCGGCAGACCTTTTACACCACTGCTAAGGTCATGTATATTTTGCCCCACCCATGACCACGCCCACATTCTGTTGCGTGACCACACCCATTTTTTGGCGCGGGGGGTTTTGTCAGTGTACAATATAACATATTTATATTGTACTGTTGTCAATAAATTATTATATCTTAGTCTGTAAAAATATAACGTGAAAGGTGGGAAACACTGGTATGGGGGCCCCATATTCTCCTATTGCCCGGGGGCCCCATGAGTTGTCAGTCCGCCCCTGGTGGAGAGCTTGCGCTATCCTGTGAAACTAGGCTGGATTTTTTTAATGAACCTGTCAATCTCGGACTGGGAGGTGGAACAGCTGAGGAAATCCACCTGCTGGCCAAGCAGCAGAATTCATGTGTTATCACTCCCAATAGAAACCTGTAGCAAGTGATCACTGTGAGCAGCAACACATGAATACTGCCAGCAAGTGGATTTGCTCAGCTTTTCCACCCCCCATTCCGACACTGATGTCTGTTAACAGGTGGCAAAGTTTGCAAGCTTTACCTGCACAATATCAGTTCATAGTAAGGATTTTTAAAGGCAAGTAATAGCAGTATAAACTTTTTTTTTAATATAGATATAGACAGTCCTGTCATACCTTCCAACTTTTTGAGACAATATAGTGGGATACTTAAGCCACGCCCCTGCCAAACCCCCAACCACACCCATGGAACACCCCTAGTCACGCATATCATAAAGATTTCATAAGAAAAATATATTGTTTTATACCGTTTATACCTTTCTACCGTGGCTCATTTCCCTACATATTAACATTTGAAAATAAGAAATATATCAATTCAAAGAAAACCTGTAACATCAAAAAGTTCCCCTGGGGGGTACTCACCTCGGGAGGGGGAAGCCTCAGGGTCCCAATGAGGCTTCCTACGCCGTCCTCCGTCCCTCGGGGGTCTCGCTGCAGCCCTCCGAACAGCGGCAATGTAAATATTTACCTTCCTGGCTCCTGCGCAGGCGCTCTGGCGGCTCTCGGCTCCGAAATAGGTGGAAATACCTGATCGCCGTCGGGTCTGCTCTGCTGCGCAGGCGCAAGTCTCCAGTGCCTGTGCAGTAGAGCGGACCCGACTGAGATCGGGTATTTCTGTCTACTTCGGAGCCGAAAGTCGCAACAGCACCCCCGCTGGAGCCTGGAAAGGTAAATATTGAACAAGCTAACGAATCTGTTGGGCAGCTGTTCGGAGGGCTGCAGCGAGACCCCAGTGCAACAGAGACCAGCGTTGGAAACCTCATTGGGACCCTGAGGCTTCCCCCTTCCGAGGTGATTACCCCCCAGGGGAACTTTTTGTTACAGTGTCTCTTTAAAGGATGGGAATAAAGTTTAGAGTCAATTAAACACCTTTTTTCAATACATATATTACATAGATCTGTACCTCAGTCCTGAAAGAGGGACAAATTAGGAAGAAAGAGGGACAGGGTTCCCAAAGAGGGACTGTCCCTCCAAAAGAGGGACAGTTGTGAGCTATGAGTCCTGGATTCAATACAATACATTTTTGCTGCAGGTGCTGTACATTATTCTAATTGCATGACTGCTACATTATTCACTTTAAACAACCTACATTCTGATCTGATATAACAAAGGTAAGGCTTTTTTCACAAGAGATGTCTAAGGCACATGATGTTGGGAACTTCTTGTGATCCAGTCAGGGCTGTGGAGTCAGAGTTGGAGTCAAGGAGCTGGAGTTGGAGCAGTTTCTGGGTACCTAGAGTCTGAGTCAGTGGTTTCATAAACTGAGGAGTTGGATTCAGATGTTTTTTGTACCCACTCCATAGTTCTACAAGGGCTGTGGAGTCGGAGTCAGAGCAATTTGGGGTACCTGGAGTTGGAGTTGGTGGTTTTATAAATTGAGGAGTCCGAGATGCAGTCAGATGATTTTTTGTACTGACTGCACAGCCTTGGATCCAGTGGACCAGTGTGAGGCTGATAGAACATCATACACTCTCTTTGATTAACAACAGGAGGGTAAACATGTTTTGTTTTTGTTTTAGCTAAAATGTGAATTAAAGAGCAACTGTAACCAAGGATTGAACTTCATCCCAATCAGTAGCTGACACCCCCTTTCCCATGAGAAATCTTTCCCTTTTTTCACGGACCATCAGTGGGCTCTGTATGGCTGATACTGTGGTGAAACTGTTGCCACAGTGTGATGTCAGCACCTAGATCCTGACATCACACTGTGGTAGCCATCTTGCATTGTGGAAAATAACAGCTGTTTCCAACTGCCAAGCAACCAGCATCTTCTTCCACAAATATCACCTACCAGCAGTAAAGATGTCACTATGTGATACATTTCAGAATGTAAATCAGGGAGAGGAAAGCTTTTACAATGGGCAAACACTGACTAAATTATTTATACATAATTTTTGTAAAAATTAAGCACTTTTTTCATTACTTTATTTTCACTGGCGTCACTCTTTAAAAGAAACCTGAATTGAGAGGAAAATGGAGGCTGCCATATTTATTTCCTTTTGAAAATGCAAATTGCCTGGCTGGCCTGCTAATCCCTCTGCCTCTAATGCCTGTTACACACCATGCAATTTCTCAACAGAACGGTCAACTAGATAATTTTTGACAGGTCTGATCTGATTTCTGATCGATTTTGTATACAAGTGATCGGAAAATCGATCAGAAAAATGATCAAAAATTAGATCAGACCTGTTGTAAATTAAGTGATCCATCTATCTGACGGGAAATTGCATGGTGTGTACTATGCATTAAGCCTCATCTACACGTGTAGATGAGGCGGTGATGCGGCAGCTAGATTAGCCGCCGGATCGCCTCTTCAGTGTCCCCGCCGCGTCCCCGCTCGCCGCGCGTGTGCGTCGGGATCAATACCCGCTCGATTCCCGCTTGTCCCCGCGCCGCTTATCTTCCGCTCGATTCCCTGCCTTGCGGGGAGCGAGCAGGGAATCGGCGGTGGGGAGATCCGTCCTGTCGGATCTTATCAATTGAGCCGCATCAGCGGCTCGATTGATAAGGAACATCACGGCCGCATCTACGCGTGTAGATGCGGCTTTAGACTTTTAGCCATAGACCTTTAAGGGGTTCTGTGGAGGGGTTAAAAAAACAAAAAACGACACTTACCTGGGGCTTCTATCAGCCTCCTGCAGTTGTCATGTCCCACGCCGTCCTCCTCCGATGCTCCATTCCCCGCCGCCGATCCCGGTCTAATTATGCATCTTACTAGACTGCAGCTGCGTGGCCGTGCGCGCGTTTGATCTCGTGCGTCATTGGGAGCTTTCTGTGCAGGCGCAGTACAAGAAACCTTCGTACAGTACCTGTGCAGTAAGCTCCCGATGACGCGTGTGGGAGTGCGCTATTCGTCTAGTAAGTCGGATATTAGACTAGGACGGGGGGTGGCGGGGAGCAGAGGATCGGAGGAGGACGGTGCGGGACATGACAGCTGCAGGAGGCGGATAGAAGCGCCAGGTAAGTGTAGTTTTTTGTTTTTTTAACCCATCCATAGAACCCGTTAAACAAGCATGCAGATTAGATGTTTTACTTATTTTTGATTGAATTAGCTGACTGTTTGTTTCAGATGTGTGATTCAGGCACTACTGATGCTTGAAAGATCAGCAAGACAGCCAGGCAAATAGTATTGACCTCCCTAGCGTTTTGACTCCATGCGGCGCACGGCCGCGGAAGGGTTTTCTTTACCTACTGTATTTTTCGGACCATAAGACGCTCCGGACCATAAGACGCACCTAGGTTTAGAGGACAAAAATCAGGAAAAAATAATACATACTTATCCTGGTGCGTCCATGGCAAAGGGGCGTCCTATGAACCTGTTCCTCCAATTCCCCAAAATGTTTGTCTCCCTTGTACCTTCTGGGTCCCCCTTTTACCTTTTGTGTCCCTCTGTGTCCTCCTCAGTGCTTTCTGTTTCCACCTATGTCCATTCTGTGTCCCCCATGTCCTTCCTTTGTTAGTCCTGTGTCCCCCTCTCTCTGTCCAGGTTTGCTGTCCAGCGCATCATCTACTCTTCTTCCATATGTCCCATTCAGATGCCTGCCGGCCAATCACATGATGGCGCTGTCAATCATGGCCGTTGCAGCAGCCAGACACGCTAACCCCTGCCCTCCACCGCATCAGTTTTCTGCCTGGCCTCTGCCTCCATATGTTTCATTCAGATGCCCGCTGGTCAGTAACCTGGGACGCTGTCAATTAGGGACGCTGCAGTGGCCAGACACGCTAACTCCCGACGTCCACCGCATCACTTTACGCATCTGCTTCGTCTCTTATCTTCATATATTCCTATCAGATGCCCGACCGGCCGTCTAATTATGTGGGGACGCAGTCAATCATATCCGCTGCACAGGCCAAATACGCGGACTCCACGCTGTCCATCACACCAGCACTCGCTGTTCCTACTGTGTAATAGTGATGGGTCGTTCGCGAACGACCCGGCTCTAAGAGCCGGCTCTTTGCTGCGAACGACTAGAGCCAATGCTCAGTTTAAAAAGAGCCGATGCCTGAGTCACTCACCAGTGCGTCGCCACCCAGCGGCTAGAGCGAGCGGCGCGCTATGTATCCCTCCCGAGTCCCGAATCAATCATTCCCCCGACACAGGCAGCGAATGAGGAGCAAAAGCGGGCGCTGACAAGCGCTACATCACTCCCTTGTCTGCGCTGCTAACCACACCCACCGGCATAACAAAAGCAAGTGAATGCATTGCCTCTGACTGGCCGTGCACTGTTGAAGGGGGAGGGATGAGGGGGGTTGTAAAGGGTTATTTTCCTGTACTGTCTGTTATCTTATTAAACTGTGCCCCTGTTTTGGGTAACTTATTCACCAGAATGTGAAAAATAAAATATGTTAAAAAAAAAAAAAGTTAAAATACAGTAACTGTATTTTTTGTAAGGAACAAATGCTTAAAAATGCTTAATGTATGAATAAGAAATAGCTTATACACAAACAAACCATTCATAATTGCTTAATTAGGCTAAAATATAAGCATACAAGTGATATTAAACGAAGAGCCGATTCAGAGCCGTAAGAGCCGGCTCTTTAACAGGAGCCGATTCAAAAGAGCCGATTCTCTGAAAAGAGCCGGAATGCCCATCACTACTGTGTAATCCATTCAGATTCCCGCTGGCCAATCAGGCGAGGGCCGATGGTCTTGAGGGCGGGACAAGGCTCTGCCATACTAGCCAATCACTGCACTCGCTCTGAGATCAGCGAGTGCAGTGATTGGCTAGTATGGCAGAGCCTTGTCCCGCCCTCAAGACCATCGGCCCCCGCCTGATTGACCAGCGGGAGTCTGAATGGATTACACAGTAGGAACAGCGAGTGCTGGTGTGATGGGCGGCGTGGGGTTAGCTTGTTTGGCCGGTGCAGCAGCCATGATTGACTGCGTCCCCACGTAATTAGACGGCAGGCCGGGCATCTGATGATGATGCGGTGGACGTTGGGAGTTAGCATGTCTGGCCCCTGCAGCAGCCCTTATTGACAGCGTCTCAGGTTATTGACCAGCAAGCATCTGAAAGGGATCATGTTCATGTATAGAGGAATAGTAAGTTATGCGCTAGTGCGGTGGATGCAGGGGTTCAGCTGCTGTGTATGTGTGGGCACCTGGGGGTGGTCTCAATTGTTACATTCGGACCATAAGACGCAGGTACTTTCCCCCCCCCCCACCCCACTTTTGGGGTAGAAAAAGTGCGTCTTATGGTCCGAAAAATATGGTAATTTTGTTTTTCATGTAGCTAGCCTATCGCTAGCTACAGGATTCCCCCCTCCCTGCTCTCTCCCTCCCACCTTTCCGATGGCCGCCGGCGTGAATACCTATCAGGAAATCCTGTTCCGAAAGGGATTTCCTGCAGGGCTTCCCCCGTCGCCATGGCGACAAACTGAATGACGTCATCGACGTCGTGACGTCACAGGGAGTCCCGATCCACCCCATAGCGCAGCCTGGCGGTGATTGGCCAGGCTGCGCAAGGGGTCTGAGGGGTTGGGGGGGGGCATAGAGCCCAGGTGGTTAAAAGCAAATAAAATATGGCAACCTCCATATCCCTCTCACTTCAGGTGTCCTTTAACTGACGCCACAATATAGATCTGCCCAAAGCCAAAACATCAGAACGACAGTCAGGTAATTTACATCTATAAATGGAGTCACATTCACAATCTCTATTTTCCACTTACTTCAGAGTCTCTTCAAATAATCACAGATGTCTGTGTGCATGTATTGTATATAATCCAATATAATGAATTAATATTCCAGCCTGTAAGCAATAGTATGTACAGAAAAATAGTTCCCCCCTATTCTGTCTCCTAATTGATTTAACAGTATTTATGGAGACATATAGTGCAACTGGGGGCTGCTGTTATTATACTGGAATGGCTTTGGTTGCCATGGGAATGTGGAAGTCTCTCTTTATCACAGCAGTTGGTGCGCTTTAGTTAGAAAATCATCTTAAATGGTAGTGCCAAGTGCCGGGATTGCAGGAGGAGATGTGACTTGTGGGCTGGAATCTTATCTACCTATATAGGTGGTGTAATTCCAGCAGGCATTTACAGCTGAATTGATATCTACATTTCACAACCGTGCGCTGCTTCCTGCAGCAATAATACCCCAGAGAATCCACAGCAGACTTAGAATAACTGGGTTATTCTGATATATTACCTATATTCAACCACCCTGCTGGTAAGTCTTTGTTAACGTCATCACAAGAGAGAAAAGCAATAGAATGGGATGTATTTATTAGCGTTAAAGGGTTGATGCATGTAAAACATAGGACTCTATACATGAATTAGCAGCCGAACACATTCAGGGTTATTACATAACATGGAATATAACACTTTAGTGGAGAATGTTCTGTATTGCCGGACGCATTGCTTTGTGCTGTCAGAGTACTAGGTCTGTCCTTGGCTTATTCAATAGATGCGTTAGGAAAACACTGGCCTTCTTTTCTCCAAGTGTATTGCTTTAGCTCTGATATTTTGTGCATCCATGTATCTTTGTGGAATAAAAACATTAAGTAAGAGGACTATGGATGGTGATCTCATCCGGTGGTGGAGCTACAACGGACGCAGAGGTTGTGATCATACCAGGGGCCCTTAACCTGAAGAGCCCAAATTGCAGAACAGTTGTGAAGGGTGTGATTTGTGTGCTGTTGACAAGGGCACCCAATAAAATGCAAACTGCAGCTACAAATAGCTATATTGGGTACCCTTTTCAACAGGACGCCAGCGGGCATCATAGGGTTAGGCACCAGTCGGGGGGCTAAGGTTAGACACCACCAGGGGGGCTAAGGTTAGGCTCCATCAAGGGGAGGGGTTAAGATTAAGCAATACTGGGGGGGATAAGGTTAGGATTTACTAAGGTTAGGCACAACCGGGGGGGGGGGGGGGGGGGGAGTTCAGGTTAGGCACCACCATGGGGGGTTGAAGTGTTAGTTACCATCAGGGGGGCTAAGATTAGGCACCATTGGGGGGAGGGGGGTTTAAAACTAGGCACTACTGGGGGTGGTTTAAGGTTAGGATTTAAGGTTAGGCACCACAGGTAAGTCTTAGGGTTAGGCATTGGTAGAGAGAGGCCTCTGTGTGAGAGTAGGGTTAGGTTAGGTCATAGTAAAATATCGGTAAGTATTTTACTGTAAGGATTAAGTAGTAGAACATCTGTCATTTTACTGATACCCTAGTTGCTGCATTATCTCTTTAGTGATGCTGTGCCAATACTGATCACCTCTGCTATATGCGCGTTGAATAGTAGTAATCATTAGCAAACCATTCCTTTTCCTCTCCTGCTCCACCTACCGCACACAGTGGCTGTTATTGGCACAAAGATATTTATGGAAAATTTGTTGCCCTAGGCAAGACAGCCTTTGCCCCTTAACCCCCTCCCCCCTTTCCACTTCCTTACTTCTCTCCACCCTCCTGCCAAACTTGTGAATATGAAGTTTTCAACCTACATTAATTAGTTTTGTTGGCACCATTAAAAATTATAACTTATGTAGACATTTTTCTTTATTAGAAATAAGTCTGTAAAGGATACGAATAATTACCAAGCAAGGAACCTGCATTACAAACCCTTCTTATAATTGTTATGAGGGGTGTGTAGCCACTTTACAAAAACGTTATACTTTCTTGGAAAAGCAGTTATAGTTGGTCTGTATTATGCTGTTGCTATATAAACAGTGATGACGAAGGGAGGCAGTGTGAACTTTGAATTTTTTATTTTTATTTTTTTTTGGGGGGGGGGGGCATTAATTTTTGCAAAAATGATGTCAAATTTGAATTTCCAGCGTAAATGTCATCAAGAATCATTTCATAATAAAACTATTTTTCTTTTCATTTTGGTGAATTTTTGTGGTAAAAATTAAAAATTTTGTGTGTTTTTTATGATTTTTTTACATCTGAAAGAACCATTTTTTTTCTTTGACCATATTGCAAAAAAGGAACATTTTTTTCAGGAATATTTTCTGGAATATTGAAAATAGCATTTTGGATCAAAAACATTTTGATGAAAATTTGCAAGCAACACTGCTCCTCACTGGGCCAATGGCTGTATAGCTGTGTCACTGCTGACATTCTGCTGCAATATTGCCTGTCTCCGCCTTCAGTACTTTCTGAGCCACTACTCACCCAGAACAAATATGTAGATCAAGTATTCTGCCCACATGCTTGTTCCGAGTGTGAGTTTAGACACATCTGAAGCTAAATCAATCTGCATATCATCCTAACAAATAGTATATTTCTAATGGAAGGGAAATAAATAGCAGGTATTCCATTTAGCAGTTCTTTTACATAAGCAAAAATGATTAAACTTTTAGTTGGTTTTCTACTTTAGAGGAAAAAATGGATCTTCTGATTCTGCCTGCTGCGTAGCAACACGGCAGACACTACGCCAAGCATTTCTCTAATCAGCAACAGTTGGAGAGCCATTTTTCTGTTTATGTTAGCTTGGAGGGCCTAATCCAACTGTGCTCAGTAATAGAACTCAAACCAGCTCCATTTTATCAGCATGAACGGGTTGTTATACAAAATGTTTGCTCAACAGACTTTTTCCACCAGAAATACAATTTATTGATGATTAAAGTGACACCACACCTAGGAACAACAAGGAAACGGAATGCATACAAGTAATGCCAGGGGTAAAAGATGCTGCCATATAGATCTCTAGATCAATCACATCAGGAATCTCTGAAATGTTTTATGCAAAAAGGTATAGTGTTAGCATAGTCATACTGAATTGTGTGTAAATGAGGCTATAAACATTGATGCACTGTACTTCTGTCTTTCTATTGAAAACATTTTAATGTGGTTGTTAATGAATTACATGGAATTTTTGTACCTCCCCCTCCCCTGCAAAACTTTGGAAGGGCAGTGGGCAGGGATTGCAGACACACCTATTCTGTGTTCCACGCCCTGTCCGGTCTTCTCTGCAGTGCTTCACTCTACTTCCTGATTAGCTCAGAAAGTAGAGTGAGGCTCTGCAGAGAACAGCGGATCTCCGTTGCATTGAACGTGGAAGAGGTGAGTCTGTGTTCCCTGCCCACTGCTGTCATTGCTAGAGGGGGAAGCGCTGAAACAGGGAGCTCGACTCCCGCCACTCCCTGCTGCTGTGTGTGCCCGCTGCTCCCCCTTCCCCAGTGCTGCAAATTCCCCCTCAGCCCCCCCCCCCCCCCCCGTATCTGCGTCCTTTGCAGGGGCAATTGTTATGCCCTTTTCCAACTGTTCAATGGTTTGAATTCTTTTTTCCAGATGCACTGTACTTCTATTAATAACTTGGCTTTTGTTCCAGAACACAAGCTTATCTCTTTCACTGCCAAAAGCCAAGCAAGAAGGTGTAACATTAGGGTTTTGCTATGGCAATGTGTCTGCTGGCCTTCGCATAACAATAGCCTTGTGACACCTGCTACTGTGGGGAAGCTATGGAGGTGCTCCAGCAAAATAGCTTCATTGTCAAAGTAACCTACATTCCTATAATTTTTCTGTTTGACAAATTGTCCTATATCATACATTATACTAACTGTCTCCTAATCTCACACTAACCTTTCCTTGTCTAATTACACCACCACCAGTATACTGCCTAACACTAACCTGCTTCTAATGGCTAACCTAACCTCCCCTCTTAGTGCCTAGCATTATAGAGAACCTAAAGTGTGTTTGTCAAATCTTAATAGGACACAGAGTCAGGTTCTGTGACAAGGACTTGCCTCTGTGTCCTTCTATTGTGCTTCCAGGCCCTTTCCCCCCCGGCTCTGCTGCCCCCCCCCCCCCCATTAAAAAAATTGCCAGGCCAGCAACAATCTGCTTGTCGCTAGCATGCTATTTACCTGTGCTTGTCACTCATTGCCGCTCCCCCCCCTCCTGTATTGCACAGCTCCCTCACCTGTGTCCCGTCCCTCCACGCCTCCGTAAGCTTCCTCGAATCGGAAGCTAAGATTCCTGGGTGGTGGCTTAGCTTCCGATTGGAGGAAGCTTATGGAGGCAGGGAGGGAAGGGACACAGGTGGGGGAGCCGTGCAATACAGGAGGCAGGGGATCGGCGATGAGTGACAAGCGCAGGTAAATAGCAGGCCAGCTAGCTAGGAGGCACAATAGAAGGACACAGAGGCAGGTTATTGTATACAGAACATGCCTCTGTTTCCTATTAAGATTTGACAAACACACCTCAGGTTCTCTTTAACCCCCTTCCTAATTCCTAACACTAACCTACCACTTCTAGTGCCTAACACTAATCTTCCCATCTTCTAGTGCCTAACACTAACAGCTTCAGTTAAACATCACTGGGAGAGTAGGGATACATACCAATATAGCGCCATGGAATATGTTGCCTCTTTACGATTTTTGAATGTGAGCAAAATCGAAGAAATAAGTCACAGACCATATATACATAAAATAAAGTCAATTTTTTGATCAAGCAGGAAATATTTAACAAAGTAATGTTTTTACTTTTTTTTTTAAATGTGTATAACAAAATGGTTTCTTCTTCTCCTGCAATGCTATTAAATGATATAGCTGGAATACTCTGATTTTATATGGGATAAGGTTGATTTATATTTTAACAACATCTGATATCTTTGTGGCAATAAATACTCAGCGCTGGCAAGGAAAATGGCATTTATTTATAACTTGTTTCCTGTATTTATTTAGTCCTGGCAGTACGAAACACTTTCCGAAGCACACTGAGAAACTCGTGGACATTTATGGTCAACCTGTTGTGAATATATTCATAGTTGCCAGTGCTGACTGCTTATTTCTTTCTTTTCTTTTAAAGAGAATCTGTATTGTTAAAATCGCGCAAAAGTAAACATACCAGTGCGTTAGGGGACATCTCCTATTACCCTCTGTCACAATTTTGCCGCTTCTCGCCGCATTAAAAGTGGTTAAAAACAGTTTTAAAAAGCTTGTTTATAAACAAACAAAATGGCCACCAAAACAGGAAGTAGGTTGATGTACAGTATGTCCACACATAGAAAATACATTCATACACAAGCAGGCTGTATACACCCTTCCTTTTGAATCTCAAGAGATCATTTGTGTGTTTCTTTCCCCCTGCAGCTATCTTCCACTGAAGTGTCAGGCTGTTTCTTCCTGCAGAGTGCAGACAGCTCTGCCTGTATGTAATTCCTTAGTGTGTGAAAGCCCAGCCAGCTCAGAGGAGGATTTATCCAGCTTGTAAAAGATAAGAGAGAAGAGAGAAGCTGCCTTAATCTAAATAATACACAGGCAATGTGCAGAGAGGGGCCTGGAGGGGGGAGATGCATCACAGAACCACAACACTCAATAATTTGGCAGCTTTCCAGACACAGGCTGACAAGTCTGACAAGAGAGAGATAAGTTGATTTATTACAGAGATGGTGATAGTAGAACCTGCTGCAGTAAGCCAGAACACATTAGAATAGCTTTTGGAACTTGTAGGATGATAAAAAACAGGATGCAATTTTTGTTACGGAGTCTCTTTAAAGCAGTAGAATTAGCCATACTATGCCAGGGAAAGAAACACATATATAAGTAGATAAATACTTGATCTACTTACATAACACATGTATTGTACTGTCCACGTTTTGATTTCAGTTAATGTTATAAAGTAAATAAAAAGAATTCTGTTCCTGGTGGGGGCCATGTCTTTTGCCCACAGTTTAGGCTAACTAGTGATGTCATTTCTGCCCTTTTCTTTTTTATTTTCGCCTCCAATCGCTGAGTCACCTCAGCCTTGCTTGTAAAGACAAGTGAGTAGGGGATCAGGTTTCAGATAAGCAGCTGCCAGGGAAATAAAGGGAAGAGGAAGAATATATTATAGATAAAAAGAACCCCCAGCATGCAACTGTTTGGCACTGACTACTAAAGGGCCAGTGCTCCTTAGCGGAATATAACCCTGCATTTCAACTTTGCTCTAAAACATTATTTACAGCATATTATATGCAAAAAGCATTTTTTTTTACTAGACCAGCATTGGAAGGGTTAAACACAGAGGTTTCAAGTTCCGTGGAGAGATATGCAGAAGTTCAGATTGTTACATTCTATTTAGTTAAATGTATCTATTGAGAAATGTTACACACTTTTTGGCTGTCCTCCAGCTCCTTCTCAGTCAGAGAGATGAGTCACATTCAACACTTAGATACATTTATGTAAACAAAATGTATCTATGGCAGCTTCGGATGCGTCTGCAGAAATCTCCAGGAACTTTAAAGCCCTGTGTAACCCTTCCAATGCTGGTCTAGTAAAAAAAAAATGCTGGTTGCATATAATATACTGTAAATAATGTTTTAGAGCAAAGTTGAAATGCAGGGTTATACTCCGCTTTAAATATGTGATAACTCCAAATCATAACAGCAGAAAAAGTTTTGAATGTTTTGAATGCAGGATTAGCATCTTTATCACTTAATTCACTTAGACCAGTTGCTTTAAATAAGAACTGGTTAATTAACCCTTTGTATTTCCTGTCCTAATGACTAAAGATGGTCAAAGAGTTGCAGTTATTCTTGGTTTGCATGCCAACTGCATACAGCTCGGAGCTCAGCCAACAAATGCTGCAGCTCATATTCCAGTTAATTTCAGGACCAGATTATCTACTAATTAAGGGAGGTGATCAAAAGGCACATTCATACTATCACCTCACCTCTTTCATTGGACGCATGAAGGTGGAGAAGAGCTCCTTGCCCATAAAGGATACCTGACAACAAGCAAAGCTACCCATACTTAGCACAGAAGTTGATTCATATTGGAGTCACATACCTCTGTGTGTTGTCTGTTCCTCTCCTCGTCCCTCCTGGTCCCCATAATCACTCCTTGAAAAATGTGACTTTTGGCTATAGTCGAATCTTCAGACAGGAAGAGGCAGGCTTGTTGCAATCAATGTTCCCTCCTATCACCCTCCCATTACCTCCTATTAAAGTGTACCTGTGACTTTTAAAAAGCAAAAAGTTAGATACTTACCTCAATAGAAGGAAGCCTCTGAACAATGCAGAGGCTTCTCTCATCCCCCTTGAGCTTGCCGTTCCAGCCCTGGGACCCTCTGAACCTATTTGACAAGGGCTTGTTGAATAGGTTTGAGCAACCACATTCCCGTCTATGAACGAGCACAGCCACAATGCGCAGGTGCAAGAATGTTGTGCCTGCACAGTAGCACACAGCAGTGCAGCCACCCTCATTCACAGACTGGAGTGCAGTTGTGAAGAAGACGAGAGTTCAGGTGACCAGCGGTGGGCTGCAGGATGATCAGAGAAACCAAACCACCAGAGAATGCAGAGGCTTCCCTCTACTGAGGTAAGTATCTGCCTTTTTACCATTTTAAAATCACAGGTTTGCTTTAAGAAGAGTGAATGGAGCAGAGAAGAAAATTTAACTTTAGCCAAAAGTGAAATTTGTTAGGAGTGATTATGGTGACCGGGGGAGAATGAGGAGAGGAACAGACAATGCACAAAGTTATGTGGATCTAGCATGAACATACCTCTGTGCTTACCTCCTTAGGTAGTTTAACATTGGGAGTGTGCTTTACAAGGGATGAGAATTTCCCTATTGTTAGCTAGTAGTGGGATAACAATAATGCCCATGACCCCAGCCATTGTGAGACTGGGCTGGGGGTTGATTTTGTGATATGCAGAGCGTGGCAGTGGAAGCGGCATACATCCTCTGATCAAGTAAGGAGAATGTACCCGGCACTACTTAAGCTGCAAAGTTGCTTTATTCAATTTCAATGTGCATTGGTATAAACAAGTTCAGTGGTGCATGTCAAGGACCTGTTGGCATGTCATGTGATGTGCTTCAGGGAACTGCAAGGAGTTACACTGCATGGAGAAGGTGAAGAGAGGCATGAAGAGCTAGCTCTGTTGCCAACAAGTATGCCGATGCTTCGCTTTGGATGGGTGGGGTGCCAGTTGTAAGCTAGTGCAGGATGGCCTGGCCAAAATTTTGGTCGGGGGTATGTGTGCAGGGACCTCAACCATCTGTCAGCCAATGTTTTCTTCCAGCTCTCAGCTGAGTTGATCTGCCAGGCTGATCACTGGCTAAAGTGTCAGGTGCTGCTGTACTCATGCTAGATTATCACCAGAAGCAGTCATTATCGGCCACCTCAGTTGACTTTAATCTAGTGTGTGCACAGTTTTTTTGTATAATGTGGCCAAGCCCTCTGTAAATACTGATACATGAAGGGCTAAAAAGTAAGTATGATTCATTGTATCGCTATTAAATTTGTAATTTGATTTATATTCATCATTTCATCTAAACAAACCTGTAGACTCATAAAAAAATCAATTCACCATATAGATCTTTTGCATGCAAGTCTTAGTAGGTGCCTGCAGTATTCATTTCCTAAACTGAGCCTCCAGCTCAACCAAGTGGTCTAGTGAAAATCCAATTCTGGCTCTCAGTAACCTGTGACCGCGTTCTGGCTTACCTGTCACTGCGCTGATCTGGAGCATTGTGCCTGTGTTGATGACAGAGGTAGCATTCCTACACAATCATTACCTGGAAATCTCTTTATGTAGCTGTGAGGACTGTTTTTGGAATTATAAAATGCAGCCACTTATTAGAAGCTGCCAGGAGCGTAACAATAGCGCCTGTAAGGGATACATGCGCAGGGGGGCCCATGGAACGTGAAGCCTGGTTGGGGGCCCATCCAGGGCCGTTTTTTTTGCCTGGAGGGTGTGTAGCGCAGGAGGTGGGCCGTGGACAGTAGGGGGGCCCCATCCAAAGTTTTGCAGGGGAGCCCAGTGATTTCTAATTATGGAAGTTGCATATAAAACATCTAAGAGGTTATTTATGGTTGCTTCTGGTTTATCTTTATGGACTCTTTCATACTGTCAGTTAGTTCTAGAACTGTGGAGTGATAAAAATGCTGCAATAAAAATATGCATTGTTCTCACACAGATCTGTCCACGCCATAGTACCGCAGTGACTGACATGCACTGCAGAAGAATCAGCCACAGGCATATTGGAGGTGATAACTAATGATCCAGGCCTCATTTGAAAGCAGTGACAATGTTGCCTGCACACCAAAATCCTAGCAAGTGCTAGCAAAACACTACTGGAGATTTGCAAAAATTCTATCAAAGCAAAAAACCTTTTCCTAGTGAAATGTACACAACAGCAGTCAGTATCACCTCATACCTCCCAGCATGTTGAGATAAGAAAGGACTCTTTCAGACACACCCCTGCTATACCTCTAAATCCCCACCCCCCCCCCACACACACACACCTTGTCACGCATTTCACAGGGAATTCCACAGCAAAAGATGTGGTTTATCATTTGAACCACACTGATACTTTCTATAATCAAAAGTTTTCCTTTGTTTTAACGTTTGAAAATAAGAGATATATCAATTCAAATGATGGGTATAAAGTTTAGGGCCAGTTACACACAGTCCTGAAAGAGGGACAAACGCGGAAAGGGACAAAGGTATTTAGTTCCCAAAGAGGGATTGTCCCTCCAAAAGAGGGGCAGTTGGGAGCTATGGTTACCTGGTAAAAATGCTTTATGTTACCCAGTACTAAAGGAATTCTGAATATGAGAAATATATGGCAGGAGCCATGCAGACGCAATTTTGAAAAGGCGTTTTAGCTCATTTTTAATTAATAGGAACAATAAAACAGGTATGCGGTAAAAGTCATAAAATAAAAATAAAATAAGCAGATCTGTCACAAATGTTTAAAACGTTTGGGAGGCAGTGGTGGCCAAGCCTGTATTGGACCCCTGGCTGTGTGATACTTCTGTTGTTTTATTGCCTGAGGAAGCGGGATTGTGCCCGTGAAACGCGATGCCAATTGTTTCTAGGAGTATGTGAATAAATTGATACTACTTTAATCGACAGCATCGTGTCTGTTTTGGGTTGGTTGGTCCACCACCGCCTCCCGAACTTTTTAAACATAGCAATTTTTATCCTTTTGGCGCCTCTGTACATCTCTACAAATTAAGATATCCACCCCAGGTGGAGGGGTGCTACACCCTTTTTTCCTCTATCCGCAGAGAGCGACATCTTAGTCCTGAGTGAGGACAGGCCTAAACTCCCCACCTGCCTCTACAATGGTAACCCTGGTTTGTAAGTATAATATTTACGATTCATTATTACTTCCTTTTTCCAATACATACTACACTATATTTGGCTCTCGGTTTTCTGCTTTATAGATCTGTCACAAAAATCATCTATATTCAGTGGGCATTCCATCGCTTGTGATAGTCAGCGACGGAGATGCAGATTAGCTCATTCACTTGTGGTGGACAACAAATGAAACAACCGTTTTTTAATTGCGTTTTCCCCCCTTCAAAGATTCAAGATGTGGTAGGTATGTTTCTATGTTCTAGAGGTCCCTCATGCCACTGCTGAAGTTATTCTACCTAGCTATTACTAGCAGTATAGCTTCTGAGGCCCCTGGCACTCGAACAGGCTCTTTTGTGGACACATCTCTGCATCTGTTCACCACATGATTGTACTGTCCGTTGTTCTTTCATGCGCAGTACACTTGAGTGCGGGATGTACATACAAAGGTGTTCACAAAAGAGCCTGCTCGAGCACCAGGGGTCTCAGAAGCTACGCTACTTCCTAGTAAGAGCAGTGTACAGGGCCACTGTCAGGGCATCACAGGGGGACAGATGTATGGGGTCTGAGATGAGTCTGGGGCTCAAACAGTGGCAGTGCAACATGGGCCACATTTGTGGTCAGCGATTCCAGCTTCTGCTTAAACCCCATAGTGACCAGGCTATTTTTTACAATATAGGCCAATGCAGCTTTAAGGCCTCGCTGCAGGGCCGTACAACTCAGCACACAAGTGATCCCCCCCCCTTTTCTGCCCACCAACAGAGCTCTCTGTTGGTGGGCTGTGATCGCTCCCCCAATGTTTGTTTATTATTTTACAAATATTTTACTGTTTCTTTTTATAATACATTTCTTATTTTTTTGTATTATTTTATTATTTCCCACTCTCTCCATCCCCTCCCTCCCCTCGGCTGTCATAGGCTTCAGCCAATGAGAGCTGATTGCTCTCCTGCCTCCCAGGGGGACAGCCGTGTCACATTTCTGTCCCCAGTACAACGCTGCCTTAGATCACAGCGCTGTACTGTGTAAATAGATGGCGGTGATCACCGCTGAGAGACTGATGACAGAGTGGAGCTTCATCATCCAAGCGGAGACAAATCAGCGCGCACAATCTCCTGCATATCTCTGCCCCAAGATTTTACGCCAATCGGCATTAGGCCATCCTGGGGCTGCCGCCGCAGCCACGCCCAACGGTGTGAAGTGGACGGCAAGTAGTTAAATGATATCTTAGTCCTCATGAAAATTCAAAAAGGGGGAGCATGCATGTGTAGTGGGCTCTCCTCATGCCCACCGCTCCCCATTCTTCTCCTTTCCCCTCCGTTATGATGCACCTACCCTCCAAAGCTACTTCCTGAATGGGAGGATCGGCAAAGTCTGCGCAGGAGCTGCCCAGCAGCCGGGATTGCTCTGCACATGCGCACTATACAGTTGTCATGTAGTGTGCTTGCACAGAACGCTCCTGGCCATGGGCGCACGATCAAAGAGCGCGTGTCGCCAGGAAGTGCCTGCACAGTCTTCGCCGACCCTCCCTTCCAGGAAGTAGCTTCGGAGGGTTGGTGCATCATAACGGAGAGGGTTGGAGGAGACCGGGGGAGGGGGGGCAAGAGGAGAGCCCACTACACATGCCTGCTCCCCACATTTGTATATTTTCATGAGGACTAAGGTATCCTTTAAAGGCATCCTGAAGTGACATGTGGCATAATGAGATAAACATACAAATACAGTGCCAATCCTACCTAGTACTTGCCTGTATTTCGTTTTTATTTTCTCCATTGCAGGGGTTAATAAACAGTGTTTTATCTCTGCAGTTGAGGACGTAAAGGTGCGTACACACGTCAGATTTTTTCAAACGACCGGTTGTTTGGATGTCTGAACGATTGGTCGTTTGGACGTCAAATCGGGTGTGTGTACAAACAGTCATTCAGCTGATGAGACTGGATTTGACCAATCCACCAAGCGGATCAGTCAAAACCAGTCTTATTCAGACGTCCAAACGACCGGATTCCAGATACAAATGGATGCAAGTGGTCAAAGATCTTTCTAATGTGCCTTTTTTGCTGATCTGTAACATAATCAGCCACCTGAGTCGGTGAGAGTACCCTGTGTGGATTGTTTGTGCATTGGTTGTTTATCCTAGGACTGTATATCACCGACCTGGACTACTATTCTATGATTTTGTGTGAACTTTTATGTTAAGCGCTACACAGATCTATACATATACTATTTCAGGGAGGTTACCCCCCATTGTGTGGCGAATCATTTGTGCTCAATTTAACTCTGATTAGTTCCCTTTTTTTCCCAGACAGAGGAGCACTCATAACCACATTGTTGTTACAAAACATAGATATGAGTCTAATATAGTTTCCAGTACAGGAAAAGTTAAGAAACTCCAGTTGTTATCTATGTAAAAGAGCTTCTCTGAACTCTCCGACTTTCAAAGTCGCAGAGAGCTCTGTCTTCTGAAGGTTATTATCTCAAATGTCTGTGACCATATTTTGCTTTTTTTACAGAGGAATGTTCAAAAGGTCAATAGCCTGCTCTGTGAAATCATTAAGAATGCTGAGTAGTGTGTAAACTGCAAATATTAGAGAATGATGCAATGTTATAAAAAATATGAGACTATTTTCTTTGCTACTAATGTTCTATTAATTATCCGTACTACACAACCAAATCATTATACCAAATCATTATACCATAATTGCTCCATTGTTATTGCCTGATGAAGTGGGATCAAACCTGCAAAACGCGTTGCATACAGTATTTGGAGTTCATAAATAAAATATATTGACTGTCTTTACTACAGTCGTTGTGTGTCTACTTGGAGGAGGAAAGTCCACCACTACCTCCTCTATTTACCAAGAATTTGGTTTTTAAGCTCATTTAGCTTCCTTTTGTCCTTTTGGTTCCTCTGTTCTCCTGCATAATACATAGACATATGACTATGGTCATATGGCACTATATTGTGAGCTCCTTTGAGGGACAGTTAGTGACAAGACTATATATACTCTGAACAGCGCTGCGAAGATGTCGGCGCTATATAAATACTAAATAATAATAATTCAGGATTACTTCTTCAAATCCAATTATTTATCATATACCTTTCTTTTCACATCATGTTTGCCGTCAGGTTTGTTTTTCCCAGTAAACATCCACAGATTTGTTTCTCGGTAAACTTACCTAAATTCTTAGTGCCATGAGTGTAATTGCTTGATTTGGTGACTAATACCCTTGATGTTATTTTGTTGATATATATTTACAAGAGTTAGCAGCAGATGTGTTGCTTATTTGGAAGCTGTTTCTGTTAGATACGTTTAATCAAGGGAAGAATGAGAATAAACCCCATTGAGTGTTATTGTGTTACATTGAAAAGGGAAGATGACTCAAGGCTCTTTATTTTTTTATGATTCTGCTTAGGCAAATGACAGCGGCGTATTGTTGTTTATACAATGGTCGCAATGATATAAGCAAGAAGGAACTGCTGAAGATAAAGCAAACAAAACTCCTCTGCTGCACACCGTAACCCAACACTTTTGTGGAGGCGGCACGATCCGGTGCTAGGGCATACTTTTCCTTTCCTATCCATCTCTGTAGATTTCCTCTGTAAAAATCAATTTGCTGATGGAGTATAGGCTGAAGGAGAGGAGAAGATACTTGTGGGCTGATTTAATGATATCTCCAACGTCCATAAGCAATCCAGCAAACCTGAACCAAATTAATCAAAAGCAGACACGACGTGAAAATATACTGATAAGATATGCAACTGTATATCTCTATAGTGCTAATCTTAAAAGGCAACTGTAACCACCTAAACATATGTATATATAAATACTTACCTAAGAGAAGGGAAGGTTCTGGATCCCTTAAACCCTTCCCGTTCTCTGCATCCCTTTGTTCTTTTGACAGGCTCTCCTGTTCCAGCCTTTGACTTTGTCAACAGAATTATTTGTGTCTCTGAGTACTTCCGGAGAGGAGTGGCTCCATACTGCACATGCCTAAAACTGAGGCAGTTGTCTACAGAAGTACTCAAAGACCCGAGTACTTCCAAGGAGACCCAATGATCCAGCTGGAGGGAGTTTTGAATGGGCCCAGAAGTGGAATGATGGGATGCAGAAAGGGCCGGGAAGGCTCTAAGGCATCCAGAACCTTCCCTCCTCTTTGGTGAGTATATAACTTTTTTGTTTTAGGAGGTTACAGTTATCCTTTAGGTAAGACTAGAATACCATAGTCTTTTTTTCTTTCTTAAGGCCCCTTTTACTCTTGCAGGCTAACCTTGCATTGTGTTACCCTATTTTTCCTCAAGAAGTTGCAAAAGCATTTAAATTCTACGGGGACTTTCACACTAATTGCAGTCCATTGCAGTGCGCCAGAAGTATCCATGCCAACACAAAGGCAACAGCACGTTACTGCAAGCACTGTGCTTAGCACACAGTGCTTGGGATAATGGAAGTCTATGGGCAATGCAACGGAATGCAGCACATCGTTGTGCACATGCATGGACCGACAGGGAGTGCATCACTGAGTGGGGGGCTGCGCTATGTATATGACCCTTTTGGCCCACTCTGCCACAGGGTCATATGTTTATTTTTTTTTGGGTGAGTTATGGCAGGAGCATCACATCCCCACTGCAGTGCCAAAAAATTGGCCTAAAGGTTTAAAATCTACTTTCAAACATTTAACTGCCTTGGGCACATGACAACAGTTCCTTTGAACATGTTATCTAAACCTTGCACTCAGATGTGTTTTTCTCAGCCACACAGAGTTTTACCAACCTCTCATTACTTATCAGTGAGAGTCACGCTTTCACTGCAGTATCCTTTACAACTGGATACAATTAAAATGGCCACAGTCAAAATTCTGCACGAAAGATGGTTCAACCTGCTGCAGCCAGAGCTGGGACAAGGTCCTCCAGCACCCAAGGCTGAGACCCCAAAGTGCGCCCCTCCAATCCTGCCACCCCAGCCATCACTCACTGATTGCTGTTAGACTAAGAGGCACCACAGGGCCCACAACCTCCCCAACACCTTAATATGTTATCTGACTTGCAGTCACTGCCATGTATCCCCTTTTCGTATATTTTTTTCTGCCTCAAACACAATTAGGAATGACAGCTGAATGAATTCTGCGCCCCTCCTACACTGCGCCCTGAGGCTGGAGCCTCTCCAGCCTATGCCTCGGCCCGGCCCTGGCTGCAGCCAAACTCCTGGGTGGTGTTACTGTTATTCCCTCTTTAAGTTATCACAGCTTGGTGGAACATGTTATCCGGGCATCGGCTATTGCTGGCAGCCAAATTACCTCATTTTTTTCCTAATTTGAGCTCTAGCTATAAGAAAAATCGGATCCCTATTTATGACTGGCCAGTCATTTCATATTGCTGCTGTTTGCATAACCATGTCAGGTGCTATTTTGTTCCCATGCTGTGTGATTGTCTACAGTTTGCCTTGAGGCCTCTTTTTATGGTTTGATACAGTTTTATATTTGTGAGAAATTATTTCATTTTGAGATATTTTAGATAAATATGTTTACCTATGTTGTCCTTTTCCCCATTAACCACTTCACCACTGAGGGGTTTTACCCCTTGAACACCAGAGCAATTTTCACCTTTCAGCGCCCCTTCCATTCATTCGTCTATAACTTTATTATTACTTATCACAATGAAATTAACTATATCTTGTTTTTTTCGCCACCAATTAGGCTTTCTTTAGGTGGGACTTTATGCCAAGAATTATTTTATTCTAAATGTGTTTTAATGGA
The DNA here is from genome assembly GCF_040937935.1 of Hyperolius riggenbachi. Classification (NCBI taxonomy): domain Eukaryota; kingdom Metazoa; phylum Chordata; class Amphibia; order Anura; family Hyperoliidae; genus Hyperolius; species Hyperolius riggenbachi. The sequence goes on from NC_090651.1 coordinate 109,929,872, forward strand.
AAAATAGGAAAAAAATGTGGGAAAAAATTATTATTTTTCAGTTTTCGGCCACTATAGTTTTTTTTAAATAATGCATGCTACTGTAGTTAAAACCCATGAAATGTATTTGCCCATTTGTCCCTGTTATAAAACCGTTTAAATTATGTCCCTATCACAATGTTTGGCGCCAATATTTTATTTGGAAATAAAGGTGCATTTTTTTCAGTTTTGCATCCATCCCTAATTACAAGCCCGTAGTTTATAAAGTAACAGTGTTATACCCTCTTGACAGAAATATTTAAAAAGTTCAGTCCCTAAGGTAACTATTTATGTTTTTTTTTATTGTATATTTTTTTTTTTTATTACAAAAAAAAAAAATTTGTGTAGTGTGGGAGGTAATGAGTTAATTTATTGTGGAAAACTAATGTATTTGTATATGTAAAATGCTTTAGGGTGTAGTTTTACTATTTACAGGGAGTTTGTTTACATGTGACCTGTAAGCGTCCGGAAGGACGCTTACAGGAAGCAGTACAAGGCTGGGAAAATCACAATGATCGCGCTGTTTCTAATAGAAGCAGCGGATCATTGTGGGGGCTTAGATCAACGAACGGGAATGGATTTTCCCGTTCATTGATCTCCGGGCGAGCGGGCGGCGGCGTGCACGTGGGGCGGGAGTGCGCACACGAGCGGCAGGAGCGCGGACAGCGGCGGTAGCGCGGAAGGTACGGATTTCTCCTTCCCTTGGTTTTTTAGGGGGGGGAAAAGGGACGGAGAAATTCGTACCGCAGGGGGTAAAGTGGTTACTGTACATTTATAAATAGTCATATAGGCCTTGGAAAAACATTTTTCGTATAGATATTGACTGACCCTACCCTGTCTGATGAGCACTGCTATAGCTGTAATTCTCATTACGGCCTATGGTGGCGCCTAAATGATCAGTGCAGCGGTGTGCCAAAATTAGATGACTTGATTATAAGGTACATGTGAGTTTAAAAGGTAAAAGTTACTTACCACAGATATTTAGATACCTACCAGTGCCTGCTAACAGCCCTCCTTAATACTTTTTGAGTAATTAGCAGAGATGGTCAATGTGATGCAAATGATTTACACTTGCATTGAAATGTCATGTAAATTGTGTGCAGCTTTATATTAGACCAATCATAATAACTTCCTGTCCATGTTAAGCTGCATATAATTTACATGAATATTGATGCAAGTGGAAATAATTTGCATCTCACTGACCATCTCTGGCAATGAAGGAGATTAGCTCCCTTGCTTACTTGTTGATTCATTTTTCAGTGAAAGAAATTAGTTATTTTGTGTTTTTCACCTTTTCATATTTTATTTCTAGAAAAGAAAAGAAAAAACCTTGAAAACAAAGCTATTTACATCTCATATATATTTTCTAGATGTGAAAAGGAAGAGTTTGTGTGTCAGGGATGGGATGTTCCTGCTCCACAGAATGACGGTAGGTTTTTATTGTTATTAAAGTGGATTTTTGTTTTGTATTGGATTGTGTGAGACATGATTATACATTTTGTGAAATTTGTGGGTGATCGCAAAAATGCTGCTGCAGTGGAGATCCAGAGGGTCTCTACTTTCTCGCGCAAGAGTGACAAGGCAAACTGGCATCAGGGAGAGGCGACAGGACCAGCTCTTGCTTTGTAGGATTCCACCTTTGCAAGAGCACCAGCATGACAGTATTACAGGGTGCAGACTCAGGCTAGGTTTTCACTTGTGCGTTTTGTGTCAGATTTTTCTCTCAGAAAATTTGCATTGATTTTGCAACAAATGGTAGTGAATGGGGCTGTTTCCATTCAATGCGAATTTTCGTTAGCGTTCATACACGTGAAAAAATCTGAGGTCCTGTATCATTTTTTTGGACATCACGTACGATTCGCGTATAATGCTTTGTATAGGCAATGCGATTTTTCGCGTTACTTGCCCGAAAATTCACATTAGATCCATGGTTACAGGAAGTTGTCAGCAGTCATGACTAAGCTGTTACTAGGCAGATTATGTTATATTTAACTCATGCGAATTTTCACGTACGAAAATTTGCATAAAACGCGTAAAAAATGTGCATGCGAATCTTCACTAATAAGAAAAATCTTATACGATTTTTTGCAGGCGCAAATGTCACACTATAGTGGAAACGTAGCCTAAGGGCTTAATTCACAAAAGAGTGCTAGCTGATAGCACAGCTGTTTTTGTGCGAATTTTCGTGTTTCGCGCGATCGCGAACTTTCACACAAAACCAATATCGTTTGTGTGCGGAAATTCGCGATCGCACACAATGCGAAAATTCGAGCGAAAACGTCCGTGCCATCAGTTGGCACTCTTTTGTGAATCAAGCCCTTAGTCTGAAACTTTAATCCACGTAGAGTGATGCCATGCTGGCCTAAATCTAGCAATGGTGCCCCTGGCAATGATCCCAAATGTGCACATGTAATATTTATATTATTTGGTGGAGTGGGTGGCTGGTTGGGGGTCAAAGATTCAGACTAAACGAGCTGATGCTGTGCCTTATTTTATCCAGCAACAGAACCCCCGAGGGGCAGGCATTCACCCATCCTCATACCACCAAGATCAGTTCACCTAACTCCAAACCGCCCATAACATCACCTCTCCTCACCCCCACCCAACCCTCACGTCTTTGACTTTCCTTGAGCCTTACTTACCCAGCCAACACTCATCTAACCTTATACTCCATGTTTCCTCTCCTGAACCCTCTCCTGGACCCCACCCAACACCTACTGTGTTGCATCCAGTCACAAACTCCCTGTGTGACTCCACCCTTGCTTCCCGTACCCATGCATACCCATGCAGCCTTGCTTTGTGTGTGCTAAATGTGTTCTTTTTTCACGCATGTGTCTTCTTACATTTTCAAGTTTTTTTAATGTATTTTCTGCACTCATTTTCTTCATCCAGTGGTGGCTGCCTGGCTGTATAGTGTAAGTGGTGGCTGGATAGTGTAATGGTTAAGGGCTCTGCCTCTCACACAGGAGACCAGGGTTCAAATTTCAGCCCTGCCTGTTCAGTAAGCCAGCACCTATTCAGTAGGAGACCTTGGGCAAGACTCCCTAACAATGCTACTGCCTATAGAGCGCGTCCTAGTGGCTGCAGCTCTGGCGCTTTGAGTCCGCCAGGAGAAAAGCGCGATATAAATGTTCTGTGTTTGTTTATTCATGTGCGTCACGCAGATGAATGCAGCGGGATGCCAGTATGTTTTAGCATCAAAATTTGCATTTAATGAAAACTAACCTGTCAATTTGCATTGCTGTCCATTCTAAAGTGATTGTTCAGTAGGCAAAATCACATGCAGTCACTTGTAGTGGAAATAAGCACTTGTTAGCAAAATCGCAGAACATGCAGCATTTTTGGAGCGTTTGTGCTCCAATATAAAGTATATAAGAGCTGGCAAATCACTTATGAATTGTACACATAGCGATTTGTGTGTGATTTTAAACTACTGAAAAATGTAAAAAAATGATAATAATTTGAAAGGACCAGTCAGAATTAAAATCGCTAATTGCAAATCGCAATCGCTGGCAAAAAGCTTACACTTTTTAAAATCGCTACCAAAATTGCCGGTAAATGCTCAGGAAAAGAATTACAAAACGCTAATTCAAAAAAGCTAGCAATTGCAAAAGCGATTTCGACTTGTAGTGGGTTCCAGGCCTTAGGCTAGTAAACACTTGCATATTGCTGTAAAAAAGGTTCTTTGTGTGGGGCCAGATTTCTGGGAAGGCCACTAAGGCCCAGGCCTTGGGCGGCTGCAGCCTAAACATGAACAGGTTGCAACATATGAAAGAGGAGGCTAAATATGGGGAGCAACACATGGAAAAGGGAAGCTCAAGGGTGCTGTTCATGAAAGAAAGGGGCTGCTGTAAATGGATGTTACATATGGAAGAGGGGGCAACACATAGAATGGGAGGGGCGCTGCTGCACAGGGAAGGGAAGACACAACACACTTGGTCTTGGGGCACACAAGGTATAAATCTGGCCTTGTCTATGGGGTATGAGAATTTTACTCATCCACATGAAAACTGTTAATCATTACAAAATATTTTGTGGAACACGGACTTCATACATTGCTGGTGTGCTTTAGTACTCTAAGTAGCTAAACGCACATTACCAACCCCATCAATCACAAAAAACAGCTTACCAACTGCTTTCAAATAATTGGATTAACATATAGATGATTAATAGAACCTGATAAGATCCCTGCTGTTAGCAGCAAGAAAACTAAATTGAAAAAAACACTGAACACCTATAAGCCTATGTAGGAAGGATGAGAGGAGGTGGTAATTCAGTAATAATTATGGGGAACCCTGGAGGAGCTGTAGAGAGATAAGAACAATAAGGATAGTAGCTTAAATAGAAAAGAAAATCAATATATTTGCTGGATAACACTGAGTCGGTTAGCAAAAAAAAATAAAGTAGAGAAAGCATGTAGAAGGAGGTAAATGCTAATGCATTACTAGGCAACGGTAATGAATTCTGTAATTGCATTTCATTGTACAAGCCACTTGACTTCTAACACGTTCAGTGTCCATGATCATCAGTGCCAAGAATTATGTTGCCATGAATATTATCCAAACACCAGGCGGGAGCCAAGGAAAACAACTGGTCCTTTCTTCTGGTGGCTCTCTCGGAAGCAGAGCTGTCTAAAGAATTACTACCATGTTTATGTTTATAAAAATACAAAACAATTGAGTTATAAAGCCGGTAAAGTCATTTTACATGAAATGTAAGGTATAAATGTGACTAGCGATGAGCAGTAGATTTCCACGAAAATCAATTTCAAAGTGAAAAATCATTTTGTAAAAATAAGTATTTTACTCAATGTAAACTATACTTTATGTCAGAACAGAAGCCATTTCTAACCTCTTCAGAAATGATTTGAAGGGGCTTTTGCACTCAGAATGTCCTCCCCCCTAAGCTTCCCCTAGGTGGTGCTGAATGAACAGTTGAGCACTATTGTATAACTGGCACTGACCAATCCATGATGCTGGTTAGACCAATAAATAGACTAAAATAGTACTAATTTCTGTAATTTAATGGTGGTAGCCTTAAAGTGCACTGAAAGTAAAAGTCTTATGAGATATAAGGTTTTTATTTTCACTTAAATGTAGTGAAGGTCTTGTTAAGGTCTTGTTTAGTAATACAGAATTCTCTTCACAAGATTTATTGTATTTATTGTACTTGTGTTACAGTTACATGCAACCAAGTGTAATATTATACTGGTTACTTTACACTAAAGAATAGTTATTGATAAATCATACAGTTGATATCTATTATGTATACTGTTGATGGTAGTCCTTCAATGACTCTCCACAGGAGACCAGGATTTGAATCTCGACTCTTTCTGTTCAGTATTCAGTAAGGAGACCTTAGGCAAGACTCCATTTCACTGCTTCTGCCTTCTGATCGTGCCCTAGTAGCTGTTTGCTCTGGCGCTTTGAGTCTACCAACAGAAAAGTGCAATATAAATGTTTTGTGTCTTGTCAATAAAAGCCTTTGAAACTAGAAACCACACTCTTCCTTTTTAAGCTGAAAGCTTATTAGAAGTCTTTTCTCACAGTTTCTCAACTGTTTAAGCCTCTATTTACTTTTCAGGAAACTGGACTGAATTCCACAAGCTGACAACAAGCGCTTTTTCATAGATAACCACTCAAGTTTTTTTAATTCTTGCTATACTGAAAACAGAAAGGGACTTCAGAGAACTTCTGGTTTGTTAGGCTACGTTTACAGTGGTATGTTGCAGTGCAATGTAAGGGTTGGATTGCAAAGCAGAACATTGCAATGCCTATGCAACATTCACAATGCAGGAGGTGCAGTTTAACAGCATGCGGCATGCCAACATGCAGCTTTAGGTGCATTACTGCAAAATGCGTGTGTTAACAGTGGCAGTGAAGCATACACTTCATTAGGTGTACGCTTCCCAGTATAAGACGCAACATGTTGATAACTTGTGGCGCGACTCTCCCATTCCATTGCATTGCATTCCTGCTTTTACAGGGAATGCAATGTGCATTGTGAACCTAGCTTTAAGCTTTCAATTATGAGTGGCCAATCAATGACCACTTTTTCCACCTCCATGTAGTGTGAAGGTTTACCTACACAATCTGTTCATAGTATTCAATATCTGTTGGCATTCATACATTCATTAGCCAATCACAATTTAAAGGTTGTACCAGGCTTAAGTCTTAAAAATCTGCAGAGTTCCATAATTGGTGATAACTTTTATGCATATTTATTCAAGCTGTTATGTATGTTGACATTTTCAGGCAAACTATTTAAAATGTGATCAAACATTTTGTAAAGTTATCTTGGGAAACAGGACTCTGCTCAGGTTCATGTTCAGCAATTCATGAATAACAGATCTGTATTGTTTAGAAGCGTCAGCTTATCTGTTTTTAAACCTGTCCTGTGTTAACCTTAGGCAGCAATCACACTTACCCCATGTTTTCTGCATGCAATTTCGTACATGTACAAATCTACATTTGCTGATTCTTTTTTTGTTCACTTTTTTTGTGCGCATTTGTATGCAAATGTTCATATCGTGATTTTTTCCCCATGCATACCAATGAAGTTCAATTACTTGAAAATGTATGTATTTAATTTCAAAAGCACATGCAATTTTTCACACATAACGCAATTTTTCTGCAATTTTTTAGACTTGCCATTAACTTGCATTGAACGCAAATCACACATCACACACTGAAAAAGTAAACCTGCAGGCTACATTTTTGATACAGAGAATTTGGATCTGCATATCCATGCATATTTACACTGACATAAAATATAGAGTCTAGTAATTGCTGATTAAATATCTGAAAGTTGATCAATAGAGTTGGTCTGTCACAGTCAGATAGTGGAACTCATTGACCCTACAGCTAGTGATACTCGAAGGCTCTCTCAGAGTGGCAGTGGTCTTTTCACAAGAGCCCTCTGTAATGGAGGATTGGTCATTACTTCTAGTGGATGGCAGACTGCTTTGCTGCAGATATACAACAGGTCACAACCCCTGGGATTGCCCCACTAGATATCGAGAGAACAGAAACTGGATACAGACAGCCACAACCTAAAAGGTATGAGTTCAGAAGACATGCCAAGATCAGGACAGGATATAGATGCACCTACATCTTAGAATAGCTGAAGTCTGAGGTCAGGATTGGCATTTGGCAGTAGACAGACATAATCAATCAACTGGTCAAGGTCAGGGTGAGCAGAGAACGAGTAGAACCAGCAAAGTGCAGCTGGAACAAAAGTGTAAACTGGGTGCTCAAAAACAAAGGTTCTAGTTCAGTTTAAGTTGCAGAGAATACAGCAGCAATATACTACAGACAAGGAATCAAGAAATGTGAGATAGTGATCTGCACATGGGCATTCACAAATTGTCCCCATGCATACATACAAAAGACCACACCAGCATTCGGAGCTCATGTATTGTCTGTCATGTAAGTGTGCTGTGCACAAGTACATAAAGGGAGCACGGCTTCTGGGGCACACACACAGATATACACCCATGTGACCCCAAATGTCAGGTTGGCCATGACATGGTCTAAAAAGACGCTAATAATTTTTGCAAGCAAATTTTGTGGAAACTTGCATGTAACTCAGAGTTACTAGCTTCTCATTGATCCTCTCTACTGATTTATGAACAAGCTGCTACTGGGCTTGATGGATTCAGTTTCAAGTCAGAGAATACTTAGGATAAAAGTGAATTAAATAAGGGCCATTAGCCCATATGCAGTTAACTTTTTCTCCTGAGTTTTATCCTAAGTGATATTTTTAAACTTATCAATAAAATGCCCTTCAAATCATCAGAAAATAAGAAAATACTTAAAATGGTTTTGATAGTACTTTCCCGCCTACTTTTTGGTACTTCTTGAATTGCAAAGTGCTGAAAAGTAATTCTAACAGAAGATGAAAAATGTTCTCCTAGGAGAAAAAGTTAATTGCATACGGGCCTCCGAGTGTTGTCTAGGACCATATGCCCGTTTTACCCGAAACAATTACAAGAATAAGATATGGCTTTCCATCAGTGGTGCTTGTGAATTTTCACCAAAGTAATTTTTGCATCAGAAATGCTATATTCGATTTTGAGCAAATTTGGATGAAATTTTGATAATTTATAGCAAAAAACGTGAATACCCAGAAACCAATATTTTACCACAAAAAATGTTACTGCAAAAACAATATTTTACTGCAAAAATTTGCGTAAAAGTATGAAAAATGCAAAAAGCCCCTCCAAAAACTTATTTTTACAGGCATTTTCGCTCCAAATAACAATATCACAGTTTTTTAGCGAAAATGAATGCAATTAGAATATTGACATTTTTGCTCATCAATACTTTCCATTTCTAACTGATACATATTGTACAACACTTTTGGTATCCCCATTATAAAGTACCTGGTTAAAATCTAATCTATTTAGTGGAAAAGCAATAATTTAAAAACTGCCATGCTCTTTTTTTCACACTTCTAATTGAGAGTAACACTGTTTTAATGTGTTTTTGTTTTAATAAATTATTTCTGCCTCTGGGGAATTTTATCATAATTTATCCTACCATTCTGTTGCAGAAGTCAGTCTTTTAATTTGAATCTTTATTAAAGACAAAGCATTAACTTCACTTTGAAGTTTAATTACCCTTTTCATGCTAAATGCAAAAAACTAAAGGAACGAAAGAAAGAAAGGGAATTTGTGAGTTTGTTCAAGGATAGGGCACATTAACAACAATTTTACAAGCATTATGTTAAAAGTCATTATATTTTAACATTTATTTTCAAATGTAAAAAGCAATGTCAGTCAATTTTGATTTTGTAATGAGGGTAGGGTGAATATTTTATCTAGAAAAAAAAAAGGATTTTAAGTTGATAATCATTTCAGAAATTAGATGTTTACCTCTCAATAAAATCCTACTGCATGGAGGAAAGATGCACAGCAGTTTGCAATACATACATAACATAAATAAAAAAATATAAAACAATTTAAACAGGGTTTCTTATCACCAAATAAAGACAAATCATGTTTTGTTATAACTAGTAATAGTTGGACTTTATTGTTTCAAAAAATCTAAGCGCAAACTATTCTTCTTTATAAAGTATATAGACAGCCATTAGGCATCCACCAGTGCTCATAAGGGAGGCTGACCATCACCAAAATGAAGTCTAAAGCACTGATTAGTACACCGAAGTACAACCAAATAACAAGCACCTGTGCAGCGGGGACCTGATCAAATTAAAAATGCCTTAAAGGAGAACTGTAGTGAGAGGTATATGGAGGTTGACATATTTATTTCCTTTTAAGCAATACCAGTTGCCTGGCAGCCCTGCTGATCTATTTGGCTGAAGTAGTGTCTGAATCACACCAGAAACAAGCATGCAGCTAATCTTGTCATATCTGTCAAAATTGTCAGAAAAACCTGATCTGCTGCATGCTTGTTCAGGGTCTATGGCTGAAAGTATTAGAGACAGAGGATCAGCAGGATAGCCAGGTAACTGGTATAGCTTAAATGGAAATACATATGGAAGCCTCCATACACCTCTCTGTACAGCTCTCTTTTAAAATGACCCCAAGCAAAGTCACAAGAAGCAAATTTGGGCATACCTGGGGCATCCTCCCAGATTCCCCTACCCACTGCCCCCCCCCCCCCCCCCCGTAGCCCGCAAGGTTTTTCGGTCTCCTCTGGGTGACCTCCATGGTCCCGCTGGCAGGTCCATAAAGTTTGGCGACTTCAGCTGAAGTTGCGCATGTGTGGCCCGTCCAGGCGCCCGGCACATCATCACACTTATTGCTGTAAGGGTCCTGCGCATGCACGGTACTCGAAAGACTGAACTGCTACCCTTATGGTGTTGGGCGCGATGACACACTGGGTGCCTAGACGGCCGAGCATGTGCAACTTTAGCTGAAGTCGCCAGGTTTTTGGAGCTGACGGTGGGACCAAGGAGGGGACCCAGAGGACACCAAAGGACCTCACAGGCTACAGGGGGCTGGAGGAAGTCCCAGGTAAGTCCAAATTTGCTGAGACAATGCACTTTCTATTGCAGAGCTGGGTGGGAGTGCCTGAAGACTGGGAGGAGGGCGGGCATTGCATACACAATCAGGCAGAGGAGAGTAAGGGAGGAAATTACATCAGGATTCGCTTCAAGATAGTAACAGTTAAAATGGAGAATTTTAAGAAGCATTTTCTCTTTTTCTACTATAGAAAAATCACTAAAATCAAAACGTGGACAGTGTATTACATATGTTATGTAAGTAGAGCAAGTATTTATCTACTTATATATGTGTTTGTTTTTCTGAGATAGTATGGCTGACAACTCCTCTTTAAAATGATAAAAACAAGGGGAAGAAACACCTCCCCATTGAAAAGTCAGCGTGATACTGTCATCAAAAACGGTCATTGGAGTACATAATAAACGTTTTTTGATAACAGCATCATGCTGACTCTTCATTAGGGAGGTAAGTGTTTCCTCCCATTTTTAGAATTGTAATATATATAAACATTATATATAAACAGATACATACATACATATATATATATATATATATATATATATATATATATATATATATATATATATATATATATATACATTATCCTCTTGGTGCCTCTGTTTCTCTTGTGTACTACATGAAAAGTCCACCAATGGTGGAGGGTCCTACCCCCCTTTCTCCTTTCCTGCTTACAGAAAGCAACATCTTATACCCCTGATGGGAAGGGTTTAAGTTCCCCTGCCGCCCACAAAAGTTGTTGTCAGGGGCGTAGCAATAGGGGTTGCAGCGGTAGCGACCGCATCGGGGCCCTTGGGCCAGAGGGGCTCCGAAGGGCCCTCCCATCAACTGCAGTATTAGCTTTCTATTGGTCCTGTGCTCATAATAATCATTTCTATAGATACATTGAATAGTGGTAATCAATAACACACTGTTCCCCATCCTTTTCTTGCACCTCAGACACTGTAGTTGCCATTGGCAGGTTTTGGTGTGCCGTATCCATTGTTATGTATAGAGTGCTTGGGGGGGCCCCATGTAAAACTTGCATCGGGGCCCACAGCTCCTTAGCTACGCCACTGGTTGTTGTCTACTTGGTGATCCACGCTTGTGAGTATAAATACACACATTTTTCTATAGACCTCCCTTGACTTGAAAATGCTACACTATGGAGTGTATTTTCCTTTGATCCCACATAAATATTGTCCAGTTGAAGCAGCTTTATTTTATGCTACCTCTAGTTAATGATTATAGTTTTCATTTTGTAATCTCTATCTAACTGCTTATTTATTCTGTGCATGGGTTTATGAAGAAGATGAAGACTTGAATTTGGTTTCCTGTACAAGGAAATGCAAGTATCTGGAAAGAGACAGCCTTGTGATATCACCCGATGTATACCACAGAGCATCAGAAATCCAGTGCAAAACAGATTCCAATTCTTTCTCCTGCCCTAACATACTAGATATTCATCCACTGGCAAAAGCAGAAGACACGCCTAAAATATTCTCTGATTCCTCTGGACCTTCTGTTATTAAATATTGTACAGCAAACAAGGACTTTATAAATGGGAATGAGAATGGAAGCAGGGTAAAAAGACTTATACGCATTACAGATGCCATAACAAATAGACAGAGCTTGGATCGAACAACCAGCTATGAAGGAAATATAAATGTGTGTGAAGATCAATATGATGACAGTGTTGCTAAAACTGAACAAGGTTCCATTCTGCATTCTCTCAATAATAGAATGATTATCAGTGAAATGGGATTAAGATTTCAGAATGACACAATTGAAAACTACAAAGATGCTATAGCTAAACTAAGAGGCCAAACGGTATGGAAATCATTTTCTGGTCCTTCTGAAAACCTGGAAAAATCTTCTTTTCATGGTCACATCCAGACTTGCATCCTACAGCTTTCAAATCGAAGCACAGTTCAGCCTTCCAAGCTCATCACATGTGGTGGCAATGCTGCATTGCTGAAGAGTGCCGCTAGTAAGGGCAAAACCTTGGAAGGACAATCTCAAAGGTTTCACTTAGGCCAATATCAGGGTTCTTTTCCTGCCAGTCAAGTCATTTCAAAGAGTAGGTCTGGTAAGATAGATGGTGAAAAGTTTGCCTGGAGCCAAAACACTCAGGAGATATCCAGAGTTGGGACATGTGATGACAAAACAGGTCTTGTGAGGATATCTCCTCCATCACCTGGAAAAGAAAATGCCAGACACCCACAGGTGAGTCACCAAAAGTCTTTGTTTTCTTGTGGCTTTAAATGGCAGTGTTGTGTGTATTGCTTTATGATTGATTGATGTTTGTAGTAAGATATATATATTATATACCCTGTTTCAATATATTTATAAGTCAGTAATTGGACCAATGTATATTGTTTTATATACAATGTCCCTCCTCATGTAAGGTCTTGTAATGCAGCTAGTAAGAGACCACAGTACATAAGTCATGGCCGGATTTCTGGGAATGCCCGTAAAGGCCAGGGTCTTGGGTGGTAAAAACACAGGGGTGGTAGGATAGATAAGAGGCTACACGTTAAAGTAAATCATCTCTCCTGGTCTGCAGCCACCTTTCTTTATTCTAAACACATTGTCAGCAGCCTTAATTCTAGAGTTCTCTGCCTCTGCCACTTCCTGTGAGCATGGTTAAATTATAGTCACAGTATCCTCTGCTGCATCAGCTATCTCCTGAAATTGTCACTATGTTTAAAGGGCATCCGAGCTGACACTTTATGGATGCCAACGTGTACATTATGGGATACCTCTACTTACCTGTTCTGTGTTTTGGATGCACTTCTCTATATTGTGCTGCCTCCTCCACCATTTGTGGCTCCGACTGCAGCCAGTCACACAGAGGTCAAAGAAGCAGTGCATGCTCTATCCACTCGCATTCCTTGTCATTTTGTACCCCTGCCCGGATGTCCACAGCTGCCAAGGCAGGGCGCGTTTTGGGTATGCATACTTGGCAAGTACTGCTTATACACAAGCACCACTTCTGAATGATGCATGCCCAGAGTGCTTTTGGCTGCTGTGCACGTATGGGATGGAGTGCAAAATTACAGGGTGCACAAGTGGACAGAGCATGCACTGCTTCTTTGTCAAATGGGGGGCAGAGCAGAACAATGGAGTGGAGACCATTCAAACAAGTAATCGCTTGTCAGGATGTTGGACAGGTTGTTGTTGGGTGGGGTGCGGTTGGTGACCCTTAGGTGCTGAAAAATACAGATCTGGCCCTGGCATCAATGGCGGTATAAAATATGATGTGCAATCTTGCGCTAGTCAAACACAGCTTTGGTTATCCTTTAATACAGAAACTAGCAGCTCCTCTACCCCGGCTGAAGGGTATAACTGTGGCAACAAGAAAAAAGTACAAGGAGGAGCGTTCCATAGTGTAAACTGTTAATGAAAATCATGCAATAATTAAAAACACTTACTCGAAAGTGAAGAAAATAAGCATATCTTGGGGAAACCCAAACCAATGACCCTGGATGGCAACCTGTTCCTCCTTTGTTGCCAGCAGTGGGGGTGGTCCTGGATGGTGGTGGACTGTGGGCGCCTCTCCTTTGGTCGATATGTGCAGTAACTTTGCAACGCGTTTTGACATATCCACGCCTTTGTCAAGCGAGTTACTGCCATGCACACAAGGGGCTCGATTCACAAAGCGGTGATAACTCAGTTATCACGCCTAAAAGACTTTAGGCGTGATAACCTTTGCACCAGCAAACTTATCACCGCTTTGTGCTCTAACTCGCGCGAAGTTTCCGCGCGTACGCGCGTGCGCAAAGTCCCATAGGGCTTAATGGGCACTTCGCGCGGTGCGCTACGCGCGCAAAACTTTGCGCACGGGAGTTCGCGCGAATTCCTTCAGATAAAGGGCTTTTCACAGGCGTGCAAAGTGTTGGCACCGCTTTGTGAATCAGGCCCAAGGATTTAAATAACTGATGGTAACAGGAAATTGGTAGTGTGAACTTGACGGTTGCCATGGCAACCATTTATTACACTTCCAGTTCAACAATATAACCAAAAGAAAATGGTATCAAAAACTATACATATAAGCATATATATGTAAAAGACCCTTTTTCAGGGCACTATGCGGAGGAGTATTAATACTTGGCATATTAAAAAATATAAAATATATAAAGTATAAAAGACCCTTCTGGTATAAAATACACATCTGGCCCTGGCATCAATGGTGGTATCACTGTGGAGACAGAATGATGTTATTTTTTATTTTTTTTTATAAATAGACATTTATTTATTTGTGTGTGTAGTCAATCAAGAAGCAAAGGCCCTTGGTCCCATGAATTATAATATTAATTTACTTTTTGCTTGAAGGCAAAAATCATTTTATTGTAAATCGCTTTATTCAAAAGTAAGTCAACAATGACACATAGCACATTCTTCTTAACTCTGGTTTTCTTTATGCAAACGGTGATCCATTTCAGTGAGTGTAAAATAATGATTTACAGAATCAGTTTTGAATCCTGACTACTAATGACAAAAGCTAAATCCTGTTGCTTTTAGAGGTTAATTAGTTTTATATTTGTTCTCGGTAAGATACACTCGTCTTTTACATTTTAATGGAAAGATGTAAAATAGCAAATTAACACTTGGTAAGCCATTTCATGTTCAGACCGGTTCCCATTCTAAATGCCAGAAGACATGCGGATGAAGGATATGCATCCCGGTGGTGTTTTTTGTTGTGCCTGATCTTTAATTTCATTCTAGATTGTATGACAGGGACATGTTCAAATAGTGCAGCCTCAAAAAAGTCTTGAATACAGGTAGTCCTCGGTTAACGAACGAGATAGGGACTGTAGGTTCGTTCTTAACCTAAATCCGTTCTTAAGTCGGAACGCTGTGCTATCTCTGTCCCCTTTGCCTCCTATGTGCCACCATTTGGCTAGAGTGTCCCCACATAGCCTCTCTGTCTTTACCTGTGCCTGATTGTCCCCTTCGGTGCCTTTGTTCTCCCTCTGTGCTCGTTTGTCCCCCCTCTGTGCACCTCTGTGTCTCCACCTCTGTTTGAACCCCCTCTGTTTGTTCCCCTGTGAGTCCATTTGTACCCTCTGTGCCTCTGTACCCACCCCCTGTGCCTCCATTTGTACCCTCCTGTGCCATTTTGTACCATCTGTGCTTCTGTACCCCCCTTGTGCCATTTTGTACCATCTGTGCCTTTGTACCCCACTGTGCCATTTTGTACCATCTGTGCCTCTGTACCCCCACTGTGCCATTTTGTACCATCTGTGCCTCTGTACCCCCTGTGCCATTTTGTACCATCTGTGCTTCTGTACCCCCCTGTGCCATTTTGTACCATCTGTGCCTCTGTACCCCACTGTGCCATTTTGTACCATCTGTGCCTCTGTACCCCCACTGTGCCATTTTGTACCATCTGTGCCTCTGTACCCCCCATGCCATTTTGTACCATCTGTGCTTCTGTACCCTCCTGTGCTATTTTGTACCATATGTGCCTCCGTATCCCCCTGTGCCTCTGTTTGTACCCCCCTGTGCCTCCGTTTGTACCCCCCAGTGCCTCTTTCCCCTCGCTCTCCCTATGGACTCACCTTCCAGCCTGAGTCCAACGCTGTCTGTCCTCCGCTCTCCGCCTTCCAATAGCCGTGTACAGCACTGCTAGATGCAGCATTGCACCGCTTCCTGTATGTCACATGACATACAGGAAGCGAATGGATGCTGCACCTACCAGTGCTGTACACGGCTATTGGGAGCAGGAGGCAGAGAGTGGACAACAGACAGCGTTGGACTCGGTTCGGAGGTGAGTCCAACACTGCTGGTGCTGCTGCGGGGACATGCACCGGCACTCAGGAGAAGTTTGAAGTCATTTTTTCAAACTTCCCCCATGCAGAAATGACATCATCGAGACGGGATTGGGCCGTTCGTATCGGCGGGTCCTTCGTATGTCTGGTGTTCGTATCCCGAGGACTACCTGTATAGCACTTTAGATTCTGCTTGCTTTGTGGGACAGATAAGTATTGATATATGTGAAGATGACCAAAATGATTTGTCACAAAATAGCTTTTTATTTAGCAATTTTTTTTAATGCTAAAAAAGACATTTATGTTTCTATCCCCATGAACTTCATGAGAAATGAAAAAATATATAGAAAATACCCTTTAACATAATAAAATCAGTCTCTTTACTATTTTTTTTTCAGAAAATTAGTGTATAGCGTGTCAGTGGCAAGGTTGATGATGATGAAAAAAGAGTTATTAAAGAGACACTGAAGCGAAAAAAAAAAATATCATATAATGAATTGGTTGTGTACTATGAATAATTACTAGAAGATTAGCAGCAAAGAAAATATTCTCATACTTTTATTTTCAGGTATATAGTGTTTTTTCTAACATTGCATTATTCTATAATATGTGCAGATTACACAACACTCAGCATTCAAAATGATTCTTTCAGAGCAGTCTGTGAAGTAATGACCTCTCCTCTAGCAGAGAAAAAGTAAACAGTTCACTTACAGTTGAGATAATAAAAGTCAGATAACAGCCCTCTCCACGACTAACTTAGTTGGAGAGCTTAATGGCTTGTTTGCATAGAGATAACAACTGGAGTTTCTCAACTCTTCCTGTACTGGAAACAATTAGACTGATGTATCTGATCTTAATGTTTTATTTCTTAGCTGTACTACACATACAAATCATAATATCATAATTTTTTTTCGCTTCAGTGTTTCTTTAAAGAGACTCCGTAACAAAAATTGCATCCTGTTTTTTATCATCCTACAAGTTCCAAAAGCTATTCTAATGTGTTCTGGCTTACTGCAGCACGTTCTACTATCACCATCTCTGTAATAAATCAACTTATCTTTCTCTTGTCAGACTTGTCAGGCCTGTGTCTGGAAGGCTGCCAAGTTCTTCAGTGTTGTGGTTCTGCTATGAACTCCCCCATCCAGGCCCCTCTCTGCACACTGCCTGTGTGATATTTAGATTAGTGCAGCTTCTCTCTGTTCTATTATCTTTTACAAGCTGGATAAATCCTCCTCTGAGCTGGCTGGGCTTTCACATACTGAGGAATTACATACAGGCACAGCTGTCTGCACTCTGCAGGAAGAAATAGCCTGACACTTCAGTGGAAGATAGCTGCAGGGGGAAAGAAACACACAAATGATCTCTTGAGATTCAAAAGGATGGCTGTATACAGCCTGCTTGTGTATGGATGTATTTTCTATGTGTGGACATACTGTACATCAATCTACTTCCTGTTTTGGTGGCCATTTTGTTTGTTTATAAACAAACTTTTTAAAACGGTTTTTAACAACTTTTAATGCAGCGAGGAGCGGTGAAATTGTGACAGAGGATAATAGGAGATGTCCCCTAATGCACTGGTATGTTTACTTTTGTGCGATTTTAACAATACAGATTCTCTTTAAAGATGACAATAAGAAAATTCTGTGCAGTCAGCATGACAAGCAGCTTAATAATTTTGACTCCCTATCCTGTTAACTATTGCTAGTATCAGAGGGTTGGGTAGGTAAGTGGAGCTGTCAGGAACATTATCATGTTTTGCTTTCTAGAAAGGCCACCAAGGCCCAGGCCATGGGCAGCTACAGCCCAAGAGGACACCTGGACATGAAAGAAGGGTTGCTTACATATAAAAAAGGAGGGGAAAAATGGAGAGGAACATATGAAAAAGGGAAACTAATGCTCAAGAGAGCTGTTCAAGAAATAAAGGGGCTACTGTACAAGGATGGTACACATTGAAGAGGGGGCTGCACATGGAATGGGAGGGGTGTTGCTGCACAAGAGAGGAAGCCAAAACATATTTGGCTTAGGGGCACAAACATTTTAAATCCGGCTTTGCATATGAACAGTGGTAGACTTTCGCTGCCCATCTGAAGGAAGCAATTTGCACAAAAGGCTCACAAAGTATGCAAAAAAAAATCTCATGACTGCCGCGTCTGTAATTTCGCATAACATGTGAAAATGTACAAATGGATTATGTGAAATTAATTCAATTTTAAAAATCATAATTAAGTGTATCCTATTTTTGGCATACAAGACACACTTTTACTCCCCCAAAAATGGGGAGGAAGAGTCCCTGCATCTTATATGCCAAATACAGGGAGTCTCCGACTTATGAACATCCACCGATACGAACTGCCAACCCGTTGTGATTTGGGGACTTCTTGCATTGTCCTCCATTTGTCCTCCATTTCCTCCCATGTGTCCTCCTCTGCCTCCATGTATAACTATCAGAATCGGCAGCTTGGCTCACCTAATCAAAAGCTCCAGCAGTTATCACAGACCTCTCCTCTCCTTCACTGGGTCTTTAGTGCTGGCTTTTGCTAATCCCATCATCAGCAGAAACTGGCACTAGAGGCACAGTAAAGCAGAGGAAAGGTCTGTGATCGCCGCTGGAGCCATTGATTAGGAAAACCAAGCTGCTGATCTGATTTATATAAAGGGGAGGCAGAGGAGTATGGGGGATGGGGGCGAAGGACAAATGGGGGAGAATGGAGGATAAACGAGTAGCAGAGTAGGACACACGGGGGACATAAGGGCACACAGGGGACAGAAGAACACAAACGGGGGACACAGGAGAAGGACACATGGGGACACAAGAGGACACAATAATTGGGGGAGAACATCTAGAAGATACTCCTGGACCATGGATGCACCAGGTTTCTTTTTTTGTTCCCCGGGTTTTTGCCCTCTAAACCTAGGTGCTTCTTATATTCTGGAGCGTCTTCTATGCCAAAATATACAGTAAATTTGAATTGCAGAATTTTACACAAAATTTCACATAAGCAAAATGTGGACATTATGATCATTACTATCCATAACCATGCTGAGGACCGTATTGACAGCTCTTTCCCATGCCTCGCTGACTTAGCAGTGATGTACCCCACATCCTCAGTTTTAGGACTTAAAATGTTAATTATATTCTGACAACAACAGAAACAACATTTTAGCTCAGCTTCAGCTTCACTATCATAACATTAGAAATACTGGGAGGTGCTCATGCTGCATCCACCACTGTCTGCCTCTCGCCCTAGATTAGAATTACACCTCTCAGAACAGGTGACATTGCAGAAAGCAAGCAAGGATTGGTTATATGGTGCTTCAGGATAAATAATCCAGTGAAAACTGCAGTTAACCCTGTTAACAATAAACGTTCAATCAAAGAAAGTGGGGGTCGTAGTAATTTTTTCAGCAATTTCTGTATAAAATTTCAATATTTAAGAAAAGTTTTGCATCACACACATCACACGTGAATATACATTTTTTTCATTTTTCTTGTAAGTCCTCTCTCTTTTTCTATTGGCTGGTCATGGTTATATAATCATGTTTCGCTTTTGCATCTATTGTATTTTGATCATTCAGCCAATCAGAAAAGTAAAAATCAATCAGCCTAATAGATTGAATATGTGCTTTTCCATAAATGATCTATGTAGGAGAATGAGACATTTCTTGCTCAGAGCTCCTCTATCCAGAAATGTATCCAGTAGAAAAGTGCATGTGGATTGCCGTGGGCACTTTCTGAAAATAAATGCTGGACTTTCAGTTCCTGGGGCCAACAAGTTCCAGCAGGCTACTTAACAAGATTCAGCTTCCTCTTTTACCTGATATTTGACATTGCTGCTATCTTAAATAAACATGCCATCTGGCAAGAGAGATTTGGAGCAAACCCAAATCAACCAGACTACATATTTGAGTTCTGGCCACTCAAAATGGACATTTACAGTGGGATGTAAAAGTTTGGGCAACCTTGTTAATCATCATGATTTTCCTGTATAAATCGTTGGTTGTTAAGATAAAAAATGTCAGTTAAATATATAATATAGGAGATGTAACGATTGGTGTTAGCAAGAACAAAGTTTCTGATTATCAGGTGATCTGCAGTATCACCTATAATACAGATATATACCTGATTATATGATGATCTGCAGAATCACCAATAATACAGATATATAGATACTGATGTGTTAGCTAAGCAATGCTAATATACCACTAAGAAGTGATGTAACCTAATCACACTTTAATGCACTAAGTGTAGTGATTGGTGTAACAGTAGTACTGGCAGTATTTGCACTACCTCACCAGAGGAGCTGGTGGGCACTACCCGTACTGTACCTCTCACCAGAGACAGGGGGTCCCTGGTGAGAGTAGAATGGTCAGACAGATCGGATCGGCAACAGACAGACAGCAGGTCAGGTGCAGAATCGACAGACAGACAAGGTCAGATGGGCAGAGGTACAAAATTAGGAGACAGAGACAGAACAGTAATCAGGCTAGGTCTGGCAACAGGATCAGATAGGCAAAGGTACAGAATCACTGAGAGTAAGATTGGTCAGAACTAGTCAGAGTCATACACAGATAATAACAGTATTTAACAATTTTAAGCAATCAAGTCGATTCTAACTTTAGTGTGAATTCCAAGCTCCTGCTGGTTCTAACACACTAGGGAACTGACTAAGGTCTGAGCGCTAACATGAAGTATTCATGACAGCAGACAACTTGCAAGTGAAGCCGAGAGGCTTAAGAAGCGGAGGAGACCCCAAGGCACGCCCACCAACTTCGGCCAATCAGGAGCGGCGAGCGTGCCCTCTGACGTCAGCCGACCAGCCGGTCAGCTGACAAGCCTCCAACTGGCATAAAGATCCTGATGGTGAGCGCGCGCACGCGCTAATGTACCCCTGAGCACAGCCGAGACACGCGTCCTCGGCGTACCAGGTGCCTGGGACGCGGAAAAATCAGCAGGCAGGGACCCAGCAATGACCGCGGTGGACCCACCGTCCACCGCAGCCGACATGCGATTACTCCCCACACCCGTCCTCGGTGTGCTAGACGCCCGAGGCGCAGGGAGACTGACAGGCAGAGAACAAGAAGCAGTTGCGGTGGTACTGCTATCCACCGCAGCTGACTGTAACGATTGGTGTCAGCACACAGAGAGTACCTGATCATTGATGATCTGCAGAATCATCAACAATACAGATGTATACCTGATTATGGATGATCTGCAGAATCACCAATAATACAAGTATGACTAACCTCTGGACACCTAAAGAAGTGTAAGTGCTTGGTGCAACTGTAAGGCTATCGCCCATGGAGCGAGAGACACAGATATTATTGCAGCCAGTGACCACCTGAGGGGCAGGCAGCCTTTGGCTGTGCAGGGACTATCTCCTTGAGAGGAGGAGATAATCTTGCAGCCAGTGATTCCCTGATGGGCTGGAAATCAGACTGTACTGCAACCAAGGATTCCCAGATGGATTGGGAATCAGACTGTACTGCAGCCAGTGGACTCCTATGGAGTAGAGGCCACTGGCTGAACTGCAGGAAGGACTCTCTGAGGAGCAGGAGGTCCTTGCAGCTAACTGACACCTGATGGATTAGTGTAACGGGTAGTACAGACAGACTGATCACTTGAGGAATAAGTGACAGTCAGAAGGGTCAGACAGGCCAGGTCAGCAACACACGAGCAGATAAGGTACAGAGACAGAAGGCTGATTCGGTAACCGGGTACAGGCAAGGTTGGCAACTGGTAGACAGATAGGCAGAGGTACTGAATCAGAAAGCAAGAGAGAGGTCAACAGAGCCAAAGGTCATAACAGATATCAAGCACAATGCTAGTCTGAGGTGTGAGGTCCTTGGTCTCGACACCCGGGACCTAGTTTATAGAATAACACAGTAACCTAAGCTTGGGTGTGAGGTCCTTGGTCTCAACACCCTGGAACTGGTCTAAAGTATAACACAGTAATGACACATTAATCCTATGCTTGGGTGTGAGGTCCTTGGTCTCAACACCCTGGAACTGGTCTAAAGTATAACACAGTAATAACACAGTAATCCTATGCTTGGGTGTGAGGTCCTTGGTCTCAACACCCTGGAACTGGTCTAAAGTATAACACAGTAATAACAAAGTAAATGACAAGAGCGGAATCTGGCTAAGTGTGAATTCCCAGTTCCAACTGGTTCTAACACACTGTAGGATCTGACTGAGGTCTGAGTGCTCACACGTAAGTATTCGCAACGGCAGACAACCAGCAACTGACAAGCAAGATCTATATATACTACAGCGCTCTGCAGCGCCGCCCCCAGCCACTCAGGAGTTCCGCTGGGATCAGCTGATCGTCCTTCTGGCGCGCACGCGCGTAGCTCTCCATCTGTGTGCATTAGAAGGCCCAGATAAACCAGACACATGCTGCTGTGCGGAAACCGCCGGTTTGAACGCGGAGACAGCCGCCCCGCCGCCAGACCGCGTGGTGGCATCTCCGCTATTCATTACAGTACCCCCCCCCTGAGGAGTGGACTCCAGACACTTCCCACCCGGCTTCCCAGGATGTGAGTCATGAAATTCTTTCTTTAATTCTTCCGCATGCATGCGACCATCTGGCACCCAAGTTCTTTCCTCCACACCATATCCCTTCCACTGGACCAGATACTGCACAGAATTTTGCACTAAGCAAAAGTCCAGAATCTTTTCAATCTCATATTCAGGTTGATCATCAACCATCACGGGGGGGGTGGGGGGAGGAATCCACGTGCACTGCCGGCTTCAACAGAGACACATGGAATGATCTCACACCTCTCATGCTGGCTGGGAGATCAATCGCATAAGTGACATTATTAATCTTTCTGGTCACTGAAAATGGTCCTATGAATCTAGGACCCAGTTTGGGTGATGGATGCTTCAAGGCCAAATGCCGAGTGGATACCCATACCATGTCTTCCGAAGAAAACCTCCATTCTACAGACTGCCTTTTATCAGCCTGCTTCTTCTGGGTCTGGAAAGCTTTCCCCAAGTTCCTCTTAATCATTCCCCAAATCTCCCTCAAAGCTCTCTGCCAATCCACCAAGGCTGGGAATGGTGTAGACGCCACGGGTAATGGGGCAAACTTGGGTGATCTTCCCGGAACTACCTGGAATGAGGAAAATCCTGAAGAGGAACTCTTCAGATTGTTGTGCGCAAATTCCGCAAATGGCAAAAATTTTACCCAATCGTACTGAGCATCTGCGACATAACATCTGAGAAATTGCTTCAGGGACTGGTTAACTCTATCGGTCTGGCCATTGGTCTGTGGGTGGTAGCCTGATGAAAATGCAAGATCCATATCCAGCTGGTGGCAAAACGCTTTTCAAAACTTTGACACAAATTGGACTCCCCGATCTGACACTACATTTTCCGGAATGCCATGCAGCTGGAAAACGTGCTGGATGAAGAGATCAGCCAACTCCTGGGCCGAGGGGAGTCCTTTTAATGGAACAAAATGAGCCATCTTACTGAATCTATCCACTACCACCCAAATGACTGTCTTGCCCTCAGACCTGGGTAGTTCTCCTACAAAATCCATGGACAGATGAGTCCATGGTTGACTTGGCACTGGTAAAGTTTGTAACGTACCCACAGGTGCCTGGCGAGAAGGTTTACTCCTAGCACATACTGCACATTCCCTCACAAACTCCTTACAATCTATTGCTAATGTAGGCCACCAAGCGCATCTGGCCAGCAAATCCTGAGTTCTGGTGGCCCCAGGATGACCTGCATTCTTATGGGAATTAAACAGATTTAAGAGTTGCAGACGAAAAGGTAGTGGTACAAACATCACCCCTCGGGCTTCCCCTCTGGAACATCCTGTTGGTAGGGACTCAGAGTGACTGTCCAATCTTTTCAAGTCTCGGTAGCTGCCAGGACTACCATCTGAGGTAGAATGGTCTCAGGGGCTGAGGGTTGTACTGTCTCGGGCTTGAAACACCTGGACAAAGCGTCAGCCTTGATGTTTTTACTACCTGGGGTATATGTTATAACAAATCTGAATCTTGAAAAGAACAAAGACCACCGGGCCTGACGAGGGCTAAGTCTCTTGGCGCCCTCTATGTACTCCAGGTTTTTGTGATCTGTATAAACTGTGATAGTATGCTCTGCCCCTTCTAGCCAATGTAGCCATTCTTCAAAAGCTAATTTAATAGCTAAAAGCTCCCGATTGCCAATATCGTAGTTTTTCTCTGCGGGTGAAAACCTACGAGAAAAGTAAGCGCACAGGTGAAGTTTGCCCTGCAAACCAGAGCGTTGAGACAATACAGCCCCCAACCCAACCTCTGAGGCATCGACCTCCACAATAAAGGGGAAGGTGGCATCTACATGTCTTAGAATGGGTGCAGAACAGAACAATTTTTTCAGTGTAGAGAAAGCAGAATGTGCCTCTGCTGACCAGTGGTAAGTATCAGCTCCCTTCTTGGTGAGACTGGTGAGAGGTGAGACCACTGAGGAGTATCCATTTATGAATCTCCTGTAGTAGTTGGCAAAGCCCAAAAATCTTTGGAGTGCCTTCAATCCCACAGGCTGAGGCCACTCCAAAACAGCAAAAAACTTTTCCTGGATCCATGGAAAGGCCAGATGTAGAGATAATGTACCCCAGGAAAGCAACGGAGGTTACCTCGAAGAGGCATTTTTCCAATTGAATTCTGTCTTAATTTCATTAACACAAACTTGACATGTCTTCGATGTTCCAACAGACTGGAAGAGAAGATCAGTATGTCGTCCAGATATACTAAGATGAACTTCCCCAACACCTCCCTGAATACCTCATTTATCAACTCCTGGAAGACGGCCGGAGCGTTACACAACCCGAAGGGCATCACCAGATACTCGTAGTGCCCGTCGGGTGTATTGAAGGCCGTCTTCCATTCGTCACCATCTCTAATATGAACCAGGTTGTATGCGCCTCTTAAATCTAGTTTAGAGAAAATCTTGGCGTTGGTTACCTGAGTGAACAAATCATCCATCAAGGGCAATGGATAACGATTTTTCACTGTAATCTTGTTCGAACCTCGATAATCAATGCAGGGACGAAGGCCTCCATCTTTTTTTTTTTTTACAAAAAAGAATCCTGCCCCTGCTGGTGAACGAGAGGGACGGATGAAACCATTGGCCAAGTTTTCTTTGATGTATTCCTGCATTGCCACTTTCTCAGGCCCAGATAGATTATAGAGGTGACCCCTTGGAGGCATACAACCAGATCTTAAGTCGATGGTACGGTGAGGGGGACGTTTATCTGCCGATTTAGGACAGGATACATCAGCAAATTCTGCGTACTGAGTTGGCACACCTTTAACCTGAATCTTGGTGTTCCCTACGGTTACTTTCGCTAAACAGTGATGATGACAATGGGTAGACCAGCTTGTTAGCTGACCTGAAGCCCAGTCAATCTGAGGGGAGTGAAGATGTAACCATGGCATGCCAAAAATAATGGTGGAGGTTGTCATACGCAGGACCAGAAACTGTAAACTCTCTCTGTGTAGTACCCCAACATTACATATCAGCTCCGGGGTTTGAGAAAGGGGTTATCTACTTTGCAGAGGAGAGTCATCTACAGCAGTGACCAAAAGCTGTTGGTCTAACCGGAGTAAGGGAATCCACAATTTCTTTGCAAACTCGTAGTCTATAAAGTTAGCCTCTGAACCAGAGTCTAAAAAGGCTTCAGTGGGAACAGTCTGACCCTCCCATGTGATAGAGCAGGGAAGGAGCAGACGATTACTGTTTAGAGGTAATGACTGCGCGCCTAGGGTATTACCTCTGACTACACCTAGGCGGCAGCGTTTCCTGACGTTTTAGGACAATTCTGTACCTTATGACCCTCCTCTGCACAGTACACACAGAGCTCAGCTGTTCTGTTTTCCTGCGATTCTTTTCCACCTGAGTCAATCTAGAATGTCCAATTTGCATTGGCTCTGGCGGAGGCGACACAGGTGGAGGAGAGGCGTAGGAGACATATCTTACAGTATTCTTACCCCGGGTTTGTTTTTGTTAGCGTAAACGGCAATCAACCTGTACTGCTAAAGAGATTGCCTCATCAATAGATTTCGGTTCAGGATGTCCCAACATCAAATTAGAGACTGCATCTGATAAACCTGACAAAAAGCAGTCTAACAATGCAAATGTCCCCCACCTAGCTGACACAGCCCACTTCCTGAATTCAGCTGCATAAACTTCTACCGGATCTTTACCCAGACGCAAAGTCTTAAGCTTCCGCTCAGCGGTAGAGGCAATATCCAGATCATCATAAATTATGGCCATAGCCTTAAACAATTCCTCAACTGATGACAAAGCCCCATGCCCTGCCTGAAGGCTATATGCCCATGTTTGTGAGTCCCCTGACAGAAGGGTCTTTATAAAAGTAATTCTCTGTGCCTCAGTTCCCGATAAATTAGGTCTTAACTCAAAATAAGACAATACTCGATTTCTAAAGTTCTGAAAGTCAGATCTATGCCCAGAAAACCTTTCGGGTACAGACATGCGCAAGTCTGTAACAGGAGGAGATCGCACTGCATTCACAGCCGTTTGTAGGACTTGTATGGACCCAGACAAAGCGGTGATCTGGGTCTGTTGGCCATCCAACACCCTGATGAAATTCTCCACCGAGGTGGTTAGTCCATCAATACGGCTGTTGAGTGCGTCCATTTTGTTTTTTGGGTCTGCCGTTCTGTAACGATTGGTGTCAGCACACAGAGTATCTGATCATTGATGATCTGCAGAATCATCAACAATACAGATGTATACCTGATTATGGATGATCTGCAGAATTACCAATAATACAAGTATGACTAACCTCTGGACACCTAAAGAAGTGTAAGTGCTTGGTGCAACTGTAAGGCTATCTCCCGTGGAGCGAGAGACACAGATATTACTGCAGCCAGTGACCACCTGAGGGGCAGGCGGCCTCTGGCTGTGCAGGGACTCTATCTCTTTGAGAGGAGGAGATAATCTTGCAGCCAGTGATTCCCTGATGGCCTGGAAATCAGACTGTACTGCAACCAAGGATTCCCAGATGGATTGGGAATCAGACTGTACTGCAGCCAGTGTACTCCTATGGAGTAGAGGCCACTGGCTGATCTGCAGGAAGGACTCTCTGAGGAGCAGGAGGTCCTTGCAGCTAACTGACACCTGGTGGATTAGTGTCACGGGTAGTACAGACAGACTGATCACTCGAGGAATGAGTGACAGTCAGAAGGGTCAGACAGGCCAGGTTGGCAACACACGAGCAGATAAGGTACAGAGACAGAAGGCTGATTCTGTAGCCAGGTACAGGCAAGGTTGGCAACTGGTAGACAGATAGGCAGAGGTACCGAATCAGAAAGCAAGAGAGTGGTCAACAGAGCCAACGGTCATAACAGATATCAAGCACAATGCTAGTCTGAGGTGTGAGGTCCTTGGTCTCGACACCTGGCAACTAGTCTATAGAATAACACAGTATCCTAAGCTTGGGTGTGAGGTCCTTGGTCTCAACACCCTGGAACTGGTCTAAAGTATAACACAGTAATGACACAGTAATCCTATGCTTGGGTGTGAGGTCCTTGGTCTCAACACCCTGGAACTGGTCTAAAGTATAACACAGTAATAACAAAGTAAATGACAAGAGCGGAATCTGGCTAAGTGTGAATTTCCAGTTCCAACTGGTTCTAACACACTGTAGGATCTGACTGAGGTCTGAGTGCTCACACGTAAGTATTCGCAACGGCAGACAACCAGCAACTGACAAGCAAGATCTATATATACTACAGCGCTCCGCAGCGCCGCCCCCAGCCACTCAGCCAATCAGGAGTTCCGCTGGGATCAGCTGATCATCCTGATCAGCTGATACCTCTCCTTCTGGCATAAAGGTCCTGTCTTCGGACGCACACGCGCGTAGCTCTCCATCTGTGTGCACTAGAAGGCCCAGATAAACCAGACACATGCTGCTGTGCGGAAACCGCCGGTCTGAATGCCAAACCGCGCGGCGGCATCTCTGCTATTCATTACACTGACATGTCACTATTCATTACAGGAGACACACACAGTGATATTTGAGAAGTGAAATTTAGTTTATTGTATTTACAGAAAGTGTGCAATAATTGTTTAAATACAATTAGGCAGGTGCATAAAAGTGGGCACTGTTGTCATTTTATTGATTCCAAAACCTTTAGAACTAATTATTGGAACTCAAATTGGCTTGGTAAGCTCAATGACCCCTGACCTACATTCACAGGTGAATACAATGATGAGAAAGAGTATTTAAGGGGGTCAATTGTAAGTTTCCCTCCTCTTTTATTTTTCCCTGAATAGTAGGAACATGGGGATCTGAAAACAACTCTCAAGAGACCTGACGACAAAGATTGTTCACCATCATGGTTTAGGGGAAGGATAGAGAAAGCTGTCTTAGAGATTTCAGCTGGCTGTTTCCACAGTTAGGAACGTATTGAGGAAATGGAAGACCACAGGCTCAGTTCAAGTTAAGGCTCAAAGTGGCAGACCAAGAAAAATTTTGAATAGACAAAAGCGACAAGTGATGAGAACAGTCAGAGTCAACCCACAACCCAGCATCAAAGACCCACAACATCATCTTGCTGCAGATGGAGTCACTGTACATTGTTCAACCATTCAGCACACTTTGCACAAGGAGATGCTGTATGCAGAGGACGCCGTTTCTCCGCCCACAGCACAAACAGAGCCGCTTGAGGTGTGCTAAAGCACATTTGGACAAGCCAGTTTTATTTTGGAATAAGGTGCTGTGGACTGATGAAACTAAAATGTTATGCATGGAGTAAAAATAACACGATATTCCAAGAAAAACACCTGCTACCTACAGTAAAATATGGTGGTGGTTCCATCATGCTGTGGGCTGTGTGGCCAGTGCAGGGACTGGGAATCTTGTCAAAATTGAGGGACGCATGGATTCCACTCAGTATCAGCAGATTCTGGAGACAAATTTCCAGGAATCAGTGACAAAGCTGAAGCTGGGTCAGGGCTGGATCTTTCAACAAGACAATGACTCTAAACACTGCTCAAAATCCACTAAGGCATTCATGCAGAGGAACAAGTACCACGTTCTGAAATGGCCAACTCAGTCCCCAGACCTGAATATAATTGAAAATCTGTTGTGTGAGTTAGAGAGAGCTGTCCATGCTCAGAAGCTATAAAACCTGAATGAACTAAAGATGTTTTGTAAAGAGGAATGGTCCAAAATACCTTCAACCAGAATCCAGACTCTCATTGGAACCTACAGGAAGCGTTTAGAGGCTGTAATTTCTGCAAAAGGAGAATCTACTAAATATTGATTTCATTTCTTTTTTGTGGTGCCCAAATTTATGCACCTGCCTAATTATGTTTAAATAATTATTGCACACTTTCTGTAAATCCAATGAACTTCATTTCACTTCTCAAATATCACTGTGTGTGTCTCCTATATGATATATTTAACTGACATTTTTTATCGTAACAACCAACGATTTATACAGGAAAATCATGATGATTAACAAGGTTGGCCAAACTTTCACGTCCCACTGAATTTATAATTAGCATAAATAAATAATAAAGAAAAAAGTGAATTAAATAATGGCCATTGGGCCCGATCCTTTCATTTTTTTCTCCCATGTTTTATTCCTAGGTGGACTTTCACACCTTATCAATAAAATGCCTTCTAAGCCACCAGCAAGCAAGAAAATATTCTGAATAATTTTTGACAGTACCTTTTCACCTACTTTTTGGTATTTTTTAAATTGCAGAGTGCTGAAAGGTTCATACGTAAATTAAACAAAAGATGACAAATCATCTCCTTAGGAGAAAAACTGAATTGGATTGGGCCCCTTATTTTCTAAATGACCCAGTAGTGGGAAATCAATAACAAATATTTATGCATGGCTTTTTATGAGTCATTTACATAGATACTGTGACCCATATGCAATTCACTTTTTCTCCTGACTTTTCACCCAGGTGATATTTTCAAAATTGTCAATAATATGCCTTTAAAACCACCAGCACGCAAACAAATAATCAAAAAAATTTTAATTGTACTTTTCACCTACTTTTTGGTACTTTTTCCACTGCAAAGTACTGAAAAGTTATTTTAAATTGAAGATGAAAAAATATCTCCTAGGAGAAAAATCAGGTGAAAAGGGAATTGCGTATGGGCCTGTATGTTAATGAAGAGCAAAATAATTTCTTGGTCTCACATTGGTCTGATTATGTTTGCAGGAAGTTTGGGGATTTCCTGCATTTCATCAATATCCTGTGAAAACGCAGCATCACTACAGTGCCAGTTCTTCAATTGGCCATATCAGGAGTGGTAAGGTATGATAAAATGTATATGTAATATTATAACCTGATACAAAAATCAACTTCTTATTTTACCTGTATAAGTATCTTATTAACTTATAAGGCAGTGGGAGTGTAATGGGTTGTAGAATATACGGCATACGTGTCAAACTCCGGCACGTGGGCCAAATCTGGCCCTTTGAGCCATCAGATTTGGTCCTCAGCTGGTTTCCCCACTTTGCATTATGTTTGGCCTACTCTAGACCTCTAGAAGCTATATTGGAGGTAAAGCCTTGATCACCAGGAAAGCCATATGGGGAGGGGTAAAGCACTAGATACCAGGGAACTGTACTGGAGAGGGAGGGGACTACTATACACCAGGGAACTGTATAGAGGAGGGGGACACTAGAAACTAGAAAACCGTATAGTGGAGGGAGAGAGGACAACTAAACATCAGAGAATTTTATCGGGGAGGGAGGGAAAACCACTAAACACCAGGGAACTATACAGATGAGGGAGGGAGGAGCACAAAACACCAGGGAACTGTATATGGGAGGGAGGAGGGCCACTAGACACCAGGGAACTGTATAGGAGAAGGAGGGGACTATTAGACACCAGGTAACTTTATACGGGAGGGAGGTGGCCACTAGACATTGAGTTTGGCCCACGACTTGGTCCCAGAGCTCAATTTCGGCCCACTTTGTATTTGAGTTTCACACCCCTGAGATATGGTGAAGAATATCCATCCTAGACTTCTTGCAGCACAGCTGTAGATGTTACTAGCTTTTGTTGTATTCCATATTCATAAAGCAATCCTATACCCAATAATCTAATAAGGTGTATGGAGAAATGTTAGAATGACACAGTGAGCAATAACAACGTGAGATAGATTCTGCCCCTTCTTCACTATGGGGCACATTTATTAAAACTAGTGCAAGAAGAAGGGGAGCAAATCTTTAGCTATAAGTGTAGAAGTGGAGCTGTTGCTCAGGCCAACCAATCTAAGTCCTTGATCTGGACATCTGCTCAATATTTGCACCAATTCTGCTCCAGTTTTCCTTGTGCTTGTTTCGCTAAATCTGACCCTCTATCCGTATTTCAGAGAAAAAAATTGTTTTGGGTATAGTAGTGTTGAACAGTGATAGCTAATGATGTACAGTAAGTTGTTTCGAGAAGTCAGGTAAAAAGGGTGCCCGATGCGCTGTGGAAAAAAGGGAGCCATCATTCGTGGCAATGATCAAAGCCTCGATTAGCAGCAATAAGCAAAGCACCTGCTATTTTATCAGGTGCCTCTGGGTGCCAAAATTTCCACCTATTGCCACTAATTGCAGCTTTCGAGCAAGGGCGGTTAAGGGTTGGGCACTAATGAAGGGGTTAAGGATCAGGGACCACCAGGGGAGGGGGGGCTGTTTAAGGGTTAGGCATTACCAGAAGGAGTTAAAGGTCATGCACCACTGGGAGCATTTTAAGGGTTAAGCACCACTTGGGGAGGGGGGTGTTAATGGTTAGGCATCAGTAGAGGGACCGTTAAGGGTTAGGCATCGGTAGAAGGAGGGTTCTGTGTGAGACTAGGTTAGGCTAGGTAATAGTAAAGTATTGGTAAACATTACCAATATTTTACTACCAGAATTAGTAGTAATTCTTCTACTAATTCTGATTGTAAAATATCTGTAATTTTACCGATATTCTACTAGCGGCAATATCTGGTGCCCTTTTGTCAATGCGCATGTACACAGTTTCAGTACCATTGGTATGGGTACCGGGCCGGAACTTGGTTAATCTAACTACTTCAGCTGTAGAGCAGTGGTTTGGGCACCTGGCACTCAAGTCTTATTAATTTGACGTGAATGTTCGGATGCTTGAGAATATTACAGCAGAAGGGCATTGGACTGGATGTAAGAGATGGAACCAAAGTCACAGACAAAGATGAGAAAAGTGAGTACTGGTTAGGAGTTTATCAGGACGGTTAGAGCTAGGCATATATTAGGAGGTTTGGGCATAGGGATGGAGAAGAGTTAGCTTGATTTATTGCTATTATGTATTCATTATATGTAATTTCCTTTTTTTTTTCTCTTTGTTTGAGCTACCATTATTTTGTTTAAAAAATATATGAAAAAAAGCAATTGGCTGTCGTGTTGAAATTTCAGCCAAAGCAGTTTCTGAGTCACACACCTGCAACAAGCAGAGAACACTTAATCTGCTTGCGGGCTCTGATCAGTGATTCAGTAACTATTGAAAGACGACCACTACAGCCAGGCAAATAGCGTTTTCAAAAGGAAGTCGGCAGGGGCTCCTTTCATATTTCTCCTAGTTACCTATCACCATGGTGTTCAAACAATGCTGTGATGATTAACAACAAACCTTAAACAGTTGCTCGCAAATCTGAATACATAGTTCAGCACTTTTGGACCATAACCTTGTATTTTACACACTCACGATTGCTGTTCTTAAAGTGAAGCTGTCACTTCCTTCAACAAAATAAAGAAGAGTCTGTGTTATTATAAAACTTGTTTGCTACATAATGTGGAGTTGCTCATTATTATGTGGCTAGATGGTGTAATGGTTAAAGACACCACCATTGACACAGGCAACCAGGGTTTAAATCCTGGCTGAAGCCAGTTGCCTATTCAGTAAGGAGTCCTCGGACAAGATTCCCTTACCCTGCAGGTCAGCTTATTGAGCACACCCTAAGTGACTGCAACGCTTAACCACTTTGAGTATGACTATATGCAGTCTTAATAATGCACACATAGCTTTGGTAATGCACATAAAAAGCAAGACGTTTTGAATCAGGATCATGCCATTTATTAGCTAATTTAGAAGAAAAGTCCAGGCTGGCACAATCTACGGTCGTTTGCAATAGCTGGTTGTGCTTTCAAAGTTGAAATCTTTATGTTCATAGTAGCAAAATGCAAAGAACAGAAAGAATTCACAAGATTTGTTAGCCAGCCGTGCACACCTCAACCTATTATCTGAAACATTTACCAGTCACTAAAAAGAAGTCTCTTTGGCATGAGTCCACTGCAGATAAAATTAGAATAAAATTATGGGTCTGGGTTAGCAGGCAAAATTCTCTACCTTAATTTCGCAGAAAATCTGCTTAATTTTCACATTTTGAAAATGTTGCTAAATTGCAGCCTAAATTTGCCATTTGTTTTGCATTTGACCCCTTACATTACATTGGCTCTAAATTTAGAATCCAGGGAAACTCAAGGAACATGTAGCAAAATAATATTTTTTTCAAAAAAAGCTATAGTTTAAAAATGTATTATCCCCTCTAACTTTTAAAATATATTTTTTTGTAACTATAAGGTATCAATATTACATATCTAGGCTTTGTAATTAACCCTGACCATAGGTTTAAACAATAAAAATTAGCAAAATGGTGAAAAATTACTAGAAAAAAATGACAAAGCTGGTTTGGACAAATTTGCCCATCCTTAGCCAAAATACTGTTTAGCTCTTTAGTCTACACCTTGACCAGTGATAATCTAGTATTTGGCATATTTTGTTTCCTTTCTCCTGTCTTATTTGATTGATTGTCTCAAGCACAGTGTACTTAGAAGAACACTATCAATTAACATGTTTTTTAAACTGGGATGGGAATAGCTTGTCTAAGTATTCTATACTAACTAAGTACTGCTGGATATCTTTCCCTGCTTATCTCTTCCTTTAAAGAGAACCCGAGGTGGGTTTGAAGAATATTATCTGCATACAGAGGCTGGATCTGCCTATACAGCCCAGCCTCTGTTGCTATCCCAAACCCCCCTAAGGTCCCTCTGCACTCTGCAATCCCTCATAAATCACAGCCGTGCTGCTGACAAACAGCTTGTCAGAGCTGGCTGTGTTTATCTCTATAGTGTCAGTCTGCTGCTCTCCCCGCCTCCTGCAGAACTCCAGTCCCCGCCTGCATCCCTTCCCTCCCCGCTGATTGGAGGGAAGGGACGGGGGCAGGGACCGGAGCTATGCAGGAGGCGGGGGAGCAGCTGAGACTGACACTACAGATGTAAACACAGCCTCACAGCACGGCTGTGATTTATGAGGGATTGCAGAGTGCAGGGGGACCTTAGTGGGGTTTGGGATAGCAACAGAGGCTGGGCTGTATAGGCAGATCCAGCCTCTGTATGCAGATAACATTCTTTAAACACACCTCGGGTTGTCTTTAATGTTATCCAATTTCTTTCACAATTCTCTGATGGAGGAGGATGGTGAGGACCAGTGAATCATGAGAGGAGGGGTGAATCCCTCACCCTACATCTGTTAACCCTGCATGTGCATTATATATTTAGCAGATGACAGATCTCACTAGTTTAAGGGGCCATTATCGCGAAAAATTAAAAAAAAAATACATGTAAACAAACAAATAAGAAGTAGGTTTCTTCCAGAGTAAAATGAGGCATACATTACTTTGTTTGTTATATGTTCCTGTTGCTTACAGTAGGTAGTAGAAATCTAACAGACCTGTCAGGTTTTGACTAGTCCATCTCTTCACTGGGGATTCTCAGCATGGCCTTTATTCTTTATAAAGACAGTCACTGAAAAACATTTATACAAAAATGCTGGCCAGCCTCCCTTCCCGCTGCACTTTTTTGGCAGTTGGATGGTGCAACTGTCATTCACTAAGTGTTTTGGAAAAGAAATAAAACCCTGAGAATTACCCATGAGGAGATGGGCTAGTCCAAAACCTGTCGGTTCTGTCAGACTTTTACTATCTACTGCAAGTGACAGCAACATAGGAGAAAAGAAATGTATGGCTACTCTGGCATAAATGTACTTCGTATTTGAATGTTTTTATATGTATTTACATTTTTGCAATTTTTGCGATACTGGTCCTTTAAACTGTAGCTGCTTGTCTCTCTGAATGAGTTGTCTGAGAAGAATAATGCACTGAGAGCAGAGGAAATGTATCTGTTATGTACAGCATAAATAAACTTTTGTAATTGTGTGTGAAACCTGATACCAAGGCAGGGTTTTCATACTAAAGGTTTTGTACTTTCTAAGTTTTCTGAGATATGCAGAGACCAGCACTGGCGGTGTCCCATTTCTCACGAAGCACAGACTCCCCTTCGCTAATGATTTGTTCCAATGCAGCTAAAATCTACACACAACGAATTACAGCTTTTGCCTCTGATATTTAACGTGAAAAGTTGGAAAATACTTACACAGTTACTTAGTCATTATTTAAACAGTGTAATTTTAGAACACTTGGTTATTGATAGTGTTCCTTTAAACTGAATCAATGTTTTAGCTTGACTGTAATGTAGTTTTTTTTTAAATGATGTCTTGCATTCCAGTCCTTTAAACAAATGTTATGCATATATGAGTTGATTCAAATTCACATACTAACCTAATACTAATGTATTTGCACTTAATCTTATTTCTAGGATGCACCTATGAGTTCTAAATGAAATGGCCATATAAGAATTTACAGGTCTTGGCAGCAGTTAGCAAAAAATACTCTTAGTGATAGAGACTCTGAGCTGTTTTAATGTATAACATTTCATTTAAATACATTTAAATGCATGAAATAATTTTTCAGTTCTATGAATGAATGATTAATATTCAACAAGTAATGTAAAATATTCATGAAAGCATCTCAGCATGCACAGAATCACATATGCAAAACCACAAGCAGACATTTTTAGATCACTGCTAACTGTGGCATGACCATCCATAGGATGTTGTGTCTGGCTCACTATACTGCATGCACTGTAGGGCACAACAGAAATACGTGATACAAATATATCCATCTGCAGCATAGTTTTATGAAACCCAGCTAAATGTATTCTGTAATGTCTGTGAAATTACATGTAATAATTGTGGCCACCATTCTTCAGGGGATGATGCTGGAGCTATTTGTAAAGAAATCTTACAATGCAAAGTGTTTGTTTACATTTTAAGCAAAAGACCAAAACAAAACATGCATGATATTTGCATCTAATCTCTTTGCAAAAAAAATAGTAACATTATCTCATCATGTGATCAATGCTCTTTTAAGTCAATTGGGCCACAAAGGAGATTTTGATCAGTTGCCATTGTATTCTTCTCCCATTCAGATTGTCGACCCTTGTAGTCATTTCTTTCAATGAAGTCATGACAATGAACCTCTCATCCTCACTCCGCACATAGACAGTAATCTAAGTATCAGCCAGCTGAGAGGGTTATCATAGTAATTGTTAGGTAAACTGCTAACCCTTGCTTGTTTACAAGAGATATCTGCCACCTTGTGTTTTTTTTTCACTGATACACAACTTACACACCTGATCAGCAGTGTAGCTGTGGTTCTATTCCTATTAAACTAAAGGGGCCTATACACTGGTCGATTTCAGCCATCGATTGACGGCAGATTTGACTGCTCTGATCGAATCAGCTAGAAATCGATGCAGCAGAAAGCATGATCGATTGGTCGATCAATCGATTTTTGGCCGATTTCGATTGTTTTACTTAATCGGTCCAGATGGAAAATCTATGTCGATCGGCTGCTGGCAGTAGATCGATGGCTAATAGAGTTGTATTGGATTGAATGGTGCCATAATGCATTTTGATCGATTATCAATAGATTTCATTCTGACATCTATTGGAAATCTGTTCCTAGTGTGTGGCACTCATCAGATACATTCCTGTCAGATTCGATCTGACAGGCATCTGATGGGAATCTATCTGATGGTAGAATCTGCTGCAAATCTATAAGTGTATGGCCACCTTTACGCTTGAAACACGTACCTCTGTGCCTCTGCAAGAATGAAGCAGAGTTCAGTGCTTGAATGCTTCCAAACATGAAGATTTAGCTAAATGATTCTCACATTAGGGCTGATTCAACAAGCCTACTTATTTTTTACCTTAACTTTAAAGGCTCGTACACACATCTGACGAAAGCCAACGACGGGTCCATCGGCACCTTCCGCTGGGCGGGTTTTCAGCAGACAGTACAGCGTGTGTACAGTCTGTCGGCGGACTGATAAGGCTGGTTCTGAGCGATCCGCCTGG
Source organism: Hyperolius riggenbachi (assembly GCF_040937935.1). Taxonomy (NCBI): domain Eukaryota; kingdom Metazoa; phylum Chordata; class Amphibia; order Anura; family Hyperoliidae; genus Hyperolius; species Hyperolius riggenbachi. The sequence goes on from NC_090651.1 coordinate 109,966,878, forward strand.
CGGAAGGTGCCGACGGACCCGTCGAGGTATTTGAACTGAGTGTCATCACTGACTTAAAGCAAATCTAAAGCAAAAATAAACTTATGAGATAAGGAATAGTATGAGTAACAAAGATAATAAATAGAACATTAGTAGTAAAAAAAAGTCTCATTGTTTTCCACTACAGGAAGAGTTAAAAAACTTGAATTGTTATCTATGCAAAAGAACTTCTCTGAGCTAGTTGACCATCTTGGTCAAACGCAGTCCCTTTTTGTAAGGAGCTTAAACAGCCAAGGAACAGTGAGAGACAGCTTGTGATAAGGTTTTACTGCAGGAAAGTTCAAAGACTCATTAGCTCTGCTCTGTTATACAGCTTAAAAGACAGAGTGTGACAGTATGACTGTATGATACTGTCACAGCTGAAAATGTGCCAGTATGATACAGTGTTATAAATAAAGCTATATAACTGAAACTAAAAATATTAGAATAATTTCTTTGCTGCTAATGATCTATTTATTACTCATACTACACGTACAATTCATTATCTCATAAGTTTATTTTTGCTTCAGATTTGCTTTAACCCTGTTGCATGCATAAATGCAGTATGTGTGTGGCTGGTGGGTTTACATCAGTTGAGAGTTTGAAGAAAGAAGATTTTGGACACTGCAATCAATTCAGAAAATGGAAGGTTGCCATGCTCCGAGCAAGGTTCTTCTTTCAAGCTGGCCAAAGACTTCAAGCAAGAACAGTAGCCAGGAGAGCATTGATCTTTAAGCAAGATGACACAACTATGAAAGCAGGATGTTGAAGAAGAAGGAGGGAGCCCCAGAAGACACATGTACTCACTGGCAAGAATGGGGTTGCTTCATCATCAGAATGATTAGTAACATCTCAAGTTGTCAACACCAAACAAACAACAGGCATCCCAAAGGACAAAGGACTTGTTCAAAGAGCTCCCATGCTCATGGGCAGTGGACAAGGTGTTTTGTGTATGTGTGGGTAAAAATTTCCAGCCCCTGAAAGACACCTCCCAATATAGTGAGCTAGTAAACCAAACTAGGAGAACTCAAATACTTGCCATGTCTTTCCCAGCTCATCACCAGCCCCTTATGCCAGCCAGGGAAACTGGTTTAACATGGATGGGCACCTGCATCCCATTTTTTCAGCACCTTGAAAAACTCCTGCTCTGCAGTAACTGATTTTTTGTTTTTCCTCATGGTAATTTGATACAGTGAATGTCCTGTAAGGTGTTACACCCTGTGCCTTATGAATCTTCAGAATGCCACATTTTTGGACCATTATTTACAGTACAGACAGAATTTCTCCTCTGCTCCAATAAAATTCGCCCCATTATGACTTCTAAGTACAGCAGGTACTTAAAAGAGGTTCCTAAAATTATTAAAGGGACTCCGAGCAGTGCAGAAACTATGGAAAGATTCATATCATTTTAAATCTCTCTTTCTCCTCTTTGCAATGATATATAAACCACCGCCCTACGCCTTTTAGTTTTCGCTATTTTCGCGATCAAAATTGCCGCGGCCGCGACTTCGATCGCGAAAATAGAGAAAACTAAAAGGCATAGGGTGACGATTTAGGTGTCGTCAGAAAGAGGAGAAAGAGAGCTTTAAAATGATATCCATCTTTGCATAGTTATATTGTATTACACAGGGCGATTTTTTCTCAAAGTCAGCAGCTCCATTCAGCAGAAAAAGTCGCCCTGTGTAATTCAATGTAACTATGGAAAGATGGATATCATTTTAAAGCTCTCTTTCTCCTCTTTCTGGCGACACCTAAATCGTCGCCCTACACCTTTTAGTTTTCTCTATTTTCGCGATCGAAGTCGTGGTCACAGCAATTTCGATCGCGAAAATAACGAAAAGTAAAAGGCGTAGGGTGGTGGTTTATATATCATTGGAACGAGGAGAAATAGAGCTTTAAAATGATATGCATCTTTCCATAGTTTCTGCACTGCTCGATGTCCCTTTAACTAGGTTTCTTTCACTTTCCCCTGGTGCTTTATAACATGATTGTACCAAGCAAGAAGAATTGTGCTACACTCAGCTTGTCTTGAAAAGGTTAAGAATCAAAAAGATTTTAATATACACAGAGGAGCAGGTAGGCTTCTGTTTACTAAATAATCAAAGGAGGAAACTTTTGACTGACAGTTACACTGATTGTAACCCACAGATTGTTTTTTTACACGTTTGTAGTTTTCTCTTAACAGAATATGAGGTAACAATGCATAATGGCTGCTACCAACACTAACTGAAATGTCAGCTAGTGAGGAATTGTATCTAATGCACAGATGTCATTGCTTTTGGACAAGGCAAGTAGAATATCACCATGGTCACTAAAGGTGCTCATACATCTAGAGATGATGGACAGATTCGACCAAGAGATAAATCTCTCTCTGATCACATCTGATTAGAGAGAGATCTGTCAGCTTCCCATATACAGGCTGATACCCGATTTCAGCATTATGTTTCTCAGGAATTGGCCAAATACACCACGTTGGCCACCTCACCACTGCCACCCTAGCATATAAATGTGCCCCCATGTGTGCATTTATACATTACCTGTCCTATGTCGCCCCCCCCCCCTCGCGTGGTGCCTATTCGTCTCCATTAGCACTATACATGCTGCCGACGTTTAGCACGTGGCACATGTGTGATGTCACACATGTCCATGTGCTATACGCCAGCGGTGTGTGTATATCGCTAATGAAGCACCAGGATTCAGAACATAGATGGGCGACATTGGACAGGTAATGTATAAATGCACACATGGGTGCACATTTATACACTGGAGGGAACAGCGATGGGGGTGTTGTTGCGTTCGTCACTCATTTCGATATCGCTCGCCATTACTGCCGTACTCCCCATCAACCATGACGACCCGACATCCTGAAGCATCTGATCGATACATTCAACAAAATCCGACCGAAACTGGTCACATTGTTGATCGGGCATGCGTGTGGCGGCACCGATTTTCCTCCGTTTTGATAATATGTATCGAATCGGTTGATGGATCGGCCACCAAGTCAAGAGATGTATGGCTACCTTAAGGAATTGGGGAAAATATTTAAATATTTGGTGTACCAGACTGGGATTCAGCTTTAATTGCCCCCTATCTTGTCTTTGGAAAAAGCAACTGTTACAAGACCTAGCAGTGCAATGTACTTTGCAGGAGTTTATACTGCTGAATAAAACATATTTTTGCAATGATTTCAAATATTTGCTTTTAAATGTGTTTACAAAAGCTGACACAGAGGTCATCAGACAAATTACCTCATCATACAGTGTAATGCAAGGCAGGAACTGCTACCTCAGAGAGGAGGAGGGAGCCACACACAGCTACGTTTAATTAAAGAAGCACTTTTCACACAGAGAATAACACAGTGATAGTCATCATATGTAAAATATATATTCCTCTACGCTAATAGGCTATATTTGGGTTATTTACTTTGTTTCCCGTGAAATGGTCACAGCTTCATTTCCATATCACAAAGTACATAAAAAAGCTTCCTAACTGGAAATGCCTTTTATCCTCTACCTGCGTTTAGTGCATCATTTTCTCATTTCCCACATCTGCACTGTGCAAACACTTTGTAGCAAATTAAACGTTTCATTTTGTTATTCTCTAGAGAAATCAGTCAGCATCAAGGTACATCAGCTCCTCGCAGAGTCACGGCAGAAGTATATCTGACACAAATAAGGATTTTCTGTCTATGGGAAACCAGGTCACATTGGGACTAATGCTTGGGGCTCTTAGGACAACTGGGCTAAAACAGAATCAAATCAGGCTGATGCTTGGACAAGCAAACAGGTATGCTCTGAGTAAGTTATATTTATATGTGTGTATGCCTTTTACTAAAGATTTCTGAGGAGAAGAACAACATTGAGCTTTGAATTATATGTGCAGCTAGAAATAGGTTAAACTTAAAGTGGACCAAACGTAAAAATACAAGATTTCAGAAATAAAATCTATTTTCTAAATTTAATAATAAATAGCAGCCTTTTTTCAGCTGCATGATGACAAATATAAAATATTTTACATTTATTGGAGGAACCCCCTACCTTCCTTTCATATTGCCAGGACAGAATCTGGCAGACTGGTGGAGTAGGAGGTTTCCGGCAAGGGAGAAATTGCTAATGGCTGCCACCTGTATAACCCTAGTTATGAAAAGAGAAGGGTAAAAAGCATGCAGTGAAATGCTCATAGGTTTGAAGGGGTGTTTATTTATCTTTGTATGTGTCAGAGTGGTACTAAATATTTTTGAATAAAAAAAATGGTTTGGGTCCGCTTTAAAGTGACCACTGGAGCTACTTTCACACTGGGGTGTTGCGTTGCCTAAACTGTAAAAAAAAAAGTAGAAAAGCAATGTCATGTATATAGTGAAGCATACAGCACATAAAAAGTATGCTTCAGTGCAACTGTTAACATGCAGGTTACACAGATTACAGGAGTTCTCAGCACAGACTGGGATCTAATGCTTGCTTTCATTGCTCCTTTCGTTCCCTTATACACTGGAGTTCCATTTGGAAATATTTCTACATAGAGGTACTCCCAGTTATAGGGGAGAAGATTGGGATTTCATCACTCTAAGTATACAATTTTGATCTACATTCCATATCAGTTTAAGTCAATATCTGAGGTGGATGGTTTATTATACAAATACTTAAGAGACTGTGTATGTATTGGAACTTTGGGTTCTTGCTTGGAACTCCCGAAGTGGACACAATAATATAATTGTTTTTTAAGAGCTAAACAACTCCTGAAGAAGTGAAGCGTTCTTCACGAAACATGTCGAGCCAAGTGCTCGGCCTTGATATATTGATTTTTTATAACATGATATGGTATTATACCTGATGATTATATGAAGTGTAAATAACTCTAAATCGTTTAGATAATGATGTGTATCTAATCAAAATTGTTTGTTATCTTTGTTATCTTTACAAATGTTATTGTATTATTGTATTGTATAGTCTACTAACACTTTATGGTCTATATCAGTGATGGCTAACCTTGGCACTTCAGCTGTGACAAAACTACAAATCCCATCATGCCTCTGCCTTCCCGAGTTATGCTTAGAGTTGTCAGAGTATTGCAATGCCTCATGGGACTTGTAGTTCCACCACAGCTGGAGTGTCAAGGTTAGCCATCACTGGTCTATATAATATGTGGCAAGTTATCATTCATTTGGAACCTAGTGTTCCAATACTGTGTGTGTGTGTGTGTGCGTGCGTGCGTGCGTGTGTTGTCTACATGTTTTAAATGTTGGAATAAACATGGTTTTATATGCTGAACAATGACATGTGACTCTCCATGATATTCTCATCCCCAATAAACTCCTACAGACTACTTCAATTTCTATCTTATGTATAATGAAGATGGAGCAATTTATTAATACTGGGCTTAGCCCACTTTACTAGTGCTATATTACCCATGAGTCTTAATTTTTGGAGAGTCATTTGAGATTTTGCTCTCTGTTTAAGCGGGAGCCAAGTCCAGAGAAGTGAGTTGCAATCTATGAGAGTTTTGTTCATTTGGATCAATAAAATTACAGTGCTTAACTTTATCATTGAGTTAATAAGAGGAGTAAAGTTTACCTTTACCCCTCCATTTGTAAACTGGTTTTAATAATTTTATTTCACTTTAGGGCCTCTGAACCACCTACAAGAATGCCTCTCAATCCCTGTGTTTTGGCCACTGCTTAACAAGCATAGATCTACTAACAAAAGACTATGATGTCACAAGAAATGATCTGCATTGCAGTGACACTCTATATAGTTATGTCCCCTTATAGATGAGCTTCTTAAATGCTATTACGTTCTCATCTGCAAGTATTTAATTAAACAAATAATTGGGCATTGTTTAACAATCTCAGGCCTCGAGAACTGCAATTAGACATTTAAATATACCATCAAGGTTGAAAAGATGAATTAATTGAATTCCCAAAATAGGTTTTTAACTTGTTCATCAAATACTGTTTAATTAGAAATATCACTTTATGTACTGCCTAAAGAATGGTAAGAGAAAGCATACTCTCTGGTACATTAATGTTTCATCAAGTACTGTATAAGCCAAGAACGTTTTTTTTTTTAGAAAATAAATTTTTAACTTGTAATAAAATATATCACAATAGGCATGATTTACAAAGCTTTTTCACCTGTTTTCCTCTGTTTTTACCTAATCTGTGTTACATTTTAAGCTCCCAAAGAGCAAAAATATAATATAATTAGTGTAAGAAAAGTAATATTAAATTGAAGTTAATCAGGAACAACTTACTGTGAGTGATTATTTTGCTTGAAAATGTTCTGAAAGTTTATTTTTATTAATTGGGTTATAAATAAGTCATGTGGGAGAAGTTTTGTGAATAGAGCCCAATGTCATAATTAATGTCACAGTACTAATTGCTGGTTATGTAGGACCCATAGCTGTTTTCTCCAAAAATGCAATGAGCTTCACAGACTGGAAACTGTCATGGCCATTGCAATGACATCACACCGTGGGAGGGGTTTCACCTCAATATCAGCCCCACAGACATCCCTGATGATCTATTCAAGGAAAGGTAAAGACTTCTTGTGGGAAAGGTGGTATCGTCTACTCTTTGGGATGAAGTTTTTGCATGAAAGTTTCTCTTTATTGGTGCTTTATGCATACATAAACAGTATACCGTATATACTTGAGTATAAGCCGCCCCGAGTATAAGCCGACCCCCCAACTTTTACCATTTAAAACAGGAAAAAATGACTTACCCGAGTATAAGCGGGGGGTAGGAAATGCAACAAGTATAAATATTCCCCACTGCACAGCCAGTCAGGAGAACCTTAATAAATGTAACTAACCTGTGCTAACATTTCTAGTTACTTGAACTGCTGACACAGTGTGCCTTTACTAGGGCATAGGAAAAATAGGAGGCGCCCGTAGACATATATCAGTAGTAGTAGTAGGTAGTAGCCAAGCTTGGCGCCCAAGATAGCGACACTATTTCTAAGGCACACCCACAGACCTGATGAAGCGGCTGTAGCCGAGAAACGCGTTGTCATTTGTGCCTCAATAAAATTAAGAAGTATTTACTACTACCTTACGTGTGAGATTCACTACTATAAGGTAGGAACAAGGAAACCTTCCTTCCTATTATCATACAATCGTACTACCTACTACTGATATATGTCTACGGGCGCCTCCTATTTTTCCTAAGTCTTTGCCACCCCTGTATAGGGGAGTGTACACTTGGAAGGTATCCAAGTGACCAACTTTTTACTTGGAGCTGCGACCTAACCTACTATCAGAAGCAAGGCCGAGTGAGGACGGTACTTCCTCACATGCGAGAAAGGTGGTTGCTTGTGATTAGCAACCCAATTTTGTGAGTATATCTCTGTTTTGATATATATATCCTGGTGTCCCTTTGATAATACACCAGATCGGGCTCCCGGTCTCCCTGTGTCTTTTTTGTTTTTCTCAAGAACCAGCTTTACTAGGGCAATTAGCTAAGGATTTAACCAATACATTTCTCAGTCATGTTGAAATGGAAGGACAGTAAAAGTGGTAGTTTTAGGCTACTACATACTTCCACAAAACACTTTTTTTGCAGTACTTAGCTTCTACAGTCCCACTCAAGTGTTAAGGATAGCAATTAAGCAGTTAGACATGACAATTCAGTCCCCCTGCAGGCAAATTACAGGCAAGCAGAGGGCACGTGGAAAGCATGTGCCTGCCAGCACTGTGTGTGAGCTCATGCTGGGCAGACTGCATTACTGTGTAACCAGGGGTGTGACATCTGTCCAGTGATCCCTCTGTCCAGTGAGATACATATATATAATTATGGCCTGAATTTCTGTGTCACCCACCCCAACAGGACCACCAACCCTAACAGGAGCCATATGTGCATGTGTTTTGGTGGCCCTGCACATCACCAGAGCCAAGCAGTGTGTGCGTTTATTTTTGGCTGCCTTCCCCTGCCAGAGGAGAGCCGTGTGTATGTATTTGGGTTCCTCCCGACGACATATGCAGGGCGATACACTGCGTTCACTCACCGGTACACGACGCCAGCAGCCTTAGCTTGCCTGTGACGGGTCCCATCTCTATGACTTCCTTGCAGAACTGTACTTATTACGAGGCACCGCTAGCAGGGGTAATAGAAATGAGACGGCCAAACTAAAGCTGGAGGCGGAGCGGACTGGTGAGCAAACAGTTTGTATCGCCCTGCATATGACAGCGGGAGAAGCCCAAACACATGCGGCTCACTCAGGCGGGGAAGGGGGGCACTCACTGCTCTGCTGAAGCGGGGGCAGCAAACATTCAAAGCCAAATGTGCACACTACTCTGCTCTGGAAGGTGCAGGCATCTAAAAACAAATGCGCACACCGCTCTGCTCTGGCGGGGGCAGCCAAAACCAAATGCTCTTGTAGGGGTGGATACAGAAATCCACATCATAATCCCACACATTATAATACCACACATTTATGGTGGAGAGGTCAATCCGGGGACACAGATGTTATTGCACTGATCTGCACATATGGTAGAGGCACTCGGAGGTTTATTCTTCTTGGTTGTGACGTGAGTATAAGCCGAGACCCCCACTTTTGAGCCACTTTTTTGGTCCCAAAAACTCGGCTTATACTCGAGTATATATGGTAGTTTTTAAGTTCCATTCTAGAACTGTTTTTTTCTATGACTCCATCTTGTTTCAGTAGAGTATTTCCTATCCAATTGCACATCCTCATTTCAATTTCAAGTTCCATGCTCTGTTGGTAGTGATATGCAAATATGTTTACCGGCAGAAAGTTTGTGCTTGAACAAAGATCATTCGCTGTTCGCATTTAACATGAATTTTTTACCTTATATTTTAAAGGACATCCGAGGTGAAAATAAACTGATGAGAAAAATAATTGTATCTATCCTCAGTCTCCTAAAAATGACTTTTTTAACGATATTCCACAGTTTTATTTTATATTTAAATCTAGTTTTACATTTTTTACTGTTTCATTGTCTCTGCTCAATGAAACTTTCATTGTAGTGTGGAGTCATTCCCTGCAATATAGTGTTATGGAGCTAAATAGATAATACAACATTAATCCCAGAAATTTGGGAGTTTGGGGATGCTTTCCATAGTTATGTTTCCCGGCTGTTTAGCCTCCCCTTCCCCCCCATACAGTGTTGCAGCGATAATTTTGCTCCACATTGAAGCCAATCAGCTTTTTGATTAACAACAGTATTATTAATGGTTATTTTTTTTTGTTTTGTTATTTCTAATAGTAGGGTGCTGTCTACCTGACCCATCCACCCTCCAACGTGTCAGTCACTCATGGTGTTAATTTTTATTCTGATTGATCGCTTGGTAGATTTCCAGGCCAGGTTTATCCAGTTTATCCATGTCTCTATCGGCTTACACAGATCTGAGGCTGGGCTGGCACGCAGGCACGGTGTGATTGGCTGGTGTGCGTGCTTATAGGTCAGGATAGCAACCTTTCAACTCTAGACCACTTGAAAACGCCGGAAGTTGCTGGCAAAACATGCCGGGTCCCCCCGGCGTGCCTTGATTCTGACCCTATTTGGCTCGTGCCCTGCCACCATCTCCCCCACTGGATGCTGCACGCCAGCCTTGCCATCGGGGACTCCTTGCCAAGCGTCCCTCCAGCGTGACATCATCAGCTGCCACAGTGCTACCCCTCGTCCTGAGGCGCACGCTGCTACCATCAGGAAACTCCTCCCACTACCTGCACAGCTGCCCATATGTGATATGGGGCTTTCCTGCTAACTCACAGAGTGCGGGGCCCAGACAGGCACAGAGTCACACTAACCCACTTGGGAGCGGACTTACCTGCACACCAGCAATGCACCACCCAGGAGTGTTTCCCTGAGTTACGGCACTACGAGGTTCTGGTACAGTATTGTCGGTGCCTGTGTTGCATCCAGGCACTGACCTATGTTGTTTGCTGCACTTTGTGGAACTACTGCATGAACCCCTAAGGCTACTGTGCTTTGCTTCATTCAGAGTTTGGATCATTGAGATTGTGTATTCCTGCTTTAATTGCTGCATTAACTCCTGCTGCCTTCTGCTTTAAAGGACTTACGAGCCCAAATATAAAAAAAAAAGACAAGTACCTTAAACACTTTCAAATGCACGGAGGACGCTGTCCGCGTCCTCCGTGCAGTTCCGCCGGGTCCCCGCAGTCTGATTGCCCCCCGTGCCGCTCCCGACCCCACAGATGGGGTGGGGCTCCCCTTCCTCTCATAAGAGGGCCGCCGGAGCTGGCCGCGGCTGCGCAGTCCGCATACACATTAGTGCGGCTCGATCCACGCTACTGCTGCATTAACTCTTGCTGGCTTGCCTTCCTTCTGTGTCCATCATATGCCCACTGTTGTCAACACATTTTTTATGGCGTATTTTTGCTTATGGGACTTCCTGCCCAGTACTAATGGGCCCTAGATCACACTAGATGATCAGTTAGAGGTGTATATGTTGGTGTATGAGTTGGTCCGGTTTGTGGTGGGATGGATGTTCCATATGGGGTCTTGATATTTTTAAGTAATACATGTGTTTTTGGAGATTAATAAAGTGATATTTTTGATATATTTTAATAAACCAATGTACTGTACGATTTATTGATGCAGACACCTCACAATTTTCTTTCTTCTGACCAATACATTGCTTTCATTGAAGAATGAAAACTATGAATTATTGACCATTTTTATCTTTTTCCTGCTCTCAGAAGCCATTTACGGACAGGAAAGTGTTTTATGGCTGTAATTACTTATCAGTGAGGGTTATGCTACAGTCTGACCCAGCCCGACCTGGTCCCGACCCAGACAGAAACTGTCACTTGCATACCTGGGCCCATATGCAATTACTTTTTCTCCTGAGTTTTCTCCTAGGAGATCACCAAAAAGACCACTCACCTACCGCTAATGATCAATGCAGAGGCTGTGGAAAGAGTTTCCAGCTTCAAATTTTGGGAGTAACCATCGCAGAGAACCTGTCCTGGGCTGACAATGCTTTAGCTCTAACTGGCAAAGCACAACAACGCCTCTACTTTCTGAGAAAACTAAGGAGCGCTAACCTCCCACAGAAGCTGCTGGTTAATTTCTACAGATGCACTATAGAAAGCGTTCTGACCAATTGCATGACCGCCTGGTACAACAGCTGCACGAAGGCTACTAGAGAAGCCCTGCAGCGAGTTGTTAAAACAGCAGAAGCCATTATTGGCACTGAACTACCATCACTGGAACTTTTGTATAATACTCGCAGCGTGAGAAGGGCCAAAAACATTATTAAGGACAACACTCACCCTGGAAATGCCCTGTTTGAGATCCTTCCATCAGGTAAACGTTTTAGACCTTCCCAAAAATCTCTCTCCTCCTCTTTCCTCTGGTTCCTAGTATTAAAAACTAAAAAACATACAGGATAAATACAAATGATGTTGCAAAGGATTTTGTGCATCCTCTGCCCCTAGAGGGGATACTTACAGTAGGCGCATAGTGCTGACTATTGGGGATTGTCCCGATCACTGCTTACCCCTACAAGCTACGTTAATGTGCCCTCTGATGCAATGCTGCTGCGGAACAGGAAGTCGGGTTGGGGTTTCCAGCCCGGACATATGTGTTAGCAACACCCATACCAACTAGCGTGCGGCGGGAGGAACTAGAGGGATACTTATTCTCAGCCCCCCGCAAGCAAGCCACGCCCCGATGAAGACCGGAAGTACCGGTCGAAACTAGTCGGCCTAGCTGCGTCCTGCCGCCCATCGGACTAGCCACGAGTCCCTCTCCGTGGTCCCCAGAGTATGGATCGTGACATGGATAGATGCTAAGGGTAAACAGGCCCGCCTACACGCTCAATCCACAAGCCGGATGCGGGGCTGAAAACCGGATCCACACTTCATCTGACGGTGGATGTACAGGGGCAGTGGTGCTCCTGTGCCCGGGAATTTGAATGGCTAAAGCAGCCGGCAGTGTGAGTTTGGTGTTTGGACTGAGGACCGGAACCTTAATTACTGGGAGCTTACCTGAGGAGAGGAGACCTAGTGCGCGGACTACACGGGGGCCCCTGTTGTGCGCACATATCAGGACGGACTGTCATCTCTGGGACCCTTTGCGGACTATGGAGTCGTGAGTATGCAATAAGGCCCCACTTGCAGTCTAGGGGGCGGGACTGCCTTGCATGTGCTTGCTCATATGACTGCTTTGCTTTCTCTAAAAGCCTCCCTGCATGCTGCGGGACTTCATGTAATGCATGGTGCTGACATCAACTTGCTACCCTTGAGTTTATCGTGACTTTACCCGGAGGAGAATATGATAACGGTCCTGTGTGTGCGCTCTTAGGTGGTTCGTGTGTGTGTGTTGGCATACTATGTGGTGAGTCTGGTGGGCGCCCCGATGCAGGTGTGTACAACAGCGCTGTTGGTTTTAATTGTGTCTTGTACACCATTTTATGCCTTGACGGGTCACAAACAATAAATAAATTATTACCCCTTTTTTCACGACAACCAGGTCACGACCTATTAATTGTTCACAATTGTGGCGGTTGGGTTAAAAATACCAGGTGGAAAGTGGTTATAAAATTGATTGTCTGTCCCTCTCCCGTGTCCCTTAGCCCCCTTTTGCCAAAACGTTTTAGATCAATCCGCACACACACAAACAGACTGAAAGACAGCTTTTTCCCATCCGCCATAAAGTTGATGAACTCTGAATCCTCTCTGAAATAATTAACACTGTGTACAAATTGTTTAAACATCTGTAATACCTGGCATACTTGTATAATTTCTTCTCTTCCTTGTTACTATCACTATGTTTCCTATATGCACCGTGGGGTTGTCATGAAAAGTAATTTCGTTGTGTTACACAATGACAATAAAGTGAATTGAATTGAACTGATCTTGCATTTAAAATAATTTTCTAGCACTTAGCCATTGAAAAAGTGCTAAAATTGTGTGTAAAGGTGCTATCCAAATTATTTTGAGCATTTTCTTGCTTGTTGGTGGTTTAAAATACATGTTATTACAAGTTGTGAAAATATCACCTAGGGGAAAACTCAGGTGAAAAACAGAATTGCATATGGGCCCTGATGTTTTACTTTTTCAGGCAGAGAAAGAAAGGAACACAGCCTGGTCATTTGTGTGCTAGGCACTGTACATACACATGTCTATCTCATCATGTCACATGTCACCTCGGTTATCCTTTAAAATGGAGCTATTTTTTGATTCTTCATCCTTATGGCAGGTGAGACAGGACAGTCAATTAAGCATTTTTACCATAGGCCCCTCTTCATAAAAGCAATGAGCCTAGCAGCCATTTTACAGCCTCCCTGGAGTTAGTGTAGGGAGAGCTGTGCTGCTGCTTGAGGAACACATAGATAGCAGTTTTGTATTATCCAGTGCTATGTAGCTGCTTCCATAGGTCTTCTGCTCCTTGAAGTTCACCAACTAGGGACGTCAAAAGTCCTTTTGGGGACTGATCCTGCTGTAGTTTCCTGGTGGTGTGGGCTGTAGCTAGTGTATAGTATACCACCCGTGTAGTATAGTGTGTTGTGTGGCTGTGTCACTGTTACAGCCCCTCACTGTGCTACAATAAAGTGATTGAGAGACTGCACTGTACTATAAAATGTACTGCCACCTGACATTGTCACACAAAGGATTTACATAACAATACCATCTTTGTAGTTCAGTGTTAGGCTAGGTCCACACTTGTCCCCTGCATAACGGATCCATTTAAAACAGTTCCGTTTTTGTAAACAATTTTTTCTCTCTCCGTTTTGAGAGAAATGGGTATTTTTGCAGGGACATTTCCAGTCCGTAGAAACGTTGCCAGCCATTGAAGTGGAGAGCAGGCAGGAAGGGGACAGCGGGGGCAGAGGTGGGGTGGAGGGTCGATCCCCCCTCCCTTACCTGCGTCCTCCCTTCCCCACTCCCCCCCCCCCACCAGCTAGTTTCAATCATTTAAAAATCATCTAAAATCAATATAATGTAGCAGGCGGTGAGCGAGGAACTTACTTCCTTACGCTCCACCGCTCATGCGTCACTTCCTGTAATGCCGTCCAATGAACATCAGAGGACAGCATTACAGGGAGTGACGCGGCAGCGGTGGGACGCAAAGAAGTAAGTTCCCCGCTCGCCGCCTGCTACATTATATTGATTTTAAACCTTTTTTAAATGATTGAAACTAGATGGAGAGGTAGCAGGGATGGGGGACCCAGGTGAGGGAAGGGGGAGGTGTGCCACCCCCGTCCTGCCTGCTATCACCCTCCAGCATGGCGGCCCTCTATCCCTCCCTTCCCCCGGGGCTGTGACACAGAAACGGATCCATTTCTGTGTCAAAATTTGCCTGTGTAGAGGGAAATCCATTTTCCCATTGTCTGCCATTACTGCTCCATGTATTAGGGTCCAGATCCGTTGCATGAAAATGCAGCAGATCTGGACCTTCCGCTCAGGTTTTGAAAACGCGTCCCTGCAAATGCAGGCGGATCCGTTTTTTTCTTGGGTGAAGACGGCTGCTATTTTTAACATTAGTATCTGCGGCTCCATTTTTTATTCAGGGCTGAAAAACAGAGCCACGGATACGTTTCCGGACCCAGTGTGGACCAGGCCTTAGGCCCAACCCCACACTGTGCTAGCTCAGCTGCATATTTTGTGAGGCACTGTACTTTAAAAATGATGTGTCACCTCACCAGACACAAATCATTGCACATCACTGTTGAATTTGTACTGCAGTGTTAGGCTCACACTGTGCAAGCAGTGATTTTTTTAAAAATGTTTTTACATTACAAAAAGCCTATGTGTGCAGGCTAAATATGTATTTTTTGGTTTGTTATTGATCCCCCTCCGCCATGCCACTGTCTGTGTTTTTAGACAGTTTTTGCACATTTTTAAAAGAACGTTTGGTTTGTGAACATCTGGGGCGGGGACATAACTGTAGGGGAGCAGCCCCTTCATAACTATAGGGGAGCAGCCCCTGCAGAGGGGCCCAGAGCTGTGGGGAGCCCCAACTACTAATCTTACCTTCCTCCGATACAGGGGACTTTGCTTCTGATCACTATCAGGTGTTCTTGTGGCTGCACTTACTACGGGTGTGAAAATCATGATGGCCACACTTGTTTTATGACCCTTAAGAGAGGTCCGAAGGCTGTGAGGGTCACCAAGGGGAAGCGATGTAAGGTGTGTGAACAAGGAAGGGGCATCAAAATTTTGCCTTGGGGCCCCATTAATTGTAGTAACACCACTGTTTTGTGGAAATTTTCACAAATGGTTTGCAAACATTCATTCACAATGTTTGGCCACTATCTGTTCGTTTGTCATTTGCAAGAAATCTTTATTTGTTACAGCATTTGGCCATCTTACATTTGAAATTCAACCTTGATTTATTAATGATGACTGTAATATAGAGATAATATTCTTAGTAACTTATGTTTCACATAATTGTAGAAGGACAAATTTAATATTAGTATTAAAGGGGATTATCCTCTAAATAGATGTAAAATTTCCATGAGCAGGAAATTTATGCACAATTAGCGCAACCTCCATTATGTACTCAAGTACCATAATGTGTGTTAATTAGGGCCGGATTTGTACTCTTTACCGCCCAAGGCCACGGTCACCAGCCACCCTCCTTAAGTATAAGTAGCGAGATGACCCATTCCCCTTCCCTCCAGTATAGGTAGCCAGATGACCCCTCCCCCCTTCCCTCTAGTATAGGTAGCTAAATGACACTCCCCCCAGTATAAGTAGCCAGATGACCCCTCTCCCCTTCCCTCTAGTATAGGTAGCTGGATGACCCCCTCCCCCCTTTCCCTCCAGTATAGGTAGCCAGATGACTCCCTTAACTCCTCCTTTTTCCACCACCCTTTCAGTATAGGTAGCCAGCTCGCCTTCACACCGCAGCCGCCCTCTGTGTCACTCATTTCTCTGCTTGTCTCCAGTGCAGAAGCTTCCCTTTCCTTTCCATCTCCAATGCTGCCCAAGTCCATAGCCACCAGCCACAATGCAAACGTGTACAGAGAGCAAGGTGGCTGCTGCACAGGCGGCTGGCAGCAGAGTACCATGGTAATGCTGCACTAGTTTAGCCTGCTGCTGTGGTGCCCTAGGCCATGGCCTAGGCGGCCTTGGCCTAAATCCGGCCCTGGTGTTAGTTAGGTAACTCACTAATTGTAACATTTGTGCTATGTAACTAAATTTGTTCTAAGTAATAGTAAAATTGCCTTGTGCTGCCTATGTTGGCGATTTTACTTCTCATAAATGAACATGCCCCAGAGAGTGTAAATTTTGTGTTTTGGAGATGTTCTAATTTTCCATACTCAGTACATTTGCTTTGATTGAACAACTTCTCCTGTCTAGGTTATCACACTTCCCAAGTATAGGTGTAGGAGTCCACACTCTCTAACTCCTTCCCTGCCACTCTGTGGCTGAGAAAACAAATGGACAGGTGTGAACCCAATGTGTAAGGTGACTGTACACAGAGGAAAGTGCCCAGTAAATAGATGGCCCTCACCTGAGTTTTAGGGCTGCTTGGCACTTACTTTGTGATAGGGTTCAGCTGTAGGACTTGAATCCTTATTAATTCTGGGACTGTGGCTATGAGACGAGAGGCGAGTCCAGCTATATGGAGGAAAGCTGCTTAGTCATTCTGGACCCTTCCCCTTTCTGGTAGCATCTCTCAGATTGGTGATGTGTCGAGTAGAGTTGTAAGGTAGGTAGACACAGCCAGGGCAGAAGGTCGGGTGAGGTAGCCAGCAGAGAAATGGAATAGAGGACTCGAGTGGAGGTAAGTAATGTTTCATGAGGAATCAACCCCACATTGTCTCTCTGACTTAAAGGGATACTGTAGGGGGTCGGGGGAAAATGAGCTGAACCTATACCCGGGGCTTCTTATGTTCCCCCGCAGACATCCTGCGCCCGCGCAGCCACTCACCGATGCTCTGGCCCTGCCTCCGATTCACTTCTGGAATTTCAGACTTTAAAGTCTGAAAACCACTGCGCCTGCGTTGTCGTGTCCTCGCTCCCGCTGATGTCACCAGAAGCGTATTGCGCATGTACAGACCATACTGGGTCTGCACAGTACACTCCTGGTGACATCAGCGGGAGTGAGGACACGACAACGCAGGCGCAGTGGTTTTCAGACTTTAAAGTCTGAAATTCCAGAAGTGAACCGGAGGCGGGGCCGGAGCATCGGTGAGTGGCTGCGCGGGCGCAGGATGTCTGCGGGGGACCATTAGAAGCCACGGGTAACTTCAACTCATTTTCCCCCGATCCCCCCTACAGTATCCCTTTAACAGGACAGAATATTCATTCACAATTGTTCTTTTTGTCCCACGTGGCTGCCGCGCATAGTACGTAGTGCATGTGTGAGGCCACATGCGTTGCATTGGACTAATATAATCACATAGTAAATGCCATGCAATTATACTGTAATGGTAAATTTACATTGGCACGTTAGCAGTGCTGTGCATTGGAATCCGCCTGAATACCATACAGTCTGTGCCATGCCAGACAATGTCCTCATTTACAATTGCTGTGAAGCATACTTATCATTAAAGGATTCCTTAGCCAGGGGCATAACTAGAAATCACTGGGCCCCCCTGCGAAACTTTGGATGGGGCCCCCTCCCCCGCTTTCTGCATGGATAAACTGAGAACCAATGTAATTCAATTGGCTAGTGCAAACTTGAATGTGTTTTCCCCATGCAGATAAAAAATGACAACAATGATGATGCACTGCATGCATTGTCTCTATCAATTACATTAGGTTCTGTGATTAAACGTGTATGATTTCACTTGCATACAGATACACATGGTGTGCAGAAAACGCACACAGAAAACCGACAGACCAGTTTTCTCCCAGCCTTATTACACTCACTCTGTCCATTTCTGATGGAGCACAATTAGCTCTGCAGACTTCTCCAGCATCATTACAGTACAGAGCACTTGGGGAGGGGATGGGGAGGCTGGGGACAGGGCATTGCACACAAGATCCTGCTGCCCACTGAATAGCGACTGCCAACAAATGTTTGTATGATTCCTTATCAATGGCGGCTGAGTAGATGCAGTGATTAGAACAATTGTACAGAGAGAAGAAAGT
This sequence comes from Hyperolius riggenbachi, assembly GCF_040937935.1. Lineage (NCBI taxonomy): Eukaryota > Metazoa > Chordata > Amphibia > Anura > Hyperoliidae > Hyperolius > Hyperolius riggenbachi. The sequence goes on from NC_090651.1 coordinate 109,984,928, forward strand.
TTTTTTTTTCTCTCTGTGCCCTTAGTGTCAGTTTCTCAGGACAGGAAAAAGAAACTTCTCCCCACAGGGCCCCGTGTAGCTTCGAGGCCCCCCTGTGGATGCATCCCTCGCAGGGTCTATTGTTACGCCCCTGCTTAGCGCATAAAGAAATTGAAGAACAGGGGAGCAGACATATGTAGTGGGACTCTACTCATGCCCACAGCTCCCTCCATTCTCCACTGTCACCTTCTGTTACCGCGTACCGGTCCTCCAAACTTACTTCCTGGTCTGGGTGGTCATGGCTGACTGTGGCAATTACTGCCCAGCAACGGGCATCCTTGATTGAGCGCCCATGGCTGGAAGCTCTCTGCGCATGTGCACTACGTCACAACTACAGGAAGTAAGTTTGGGGGATCGGTAAGCGGTAACATAAGGGGATGGAGGAGAACGGGGCAGCGCCGGTGGGCATGAGGAGAGCCCACTACACATGCCTGCTCCCCCCATTCTTACATTTATGTATGTGCTAAGATATCCTTTAAAGAGCCACTGAAGCGGAAAAAAGTAAGATGTAATGATGTGTAGTACAGCTAAGAAATACAACATTAGAAGTAGAGACATAAGTCTAATATTGTTTCCAGTATAGGAAGAGTTAACAAACTCCAGCTGTTATCTATGAGAGAGAGCTCTGTCTGCTGAAGCTTGTTATCTCAACTGTCAGTCATTGTATCTTTTTTTTCCTCTGCAGAGAACAGGTCGATAGTTCACTGGCCTGCTCTGTAAAATCATTTAGAATGTAGTGTGTAAACTGCAAATATTAGAGAATGATGCAATGTTATAAAAAAAACACTATATAACTGAAAATAAAAATATGAGAATATGTTCTAGTAAATATCCGTACTACACAACCAATTCATTATATCATATTTTTTTTTTCGCTTCAGTGTCTCTTTAAGGGCCCTTTTCCATTAGCAGTCGCTAGCGTTCGCGCTGAACGCTAGCGATTGCTGAATCGCAAAATGTAAAAAATGACCGGCGATTTCCCGACGTTTGCGGCCGCGATTTTGCTATGCTAAGCACTGCATAGCAAAATCGCGGCAATAATCGCTCCGCCGCGCGATCGCGATCAGGTCAAAAACGAATCGCGGTAGTGGAAATGACCTACCGCGATTCCTATGTTAAAAGCAAACTGTAGCGATTTGTAAAATCACTAGCGGTTTGCGGTTTTGCGATTCAGCCATCGCAAACGCCGTAGTGGAAAAGGGCCCTTAAGGTCCACTATTGTAAAAAAATGTGAACATGTAAAATACTAAATACACATACTTATAAGATGCAATTTCTCCCAGAGTGAAATGCTTACAGTAGGCAGTAGAAATCTTGCAGATCTGACAGGTTAAGGACTAGTTAATCTCTTCATGGGGAATTCTCAGTATCTCTTTTATTCTTTACAAAAGCAATGCCTGGAAAGGAGCTATACAAACTTGCCGAGAAAGCCTGCCTACTCATTTGCACACTATTTCGGCAGTTGGACTAAGCAACTAGCGTTCAGTAAGGCCAGAAACCCACTAGGAGTGATTTCTAATCACTAGCGATTTGGAAAAAACTCTTGCTAATGCAATGCTATGGGGGATTTGTATAAAATCAAATCGCTCAAGTGGGATCACACCCATAGCATTACATTAGCAAGAGTTTTCAAATCACAAAGCACTCAGAAAATCACTCCTAGTGGGTTTCTGGCCTAAGTCCTTTAAAAAATAAAACAACCCTGAGAATTCCCCATGAAGACATGTACTAGTCCAAAACTTATCAGATTTTTACTGTCTACAGTAAGTGATAGGGACATAGGAGAGAAGAAATTGATTGTGCATTTTAATATGGGAGAAATATACTTACAAGTATGTGTACACATACAGGGATGCTCAAATCCGATCCGGGAGACATCCGGATAGTTGCTATCCGGATATCTCCCAGTAAATCTGTGCGGGGGGGGGGTCAATCTTACCAGAATGACGTTTTCTTCGGTCCGTACGCGTCGCCTCCCACGATGCGCTCCAAGCGCCCGGTCACGTGACTACAAACACTTCCTCCTTCAACCCGGAAGGAGGAAATGTTTGTAGTTACGTGACCGGCGCATGCGGCGCTTGGAGCGCATCGTGGGAGGCAACGCGTACGGGCCGAAGAAGACGTCATTCTGGTAAGATTGACTCCCCCGCACAGCTTTACTGGGAGATATCCGAATAGCAACTATCCGGATATCTCCCGGATCGGATTTGAGCATCCCTGCACACATATACGTTTTACAATTTGTTGGCAATGAGATAATGGTCATTTAAAGGACAACTGAGGTGACAGGTATATGGAGGCTGCTATATTTATTTCCTTTTAAGCTCTACCAGTTGCCTGGCAGTCCTACTGATCCTCTGTCTCTAATACTTTTAGCCATAGACCCCGAACAAGCATGCAGCAGATCAGGTGTTTCTGACATTTTTGATTAGCCACATGCTTGTTTTTGGTGTGATTCAGACACTACTGCAACCAAAGGGGTCAGTAGGGCTTCCAGGCAACTAGTATTGTTTAGAAGGAAATAAATATGGCAGCCTCCTTATACCTCTCACTACAGCTGTCCATTAACTGTATGCTTCAGTGTGTGCATCACAATGGAGTACATAACAGCACAGTGGCGTAGTGGTTAATGCTCTCGCCTTGCAACGCTGGGTCCTCAGTTTGAATCCCAGCCAGGTCAACATCTGTAAGGAGTTTGTATGTTCTCCCCATGTGTGCATGGGTTTCCTCCACCCACTCCAGTTTCATCCCACATCCCAAAAACATACAGATAAGTTAATTGGCTTTCCCCTAAATTGTCCCTAGACTATGATACTACATAATACATACATACACATATAACTATGGTAGGGACTAGATTGTGAGCCCCTCTGAGGGACAGTTAATAACTAGACAATATGCTCTCTACAGCGCTGCGTAATATGTCAGCGCTATAAAAATACATAAATAAATAAACACATGATGCCACCATGTGACTGCGTTGCGATCCTGTTTTTAATCGGGTACGCAGCATAGATATAAATACAGTAGCAATCTCTGACGCTATGTGTAGTACAGGAGGCTGTCATCTGGAAAGACATATTATTAATGGCCCCTAAAGCTATGTGTATGCAGACAGAGCATCCTATGATGGTTTTATGACATTTTACCTACTTACAAATTAATATAAATAGTAATAGGTAATCATCAAAATTCATATTCAGCGTAAACATGAGCTAATTATGCTTTATCAGAAAAACAGCTGCTATACCCATATGTCTTATCCATTGTAGAGATAGTGAAAAATATCTCAGATATATGCGATACATTCTAAATGAAAAAAAAAATCCATATGTATAGGTTTAATTATGATTTTCATCTGTTAGTAAAGGTCAATGTTCATCTTCATACACTTGTTTTATTTAAAGGCGTCCTCTTGAAAATACCAAAGCAATTGTGTGTTTGTTTTAAAGTGTGTTATTATTATTGTTTTTTCTTTTTCAACAACCTGTTTCATTTATTATCCTTAGTACCAAATTAAATTGGTAAATAAATATGTTTTTAATTAAAGTACACCTGATGTGAATGGAATATGGAGGCTGACATCCTTTGAAACAATGCCGGCTGTCCTGCTGATCATCTGCCTCTAATACTTTTAGCCCTAGACCCTGAACAAGCATGAATATCAGGTGTTTCTGACTGAAGTCTGACTGGATTAGCTGCATGCTTGTTTCAAGTGTGTGATCCAGATACTACTATAGCAGGATTGCAAGGCAACTGGAATTGTTAAAAAGGAAATAAATATGTCAGCCACCCTATCCTTCAGATATCCTTTAACCACTTTACCCCCGCGCGTACGTATTTCTCCGCCCCTTTTTCCATCCTTTAAAAACCAGGGACGGAGAAACACGTACTTTCCGCGTTCCCGACGCTGTCCGCGCTCCCGCTCGTAAACACGCCGCCCGCCGCTAGTAAACACGCCGCCGCCCGCTCGCCCGGAGATCAATGAACGGGAAAATCCATTCCCGTTCGTTGATCTAAGCCCCACAATGACCCGCTGCTCTCCTATGGGCAGCGCGATCATTGTGAGAAGAAACTCACGTGTCCAGCCTCCTTATTCTTCCTCCAAGCTTCCGGAAGGAGGCTTGGAGGTCGCAATAAAGCAAAAAGTTACTGTGGCCATCTTGTGGCCAAATAGTAAACTACACCCTACACATTTTTCACATACAAATAAATGACTTTTACACAAAAAATTAACTCATTACCTCCCACACTCCCCATTTTTTTTTTTTTTGTAATTAAAAAAAAATTCAAAAATTTACAATTAAAAAAAATACATAATTAGTTACCTTAGGGACTGAACTTTTTAAATATTTAAGTCAAGAGGGTATAACACTGTTACTTTATAAACTATGGGCTTGTAATTAGGGATGGACGCAAAACTGAAAAAAATGCACCTTTATTTCCAAATGAAATATTGGCGCCAAACATTGTGATAGGGACATAATTTAAACGGTTTTATAACCGGGACAAAAGGGCACATAAATTTCATGGGTTTTAATTACAGTAGCATGCATTATTTAAAAACTATAATGGCCGAAAACTGAAAAATAATTTTTTTTTCCCCCACATTTTTCCTATTTTCCCATTAAAACACATTTAGAAAAAAATAATTCTTGGCATAATGTCCCACCTAAAGAAAGCCTAATTGGTGGCGGAAAAAACAAGATATAGTTCATTTCATTGCGATAAGTAATGATAAAGTTATAGACGAATGAATGGAAGGAGCGCTGAAAGGTGAAAATTGCTCTGGTGGTCAGGGGGTAAAACCCCTCAGTGGTGAAGTGGTTAAATATTAAAATATGAACTTTGACCAGTAAATGTTTCCTTTTTTTTTAGCTTAACCCATTAGTTTAACTAGAAAGTTTTCTAGCAGTAAGAATTTCTTAACTTAACCTCCCTGGCGGTAAGCACGAGCTATGCTCAGGCTAGCCACTGGGAGCTCAATGCAGAGTATAGTGCACAGCAGGCATTTTTACTCACCTCCGGGGGTATCCAAAAGTCAGTAACCATTCTCCTTGCTGTCCTACAAGGCTCTGAATCACTCTGGTGAGATCGCTGTTAGTGATCTCACTACAGAGTTACAGGGTCACCCGGAGAGCAAAAGGAAAATTTCAGCGCTAGAGCCCAGGGAGGTGAATGAGTGCTAAAGCTGTGCTGGCTTTCTGGCAGCATGATTTTTTTTCCTGATTTTAGAGTCTGAAACGTGCTGAAATCCGGAAATAAAATCCTAAAATCCGAAACTAATCATACCGCCAGGGAGGATAAAGCAGAATTAGGACTGACATAACACTCAATAAAATTGTGTTTGCCTACTCTTTATTGCACATACCATTATCCCACTTACATATGTTCCAAAGTAATGTCATTTGTGTAAAAATCACAAGACCCTCCAGCATAAAATACAGCTGAGAATTGTTTTTGCAATAGGTGTACTATGTAAAATTCATTCAGAAAACTCTAATGGCTGTTTTATACTGCAAATTGCAATGGGATTTTCTGCAATTTGTCTGCGATTGCATTGTGTGATTTTCACTGGATTCTAGGAATACAAGCACAAACACTCAAAAAATGCTGCAGAACTGATTTTTCTGATCAGGCAAAACGGGATAGCAATCAGATCGATGTAGTGTAAGAAGGTTGCTATGATTTTTATTATCTTGCAGATGTACATGTGTTTTGCAATTCACAAACGATTGTAAAGGGATCACAAAATGCAGCAAATCGCATATAGTGTAAAACACCCCTAGACCTTATTCACACATAGGGCTCATTTCTCCTGAAGTAATGCAGAGCCGATGCACTTCACTCCCGGGGGAGGAGCTTGCGATCCAATTCATTATACTGAATGGGATTGCAGGCCTAAATGCCCCATAATGCAAGCAACCATGCACTGTGGTTCAGCTGTGAATAGCAGCACGTGAGTGGAAACAACAGAGAGTGCAGGCTATGCACTCTCTGATGTCCCTGCGATCGTGTTTCCACATGCACAGCTGAAAGCCCACATATGGAAATGAGCCCTTAGGCCTGGTTTCCATATAGCATGCTTCCATGCATGCTTATGGAAACGAGATTGCGATTCACTTTTGAATCACAAGGCACGGTTGCCTGCATTTTGGGGCGATTGCGCCCACAATCCCATCCAGTGTAATGAATGGGATCACAAGCCCCCGTAATAATGCGTGGAAGTGGAAACAAGCCCTTAGTGCGCTTCTGTCCACTTTTTATCAGCACATCAATGTTACCGGTTGATACACGTTGCTTAAAAGCGGACAGAAGTGCATTATTTTCTCTGTTCACAACCATGCCGAATTCTTCAAAAAGTGACCTATTAAACAGCTCACAATTACCACCTGCAATTAGTAATTAAAAGGTAATCAGGAAGACTATGTGGCAATGCATCAAGTAGCTGATAAGCTTCTGAGCAAAGAGACAAAGTGAAACAGCCCATCATCCTTTTCAGTAACTATTTATAGCAAATAGTAGCTTGTTTCTAGTTCTTATTGTGCATGTTAACAGTAGCAGTAAAGCATATGTTGTATACCTCCTACTCCTATGTTCTGTATGCTTCACTTTACTGTATGTGTTGCACTGCAGACATAACATGCGATGTGACTTTCCTGGCTGTTGCATTACCATACTGTTTTTTTCCAGAGGGCGCAGTGCACCTCCCCAGTGTGAAAATTGTATTACATGTCAGCTTTTGCTAGTACAGGAATAAAATATTTTATTGTAAACGGCATATTTATAAGTGTCTAAATACTTCTAAAATCTATTAAGTCCAAAATATGTAGGAAAAATAGAACAAAACCCAAATCAATAAATAAATAGTCCGCACGATAGAGTGAATTTGCTGCACGTCTTTCGGGACCGGATGGCTCGAGCCCTTGAAGGACCAGAGTTGTCCGTTCCCTGTTCTGCCCTGTGATTACTATGATTGACTCACAGTAATCACGGGGCCAGGAGCCAATGGAACTGGCTCTTAATAGAAATTATTATTATTTAGTATTTATATAGCGCTGACATATTACACAGCGCTGTACAGTGTATATATATATATATATATATCTTGTCACTAACTGTCCCTCAAAGGAGCTCACAATCTAATCCCTACCATTGCCATATGTCTATTTTTATGTAGTGGAAGTACTGTAGTCTAAGGCCAATTTTAGTGGGAGCCAATTAACTTATCCGTATGTTTTTGGAATGTGGGAGGAAACCGGAGTGCCCGGAGGAAACCCACGCAGACACGGAGAGAACATACAAACTCTTTGCAGATAGTACCCTGGCCGGGATTCGAACCAGGGACTCAGCGCTGCAAGGCGAGAGAGCTAACCACTACGCCACCGTGCTGCCCACTACAAAGAAGCAGCAGAAGCAGAAGTTCTGCTGTCACTGAGACAGCAGAGCAAGTGGGTGCAGCGACAGAACCGCAGCGCAAATGGCGAGGACAGCGTGAGTGCGCGGCGAATAGTTGGAATCTATTTCCTGTCAGAGCTGCACAGCCACCGTCCAGAAGTAGATTCCAACTATGTCAGTCCGGTTAAGGTTTACAAAAGACTTACAATTACATAACTATACTAGAAAATTGTTCTTTGTACCAAACAAGAATATAGGAGCGTAAAAAGTGTACTTTGCAAAGGTTAAGCCTTGCTTTAAGTAATATTCTTACTGAAATACCTTTTGATTAGAAGATACACATTAAGGTCGCTGTATGCCCTCACAGATGACGCATTCCACTAGGTACACAATGCTCCTAAACATCCCACACCATTCCTGATTACAATCACCTAAGCTTAGTCAGGGGCTGGTGAATGGTTTGATTAATAGCTGGGTGATTTTAATCAGGAATGGTGTGGGAAGTTCAGGCATATGTTGTTTACCTATTGGAATGGGTCATGTACTTTCTCAGCTTGACTATTTTAACAATCCACTCTGTTTCTCTGTTGATTAGATTTTCACCTCTACTTCCTGTCACGAATACCATGGTAAATACCCGTTTATTCTCACCATCATCATTCCACATCTGTGGCCTCATAGGCTAACCTTTTCACTGGTTTCCTATCGGTTTAGGAATATTTACATAGCTACATAATTATTTAGGTTGAAAAAAGACATATGTTCTTTGAGTTCAACCAGGCATGGTGCAACAATAGCCTGCACCATCACATATCGCTGCTGATCCAGAGGAAGGCGAAAAACCCTTACAAGGTATCATCCAATTAGCCCCAAAAGGGAAGAAAAATATACTTCCCAACTCCAAATGGCAATCAAATAAAATCCCTGGATCAACACCGCCGGAAATTACCTGGTAATTATAACGTTGGATATCTTTCATCGCAAAGAAAGCATCTAAATGCAGATACAGAATTTTCCATAACTAGTTATTTTCCATAACTTCATTTTACATTTTAATCACTCTTACTATAAAGAACCCTTTCCTAAATAAATGGCTAAAATGTTTTTTCTCCATGCGCAGATCATGTCCTCTAGTCCCTTGCACAAGCCTGGGGGCAAAAAGCATATCTGCCAAGCTTTTATATTGCCCTCTGAAGTATTTTTACATGTTAATTAAATCTTCTCTAAGGCGTCTTTTCTTCAGACTAAATAAGCCCAATTTATCCAACCTTTACTGGTGAGATCTTCCATCTCTCTAATTAATTTTTGCTCTAAAACTGCAATGTCTTTCCCCTAATGTGATGCTCAGAAATAAATTCCATATTTCAGATTACTTTGGTCGTCCACCATTGAGTTCCCTACTTCTTCCTATAGGAGTCTGATACAATTCACCTATCTTTCTAATTTTTCTATTCATCCACACAGGCCTTGTTTTTATTTCTAGACGTTTTGTTTCCATTTAGAATATTTTGACTACAATGTTCACTGAAGATAATTAGAAAAGTTTGCAGTTTCCCTTCAGTGTCCTTCCCTTGTAGTATGTTATCCCAGTCCACCGAATTTGGTACATGCCTGAGTTGGCTGATCTTTGCTTTTCTAAAATTCATAGTGTTAGATGGTCCACATCTCCACAATCTATCTCCCACCACATCAAACGTTATTATGTTGTGATCACTATTCCCCAAGTGTTATTTGACCTGCACATTTGATACATTATCTGATCTATTTGAAATGACCAAATCCAGTAGTGCATTCCCTCTAGTTGGTTCAGTTACCATTTGAGTCAAAAAACTGTCCTGTAGTGTTGCCAGAAATCTGCCTCTTTTACCAGAGTGTGTAGCTTCAATATCCCAATCAATGTCTGGATAGTTGAAGTTACCGAAAACTATGACATCACTTTTACTTGCAGATTTTTCAATTCTGCAGTATCATGAATATGTGGTGGCCTGTAGCACACACCAATAAGCAATTGGCAAAAGTTATTGCCACTGTGAATATTTTCCCAAACGGACTCTACATCTTCATCCAGTTCATTGTTCATAGTAGCTGCAAAATAACTTTTTACAAAGAGACAAACTCCTCCACTTTTTCTCCTTACTCTATTATTCCTAAGCACATTGTATCCCTCTAAATTTGTTGTCCAATCATGGCTTTCACTTATCCATGTCTCCGTTATGCCCACGTCATAGCCTTTCTCGATCAGAATGAACTCTAGTCCATCGTCATAGCCTTTGTCGATCAGAATGAACTCTAGTCCATTGGTTACCATGCACTTTATAGTTTTACTACCTGAAACTGACTAAATAACACCTGCTATAGCTAACCCCTCCCCCCTGATTGATCACAGCTGCAACTTAAGTTTGCAAAAACAGCTTGGAAAAATATGCGTTTAAAAAATGATACCTGCTGATATCTGTCTTAAGTCCCATCTACACGGTACAATTTTCAGTCAGATCGACAGATCTAGTAGATAATTTCCAACCAGTCCGATCGGATTCCCATTGATTTTGGGTACTTAGCAATGCAAAAGCGATTGGAAACAAATTAGACATCTACACACGAACACGATGCAATTTCTTATTAAATCACTGCTTGATCTGATGGAAAATTGTACCATATAGATGGGATTTTAGATGTTAAATAAACAGCAATATAAGACAACTGACGACAGTTAATTCAAGTAATCAGCGCTTTGCTCAGCACTCACCACTCATCACTCCCCAGCACTGAAATGTAGCCTTCCCACCAGATTCAGAATTTGTTAGGGAATAGGACTGGACCACAGCAATGTGCAGGGGTCCTCAAATTCCAATGGTGGCATAGAAATTAAGAATGAATAAAAATATATGGACAATAATTAGGCTTCCCAGAAAAGCGCATCAATTATCTCTTTCTCTTTCAAATGAAAAGAATTGGAGTTTTTGCACAGTAATGTTAGGGCTGGTGCACACCAGAGCGGTTCGTGAGCGTTTTTAAAAAGGCTAACGGTTGGAAAACCGCTTGGGTAATGTATTTCAATGGGCTGGTGCACACCAGAGCGGTTTGTTTTGTCCACAAACGCAAACTCGGGGGCTGCAGCATTTTTTAGATTTCTGAGGCCTTTCTGCCTCAATGTATAGGAAAGTGGAAAACCACTCTGAAAACCGCTAGATCAGAGCGGTTTTCCAAGTGTTTTTGTTACAGAAGCTGTTTAGTAACAGCTTTACTGTAACAATATATGAAATCTGTTACAAAAAAAACCACTCCAAAAAACACTAGGCATGTTTAGAAAAGCTCTCTATACATGCCTAGAATCACTCTAAAAATTTGCTTCAAAAACCTCTAGCATTTTGTAAATCTGCTAGAGGTTTTTGGTGTGCACTGGCCCTTACAGAGTACTTGCACACTTGCATATTACCAGTGATTGTAATACTTTACAGTGCAAAAAAAAATAAGGATCTAGAATCCTTTATGATCCCTGAAAGCTAATTCTTGCGTATGTGTGCCCTTGTGCAGTGCCCCTAATTACGACTTTCACATTTCCAACTTATTTATGGCTCTGTAGTGCAACTGGAGTGAGAGGGATATGGAGGCTGTCATATTTATCTCCTTTTACACAATACCAGTTGCCTGGCTGTCCTGCTAATCATTTGCCTCTAATACTTATAGCCATAGACCCTGAACAAGCATGAAGCAGATCAGGGCAGGGGTTTCTGACATTATTGTCAAATCTGACAAGCTTAGCTGCATTTTTGTTTCTGGTGTTTTTTCAGACACTACTGCAGCCAACCAGATCAGCAGGGCTGCTAAGCAACTGGTATTGTTTTAAAGGATATAAATACGGCAGCCCCCATATACCTCTCACTTCAAGCTCCCTTTAATATTTAATAATTCTTTACTTATCATTCTCTTCCACGTATGCACTGTAAGAAATGACTTAACAATAAAAGATTTACAACAAATATCTTTATTTAAAAAAAAAATCACAAACATTCTTTCCTTTTTTTAAAAAAAGAAGTATAATTTAAAAAATAATAATGATGAAATACTTTTTAAAAGAAGAAAAATGGCAGGAAATGACAGAAGACATGTTAATTATAACAGTAAAATTAAGCCTTGAAATTTTTCACTTTGCTAAAATGATTACAGACTGCAGCGCTGTGTAAAGAAGTATGTTCCATATAAAATACATGGTTATAAAGCAAAAGTATCTGGCAATCACTGCAGTCATCTCCTGGGGCATATCAGGCAATAGCAGTGGCTGGCAAATAGTAAATCCATGACCACATGTTTACACACAGGCCTCTCAACAGACCCATTATATCTTAAATTTAAATCATGTTCTACCTATATATCTTGCGTCACCCATAAATACATCCCAAACACCTTCTCAATGGCTGCTAACTTTCCTCATTGGGCCTTATTCAATTAACTTTATTTCCTAAGTTTCCTTGTAGGAGGTAAATTGTCATCTTCTGTATAAAACAGCTTTCAGCACTCTGCCATTGAAAATAAACAAAAAGTAGGTTAAAAAGTACTAACGACATTATTTTGAGTATTTTCTTGCTTGCTGGTGGATTAAAAGACATTGGCGTCAATTCACCAGAGAGGATTTACTAAGAGAAAAAAGGTAGAAAGTTTATCTCATGAGGTATTTTAACACTCTGGAGTCAATTCACCAGTGTGAGAGGACAGAGAGAAAAGTGTTCGATAGCAGGGGATAATGGAGAGATATGCATGAGGAAAGTGTGAGAAAGCAGAGAGTTAGGTAATCAGTATTAATGATTTACATGGGATACTTTTCCTCTCTGTAAGCTTGAAAGTGAAGCATTGTGGGTAGGAGGCGGAGTTTTACCACTACGTAACCAGAGTATTCCCACCTTTTACTGCCGGATCATATCATAAATCATATCACGAGTGAGTCTGAACTTCTTCACCACCTCTGTCTCAGTAAAATTATCAAGAACTGTTCTCTCACGAAAATACGAGGGGCGATTAAACAGACCCTCCTCCTGCGCCTTTGTCTCCTCATAATAGAAGCAAGCTCTAAGGCCTAGTGCACACCAGAGCGGTTCGGCTGCGTTTTGTGATCCGCTTGCGGCTGCAGATACGCTTGGGCAATGTATTTAAATGGGCTGGTGCACACCAGAGCGGGAGGTGTTTTGCAGAAACGCATACTCCCGGGCTGCTGCAGATTTTGGATTGCGGAGGCGTTTCTGCCTCAATGTTAAGTATAGGAAAAACGCAAACCGTTCTGAAAAATGGCACTTTAGAGCGGTTTGCCAGGCGGTTTTTGTTACAGTAGCTGTTCAGTAACAGCTTTACTGTAACAATACATGAAATCTACTACACCAAAAACGCTTCACAAAACCACAAAATGCTAACTGAAACAATACAGAAAAATAAGAAAAACCGTTTCAAAATCTGCTAGCATTTTGCAGATCTGCTAGCGGGTTTTGGTGTGCACCAGGCCTAACAGAGTAAGCTCAAAAGGCTCCATCTTCCACAGCAGCAGCTGCTGTGTGAAAACCACGATATCTCCAGGTTCATTCAGGGGATAAAGAGATGAAAAAATAACAAATGGCCACACCCCCTTTCTTCCCTGGTGAATTGTGATTTGGAGAAAAACTAACTACTAACTATCACTTATTTATCTCATACTTATCTCACATTTATCTCTTGCATTTCTCTCTGTCGATATTTTCCCCTATACTTCTGGAGAATTGCTATTTGGAGATATCACAGGAGGTAAATTACCTCCCAAGAGATAAATAGGTTGGTAACCTCTGGTGAATTGACGCCATTTTATTAATAAATAAGAAATACAGTATATCACTTAGGAAAATCTTAGGAGAAAAAGTGAACTGAATAAGGGCCAAATATGTTGTCATGCTTCACCCTCAAAATCAGAAGCAGTTGAAAAAGTTGCGGATAAAAAATTGTTATTTATCGATATATGTGGGAGCAATTGTTATTTATCGATATATGTGGGAGCAATTGTTATTTATCGATATATGTGGGCACAATTGGTATTTATAGATATACTAGTGACCTAAGCCCATTTAAAAGCGGGCTTTAGGTCTTTCACCACCGCGCGTGCACTGGCCCGACGCGTGCGTACGCACACCCGCCTGGCTGGTGTAATGACAGATAGTGCCGCCCTGCACGTTGTGCCACCCCGCATGCGCAGTAGGATCCTGTGTCCCTTTTAATTCCTGCGCTGCTCTAAACGTCCCAAATATCTCCGCAGCCACACCACCTACACTCCCCAAATTTTCAGGGTAGGGAGGGGACCCCCCAAACTCCCACTGTGCCAAATTGCAGCCCCTGAGCCACGCTGATTCCCAAGATAAGTTTGCTGTAATCAATCACAGGAAGCAGCCGGGCTCGGGGGGGGGGGGGGCTGCAATTTGAAGCAGAGGTAGATCGGAGGGTCCCCTACCTACCCTGAAAATTTGGGGAGTGTAGGAGGTGCAGAAACTGAGATATTTCAGACAAATAATATTGATGTCCCCACTAAGCATGCCTGATACTCAATGAGGAAGGCTGCTTCCGGACGGCACTATCTGATATTACACCGGCCTGTCCTGCGTCCTGACCCAAAGGCTGTCAGTGCAGGACATGTGCAGTAACGCAAAAGCACTGTCACAGGGACAGGATGCAGGGATATTTGAATATCATTAGGTAGGATTAGCACAATTGTTATTTATCGGTATATGTGGGCGAAATTGTTATTTATTGCTATATATGGGCACAATTGTTATCATAATATAGAAAGCCGTTACGCTATTTAGCGGACGGCTGCAATTAAATTAAAATTTATCATATTATTGTTAGCGAGGATCGTGGGGTGCTAAGGTTAGACACCACCAGGGGGGTCTTAAGGTTAGGCACCAACAGGGGGGTGTTAGGATTAGGCACCAACAGGGGGGTTTTAGGATTAGGCATCACCAGGGGGTCTTAGGGTTAAGCACCACCAGGGGGTCTTAGTGTTAAGCACCACCAGTGGAGGGTTCTGTGTGAGTAGGGTAGAGTTTAGGTTATAATAAGGTTCAACATTATCAGTAAATTTACCAATAATGTAATACCGCAATTAAATCGTTATTTACTGTTTTTGTTATCGTTTTTGTTATTTTATATTGCGCTTAAATTATTTACCAATATTGCTAATAATATTGTTATTTAACGTTGCGCCTAAATTAGCTTGCGACTTTTTCAAATATACGTTCCAAATCTGGTCAAAACTGCATAACTATTGTCTTATCGGTATTAATCATGTATTAAACAGCAACTTGCAGTTGCCACCCAACTTTAACTTAAAAGCTACTGCTATCTCCTCCGTTTATTGCATCACTTGTTCACCCAAATCTTGGACTGTAAACTTTTTTTTGGGTGGGGTACCCCTTTCCTCCTGTCTCAGGTCTGTGATTGTTTATAACTTTCTTTCTTATTGAAAGTGTTAATGTCCTTCAACTTAAGTGTGCCGACATAATTTAAAATGAGGTGCTGATCAATAATGCAATGAACAGTACTTGTATTGCTGATTTTTCTTCTGTTCTAAAATATAATCCTCTCTCCTGCTAAACTAAAATGTAAATGCCAACTCTACAAGCTTGTACTGCTCTTATAATCGGCAAATTTAAACATTACCGGCCAGAAGAAACTGTCTACCTCTCTGCCCAGCCTCCTCCCTGTGCTCCCCCACCTCCTCTGCCGAAATGACACATCTATCGGGAATAACCTGTTTGACTTTTATGCGCCTGAATACTGGGCATTCAAAAGCCCCACATTTGGTTCAGATAGCAGTAATGCATCAGCTGTTACTATGACGACACAGTACTTTGGCAGAGGGGTAGAAAAAGCTTTAGTTTTGGGAGTTTAAGCCAACTTTAGGGGATCATTTTGTCCATGTAGAATTAATTTAACCGTGTATAAGCAGCAAAGAAAGATCCAAACAAATTGTGCAAGCAGAAATCAACACACATTGTAACTTGTTTTTTACACTGTTATCTGTAGTATAATATGTTTCTTTGGCTTTTTTGTATTCTTTTGCTTCGTGTGGAATTGACAGCATATATAGTTTATACCTTAGCAATTTCAACAGCTTGGCCAATGGAGCTCATGTAATGTTATGCACAGTATTAATGTAAAGGTTTCCTACAAGCAAAAGCAGCTGTTCTTTCCTCTTGAAAACATGTCTATGAAACTATATTTAAAAAGGTTCTAAAGTAAACTTGAGCAATGTAACCTAAGCATATAATAATAAGTACATAGTCAGAGTATCTTTCAGTAAAAATAACTTAAGAACATTTTCTTTTGTTTGAGATATATACCCTGGAGACTGACAAGCAAGCGCTATTGCTAAGTCTAATGCCTTGAAGTAAAGCTGCATACACACATCCAATTTTGGCAAATCACTGACCAAATGTACCAATTTTTTGGTCCTGATGAAGTGCTGCATCTATTTAGCTGAAGCAGCAGTCAACCTCTGCACTGTCTGTACTCCTCTCCTCCCGATGTGGATTTTTCTGCCTGTCTTCCTTTTTAAAAGTGTTTTTTTTGAATAAGCATTTTGTATCTGTAAGTTTGCTACCACTGTATCTTACTGGATGTACTGGAATTCTTATTCAGTGGGAAAGCAGAACTCAGCCAGGATGAGTCACTAGTCCTGTGCACCATTTCCCTTTGCTACATAGACTGACCGATGTTACCACCTCCGTGTAGTATGAGGGCCAAAATACTTTGAATTCTATGTACAGATTGTGTAGGTAAACCCTCATACTACATCAAAGTTGTAAAATTGGCCAATCAAGACTGGATGTGTGTACCAAGCTTAAGTGTACTAATTAACAAACACTAACCGAAAAGGAGGCATACCAGGGAATAAGAATCAAACACTCTAGTCTCAAAGACAAGCCCTATAGGTACATATAAAAAGATAATAAACTTTATTATTAAAACAACAACATTGATAAAAAAACGGACACCACTATCGTGGGTAGTCCTTTGTGAATTCCCTTGAATAAGGGTCTCAGCCCTCTAAAGAAAGTGGGGGTCCTGGCTTATCCCCCTCCACTTCTATAGTGTGAAGAAGTGGGGTGTATCTATCCCACAGAAGGGAGAGAACGTCACTGAATGTAGATGAGGGAGGATCCCCTGACTGGGATAACGCTAGGCGCCTCTGTCTACGAGTTTCGCAGGTACATTCCTGCTTCCTCAGTCAATAACAGGGAGGAGTATACAACAGTATAATCTCAGGATAACGTTAGGCGCCTCTGTCTACACAGAGGCGCCTAGTGTTATCCTGAGACTGCACTGTTGTATACTCCTCCCGGAGGAAGCAGGAATATACCTGCGAAACGCGCTGCTTTGTATTTTGGAGTATGTGAATACATTTAATTTTTTGAAAATTGACAGTTTCATGTCTGCTTCAGGGAGGTAAGTCCACCACTGCCTCCCCAGCAATTTGAAAGATTTTAGCATATTTTTATCCTGTTGGCACCTCTGTTCTCCTTTTGCGATACCTGTGTCCACCCCTGGTGGAGGGGTGATATACCCTTTTTTTCTGATCTACAGAGAACGACATTTTAATTCTAAGTGGGGACAGGTCTTAATCTTCCCACCTACATTTACAGTGGTTGCCTATGCGGTGACCCTGGTTTGTGAGTATTATTGTTTACTTGTTTTCAATTACCCTATACAATACATACTACAATTGGGCTCTATGTGTCTTTTTTCTTTATAATGCATTAGTAAGTATGCAAAATGGCAACATCATGTATGTTATATATACAAGAAAACTTTTAACACAAACATTATAAAGATAATAAAAACTATCAGTCTTTTAATTTGTAAACAGTGAAAAATGTAAAAAAAAAAGAAGGAAATTAAAGTTGACAGTTAGTCATTAAAGTCACTTTTTTACTTTTAAATAAACCTTCTACAGTTTCTACATGGTCACTAAATACTTTGCACTCTTTCCTTGTGAAACTTAAGTCCCGGGCCTGAATTCCAGCTGGCACACCATCTCCATGGTGTATTTGTGTTGACTTCTTCCAAGTGCACTGGTGTCCTCCTATGTCTCAAAAACATACTGGTTGTCAAATGGCTTCTTCCCAAGAACAACAAAAAGCAAGTCCTTAGAATTTGAGAGGGGCATTAGATTGTAAGCTCTTTGGAAGCATGGGCAGTGGCATGAATTGTTTGATGTTCCATGTAGAATGCTGTCAAAATGTACAACAATAATAATAATGTGTTGTTTGGGTACATTGGTGGATGAATTACTAAAGAACACGATGAACTCTGTATGTTTTTAGCAATAACCTGAAGATGTGCTAATGCCCACTATCCAGTCATATGAGGGAATATAGTGTATATGTATTCATAATTCCTTACACATCACTTGTTTGAAGTAACCTCACTTCACTTCTTTTTCAGTGCATCTACCTTAAAGCAAACCAGAAGCGATTATAAACTTATGAGATAATGTATTGTATGTGTAGTACGGCTAAGAAATGTCATTAGTAGCAAAGAAAAACGCCTCATATTATTTTACAGTACAATTAGAGTAAAACAAAATCAGTTATCTATGCAAAAGAGCTTCTCTGAGCCATTAAACCCACTCGGTCCAATACAGTGTGGTTTTCTGAAGCACAGCCAAGAAACTGTGAAAGGCAGCTTGAAATAAGGGTTTAGTACAGGGCAGTTCAAAGGGTCATTATTTCTGCTTTGTTTTATAGCTTAAAAGATAGAGTGAGGTTTTAAAACTATTACTGTGACAGTATGATGCAATGTTATAAAAAACTATTTACTTGAAAATAAAAATATGAGACTCCTTTCTTTGCTACTAATGTTCTATTCATTATCAGTTTGCTTTAAAAAAAAGTATCCCTTTGATATTCAAAATCTGCAGTTTAAAGGATATTTATACTTATAACTGTATAAAATAAGTCCAACATTACGCTCGGGTTAGAGGTGAGTGCACAGATTTCACAGAATTCCGAATTCTGACTTTTGCATCAGAGTTTCGCCATTTCAGGTTGAAAGTAAATTCTGAACATTACGCAAAATGATGTTCTTTTGATGCACAAACATTTTTCACATTAATAGCCTAAAATGTCTGATATAAATGTGAAAATTATTTTCAAAAAAATAACATTCTAAGCAAAATAGTAATCTATTGTAAACATATTTACAGTAATTCATCTTATGGTTAGTGAAAAAATATATTTGCAATAACTTACAATTTTGTGATCTCACAATGCACTTAAAACTTGAATTCTGTGAAATTTGGAATTCATTTAGAATTTGTTTTCAAATTTCAACCATTCCTAAGCCTGATCAATAATGCAATGAAAATGATGATTTTTCTCCTCTGAAGATGTATAGGAATGCTGTGGATGCCTTTTCACACGCACTTTCTCCACAAGACTTTGTATACCGTGTTTATTGTACACCAATGCTAATATTTTGTTCTTTTATAAAAGCTTTCTTTGACATGATATTTAGTGAGCACTGATCAGACCAATGTGCAGATCACAGATGTGCTGACTGCTATGAGGAAGTATTAGGAAAAAAGAGAATTCAGGACAGGATTTCCTCCTCATGTCTATTATAGTGGCTGAATAGAGTACTGGTTAAGGGCTCTGCCTTTGACATGGGAGACCAGGGTTTGAATCCTGGCTAGGTCAAGTACCTATTCAGTAAGGAGTTCAAGGCAAGACTTCCTAACACTGCAGGGTGGCCTCCTAAGCGCGTCCCAGTGGCAGCAGCTCTTGAGCGCTTTGAGTCCAACAGGAGAAAAGCGCTATATAAATGTTTAGATTATTATTATTATTATTTAGAAAAGTAAAATCATTAATGCCTAAAAGTGGACATTCATTACAAATTTTCTATTCAATTTTACCACAATTGGATGAACAATTGTTTGTACAGAAAGGCTTAAAGGTATTTTTTTCTTTTTCTTTCATTCAATGATCACATTTCCTATTTTTCTTGAATTTTTGTGAGATTGGACATGTTGGAAAATTCAAACCAACTTTACATAGAATTCTAGTGTGTGATCGATTGTTAAATTGTATTCAACCTAAATATAAAATAATATATTGTTTGTATAAACAACAACAAAAAAACATAGAATTAATAAAGAATTTGTGTATATGTATATTAAAAAAGATGGAAATTGTATGGTAAGTAATGTGAAAAAATATATATGGAAAAGTGATTGTTAGGTAGATTTAATAACAAAATATAACTGTATTGTACTTATTTATTTAAAACAAGAGACAGAAATCGATAGGCGGTTGCAGGAAAAATGTTCATTGGTTATTGTAATGCTAAACAGAGAATGATGATGGCATGAGACATTGATAGATGTACTGGGATTGAAAATTAAAGAAAATCGGTATTAAAAAAGTATCCATATTAAAAATCAAAACATTTAAATATATAATATTTAGAGAAAAGTTTTTCAATCCGATCAACTTTTTCCCCTTTTATGATCTTTTTCTTAAAGGATACATCCAGGCAACCTGAAAAATAAAAATTCACTTACCTGGGGCTTCCTCCAGCCCCTGGCAGCCGTCCTGTGCCCTCACCGCAGCTCCGGTGGCTCCCAGTCTCCTCCACTGCAGAAGCCGACCTGGCCAAGTCGGCTTTCAGTTGTGGGTCGGCTTCTTCTGCACTCCACCGCACAGGTCACGTGGTCTGGACGACGTCATTAGCTCTGTACTGCCCAGACGCAGTAGTTATGCGCTTGCACAGTACAGTCCCGGTGTTGTCAGGCAGACCTCGTGATCCACGCAGTGGAGCACAGAAGAAGCCGGCCCGGATGCCGACCTGGCGAGGTCGTCTTCTGCAGCGGAGGAGACTGGAAGCCACTGGAGCTGCAGCGAGAACACAGGACGGCTGCCAGGGGATGGAGGAAGCCCCAGGTAAGTGGATTTTTATTTTTCAGGTTGCCTGGACGTATCCCTTAAGACATTGTGGCAATCTCGAACACGTGTGTCATACCTTCAACAACTTTCTCAGTACTTTCAATCAATCGAAAATTTGGATTCGTTTCATCAAATTGAAAAAAAAATTGTAATGTGTGTATGGACACCTATTGATTTGGGAACAATATGTGACTGATTTAATACATGTATATTGTAAATATATGTACTATACTTTTTTATTTTGTCTAAACTGGATATTTTGACATTATCTTGAGTATTTAGACACGTTGATTTTACTATCCTATTTAGTAAGTTTTCTTATATTTCTTTTTTTTCTCACAGATTCGTTGCAGTCTAAACCAAGACAACCTCAAACAAAAAACCTCACAACTTTCCTTTGATCCACACCAGACAAGAGTCCAAATAAATAAATTTTTAATTATGATACATTAATTATTACAGTAAAAATTTGCATTTTCCCTTCAAAACATAAGCACCAGTCTTGAAATAACATAAAGTATAAATCATAGAGTGAAATATATAGCAAAATACCATGTGCAAACAGTATTTAGCACAAAACATAAATAAGTTTCTTATTTAATTTTTTTGTCTTTTTTTTTTACATACTGAATTTAAAATGGGAGATAGGTCATAATGTATTAGCTTAAACAAACTTTTTTCTTAAGTGTTAGAAAGTCCAGAGCGGTGCATGTGACCTAAGGTAAGGAACTGTACATGGGTCATTAGAAAGATCTAAGGATCAAGAATCATGGAAAAATCGGACATACCGACTAGTGCACATTTCTAACACACTGTCAATGTTTGTTTTTTTCTGAAAAAAGTAAGGAAAAAACAAGTTATAAATACAAAACAACCTTCAGATGCGGACAAAATTGTTGAAACTGTAAAAATCATTAAATAGACCATTTACTGTAGCTTGTACTTCCCATTCCTTTTCAAATATGCCTCGGCTGGGATGAGTGGACTGTGAAGAGGGAGGAGGTCCAGTGCAGAGAGAAGGCATCTGTGTCAACATCATGTGACTTCCGCAAAGGCGGTGATGTGGTTCTAGAGACACCAAACAAAATTCAATTAGAATGCAGTTCCTCTTCAATGGATTTTGTAAGAAAATACGATCAACACTGCTGCTTTTTTCTCAATGATGAAGTAGGAGGTTAAAGCCAGAGCTAAAAATAAACTCATGACATAATTAATTGTATGTGTAGTACTCATGGTAATTAGAACTGTCAATTTAAAGGCTATCTGAATAGAAAAATAATAAGAAAACATAGGCCTTACATACTATCTTTAATGTATCCAGACCAGGAATAACTCCCCTTCCTGACACCTAAACTTAAAAACCTCACCTTCCTAATGCTAACCTTAACTGTCCCCAACCCGTCGCAAAAAAATTAAAAATATCGGGCAGAAGTTTGGGCACTGCTATAGGACTCAATACAAATATGGGGATAAGGGAAATTTGTGTGCCTAAGGCGCCCAATAAATAGTGGACACTGGGTCCACCCGCTATGTAAATTGCAGCTACAAATAACATGCACAAGCTGAATGGCAGCATTTGTAACACCACTCATGTCAGCCATGGCTGAGTATGTTACATCCAAGCATGCATGATTGCAGCCACACTTAGTGGTGACTCAATAGGGGCCATCTGTCCACTGCTTGTGATAAGCTGTATCAAAAGCATGACTGGTGGATAGGAGCAGCTCACAGGTACTGAATTCACTGCCTTCAGCCTCCAGGTTGAAAGAGGCCTAACACAAGTTGCTGTTATTGCAACTTTAAGAGCCCGTTTCCACTAGTGCTGCGCGCGGCTGCGAGACGCGAGGTGGCACTTCCTGGTCTGCGGGAACGCTGACGAATCCCATAAGCAGTGCCATACACAGCTATGGGATTCGCAGCCTCCCGCACGGAAATTAATGGCAATGCCGGCCTAATCGCTAAGGTAAGCGATTCGGCGGGAGAGCCATTGTGTCCTATGGCAGAGTTTGCCAGCGCAATTCATCTGCGGGGAAACTCTTCGGATTCGGCCCGGTTTCCGCGCTAGTGGAAATGAGCCCTCAGTTTTAAAAGAGAAGTTTCAACTTTCTCTACCCCCATGTGTTGTTCTGCAGTAAGTCTTCTTAGCTGGCTTACAGAGCCCAAAGAACGGGGGGAGATGGAAAGGGGAAGAAGAGGGAAGAAGTAAAGAATGCATTCTATACATACCTTTTCAGAAAACTGATGAGATGAGATCATGCAAATTACATTTTAGGGCATCAAATAGAATATAGACTATAATTTTTTTACTCTCATGTATTCTCTGCTTCCTTTCCTCGTTGCATGAAGAGAAAAGAAGTAGGAAACCCATAGAAAATGTTTACTACTTTCTACTTTCGTTTTAAAATCACCATAATACGCATTACTTTCACCTATACCATATATTATTATCATGCTTCTCACTACATTACATATTGCTTTGTTATATTTTGTTGTATGTATATGTTTTATTTGGAACTATGTCATCGCCATGTATATATGTTTTTATTTGCACTGTGCCATCACCATGTGTACCACAAATAATTCCGGGTATGGCGACTAAATCTTGGTGAATAAAGCTGATTCTGATTATGAGTTATCTTTCCATTTAAATTTGCTACTAGCTAAAAATTTCCAGAACTGACTTAAAGCGGAACTCCAGTGAAAATAATGTAATAAAAAAGTGCTTAATTTTTACAATTATGTATAAATGATTTAGTTAGTGTTTGCCCATTGTAAAATCTTTGAAATCCCTGATTTACATTCTGACATTTATCACATGGTGACATTTTTACTGCTGGCAGGTGATGTAGCTGCTGCTTGCTTTTTTTTGCAGTTTCAAACAGCTGTAAACAGCTATTTCCCACAATGCAACAAGGTTCACAGACAGGAAACTGCCAGGACCATGGTCCTCAGAGTTTCTTGTGGGAGGGGTTTCGCCACAATATCAGCCATACAGAGCCCCCTGATGATCCGTTTGTGGAAAGGAATCGATTTCTAATGTAAAAGGGGGTATCAGCTACTGATTGAGATGAAGTTCAATCCTTGGTCACGGTTTCTCTTTAAAGCTCATAGCACACTTCTTTACAACCGCGTCAATCGCAATGCTGGAGTACACATTGTCCATAAAAGCTCACCTTGCTGCACAGGCTGCAGAGAACAAGACCATTTGCTACTTATTTTTTACACACTTGCATTCATTTATTGACTGGTAGAAAATGTTGACATAACTATCATGCAGTCCATATCTGCTAGGAACACTGTAAAATGGTAAGATTTTATATGAACATAAAAACAAGTGAGCAAGCGAAAATAATATTTACAATGCATAGAACAAAATTGAATTCACTGGGATTTTTCTAAAAAAATTGAATTTCCTTTTAAAGGCACCTGACCTGTTCACATGTTTAACATTGTCACCTGTCAGGGTATGAAACATGCAAGAACTATGACATGTCTGCATTCTTCATTAGATGTATTTTAGAGTAAGGACAATTCTGACCTATTTGCTGCCTCAGGTAAGAGAACTTGTGTCACCCCTCCCTCACACAGGCACGCTATGAAGAGAGGAGGAAGGTGACTCAGCTGGATGTGGGAAATAAAATAACCCCAGCCACCTGGAATGCTGTAATACATTATTATTATTAATTGTATTTATAAAACGCCAACACATTATGGACAATACATAGGGATACATACAAAGGTAACAAGGGTTGGCAGACATAACATAGCACAAGGTTATGCAAGGCAAACCGAGAACAGGATAGATGGTCATGTGATTAGGGAGCTGGTTACAGAGATCCAGCAAGTCAAGTCCAAGGTGGTCCATGGAAGAGGTGCCCAAAGTGGAACACTCATGATCAGGTGGGATACACTATGGAAGGAAGGAAGCTACCAGAGGCTTACAATCTAAGATGGGGGGAACACTAGGTAGGGCTGAGAATAAGAGTTCAGCAGAGGAAGTTAAGGTGTATGTAGGCCATCTTGAAGAGGTACATTTCGAGGGCTTATTTGAAGGGTTAGAATGAGATGTTAGTCTGATGGGTGGATGAAGGGGGTTCCATAGGGTGAGTGCAGCTCTTGAGAAGTTCAACAGGCACCCGTGGGAGTGAGAAATGCATGCGGTGTCAGTCAAAGGTCATTCGATGATCAGAGGGAGCGAGCAGGTATGATCCTGTGAACGAGCTCTGAGATGTAGGTAGGGCAGGTCTTGTGCATATATTTGTATCCAAGGCACAGAATCTTAAAATTTCTCCTAAAGTAGATTGGACCCGGACATTATCCCAGCACTTTGATTCGCCCAATAGGCTGCCTGTCAAGTTTCCTGTCAAGTGACAGGCAGCCTATTGGGCCAATCAAAGTGCGGGGATAATGCCCTTTAAAGTGATTGGACCCACAGGGGCTCAGGGCAGGATGAGTGGAGCTTTCGTCATTACCAATTAGCAGGCATAAGTTTGTAGTGCTCCCTATGCTACTCTAATACGGCGTGTTGGCTCTGATAAGGCATGCTATTTGACTTAGTGAATCAAGCCCATTGTGTTGTTGTTTTTTTTGTGCAGTTCTGTTCAGGGAAAAAATTTAACATCCTGCTGCAGTTTTTCACACCACGTATTGTTCCGTATGCGTTTCACACGTAACACAAGTCAATGGACCCGCATGTGAATATTCATATTTTCAATGTGAAGCAATGCATGTGTTTTACAAAGTTTTCCATCTAACTTGCTTTTTCCTGTTTCTCGTAGTCACAATGATGTCATGTTGCTATGAAGATTACAAATGAGGTGTGAAAATTCACATTCAAAATGTTCATAAGAACGAATGCGTTTAAACAAATTTTCATTAAAAATGCATGTCCGTAATCCTATTTAAACCACATGCAAGACAATGGAAATTGGCCCTAAGGATGATTTAAAACACCAGCAGGCCACTAAATCCGAAACAAAAACATTGTTTTAACCCTTTAGCAGCCAATTTATTGAAAGGCTTGCAAGTGCTCAGGCCAATTTATTTTAGCACATTTTTTATCTCTTACTTGTTGCATGTCCTTGATTCTAATTAGTACTGTCGTAATGTGTATTTATGGTCACTTGTCACTAGGGGCAGTGTGAGACAATAACAGAGAATGTCTAGTTTCAGTTTTTATATATTCTGCTAGCAGAGAGACATCAAAGCATTCCATGAATTTACAGCACAAGGAGTTCTGCCGACTGAGGTCAAAAGCAGTGCTTTACGGAAGCTGCTATTGAGTTAAAAGGACAGACCCTTTAACTATTTGAAAGTAATATTTATGATATCAGGAGGAAAATAACGGATTTATCTCAAGGCAAACGTTAATGTCTTTTTATCTAATGGTTAATGATATTTTAATGTTAATGCCTCATTGATCACTAAGCACTCCTCCATTTATATGAAATGATGTGCATGCATACAGGTGGCCCCGTCATCCTGGTATCTCCCTCTCTGTATTATGTCAGTTAAGAGCAATTCAAGTAATAAATCAGCTAGCTCGTTAATTACATGGCCAGCAAATACAATATACAGCCCGGAGTATTATGGGGGAGACAGTCAGTTAAGCAATATAGCACTAGATCTACTTTGTACCTTTCAGCATTCTAAAAAAAAATGTTTTTGGATTTACATGATAAAAGAACTGTGTTTTGTTTTGTTTTTTTATAAGGAAGAACGGAAGAGTGGCTAATGTGGCAGCCAGCTAATATACTCCAGCTTCAGACATGCATACAATGTTCATGTTGTACTTCTTTCTATGATTAATTGGCTTTGCACAACATACCGACTCCGGAGTGGAGCATTCAGACTATTTCTATGAAAATGGCAGTTGAAAGCTGACAAAATGTATTAACGTACGCTCCTGACTACCACGGCTCCATTCGACTTCATTAAATTGTGTAGCAGCTGATAAAGAAATATAAAACGATTTAAAATGACAAGTATTCTTTGTTTTTGTGCTTGCGTCCTTTGGCTGACCTTCATATTCTGCTTATTTAGAAAATAGAAAACTACAGGCTCTTTTGTCTTTTAAAGAGCCCGTTATGCTGAAACTTGTATTGGCTGGTGTAAATGTGCAGCTATTAATATGTACAAAAGTGGGTTTTTTTTTTCAATTTTCCCCAGGTATTGTGCTAAAATGCTTTCCGATTTTATTATACCTGTATTGGCCTGAATGATCTACAATAACTTCACAAAGGGGGACTTTGCACAACCCCAAAATGATCATCGGTTGACAAAGATTGTATGTGTATATGCAGAGGATTAAATGATTGGTCCTGTTGACAATGTGTGTTCCTTTTACTGTTTTTTGAATGATCATAGGGGCGTCAGCAGAAGCCAATCACTATGATTTATGCTTCTCTAATGTCTGGAACACATAATGAAATTTTCCCATCAGATTGACGGGTCGATATTCATATTCATCAGTATGCCCAAACTGCTCACAATCGAGTAAGGGATTGCTTTTTTTGCAGTACTGATCTGAAAATCGATCCCTTTACTCGATCAGGAGCAGATTGGACATGTTGGAAATTATCGATCGACCTATAAATCTGACAGGAAAACTGTAGGCAATGTGATTAGATCACCACCCTATCATAACACAGGGGGTATAGTAAGCAAAATTGGATGTGATAAGCACCGTTATACTCTTTCATCGACAAAAAAGGAAGTGAAACGCAGTACCTGCTTTTGTTAGTAATGTCCGCCTTTCTCAGGCATCACACCACATTGCACACAACGAGTGTAAAACTGGCCTTATGCATTATAATCTTGTGCAAGTTGAAATTATATCTTATAAAATATTCATATTAAACTTTCATTAGTTTCATAAGCATAACAAATGTCAGTTTTGCTCATATGTTGTCAATTGCAACTCACATCCTTAAAGAGGAACTGTCGTGAGTAAAATGACCCATAAATTACTTTTCTCCTATGTTGCTGTTACTTACCGTAAGTAGTAGTAGAACTACCGACAGATCTTGGAATAGCCCATCTTCTCATAGGGGGAGTTCTCTGGGTTTTTTTTATTTTTAAAAGCACTTAGTGAATGAAAGTTGCGCTATCCAACTGCCAAAATAGTGTGCAGTGAGCAGGGAGGCTGGCCAGCATCTTTGTATTAATCATTTTTAGGGACTGTCTTTATAAAGAATAAAGGCCATGCTGAGAATCCCCCATGAAGAGATGGACTAGCCCAAAACCTGTTGGTAATACGAAATTTCTACTACCTACTGTAAGTGACGGCAACATAGGAGAGAAGAAATTAATGGCTCATTTTACTCTGGGAGAAATGCACTTCTTATTTGTACTTCTTATTTTAAATTTTAAGATTTTCGCGACAGTTCCTCTTTAAGGCAAATCTGATGAAGCAGGTGGTTTCGGCGGACCGCGCTTCCCACCAGGCACTGAAACCAGTCACTCCATAGCAGCAATGTTATGCTGCGTGGAACACGTAAGAACAATTTGAGGCTCCGATGGTCTGGGAGGGGAAATAGTATTTAATGCCACCGGGGGTGTGGTTGGGTGGGATTAGCGACAGTAGGGAGAGCCATCATTTGGCTCTCCCAGCGTCCAACTCGCCGATGGCGTACTAACATGTATGCAGATCTGAAGCCTAAAATAAAAAAATAATAATTTTATACATACCATGTAGAGGGAAGGCTCTGGAATACCATAGAGTTCCTGGTCTTCTCTCCATCCCATCTTTCCCATGCCATCCCTGGTGGAAGATATCCCTTCTTCTAGGTCTTTGGCACTGCTCATGTAGCCTTTGGTAGTACTCGTGTCCTCAAATACATCCGGAGCACATCCATAGTGCACATGCAGTACAGAAGTTTTTGGGAACACAAATACCTCTGAAAGCTGCATAAGAAGTGCTGAAGAGCTTAATGACCTAGCAGGTCGAATAGCTTCCACCAGGGATGGTGCAGAAATGACAGGAAGGAGTGAGGACCAAGAAGACTCTATGGTATCCAGAGCCTATAAAAACTGATTTTATTTTTGGCTTCAGATACTGAAAGCTTTAAGAAGGAGAGCTGTCCCCAAATAAATGTGCCACATTCCCTTTGCTGTGGTGTAAATTTGGTAAAAGCTAAAACTGTGAAATTGATCTTTTATTGTTGAATGCAGTGGCGTAACAATAGGCCCTGCAGCCCATGCTACCCCCTGGGGCCCGCTCTGGGCCGTTTTGTGGGGGCTGGAGGGGTGGCAGCATGAGGGGAAAGTCTTGGCCACAGTCGGCGGCGAGAGGGGAAGTTCCTTCCCTCTCCCTCACCTCGGGGCTCTCCCCTCTGCGCTCCCCTCCAGCTAGATATAGTGTGGGCAGTGGGCAGTGGCGGGC
The DNA here is from genome assembly GCF_040937935.1 of Hyperolius riggenbachi. Classification (NCBI taxonomy): domain Eukaryota; kingdom Metazoa; phylum Chordata; class Amphibia; order Anura; family Hyperoliidae; genus Hyperolius; species Hyperolius riggenbachi. The sequence goes on from NC_090651.1 coordinate 110,013,701, forward strand.
AGATACATACCTTCTTCGGTGCGATCCACCGCAGACTCCTCGCTCTAGCGGCTGACGTCACTTCCGGAAGTGACGTCACTTCCGGAAGTGACGTCAGTCGCCGCTGCCCGCTGCCCACACTATATCTAGCTGGAGGGGAGCACAGAGGGGAGAGCCCCAAGGTGAGGGAGAGGGGGGAAACTTCCCCTCTCCCCGCCGACTGTGGCAAAGGCTTTCCCCTCATGCTGCCACCCCTCCAGCCCCCACGAAACGGCCACGAGCGGGCCCCGGGGGGGGGGGGTGCTCTGAAATTCTGCAGGGGGGCCCAGTGGGGCCTAGTTACGCCCCTGGTTGAATGCAGGCTGATTTATCTACGAGATAGCCATAATAGCATGTGATTTGTTGACTCCCTAGTCATTGCTCTATTGTACTGACCTTTGGGATTCTCTACCAGGACGTGGTGGCTGCAGCTATGCTACTGTATAACATGACTGTAGTCAGAAATGTGCTTGTACCAGGATTGCCTGTGTTCAACGTGAGGGTGTGTCAATGTACATGACTAATGGCTTCTAGGGTTTTGACTTGTCCCATGATGCAGAGCTGCAACTGTAAGTTATAGACCACCAGTCATTACATCAGCTCTGTCTTCCAGTAATGTTGAGGAAAAAGGCGTAAATAACATCAGAAAAAAATATACATTTCAGTTTCTGAATCATTAATCTTTAAGCATGCACAATAATGAATATAAATTACATTATTTTTTGAATAGACTAGCAAAAAACATCTCAGATTTCAAGAACAGTTCACTGTGAGAAATCGAGGTTATTTGCTTGTCTTGGAAATATAAATTATCACTTCACAGTTCTCTTCTTATATAACACATCGGGTGTTGATTTCATTGGCAAGGTTGTTTAAATGGATATTTTTCAAATGTTCAAGATAATCAGTTTTTGCAAATGAAAGTCTATTATGATTAACGATCACATATAACCAAGGCTTAGGTGAACAATAAGTAAAATGCTTTAAAGTAAGGGCTCTTAAAGTGACCCTGTAGTGAATCACTGCCCCCTATCTGGCAATAAGACTGTTACAAACAGGTTTCTACTAAGCCCGGTACGTCAAACTCCAGTCCTCTAGGGCAGAGTTCCTAACACATTTTTGACATAGCTCGAATTAACGCATGGGACTGAATCAGGAAAGGTGTTGTTCATCAAGTAGAACACCTTTCTTCATTTTTCTGTGTATATTAAAGGACACCCAAGGCGAAAATAAACGAATTAAATTAACAATTGTATCTATCTTCCTTCTCCTAAAAATGACTTTTTAAGATATTCCACAGTTCTATTTTATGTTTTAATCTACTTTTTAAGTTTTAACTGTTTTATTGTTTTTGCTCAATGACACATTCATTGAAGTATGTCAGAGCTAAAATATATGAACTATTGACTGTAACGATAGGTGTCAGCAACCAGAGAGAGAATCTGATTCTTGGCGATCTGCAGTATCCCCAAGAATACAGATATACCTGATTATTGGTGATCTGCAGAATTGCCAATAATCAAATATGTCTAACCTCTAGACACCTGAGTGTGTAAGTGTTTTGGTGCAACAGTAACCTTTGGACCACTGGGGTAGCAGGTGATCCAATAAGTAGAGAAGACTCTACTGCAGCCAAGGACACCTGGAAAGGGAGTCCCTGACTGATAAGGAGCAGTGTCCACTCTGTGGAGTAGGGGACCCCTGCGGGAGTGACACCTGAAGAGTGGATTTCACTAGCAGGTCTGGAGACTATCTCTTTAGGAAGAGAGATACCTCCCAAGGTAGTAACAGATATCAAACATTGCCTAGTCTTGGTGTGAGGTCCGTAGTCTCAACACCCTGGAACTAGTCTGGAGTATAACACAAATGATAATACAGTTCCCTAGTCTTGGATGCAATGTCCGTGGTCTTAACATCCTGGAACTAGTCTTGAGTATAACACAAATGACAATACAGTTCCCTAGTCTTGGCTGCAAGGTCCGTGGTCTTAGCACCCTGGAACTAGTCTGGAGTATAACACAAATGATAATACAATTCCCTAAACTAGGTGTGAGGTCCTTGGTCTCTACACCCTGGAACTAGCTTAAGCATAAACAAAATACAATTCAAACAATCTGGCTAAGTGTGAATTCCCAGGTCCTCCTGGTTCTAACACACTGTTGGATCTGACTAAGGTCTGAATGCTTCCACGTAAGTGTTCGCAACGGCAGACAACCAGCAACTGGCAAGCAAGCTGTATATACAGTTGCTGGACTCTGCCGCCCTGCCCGAGCCACTCAGCCAATCAGGAGTCCAGCAGGAATCAGCTGATCGTCTTGATCAGCTGACCCATCTTCTGTTGGTACAAAGGTCCTGACTTCTGGCTCGCGTGCGTAGTTCCCCATCCAGGGGCACCAACAGACTCAGCCAGTCCAGACACGCCGCCGTGTGCAAACCGCCGCGCCGGATGCAGAAGCAGCCGCCCTACCGTTGCTGCATGCGGCGGCCTTTCCGCGTTTTGCCCTGCTACCAGACAAACGCTTCCGCATGCAAACCGCCGCACTGGACGCAGAATCAGCCGCCTGCTCAGTAGCACATGCAGCGGCTTTTCCGCGATCTCTCACATTGACCCTTTTTATCTCTTTCCTGGTCTTAGAACTCAATTTCTGCTAGGAAAGTGTTTTATAGTTGGAATTTCTTATCAGTGTGGATCACACTGTAGTCACTTCCTGTCTAAGTCAGAACTGAGTTAGCCACTTACATACCTGATATTTTACTCTTTCAGGCAGAGAAAGAAAAAGGCAACACATGTCTATCTCATCATGGCACATGTCACCTCGGGTATCCTTTAAACACTGGTATGAATATGACCCTCAAGGACTGGAGTTCAACATCTGTGTTCTAGTCCCAGTTCTCTGCTGACATAAATGCTTGATCTATGCATCTGTACTGATGCCAAGCATATGTCACATGGGGGAAGGGAAATGGGGTGAGATAATAGTTGAATCCACAGATGGATTCTGGTTGAAAACGTATCCAACTATGGTGACTTGTCATGGCTTAGTACACACACAGCTGTCAAACTCCAGTCCTTGAGAGCCAGATCCATGCCAGTGTTTAGGATGGACTGAGAAATGGAGCAATGTGTTCTACTTGATGGACCACACCTTTCCTGATTAAGTCCCATCAATTAATTTGAGCTAGTTTGCCAAAAATATTTGAGGACCTCAGCCCTTGAGGACAACCCTGCTAAACAGCCTTACTACCACACAGGGATTAAGTGACCTACTACATGACTGGTTTAACCTAGGTGCCCCATGCATAGATTGTTTAGGATTTGTGAACCTGGATGGGAAAATGTTTATATCTTATTTTCACCAACCTCTATCTGAAATGTTTCACTTTCTTCAATTGTACATTTAGGTAATAAACCATTGTAGTAATAGAATTAACCGTTGAAGTTAGAGAGAGCTTGAAATACTGTATTGATTATCGCTATTAAATTAGGGCAGATTACATACTCCGCTAGTTTATATAAGATTACAGTCTTTTTATCCAGAAAAAGGTCCATAAGCTTTTCCAGACTGCCAGAGTATGACACAACACAAGCAAGGTTAAAAGAGGTTCTTGCTTTGCATAATAATCATTAAAATCCTTGTTGGAGACCTGTACTGTACAGCTCGACAAAATCATTACTTCCATTTTCATACAAGGACCAAGGCTTGAAGAACAAGTCTATATTAATGCAAAGCTTTTCTTTATATACATTTTGATTGTGTGAAACTGAAAAAATATGATTGACTAAACTGACTAAAATATAGCGACCGCCTCAGCTGATAATCCAGTACGTGTACAGTGACCTTGACCAGCAACCGCCACCCAGCCAGCAATCCACCAGGCAGATCAACTCAGCCAAGTATGGTAGATTGCTTTCAACTCAACATTGCAATGTATAGGTTTGTAATTCTGTAAGTGTAGATGGTGGAATGGTATTGATACAGAGTACCCATTTAAATTATGAACTGGTACAAAAAAGTTGATTTTACTTACCTGGGGCTTCTTCCAGCACCCCGTAGTCTTTGAGGCCCCTCAGTGTCTTTTGGGTCCCCTCCATCATGCCGCTGTCACCCCTTGTTAAAAGCTCTGACCAGTTACCAGGCTGCGTTGCAGCTATAACGTATGGTACTAATTATTTGCAAACTGTGCATGTGCAGAGCACTCCCCATCAGGCCAGCACAACCGAGGAGGCACACATGGAAAAATGAATGCACCATAGCTGTGACAGAGCTGGGCCAGAGCTTTTAATATGAGCAACAGAGGCACAACAGAAGACACTAAGGGGCCTCAAAGACTACAGGGGCTGGAAGAAGTCCAAGTTAAGTAACAATTATCTTTTTTGTATCGGTTCAGGTATGCCTTAAAACCATTCTGATGAAGTGTCGTGCTGAAAAAATGAACTCTTCATCTCCATAAAGCTTTTCAGCAGACGGAAGCATGAACCCACTTTTGAACCAGAAACAGCGGCAGAAGCGTCTGACCTGGGCTACAGAGAAGCAGCACTGGACTGTTGCTCAGTGGTCCAAAGTACTTTTTTCGGAAGAAAGCAACTTTTACATGTCATTCGGAAATCAATGTGCCAGAGTCTGGAGGAAGACTGGGGAGAGGGAAATGCCAAAATGCCTGAAGTCCAGTGTCAAGTACCCACAGTCAGTGATGGTCTGGGGTGCCATGTCAGCTGCTGGTGTTGGTCCACTGTGTTTTATCAAGGGCAGGGTCAATGCAGCTAGCTATCAGGAGATTTTGGAGCACTTCATGCTTCCATCTGCTGAAAAGCTTTATGGAGATGAAGATTTAATTTTTCAGCACGACCTGGCACCTGCTCACAGTGCCAAAACCACTGGTAAATGGTTTACTGACCATGGTATTACTGTGCTCAATTGAGCTGCCAACTCTCCTGACCTGAACCCCATAGAGAATCTGTGAGATAGTGTGAAGAGAAAGTTGAGAGACGCAAGACCCAACACTCTGGATGAGCTTAAGGCCACTATCCTGGGCCTCCATAACATCTGAGCAGTGCCACAGGCTGATTGACTCCATGCCACGCCGCATTGAAGCAGTCATTTCTGCAAAAGGATTCCCGACCAAGTATTGAGTGCATAACTGAACATAATTATTTGAAGGTTGACTTTTTTTTTGTTTTAAAAACACTTTTCTTTTATTGGTCGGATGAAATATGCTAATTTTTTGAGATAGGAATTTTGGGTTTTCATATGCTGTATGCCAAAATCATCAATATTAAAACAATAAAAGGCTTGAACTACTTCAGTTGTGTGTATTTGAATCTAAAATATATGAACGTCTAATGTTTTTCAGTACATTACAGAAAATAATGAACTTTATCACGACAGGCTAATTTTTTGAGAAGATCCTGTATATGTACTGTATACAGTGGCTTGCAAAAGTATTCGGCTCCCTTAAAGTTTTCCACATTTTGTCACATTTCTGCCACAAACATGAATCAATTTTATTGGAATTCCACGTGAAAGACCAATAAAAAGTGGTGTACACGTGAGAAGTGGAACGAAAACCATACATTATTTCAAACATTTTTTTCAAATCAATAACTGCAAAGTGGGGTGTGCGTAATTATTCAGCCCCCTGAGTCAATACTTTGTAGAACCACCTTTTGCTGCAATTACAGCTGCCAGTCTTTTAGGGTATGTCTCTACCAGCTTTGCACATCTAGATACTGAAATACTTGCCCATTCTTCTTTGCAAAACAGCTCCAGCTCATTCAGATTAGATGGACAGCGTTTGTGAACAGCAGTTTTTAGATCTTGCCACAGATTCTCGATTGGATTTAGATCTGGACTTTGACTGGGCCATTCTAACACATGGATATGTTTTGTTTTAAACCATTCCATTGTTCCATTCCATTGTTGCCCTGGCTTTATCTTTAGGGTCGTTGTCCTGCTGGAAGGTGAACCTCCGCCCCAGTCTCAAGTCTTTTGCAGACTTCAAGAGGTTTTCTTCCAAGATTGCCCTGTATTTGGCTCCATCCATCTTCCCATCAACTTTGACCAGCTTCCCTGTCCTGCTGAAGAGAAGCAACCCCAGAGCATGATGCTGCCACCACCATACTTGACAGTGGGGATGGGGTGTTCAGAGTGATGTGCAGTGTTAGTTTTCTGCCACACATAGCATTTTTCATTTGGCCAAAAAGTTCTATTTTGGTCTCATCCGACCAGAGCACCTTCTTCCACATGTTTGCTGTGTCCCCCACATGGCTTGTGGCAAATTGCAAACGTGACTTCTTATGCTTTTCTGTTAACAATGGCTTTCTTCTTGTCACTCTTCCATAGGAGCCAACTTTGCGCAGTGCACAACTAATAGTTGTCCTATGGACAGATTCCCCAACCTGAGCTGTAGATCTCTGCAGCTTGTCCAGAGTCACCATGGGCCTCTTGACTGCATTTCTGATCAGCGCTCTCCTTGTTCGGCCTGTGAGTTTAGGTGGACGGCCTTGTCTTGGTAGGTTTACAGTTGTGCCATACTCCTTTCATTTCTGAATGATCGCTTAAACAGTGCTCCGTTGTATTTTCAAGGCTTTGGAAATCTTTTTGTAGCCTAAGCCTGCTTTAAATTTCTCAATAACTTTATCCCTGACCTGTCTGGTGTGTTCTTTGGACTTCATGGTGTTGTTGCTCCCAATATTCTCTTAGACAACCTCTGAGGCCATCACAGAGCAGCTGTATTTGTACTGACATTAGATTACACACAGGTGCACTCTATTTAGTCATTAGCACTCATCAGGCAATGTCTATGGGCAACTGACTGCACTCAGACCAAAGGGAGCTGAATAATTACGCACACCCCACTATATATATATTTGGTGCCCACGCCATAAACTGAATCTCCTAGCACACTTTATTGACCTGCCTGAGGAAGTGAATAAGTAGAAACACAGTATACCAGCACCAGAATGCAGCAGGGATGGATATGACCACGCTTGGGCTTCCCTGCAGCGTGCTCCAGTCCAGGGTTTTTATGCTGCTGTGCCCATCTTTTCCTCTTTTATTGCTTTGCCTGAGGAAGTGGGAAGAGACCCATGAAATGTGTTGTCTTTTTTAAATTGTGCTGAAATAAACCTTATCAGATCTTTTCTGGGTTTGTTCATCTGGAAGATTGAATATCTCATATACTTCATTTTATCCTCTTTTACTTTGAGAAATACATATTTTTGGGTGCCTCCATCCTCTAGTCTACATCAATTTATTTATTTATTGTATTTATAAAGCGTCAACACATTACGAAGCAGTGGACATTAGTTAAGGTTAAAGACAATATTTAGGGGTGACATACAGCAATAAGACAATACAGGAATACATGCAAACCAGATCACACAGCACAGTATGAGTACAAGGTAATGCTTAGTCAGCCACTGGATGGGAGCCTGGAGATTAGGCAAGTCGAGTTCACTCAAGAGTTCACTCAGATCCACAGAATGGGTGCACAGTAATGGAGGTGCATGAACAGTTAGGAGACATAAGGAAGAGGTTCCTGCCCAAAGGTTTCAAACCAATGGGAGAGCCGGGACACGAAAGGTAGGGGACCAGAGTTTAGCTGCGGGTTTATAGCACTAGTGTGTGAGTGTGTGTGTGTGTGGGGGGGGGGGGGGTAGGCCATAGTGAAAAGGTGAGTTTTGAGGGACTTCTTGAAGATCTTAAAGCTGTATGAAACTGGCTAACCCTACTAGACGTGTGTGTGTGTTGGTGTGTGTGGTTACAATTATTTACATTCACAATCACTGCAAACATAATCATGCAATAAGGAAGCCCTTGTGTGCAGACCAGTGAAGACCACAAATACAGCCTGTCCTCAGAAGACAAGTCTGTTGTGAAGAAGTAGAGACTGTTGCTATTCTCTATTGAAATGTCTTGGTCAGTTGTTTATGTCGTCGATCTAGAGAATGAAACTGCAGCGGAATGCTCTCTTTGATATACAACATCGCAACTTTCTAATCTCCAAGTATCTAATACATGCTCTCTTTAAATCAAGCACACAATATAGCGCACCAGCAGTAGATCACCTTAAAATGTATCGCGAGGGCATAAAGTCGGTTGAAAATAAAAAGCAGCGGTGCTTACTGATATAAAGCCAAGCTGCAAATCACAATGCTACAAATCTAGCTGTGATAATGCGAGTTGGCTGCAGATTTGTAGACACAGTGGCAAGCTGTTCTTTCCTTGTATGCCGTCTTTAACTTATTTACTGAACACTGAGAACTCCTCAATCAGCAATGGCATCACCTGCAAAAATTGCTGAATTCTCTAATAATATAGTCTGAACTAAAAAGATAAATAAAATTGAGTACTGTGCTGAAAAAATAATAATCATCACAAAAAAGGGAATTATAAGATAGCCAGCTGTATTAATGTTTCAATTATAGAGTTTATAAGCCATTCATTTTAAGCTGATCGACTGCTGATACAATACTGTACATTGCATGCCTGATATAAAGCAGTAGATGCTATAAGATTAGAACACAATGGTACTGTAAATCACAAAAAAGTCTTTCTTTTGCAGCTTCGTTCTCTATACCAACACTAGTTATCCCTTGGCAGCTTCAAAAGATAACAGTCCTTACAAATGCGCTCAATAATATGCCCTCCCCTTCCCAGAATGCTGGAAAAAAGTTTGCAATTTCAAACAAATAGGGCTCCACAACCATCCCTGGCTAGCGAAGCATAGACCTCTTAGTGCATGTTATTTCTTGAGACCTGAACTCATACCTTGTCTAAAGAGGTTGGAATAGATAAGCCAGGGAGGCAGAACTGCCAGTGTTAGGCTGTGTTCCCACTTGAGCGAAGAATGTACATTTTATGTTCATTCTCCCCTCATGGGTAAATTGACAGTGAACGGCTCCTATATTATAGGGATCCATGCATGGGATCTGTTATAGTAAGCAGACCGCACTTCTGTGCAGTCCCTGATAAACCAGGGCTGTTCCCTCATATAGCCTATGGGGGCAACGCATCTGCCCCCATGGGCTATATGAGGATTTTGCTCTGTGTTCTGACAGAACTGAGAGTACAATGAGACTAAATCTTGTTTGGTGAGATGCAGGTTAAGTAAATTCCTAAGTTATTATGATTATATCAGGATTGATGGTAACTTCATACATACTGTTCAACTGTAATGGATTACTAGTGCATAGACGTTCTATCAATCCTGTGTGCACTGTGGCCTAAACTTTGCCAGTCAGTCACTTCTTATTTTTCTACTTTATTGATACTTCAGAAATATCAGAACTGTTCAGCTTGCATTGTGAATTGGTACACAGGTTCCTATCAATATCTTTTATTAACAATAGTACCAACGTATTATGTAGTGCTGAGAGTTCCAGGGTCAGTTTAAGGAGGGGCCCCATCCCCAAGTCAGCCCCCAGGACCCCCAAGCTGGCCTTTACCCTGAGTTGTCTCACTTTGACTTCTCTCTGTGGCCCCTGCATGATGTGTGCCTGCATTGTAATAACTCACCTGTCCTGGTGTGCTCCTCCATCCATGCGCTGCCTGCCTCTTCTCCATGTTGCACATGTTACTTTGTAAATAACCTGCACCAGGTCATGGAGAAAAGGCAGGAAGCAGGAATGAAGATGGACTACTGTTGGAGCAGCGCACCAGTACAGGTGAGTTATTACAATGCAGCCACACATTGTACAGGGACCCTGGGGACTCAGGAGCAGTTGAGGGATGACCCCCTGGGGAGTCTGGCAGGTGGGGGGGGGGGGGGGTTGTAGGGATGTAAAACAAATAGATGCTCAAAATGGAAAACAGAAGGAGAAAAGATTAAAATACAGATGCTCAAAATGGGAACATGGAATTCAGAAATACATATTTATATAGTCCGTACCTGTGACACAAAATGTATGTGTTTAACAGGGAGGCACTCCACTACTTTTATGGTTTTAAGATTTTATAGTACACTGCATTTTTGTGTCACAGATTAGTGTTGGGCGAACAGTGTTCGCCACTGTTCAGGTTCTGCAGAACATCACCCTGTTCGGGTGATGTTCGGGTTCGGCCGAACACCTGATGGTGTTCGGCCAAACTGTTCGGCCATATGGCCGAACTAAGAGCGCATGGCCGAACGTTACCTGAACGTTCGGCTAGCGCTGTGATTGGCCGAATGGGTCACGTGTAGTGTTGGGCGAACATCTAGATGTTCGGGTTCGGGCCGAACATGGCCGCGATGTTCGGGTGTTCGAGCCGAACTCCGAACATAATGGAAGTCAATGGGGACCCGAACTTTCGTGCTTTGTAAAGCCTCCTTATATGCTACATACCCCAAATTTACAGGGTATATGCACCTTGGGAGTGGGTACAAGAGGAAAAAAATTAGCAAAAAGAGCTTATAGTTTTTGAGAAAATCGATTTTAAAGTTTCAAAGGGAAAACTGTCTTTTAAATGCGGGAAATGTCTGTTTTCTTTGCACAGGTAACATGCTTTTTGTCGGCATGCAGTCATAAATGTAATACATATAAGAGGTTCCAGGAAAAGGGACCGGTAACGCTAACCCAGCAGCAGCACACGTGATGGAACAGGAGGAGGGTGGCGCAGGAGGAGAAGGCCACGCTTTGAGACACAACAACCCAGGCCTTGCATGAGGACAAGAAGCGTGCGGATAGCAATTTGCGTTTTGTCGCCATGCAGTCATAAATGTAATACAGATGAGAGGTTCAATAAACAGGGACCGGAAACGCTAACCCATCACAGATGTTCATTGTTCATGTTACTTGGTTGGGGTCCGGAAGTGTTGCGTAGTCGTTTCCAATCCAGGATTGATTCATTTTAATTTGAGTCAGACGGTCTGCATTTTTTGTGGAGAGGCGGATACGCCGATCTGTGACAATGCCTCCGGCAGCACTGAAACAGCGTTCCGACATAACGCTGGCTGCCGGGCAAGCCAGCACCTCTATTGCGTACATTGCCAGTTTGTGCCAGGTGTCTAGCTTCGATACCCAATAGTTGAAGGGTGCAGATGGATTGTTCAACACAGCTATGCCATCTGACAAGTAGTCCTTGACCATCTTCTCCAGGCGATCGGTGTTGGAGGTGGATCTGCACGCTTGCTGTTCTGTGTGCTGCTGCATGGGTGTCAGAAAATTTTCCCACTCCAAGGACACTGCCGATACCATTCCCTTTTGGGCACTAGCTGCGGCTTGTGTTGTTTGCTGCCCTCCTGGTCGTCCTGGGTTTGCGGAAGTCAGTCTGTCGGCGAACAACTGGCTAGAGGAGGGGGAGGATGTCAATCTCCTCTTTAAAGTCTCCACAAGGGCCTGCTGGTATTCTTCCATTTTGACCTGTCGGACTCTTTCTTCAAGCAGTTTTGGAACATTGTGTTTGTACCGTGGATCCAGAAGGGTATAAACCCAGTAATTGGTGTTGTCCAGAATGCGCACAATGCGTGGGTCGCGTTCAATGCAGTCCTAGGCCGAAGAGGTCATAGCCTAGGGTCACAAAAACCTGTTTATTTGGGCTATTTCAATGGTAGTGATGGTGACGTACATAAATCTCAGCCATGGCCATTAGCAACGTCTGAATTTCACGAAATGTCTCATGCAGGTAGAAGACATATTGTTAGACTTGGATTCCAAAGATGGGGTCCCTACATCTCTGCAAACCAGAGTTACAGGGGTCCAAAATTGGTAAAATCCCCCATAGGCTTTCATTGGGCCTCCTATTTACAGTTCCAAAATCTCACATCTTTTCAAAGGGCAATTGATCAGCAGTGGCAAATTTTCTAGCATTGTAGGGACCCTTAAGGGGGAACATGACTGGTGAGTTTCGGGCCCCTAGGCCAAAGAGGTCATAGCCTAGGGTCACAAAAACCTGTTTATTTGGGTTATTTCAATGGTACATAAATCTCAGCCATGGCCGTTAGCAACGTCTGAATTTCACGAAATGTCTCATGCAGGTAGAATACATATTGTTAGACTTGGATTCCAAAGATGGGGTCCCTACATCTCTGCAAACCAGAGTTACAGGGGTCCAAAATTGGTAAAATCCCCCATAGACTTTCATTGCCTCCCTATTTCACTTTCCAAAATCTCACATCTTTTCAAAGGGCAATGGCTCAGCAGTACCAAATGTTCTAGCATTGTAGGGACCCTTAGGGGGAACATGACTGGTGAGTTTCGGGCCCCTAGGCCAAAGAGGTCATAGCCTAGGGTCACAAAAACCTGTTTATTTGGGCTATTTCAATGGTAGTGATGGTGACGTACATAAATCTCAGCTATGGCCGTTAGCAACGTCTGAATTTCACGAAATGTCTCATGCAGGTAGAAGACATATTGTTAGACTTGGATTCCAAAGATGGGGTCCCTACATCTCTGCAAACCAGAGTTACAGGGGTCCAAAGTTGGTAAAATCCCCCATAGACTTTCATTGCCTCCCTATTTCACTTTCCAAAATCTCACATCTTTTCAAAGGACAATGGCTCAGCAGTACCAAATTTTCTAGCATTGTAGGGACCCTTAGGGGGAACATGACTGGTGAGTTTCGGGCCCCTAGGCCGAAGAGATCATAGCCTAGGGTCACAAAAACCTGTTTATTTGGGCTATTTCAATGGTAGTGATGGTGACGTACATAAATCTCAGCTATGGCCGTTAGCAACGTCTGAATTTCACGAAATGTCTCATGCAGGTAGAAGACATATTGTTAGACTTGGATTCCAAAGATGGGGTCCCTACATCTCTGCAAACCAGAGTTACAGGGGTCCAAAATTGGTAAAATCCCCCATAGACTTTCATTGCCTCCCTATTTCACTTTCCAAAATCTCACATCTTTTCAAAGGGCAATGGCTCAGCAGTACCAAATTTTCTAGCATTGTAGGAACCCTTAGGGGGAACATGACTGGTGAGTTTCGGGCCCCTAGGCCAAAGAGGTCATAGCCTAGGGTCACAAAAACCTGTTTATTTGGGCTATTTCAATGGTAGTGATGGTGACGTACATAAATCTCAGCTATGGCCGTTAGCAACGTCTGAATTTCACGAAATGTCTCATGCAGGTAGAAGACATATTGTTAGACTTGGATTCCAAAGATGGGGTCCCTACATCTCTGCAAACCAGAGTTACAGGGGTCCAAAATTGGTAAAATCCCCCATAGACTTTCATTGCCTCCCTATTTCACTTTCCAAAATCTCACATCTTTTCAAAGGGCAATGGCTCAGCAGTACCAAATTTTCTAGCATTGTAGGGACCCTTAGGGGGAACATGACTGGTGAGTTTTGCCACTGCTGAGCCATTGCCCTTTGAAATGGTGTGAGATTTTGGAACGGTAAATAGTAGGCCCAATGAAAGCCTATGGGGGATTTTACCAATTTTGGACCCCTGTAACTCTGGTTTGCAGAGATGTAGGGACCCCATCTTTGGAATCCAAGTCTAACAATATGTCTTCTACCTGCATGAGACATTTCGTGAAATTCAGACGTTGCTAACGGCCATAGCTGAGATTTATGTACGTCACCATCACTACCATTGAAATAGCCCAAATAAACAGGTTTTTGTGACCCTAGGCTATGACCTCTTTGGCCTAGGGGCCCGAAACTCACCAGTCATGTTCCCCCTAAGGGTCCCTACAATGCTAGAACATTTGGTACTGCTGAGCCATTGCCCTTTGAAAAGATGTGAGATTTTGGAAAGTGAAATAGGGAGGCAATGAAAGTCTATGGGGGATTTTACCAATTTTGGACCCCTGTAACTCTAGTTTGCAGAGATGTAGGGACCCCATCTTTGGAATCCAAGTCTAACAATATGTCTTCTACCTGCATGAGACATTTCGTGAAATTCAGACGTTGCTAACGGCCATAGCTGAGATTTATGTACGTCACCATCACTACCATTGAAATAGCCCAAATAAACAGGTTTTTGTGACCCTAGGCTATGACCTCTTTGGCCTAGGGGCCCGAAACTCACCAGTCATGTTCCCCCTAAGGGTCCCTACAATGCTAGAAAATTTGGTACTGCTGAGCCATTGCCCTTTGAAAAGATGTGAGATTTTGGAAAGTGAAATAGGGAGGCAATGAAAGTCTATGGGGGATTTTACCAATTTTGGACCCCTGTAACTCTGGTTTGCAGAGATGTAGGGACCCCATCTTTGGAATCCAGGTCTAACAATATGTCTTCTACCTGCATGAGACATTTCGTGAAATTCAGACGTTGCTAACGGCCATGGCTGAGATTTATGTACGTCACCATCACTACCATTGAAATAGCCCAAATAAACAGGTTTTTGTGACCCTAGGCTATGACCTCTTCGGCCTAGGACTGCATTGAACGCGACCCAGGCATTGTGCGCATTCTGGACAACACCAATTACTGGGTTTATACCCTTCTGGATCCACGGTACAAACACAATGTTCCAAAACTGCTTGAAGAAAGAGTCCGACAGGTCAAAATGGAAGAATACCAGCAGGCCCTTGTGGAGACTTTAAAGAGGAGATTGACATCCTCCCCCTCCTCTAGCCAGTTGTACGCCGACAGACTGACTTCTGCAAACCCAGGACGACCAGGAGGGCAGCAAACAACACAAGCCGCAGCTAGTGCCCAAAAGGGAATGGTATCGGCAGTGTCCTTGGAGTGGGAAAATTTTCTGACACCCATGCAGCAGCACACAGAACAGCAAGCGTGCAGATCCACCTCCAACACCGATCGCCTGGAGAAGATGGTCAAGGACTACATGTCAGATGGCATAGCTGTGTTGAACAATCCATTTGCACCCTTCAACTATTGGGTATCGAAGCTAGACACCTGGCACAAACTAGCAATGTACGCAATAGAGGTGCTGGCTTGCCCGGCAGCCAGCGTTATGTCGGAACGCTGTTTTAGTGCTGCCGGAGGCATCGTCACAGATCGGCGTATCCGCCTCTCCACAGAAAATGCAGACCGTCTGACTCAAATTAAAATGAATCAATCCTGGATTGGAAACGACTACGCAACACTCCCGGACCCCAACCAAGTAACATGAACAATGAACATCTATGATGGGTTAGCGTTTCCGGTCCCTGTTTATTGAACCTCTCATCTGTATTACATTTATGACTGCATGGCGACAAAACGCAAATTGCTATCCGCACGCTTCTTGTCCTCATGCAAGGCCTGGGTTGTTGTGTCTCAAAGCGTGGCCTTCTCCTCCTGCGCCACCCTCCTCCTGTTCCATCACGTGTGCTGCTGCTGGGTTAGCGTTACCGGTCCCTTTTCCTGGAACCTCTTATATGTATTACATTTATGACTGCATGCCGACAAAAAGCATGTTACCTGTGCAAAGAAAACAGACATTTCCCGCATTTAAAAGACAGTTTTCCCTTTGAAACTTTAAAATTGATTTTCTCAAAAACTATAAGCTCTTTTTGCTAATTTTTTTTCCTCTTGTACCCACTCCCAAGGTGCACATACCCTGTAAATTTGGGGTATGTAGCATGTAAGGAGGCTTTACAAAGCACAAAAGTTCGGGTCCCCATTGACTTCCATTATGTTCGGAGTTCGGCTCGAACACCCGAACATCGCGGCCATGTTCGGCCTGTTCGGCCCGAACATCTAGGTGTTCGCCCAACACTATCACAGATACAAACTCAATAATGGTCTATTTTTTCTATTAATGTTCCAATCTTAAGTGGTTCACTCTTTTTTCTTTTTTACCTTGAGGTATCATTGAGTCTGGCATGACGGAAATCAGTACATCGACAGGCAGAGTTGTGGCTGGCTGCATAACAGCCTTATCCACACTAAGGGCTTGATTCACAAAGCCGTGCTAACTGTTTAGCACGGGTAGGCAAACAGGAGAGGACCCGCAGCATCCACATGCAAGAAGCCTGAGGGAGTCAGGAACCAGGAAGCTCAGCAAACAATGGAAGAAAAAGTTCCGCTACACCAAAGGCTGGGTGAGAAGCTATGATTAAGGAGCCATGAGCTCCGATACGCGTGAGCCCTTTTAACATATTTTTGTATCCACTGATGTTATCAATAAATGGAGAAACAACTTCTCACCCAGCCTTTGGTGTAGCGGAACTTTTTCTTCCATTGTTTAGCACGGGTGTGCTAAACAGTTAGCACGTGAAGTGCCGTTCACGGACTTTTGCACGCGCAAAGTGCCGCGATTCGCGCGATCGCGGACTTTTGCAAATTGCACTTTACGTGCGCAAATGTCCGCGAATGGCACTTCGCGTGCAAACTGTTTAGCACACCCGTGCTAAACAGTTAGCACGGCTTTGTGAATCAAGCTCTAAGGCACTTATTCAATTCACTTGTTCTCCTAAGTTTTCTCCTAGGTGATAATTTCACACCTTATCAATAAAAAGCTTTTGAAGCTACAAGCAAGGAAATACTTTTTCACCTACTTTTTGGTACTTTTTCAATTGCAGAGTGTGGAAAAGTTATTTTAAGCAGAAGATGAAAAAATTAGGAATAAACTTAGAAGAAAAGTGAATTGCTTATGGCCCCGAAACGCTTACGATGAGATTTGAATCATAATGAGGTGGGTGTGAATGATGGATTTCTCTGTAAACTTACAGTAGCACAAATCGAACCCGTGGGGTTGTTTTTATATAAGAAGGTGTAAAGAGCCCAAAATTTTATAATACCCTACTAACTTGTTCTCAGTAAGAATATCCCCCCCCCAAAAAAAGGCTGAAAATGTAAAGGAAGCAAACTTCAGAAAGCACAATTCATGTAACATTTCTAGAAGAGATGTCACATACATGACAAAAGGCCAGCGCAAAAGGTTATCACGGCAAACCATCACACAGCACTCCAACACACAGGTGCGCAATTGCGCACATACAATTATTGCCTTATTCTATGTAGGTGTTCGAAGCGGTTATTTCCTGATATCCAAGCCAGGAGTCTTTCAAATCGAGACTTGAAGGAATTCGAATTCTCAGTTTCTTCATCATAGATTTCTTCACTGTGACCCTGCGTGGCCTACATCACACACATGTATTACATTGGGTTTAAATATTTCTGCTACTTGAGTCAAGACAAAAAAAAAAGATTTTCTGAAATAAATTCAATTATTTAAAAATCTATTTTGGCCTGAATGTATAGGTAATAAATTAATTTAAACTAGATTCATATGCAGTCCAAAATAAACATCTTTTCTATCAACTCAGCGATGTGGCCGGCTACTGCGGTGAATATGCAAAGCAAAGTGTGTTCCACTCATGTTTTTGGACTTTGGATGTCCAGAATGGGAAATGACAAGAGCTGGCTGGCTAAGACCAGGGGGAAAGGCATGTATTCCCCGCCTCCTCTCCCTGCCCCTTGCACTCTGCAGGAAATGTACAGGAAAGCCCCTTTCAGCATGCCTGTTCTCTCTTCCTGCTGTGTGTGCATGTGGTGTCTCTGGCTATTATGGCAGCTAGTGTGTATGGTATTCGCTGCCATAACACAGGCTGCAGTGAAAGATGGAGACACCACACACACACAGCAGGGCAGGGGAGAGAGCAGGGACGGGCTGCCCTGTATATTTCCAGCCTGCAGACAAATGTGAGAGGACACAGGGGGCAATGGGAGGAGCCAGGAAATGCAAATGCTGTTTTCTCATTCGCAGCTGCACTGCACAAAAGCATTTCTTCTGGCTGACCAAAGTCCGAAAGAAGTAAATGCTACTTGCATTGTCCGCATTAGTCAGTCATTTTGCGCATTGGCCTGCCAGATCCTAAAGTGGCCAATTTCAGGATTTGGCTGTAATATAGTTATTACATGCAACACACATTATTTAGCTTCTAATAGATTTCTCTCATGAAAGATATGTATGACTGGGTTGCCTGACTTAAAATGTACCCCGATTAGCTAAATCATTAAAACCACTGTAGCAGAAAAGCATTTTTCAATATTCAGAGGCGCTTCCTATCATTCAGTCATAGCATTTTGACCCCCGCAGGAATTCAGGTAGCGTCCAGGATGAGATGAGACGATGGGATCTACTGCGGTGTTTATGCGAATGATGGGTAACGCCCATATTAATGGAATCTGATGCCTTAAAAAGCTGCTTTCATCACCTGTCGGAAACATTGCGTTTACTACCCCCAAGCATCTGTCTTAAAGGGGCACTACAGCAAAAAACTGTAAAATTTAAAATATGTGCAAACATATACAAATGTACATTTTTTTCAGAGTAAAATGAGCCATAAATTACTTTTCTCCTATGTTGCTGTCACTTACAGTAGGCAGTAGAAATCTGACAGAAGTGACAGGTTTTGGACTAGTCCATCTCTTTATAGGGGATTCTCAGCAAGGCTTTTATTCTTTATAAAGATATTACTGAAAAAGGATTTAAACAATGCTTCTGGCCAGCTTCCCTGCTCGCTACACAGTTTTTTGGCAGTTGGACAGAGCAACTGCAATTCGCCAATTGCTTTTGAAAATAAATAAATTCCCTAAGAATCCCCTATAAAGAGATGGACTAGCCCAAAACCTGTCACTTCTGTCAGATTTCTACTACCTACTGTAAGTGACAGCAACATAGGGAAAAAGTCATTTATGGCTCAATTTACTCTGGAAAAAATGTACTTCTTCCTTGTATATGTTTGCACATATTTTAAATTTTACAGTTTGCCCCTTTAACCAGCCCTACTAGTGGTTACCCCAACCCCTCATACAGTGGCTGGATAGTGTACTGGTTAAGGGTTCTGCCTCTGACACAGGAGACCATATTTCGACATCATATCTCGCCTCTTCTTGTTCAGTAAGCCAGCACCTATTCAGTAAGGAGACATTGGGCATTACTCCCTAACACTGCTACTGCCTACAGAGCGTGTCCTAGTGGCTGCAGCTCTGGGGCTTTGCGTCCACCAGGAGAAAAGCACCTGCATCTCATCTTGTCAAAGAAGTTTTACAGCTTTAGTAATAAACAATTGGTTTAGCGTTCTAATTTTGATATACACAACTTTTTTGAAAAAAATAAATGGTGAATTGCTATTCTCATCTCATGATTGAAGCAAAAAAGTTATGCTAGTAAACACTTTGTGAATGAGAATGCATAATAATGTAAATGGTGAGATTACTGTTTTTCTTATGATCTCTTTATGTTAAAAAGAAAAAGAAAGGAATTGCTTCCATTCCCAATGGTGATGAGAATAAATTGTAAATAACTATTTCTGAAGATTAGACTGAAGCAATGTCACTGAAAGCATTTTGCTTAGTGTTTTCTGAATGGTGTAATTGGTTCTTTTACAAAGTGTTCTCAATAGCATCCATTTGCAGCCATTTCATTTTCAAAGAAATATAATTTTACTATCCAATGATCACAATGTATCATAAGTGTTCTACTCATACTTCTCGATGAATAAGCTCCCACTGCATTCCTTCTTCACAGACATCAAAAGTCTCCAGTGCAAGAGAGCTAAACAAAAGTTGGGCATTCATAAAATAAATAAGTTCAAAAAACCTTGTAGGATTGGTTGCACTGACCACAACTAACTTGACAATGTCTATTTGTTTGCTCATCTCGCCAATACTTTTCTGTTTCCACTTCTTACACTGCATTGGCTTAATTCCTAGACCCCTTATGATCTTTGTTACTAGTGGCTCACCTAGATATACTAAAGGCCCATACACACTAGATTAATATCAACCAACAATGATTGGGACCCGATCCCTTGGGTGACATCGCTGGGCTGAAGCCGTAGACATGCGTAGTCAGATTGATGACGTTTTCAGATGCAATATGCAGGAAGGGGGGCGGGGGGAGATGGAGGCCGATGAAGTGGCACAAATTTGATTTCACGCAGCAGGTTGGGCGAGCTGTGAGAACAGAGCTATCGGACGTCACTCAACCGAGTTGATCTGCCTGGTGGATTACTGGTCCAGTGGTGGTCAGGTGTAGGGACTGCTGTATGCTTGCTAGATTATCGTCAGAGGCAATTTTAAAGGGACCCTAGGCAGAGACTAAAAATGGAATATGAACTTACCAGGGACTTTGTCCAGCCCCTGAAGCCCACAAGGTCCCTTGGTGTCCTCTGGGTCCCCTCCATTCCCTTGCTGGCAACTTCAGCCATGAGTGTTCTACCCATGCACCGTTTTCAAAGAATGAACTGCGCTTGCGCAGAGTGCTCGTGGCAACTGGAGCGTGATTGACCCAGGCGCATGCAAGGGCCATGCATGCGATGCTGGCCGAGAGTCGTGCTCTACCGGAGCCACCAGCGGGAGAAAGGAGGGAACTGAGAGGGACCTTGCGGGCAACAGGGGGCTGGAGGAGGCCCCAGGTAAGTTCAATTCCATTTTTAGTATCTGTTCAGGGTCCCTAGCATGTGGATGGGCCTTTATGAGACTGACTGCCTCATTTTTTCATTATCGTCATTGTTAGAACCACTACTCAGTTTCTCCTCCATCCTCCACTCAGCTTGTGAAAACAAATACAATTTCCATAATGGTAAAACAGTGAGTCTGATTTATTATAGCTGTGCTAGAAAGCAATGTCCCTCGGAAAGTAAACAAATAAAAAAAATGGTCCCAGGTTTCTAAGTGAGCACTGTGAAGTCACCAAGTGATTCCCAACCATCATTACGAAGCTTTATGCCCCAAGCAATGACTGATGTAATTACCAGCAATAAGCTGGTGATGCTGCATTTGTAAACTTGAAAAATGTTTATAGAACTTCCCAGAAATACCAAATAAACATATTAATATTTGTATTTTTATTATTAAAAATAAAACATGTAGCCCCATCCCATACTTTGACGGTTTCGCGGTCTAACATTCTCCTAGCGGCGATCGCCACTGGGAGGCTGATGGCGGAGTGGAGCTCAGTCATCCAAGCGGAGATGCGCGCGCACCGATGTGCGCAATCTCCTGCAAATCCTCGCCCCAGGACTTTATGCCAATTGCCGTTAGGCTGTCCTGGGGCTGCCGTCGCAGCCATGCCCGTTGGCATGGCACGGTCGACATCAAGTTGAAGGACAGCCAAGGTGAAAATAAACTAATGAAATAAACAATTGTATTTATCCTCCTTCTCCTAAAAATGACTTTTTAGGAGATATTCCACAGTTTTATTTTATATTTAAATCTACTTTTTAAGTTTTTACTGTTTTATTGTTTTTGCTCAAGAGGTTTTTTTTGCCAGAGCTAAAATCTATGAACTTGTAATCTTTTTTATCTCTTTCCTGCTCTCAGAAGCCATTTTCTTCTAGGAAAGTGTTTCATAGTTGTAATTTCCTATCAGTGAGGGTTATGCTATAGTCTGATCCTGTCCTGACTCAGACAGGAACTGCCATTTACATACCTGGTGTTTAACTCTTTCAGGCAGAGAAAGAAAAAAAGGGACACAGCCTAGTTGTGCTAGGCACTGTACATTTAAAATTTAAGATGGAATTTAAAATGCATGTGTATGTATATGTATAAAATGTTCATTTGTCCCAAAGTATGCACTATAATGCTGTCCTATGTTGTCACTTAAAATAGGCAATACAAATCTGACAGGTTTTCTGACTAGTCCATCCCCTCATGGGGGATGTCTCAGGTTTTTTTTTATTTTTTTTTTTATTTTCATTTACTGAACAGCAATTGCTAAGTCCAAATGCCAGAATAGTGTTTAGGCTGGCTGACATCCTTATACAAATCATTTCCATAGAGTGCTTTTCTAAACAATAAAGGACACAACCTGTCAGATGTTTACTGACTACTATAGGAGACAGCGGCATAGGTGGTGCAAAATGGTGCATTTTACTCAGGGAAAAATGTACAGTACATTTTATATGCATGTATTTAAGGAAGGGACATACCTGACTTTTTTTTTTCTGCACAGAAAAAACGAGAACTCATGCTAATCAATGGGCTTGTTCACACTTATGCATTTTTTGTGCACAGAAAAACAAGCTGACATGCTGCAGCATAATTCTGCACATATTTTTGTTGCTGTGAAAAAAACCACATGCATTTTCTGCATACAAACAGACTTGGTGTGCAGAAAACGCATGCAGGAAAACGCCCACAGAAAACTGAAAGACAACTGTGCCTTACCTTCAATTTACCATTTTTTTTTTTGTGATACTGGTCCTTTAATGTACCATGCAGGTTGGAAGGCCAGGAGGCAGCTTGCCTATAACATTACTTCTCAAAAAAATATATATAGAAAGGGAAGTACTCCAAGTAAGTTGTTCGCACATAGTGAAACACCAATATTGCCCCCCCCCCCCCCCCCCACTCTTATTTTTATCGCTTGAGTGTGGCGTGCTGAAAGATGTTATATTGATGAAGGGGAGGAAAGATATGACAGGAATACTCCGGAGGACAGTTTTGTGCATCAAGGAGCACTTAGTGACAGCACTTTGCATTTCATTACTAAGTAAACAAGACTCACCTCCAACTAATGTTCTTTCCCAACTGTTCCCCTAATATGGTCTTCAATGTTTGAGCATTATTAGGAGAGATGCAATATGTGCATTATTATTGTGCTGATTGATTTTCACATATGTTTTTCTTGTGTAATTTTGCTAAGTGCTGATGCTCAGTTTGCACAAGAAACTCTTTAGAATCGTATTGTGATAAGATACGGTAGACCGCATGGAAACCAGCAGTACCTTTATTAAATCTCATCTACTGTTCCCTTGGGCTTGCGGTTTTACAACGTACAGCTCAGTGGTTATTCTTCAACAACAGTTGCTTATGTGGCTCTTATCCTCCATTAACAAAGTAAGAGGCGTCATTAATCAGCGCTGTAACGGAGATGTATTCTCTGGTAGAAAATTGAGACATAATTCAAAAACAATGTGCTGTAACATAAATTCAGACACGAGCAATGAGTGCACTTGTAAACATGGTGAATACCCTTAAAGGAAAAACAAAACTGATTTAAATAAGTAGTAAATGACATTTCGGCTATGACAAACATCACATAAGCCAAGCGTCTGGTCTCAGAGATGTGTATATCTTTGGGCAAGGACATGTTTTGTATCAAGGCTTTTAGGTTTTGTTAAAATGAACCCGAGTTGAAAATAAACTTATGAGATAAAGAACTGTATCTATCCTCCTACTCCTAAAATTGATATTTTAAGATATCCTATGATTTTATTTTGCTTAAATGGGTATAAAGTAGAATGAATATTTTATTCCCTCTACACAATGGCAGTGTATTAAGTGTTCCAGTGCTAAAATACATGACATTTCACCCTTTTTTATCTATCCCCTGCTCTCAGAAGCTCTTCTCTGCTAGTAAAGTGTTTTATGGCTGTAGTTCTTTATCAGTGATGGTTACGCTCTAATCTCACAGGGGTCTAACTATCTGTGTCACTGGCAGAAAAATTAAAAAAAGAAACACCGCCTAATTATAAATATGGCACTGCACATACACATGCTGAGGGCGGAAGAATCAACACTTTTAAATTGTGGTGCTGGAGAAGAATTTTGAGATTCCCTTACACCGAAATTAACATTGACAATTCACTGGAGGGAGCAAAGCTGAAGTTGAAGCTGAAATACTTTGGACACACAAAGAGATGGCAGGACTCATTGGAGAAGACCCTGATGCTGGGAAATACTGAGGGAAAAAGGAGAAGGCAAAGGTAGAGAATCAGGGTTAGCTGGATAGGTGCTGGTAAGTAGGGATGCTCATTCGGATTCCGTGGAAATGCAATTTCCGAAATTCCGATCGGAAATTGCATTTCCGCATCGGAATGCAGGAATCGGTAATGCAAGTGCCGTAGGCGGATTTCCGCCGGAAATCGCGGAAATTCCACCCGAATTTAACATCGATTTTCTCAAACACTAAAAGGTCTTTTTGAAAACTTTTTTACATCTTGTTCACAAGATTCATTTTAATAAACCCTGAAAATTTGGTGTTTCTAGGACTTAAGGGGGCTTTGCCTATTTTCTGCATTTTACATTACAGTAAAAATCTGCCAACTTTAGCGGCTAATAGAAAAGCCCCCGTAGGTCCTAGATACACCAAATTTTCAGGGTTTATTAAACAGAATCTTCTGAACAAGATGCAAAAAAAGTTTTCAAAAATACCTTATAGTTTTTGAGAAAATCGATGTTAAAGTTGGGCGGAATTTCCGCGATTTCTGGCGGAAATTCCGCATTGGAATGCGGAAATTGGTAGCGGAAAGCAGAATCGGTAATTGGCAATGGCGGAATGCGGATTTACCGTGGAATCGGAATTTGGCATTCCGACCATCCCTACTGGTAAGGCTATTGCCATTGGTGTGCGATTTGAGCCTTTGACCATAGTTTGAATCCTGGCACAAGCCAGTACATAGAACAATAAAGAGTCTTTGGGCTAGGCTCCCTAATGATCCTGGTCACCTGTGGCATGCACCCCAAGTGGCTAAAGCCCAGAAGCGATTTGAGTCCACCAAGAAAAAAGTGCAACATAAATGTTCTGTGCCTTGCCTTGTCATGAGATGGCTATATAGTATCATGGATGCAAAAACTTGAGCTTGGACAAGAATTGAAAGGCAATACAGGATAGAGGGGCCTGATGTGCTGTGGTCCATGGGGTTGCAGAGTCGGATGAAACTGAAAAGCGACGGAACAACAACAATACACATGTCTATCTCATCATGTCACGTCACCTCAGGTAAACTCTCAAAACTTGTCAATTACAAATGTCATTTAACCTGTTAATAGCCCTGCATGCATTATCTCCAGTTAGATAATGCGTGCCAGGGTGTCTTCTGATGGCATAAACCGCTCTGCTGCCTAATATAGCTATGCAGAGGGGAGCAGGGATTTTTTAGCTATTTTTTCCCTATAAACCATTATTAACCTTTGGCACCTAAACTCCCTTTCAAATTATTTTCTGCTAAAGATTTCTGATTAATCTTTGTTTCCAGAGATGGCCATGGTATTTTCATGGGAAATAAATTACTTTTTTTAAACTTCTGTTTTAACCTGTGTAAGTATGGGAAAAGTTTGCTGCCATTGGAGACGATGTACAGCTGAAATTGGCCTTGAGTGTTTAGATAGCAGAACATTGCAGACAATTGCTTGATTAAAGGGGAGAACTTTAGAAGATTGCAAACCAATACTTTTCTCTGAAATTGAATCTTTGTTCTCAAGCTTCTTTTTAATGTCTTCACATCCTTTTTTCCTTCAGTATGAAAAGAAATATATACTTTAAGATACCTATTGTGATAACCGTCCTACTGAATTTAGACTGAGGATGTTTCCTCAAGTGCTAAAACTCAACAGCATTTTGGAAAAGTAAAGATTTGATTTCTGAACTTCATGTCCCCCATTTACCAATGCACACAATTTGTACTCATGGTCTGAGTGTAGATCAATTCACCCTACCCCCAGTGGTGAGTATTGGAAGTGCAATTGTTCTGATGCCAGGCAAAACTTTGTCTTGCATTTAACGTTAGCCAGTTGTCATTCTTCCTGTCTTGCAACTCTGCTAAATACAGCAGAAGAGAATCAGAATCAGAATCAGAATAGTTTTATTTCGCCAAGCATGACTGGGTCATGCCCGGAATTGGGGTTGGCACAATACATAGCTCTGAAAGGTACATAGGCAAAGGAGAGCATCACAGATACAGTGCAATACAAAAGGACAGACAGTAAAAACATCGTACTCAGGAATATTGCACTCAAGAAAGAAGAAAATGTATGTACACAAATAAACATTCAGCAGACGTAAGCATTATTCCAGGACACTGCTGGATTCTAACCAGGGTGCAGGGACAAAGTCCAATTAGTTAGGGGTGATAGCAGGTTGCTTCGAAAAGCGTATTTATTACAGACCGCTACTGTGCAGGTGGTAAGGCACAGATAGAGGGTGGGAGAATGTTACGGGAGTTCAGGAGGCTGACGGCTGCAGGGAAGAAGGAGTTCTTGTGTCTGGTGGTCTTAGTGGGGATGGCCCGAAGTCTCCGGCCCAATGGTAGTGGGGAGAAGAACCCGTGGCCTGGGTGCGAGGGGTCACTTGCAATCTTCAGCGCCCTGGCACCCAGTCTTGTGTTGTACAGGAGGTCAAGTGGAGGCAGAGGTCTCCCAATGATCCTCTCCGCCGACTTGATGATCCTCTGTAGTTTGTGTCTGTCACTGGCAGTGGCTCCCGCATACCAAACCAAGATGGAGGAGCAGAGGATCGATTCGATGGTGGAGGAGTAGAAGCAAGTTAGAATCTCCTGCGCCATGCCGAACTTCCGCAGTTGGCGGAGGAAGAACAGCCTCTGCTGGGCCTTCCGCTGGGTTGCCGTAATGTTGGCCTTCCAACTGAGATCTCTGGAGATGGTGGTGCCCAGAAGGCGAGCACAGGGCACTCTGGCCACCTCGGCGCTGTCGATGTAGATGAGAGGTGGAGTGGGAGCGGATTTCCTAAAGTCAATTATTAGCTCGACAGTTTTGGCTTTGTTGAGCACCAGACTGTTCTCTATGCACCAGTGTCATATTCTCTCCACCTACTGCTGATACTCCTGGATATTGTCTTTGGTGACGAGACCAACAATGGTAGTGTCGTCGGCAAATTTTATGACTTTGACAGAGTCCGCTGTGGATCTACAGTTGTTTGTGTAGAGGGAGAACAGCAGTGGGGACAGGACGCAGCCCTGGGGTGCCCCTGTGTTGGTTGTCATTTCCCTGGAGCAGATGTCCCCCAGTCTGACAACTTGGGATCTCCCAGTAAGAAAATCCGTGATCCATGAGCGTAAGGTGGAGTGGACCCCAAGTGTGGCCAGGACATTCTGAAGGATGTGTGGGCATATGGTGTTAAAAGCCGAGCTGAAGTCTAGTAGCAGTACTCTGGCATACGCATCTGGTCTGTCGAGGTGGTTAAGGATGTATTCCAGGCAGATGTTTAAGGCGTCATCAGTAGACCTATTTGCCAGTGCTGGGCGTAATGGAAAAAACTACGCTTACGGATCATTACGCGTAATTTTACGCTATTACGCATTACGGAATTACGCTTACGGCGTAGACATTCATTTACGGTACATGTCTGTAATTACGCATAGCCCTTACGCAATTACGCGGAAGAATACCGTAATTCAGGTTGTTACGTTATTGGCTTACGCGTAAATTCCTACTAGCAATTAATGCGGTCATGCTGCCCGGCGGAAAAGTTGACGCATGGATCAATGTTAGGTAGCCGCCGACTTTAAGGGTTAATAGCAAAGCCCCCTTAATTGCTAAGAGCCTCAAATTTGGAGAATATATTAAGGAGATCAGAAGGAATAAGAGGAAAATTTTTTTTGTAGTTTTTGAGAAAATCGATGCTAAAGTTTCAAAGGAAAAATATATACATTTAAAAACCCGCTGACTTTAACGGTTAATAGCAAAGCCTGCTTAAAATTTAGGAACACCAAATTCACAGGGTATATTAAGGGGATCAGTGGGAATAAGAGGAAAAAATTTTTTTTCAAAAAGACCTTATAGTTTTTGAGAAAATCGATTTTTAAGTTTCAAGGGCAAAAATGTCTTTTAAATGCGGAAAATGTCCGGTTTTTTTGCACAGGTAACAATAGTGTTTTATTTTCATAGATTCCCCCAAGTGGGAAGAGTTTTACTTACTTCGTTCTGAGTGTGGGAAATATTAAAAAAAAACGACGTGGGGTCCCCCCTCCCAGACCTCTTTAACCCCTTGTCCCCCATGCAGACTGGGATAGCCAGAATGCGGAGCACCGGCCGCGTGGGGCTCCGCACCCTGACTATACCAGCCCGCATGGTCCATGGATTGGGGGGTCTCGGAAGGGGAGGGGCAGCCAAGCTTTCCCCTCCCCCTCTGAGCCCTTGTCCAATCCAAGGACAAGGGGCTCTTCTCCACCTCCGATGGGCGGTGGAGGTGGAGGCCACGATTTCCTGGGGGGGGGGGGGGGGGGTTCATGGTGGCATCTGGGAGTCCCCTTTAAAAAGGGGTCCCCCAGATGCCCACCCCCCCTCCCAGGAGAAATGAGTATAGAGGTACTTGTACCCCTTACCCATTTCCTTTAAGAGTTAAATTAAATAAACACACAAACACATAGAAAAAGTATTTTAATTGAACAAAAAACATAACCACGAAAAAAGTCCTTTAATATTCTTAATTAACCATTAATACTTACTTGTCCCTTTAAAAGCCAGTTCCCACGCAATATCCTCGGAAATATACTAATCAGTTACAATGTAACAAAGTTGTTACAATGTAACAACTTTGTTACTTTGTAACTCCACCGCACCCGACGTCACTCGCCGCTCACCCGCCGGCAGCCGCATACACGCTAAGTCCCCACCGGCTCCCGCCGTCCACTCCGCCCACACCTGTCACCCATATACATGCTGGCACCCATGGGTGCCAGCATGTATATAGGTGACATGTGGGAGAGGCAGGGAGGGCAGCGAGAGCCGGCGGGACTTAGCGTCCTTCACCCGACAGAGCTCTGAGCTATATAGCTCAGAGCTCTCTAAAGCATCTTTGTATTTGGGCTCCAAGGAGCCCCATTGGTCCTTAGCAGACCAATGGGGTTCCTTCTGATTTAAAGGAACCTCATTGGTCTGCTGAGGACCAATGGGGCTCCTTGGAGCCCAAATACAAAGATGCTTTAGAAAGCTCTGAGCTATATAGCTCAGAGCTCTGTCGGGTGAAGGACGCTAAGTCCCGCCGGCTCTCGCTGCCCTCCCCGCCTCTCCCACATGTCACCTATATACATGGTGGCACCCATGGGTGCCAGCATGTATATGGGTGACAGGTGTGGGCGGAGTGGACGGCGGGAGCCGGTGGGGACTTAGCGTGTATGCGGCGGCTGGCGGGTGAGCGGCGAGTGACGTCGGGTGCGGTGGAGTTACAAAGTAACAAAGTTGTTACATTGTAACAACTTTGTTACATTGTAACTGATTAGTATATTTCCGAGGATATTGCGTGGGAACTGGCTTTTAAAGGGACAAGTAAGTATTAATGGTTAATTAAGAATATTAAAGGACTTTTTTCGTGGTTATGTTTTTTGTTCAATTAAAATACTTTTTCTATGTGTTTGTGTGTTTATTTACTTTTAACTCTTAAAGGAAATGGGTAAGGGGTACAAGTACCTCTATACTCATTTCTCCTGGGAGGGGGGGTGGGCATCTGGGGGACCCCTTTTTAAAGGGGACTCCCAGATGCCACCATGAACCCCCCCCCCCAGGAAATCGCGGCCTCCACCTCCACCGCCCATCGGAGGTGGAGAAGAGCCCCTTGTCCTTGGATTGGACAAGGGCTCAGAGGGGGAGGGGAAAGCTTGGCTGCCCCTCCCCTTCCGAGACCCCCCAATCCATGGACCATGCGGGCTGGTATAGTCAGGGTGCGGAGCCCCACGCGGCCGGTGCTCCGCATTCTGGCTATCCCAGTCTGCATGGGGGACAAGGGGTTAAAGAGGTCTGGGAGGGGGGACCCCACGTCGTTTTTTTTTAATATTTCCCACACTCAGAACGAAGTAAGTAAAACTCTTCCCACTTGGGGGAATCTATGAAAATAAAACACTATTGTTACCTGTGCAAAAAAACCGGACATTTTCCGCATTTAAAAGACATTTTTGCCCTTGAAACTTAAAAATCGATTTTCTCAAAAACTATAAGGTCTTTTTGAAAAAAAATTTTTTCCTCTTATTCCCACTGATCCCCTTAATATACCCTGTGAATTTGGTGTTCCTAAATTTTAAGCAGGCTTTGCTATTAACCGTTAAAGTCGGCGGGTTTTTAAATGTATATATTTTTCCTTTGAAACTTTAACATCGATTTTTTCAAAAACTATAAGGTCTTTTTGAAAAAAAAAAATTTCCTCTTATTCCTTCTGATCTCCTTAATATATTCTCCAAATTTGAGGCTCTTAGCACTTAAGGGGGCTTTGCTATTAACCCTTAAAGTCGGCGGCTTTTTATATTATACAGGAGCGTAATATTACGCGATTACGGCAGACTGTGTAATTTCAATGGGAGTTTACTGTCTTACGCGTAATTTGTTACGCGTAATAACGTAACCTACGGTCTACGCGTAATTAATTTCGCGTAATACCGTAACCTTACACGTAACGCTTACGGTGCATTTGTAGTGAATTATGATGCGTAATTACGCTAATGCGTAATTTCGGCCCAGCACTGCTATTTGCCCTGTAGGCAAACTGGAGAGGGTCCAGAAGGGGCAGGGTGGATAGCTTGATGATGGATAAGACCACTCTCTCTAGTGACTTCATGATGACAGACGTCAGGGCCACAGGCCTGAAGTGGTTGAGGTCCGTGATGCCTTGTTTCTTTGGCACGGGTACGATGGTGGACCTCTTGTAGCACGCAGGGACTCTGCCCTCTGCCAGTGACTTACTGAAGATTGCGGAAAGGATGGGAGCAAGTTGCCATGAACAGGTCTTGAGGCAGGCTGGAGACACACCGTCGGGGCCCGAGGCTTTCCTGGCCTTTAGCTTGGACAGGAGGCCCCGGACATCTGCCTCGCCCACCTCCAGAGGGAGTGGGTCTTCGCTACTTGTGTCACTATTTGCGTGGACTGGGGGGAGGGTCGGAGGTGTTGGGTGTCCCCCGGGCTCAGCCTGTCTCTCGAACCTGCAGTAAAATCTGCTTAGTTCTTCAGCTAACTCAGAGCTGGGTGAAGCGTGTTGCGGTGGGGGCTTGTAGTTGGTGGCGGCCTTGAGCCCTAGCCACACGGCTCGTGAGTCGTTCAAGCGCAGGTTCTGCTTCAACTTTTCAGCGAACTCCTTTTTTGCGGCTCTCAGCTCTCGTTTCAGAGCGTTCCTTGCCTTCCTGAAGTCCTCCTGGTTGCCATCCTTGTGCGCCGCCTCTTTGCGCTTGCGCAATAGCCGTAGCTTGTTGGAGAACCACGGTTTGTTGTTTGGGTAGACCTTGAAGGATTTGGTTGGGACGCAGGAGGCCTCACAGAAGCTGATATATGAGGTGACGTTATCCGCCCACTCGTCCAGGTCAGGGGCTGCCAGGGCTTCCCAGTCCGTACAGTCAAAACAGGCTTGAAGGTTGAGCTTAGCCTCGCTTGACCATACCTTGGAGGACTTCACAACCGGTTTTGTAGATTCCAGGAGCCTCCTGTAGGTGGGGATGAGATGAACAACGCAGTGGTCAGAGGAGCCAAGCGCTGCTCCGGAGGTAGCCTTGTAGGCGTCCTTCAGTGGCGTGTAGCAATGATCGAGTGTGTTCGGGCCTCTGGTGGGGCAGGCGACATGCTGATGGTAGCGTGGCAGCTCTTGTCAGAGATTCGCTCTGTTAAAGTCGCCCATAACGATGAACAGTGAGTCTGGGAGGGATGTTTCCCACTGCGATATGATGTCGCTAAGGGTGCTTAGGGCGGTTTTGACGTCAGCGTCGGGGGGTATGTACACTCCGACAAGGACATAGGAGGAGAACTCCCGTGGTGAGTATGCTGGCCTGCAGTTCACGATTAGAAGTTCTAGGTCCGGGGAGCACCTCCTGTCGAGTACCGGTGGGGTGGGGCACCATGAGGAGCTGACATAGAAGCAGATGCCATCGCCTCTTTTTTTCCCAGAGAGGGCAGGGTCACGGTCCCCTCGTATGAGGCTGAAGCCTGGAAGGAGTAGGGCGTTCTCTGGGATGTTCTCATGCAGCCAAGTCTCCGTGAAGCAGAGTACTGGGGTGTTCTTCCCCAGTTCCCACCTGCCGCAAAGGAGACGTAGTTCATCCAGTTTGTTAGGGAGAGAGCGGACATTTGCCAGGAGGACCGAGGGGATGGCTGACCTCAGGCCCCTCCTCTTGAGTCTCACGCGAGCCCCAGCTCGGCAGCCTCTACGATGCCATCCTGCTCTGGGCCAAGGAGCAGACTCCAGGACTTGCTGGATGTAGTTCTGGACCAGGTTTGGCAGGAGCTTGGCTTCAGGAAAGGTGGGCTGCGTTGTTCCCACCAGAGAAGTTGCTCCCTGGGGTACATTGTGCGCGTAGTGGCGTGGCCGCTGGTAGGAGTGGGGCGCCAGCGGGGGGTGGAGGGGCACGGCATTGCACAGATGGCCACGGAGGCAATCAGGTCAGTACAGATCAGATCAGATCAAAACAGAGTTAAACCAGTGCCATACAGAGATTAGAAGCAATACAACAATACAGATCGGTGGGTGTAGAAGGGAATGCAGCAGTGGTCAGGCAGGTAGGCAGGTCAGGTGGTGTCAGAAGCCACATTGGCAGTACCTGAGACCAGCATTCCCAGTCAGGCAGAGACAGCGGTTAGAAGAGTAGCAGTGGCAGACCCAAGCAGGCATGGCAATATAACAGTATATGCGTGGGCAGATCAGTTAAGGGCAGCAGTTGCAGTACAGTGTGAGTGCAGGCAGCACACTGGTGGTCAGAGCAGGGTTCTTACCGGCCGGTGGTGTGGCACCTCTAGGAGGGCAAGTTGGGTTCCATGATGGGCTGGTTCCCTGTGGCAGGTGAGGGAACAGTGTTCCCTCACTTGCAGTGTTCTCCTCTGGCTCATTTAGCTGGGTGTTCCACCCGGCTAATTTTGGTGAGCACCCGGCTGTGATCGGCTTGTCTACTCATCCTTCTCCTATGCTGTAAGTAGAGTTGCGGCTGCCCTGCATTCCCCATCATGCCCCACCCGGCTACTGTTTCATGCCATTCGGCTGGATAAAAATCCTGGGGAGAACGCTGTACAAGATTATGGCTCAAGTTGGGTCAGTCACAAAAGGTTGAAGGATAAATATAGCTGACCATGAATTTATAATAGACAATAAAGGAATTCCCATTTTGTCCTGTTGTTATTATCAGTGGTGCTCAGCAGAGCTCGAATATTCGAGTAGCTCGAATATTCGAGCTCTTTTCCAGCTATTCAAGCTCGGTATTCGAGCTCCGAATAGCTGCAGCTATTCGAATGGGCTATTCGAGTAAACGCGAATAGCCCATTCACTATTCGAGCTATTCGAGCAAACGGCGCTATTCGAGCTCGAATACAGAGCTCGAATAGCGTCATAGCCCAGATTGATGTCCTTAGAGCCAATCAGAGGGCTCCCAGGCCCTCTGACGGCAGCCAATCACAGAGGGGGACCCTGGCCAGCCCCTACCCTATAAATAGCGGCCGCCATGTTCCGTTTCTCCGTCCTTGCCTGAGACTTGCATAGAGAGAGAGTTGCTCCTTTGTGCTTTGGCTTAGCAAGAGCTCTATTGTGGTCATTTACCTAGCGTTTTTGCTCACATATACCTCCTATACACACCTATATTGTTGTTAGTTAGATAGACATTGTATTTTAGTTAGTAGCTTTTGTGTTACATAGAGAGAGACTCAGACAGCTGCTGCAGGCTTACAGCTTTAGGCCTCAGGGCCTTGCCTGTGTGGGCAGCTGTCCTCCTGTCCTCTGTTAGTTTATTTCTCATTAGTATTTAGACAGTATTAGATAGTATTAGACAGTATTTCTGCTGTCCTTTACTACTTAGTGATTGTATTTTGTATTGTAGTTATATACTGTAACTGTACTAGGACACTCACTGACTGTCACTGTTCATAGGCTAGCTCCTGCGTGTGCTTGCACTCACTGTCTGTGTACACACACTCTATTTCCTTCTGAATAGTTATATACTGTAACTGTACTAGGACACTCACTGACTGTCACTGTTCATAGGCTAGCTCCTGTGTGTGCTTGCACTCACTGTCTGTGTACACACACTCTATTTCCTTCTGAATAGTTATATACTGTAACTGTACTAGGACACTCACTGTCACTGTTCATAGGCTACTAGCTCCTGCGTGTGTGTGTGCACTCACTGTCTGTGTACTGTACACACACTCTATTTCCTTCTGAATAGTTATATACTGTAACTGTACTAGGACACTCACTGACTGTCACTGTTCATAGGCTAGCTCCTGCGTGTGCTTGCACTCACTGTCTGTGTACACACACTCTATTTCCTTCTGAATAGTTATATACTGTAACTGTACTAGGACACTCACTGTCACTGTTCATAGGCTACTAGCTCCTGCGTGTGTGTGTGCACTCACTGTCTGTGTACTGTACACACACTCTATTTCCTTCTGAATAGTTATATACTGTAACTGTACTAGGACACTCACTGACTGTCACTGTTCATAGGCTAGCTCCTGCGTGTGCTTGCACTCACTGTCTGTGTACACACACTCTATTTCCTTCTGAATAGTTATATACTGTAACTGTACTAGGACACTCACTGACTGTCACTGTTCATAGGCTAGCTCCTGCGTGTGCTTGCACTCACTGTCTGTGTACACACACTCTATTTCCTTCTGAATAGTTATATACTGTAACTGTACTAGGACACTCACTGTCACTGTTCATAGGCTACTAGCTCCTGCGTGTGTGTGTGCACTCACTGTCTGTGTACTGTACACACACTCTATTTCCTTCTTAATAGTTATATACCGTAACTGTACTAGGACACTCACTGACTGTCACTGTTCATAGGCTAGCTCCTGCGTGTGCTTGCACTCACTGTCTGTGTACACACACTCTATTTCCTTCTGAATAGTTATATACTGTAACTGTACTAGGACACTCACTGTCACTGTTCATAGGCTACTAGCTCCTGCGTGTGTGTGTGCACTCACTGTCTGTGTACTGTACACACACTCTATTTCCTTCTGAATAGTTATATACTGTAACTGTACTAGGACACTCACTGACTGTCACTGTTCAAAGGCTAGCTCCTGCGTGTGCTTGCACTCACTGTCTGTGTACACACACTCTATTTCCTTCTGAATAGTTATATACTGTAACTGTACTAGGACACTCACTGACTGTCACTGTTCATAGGCTAGCTCCTGCGTGTGCTTGCACTCACTGTCTGTGTACACACACTCTATTTCCTTCTGAATAGTTATATACTGTAACTGTACTAGGACACTCACTGTCACTGTTCATAGGCTACTAGCTCCTGCGTGTGTGTGTGCACTCACTGTCTGTGTACTGTACACACACTCTATTTCCTTCTTAATAGTTATATACCGTAACTGTACTAGGACACTCACTGACTGTCACTGTTCATAGGCTAGCTCCTGCGTGTGCTTGCACTCACTGTCTGTGTACACACACTCTATTTCCTTCTGAATAGTTATATACTGTAACTGTACTAGGACACTCACTGTCACTGTTCATAGGCTACTAGCTCCTGCGTGTGTGTGTGCACTCACTGTCTGTGTACTGTACACACACTCTATTTCCTTCTGAATAGTTATATACTGTAACTGTACTAGGACACTCACTGACTGTCACTGTTCAAAGGCTAGCTCCTGCGTGTGCTTGCACTCACTGTCTGTGTACACACACTCTATTTCCTTCTGAATAGTTATATACTGTAACTGTACTAGGACACTCACTGACTGTCACTGTTCATAGGCTAGCTCCTGCGTGTGCTTGCACTCACTGTCTGTGTACACACACTCTATTTCCTTCTGAATAGTTATATACTGTAACTGTACTAGGACACTCACTGTCACTGTTCATAGGCTACTAGCTCCTGCGTGTGTGTGTGCACTCACTGTCTGTGTACTGTACACACACTCTATTTCCTTCTGATTACTGATTGATTATTGTAAATTCTACTTCCTGACAGTTACTACTTACTTACTGTAGTAGGGACACTCACTCAGTCACTGTTCATAGGCTAGCTCCTGCACGTGTGTGCGCGTGCGTGCACTCACTGTCTGTAGTGTACACACACTCTATTTCCTTGTGATTACTACTGATTATTGTAACTTCTAGTTGTACTTCCTGACTGTTACTACTTACTTGCTGTACTAGGGACACTCACTCACTCTCTGTTCACAGGCCAGCTCCTGCGCGTGTTTGCGCGTGCGTACACTCACTGTCTGTAGTGTACACACACTCTATTTCCTTGTAATTACTACTGATTATTGTAACTGCTAGTTGTACTTCCTGACTGTTACTACTTACTTACTGTACTAGGGAGTCGGGACACTCACTCAGTCACCTCACCCACCAACCCACTCCATTAAAGTACCCCACTTTTCACCCGCCCTTTTCAAAAACTTTTGTGTTTACGCCCAAAACATCGAAGATGTCTGGAAGTGGCAGCCAGCGCGGTTTGGGCAAGGGGAAGGGCAGCAAGGGAATCAGGAGGAGAGGGAGCAGCATTGTGGCAAGCCGCGGGCGCGGCCGCGCCACCATGCACAGTTCCGCAGCAGCAGCAGCAGCGTCAGTGGCTAACATTCCTCCCATAGCCACTGGCCGTGGACGCCTTGGGCGCCGCCCAGCAGGAGCATCTGCAACTCACGCTGCAGAGACACAGCTGCAGCAGCAGCGTGTAGCACCTGCTCCGCTTTTTCCTCCAGCCGGGTCGGAAACGTCCCATTGAGGAAAAGGATGCAGACACTGTGGTGCAACTGATGACGGAGGATGAGCAGCCCGCCATCAGCTCTGCATCCGAGGCCTCCACCCTCACCACCACCACCACCACCCCTGTTCGCAGCAGCCGCCCAGCAGGGCCTGGGGAGGAGGCCAGTTCACCGTCAGTCGCCGACCTGTCACTCAGCACTCTTTTGAGCCCAGGCATGATGCGTCAATTGTCTGCTGTTGTTGGCGATTTGGAGGAGGAGATGCTGATGGGCACTTTGGGGGATGAGGGATTGGACAGCAAGACTGTGGCGACAGTTAAGCAGCCCATCCATGCATCAGGAGAGGAGTTTGGGGGGTCATCATCCCAGCAGGACATGTTTCAGGAGGGGGAGGCTGATGATGACACGGTGACAGACAGAGACTGGGTGCCACCACCTCCAGGGGATGTCGTCCTCAGCAGCTCTGAGGAGGAGGAGGAGGATGCGCTTGTGGGCCTTGCAAGGAGGCGCATCATTGCAAGCATTGGCAGCAGTAGGCAGGTCCCACAGCCTGCTGGTGTCTCAGGCTCAGCAGCAGCAGCAGCATCTGCCAGTACCACCACCAGCCGCACCCAAGCCCCCCCCCCAACCACC
Organism: Hyperolius riggenbachi; assembly: GCF_040937935.1. Taxonomy (NCBI): domain Eukaryota; kingdom Metazoa; phylum Chordata; class Amphibia; order Anura; family Hyperoliidae; genus Hyperolius; species Hyperolius riggenbachi. The sequence goes on from NC_090651.1 coordinate 110,050,561, forward strand.
ACAGGGAGACAGGCAGCAGCGGTTCCATGCCGTAGGGGGTCGTTTTTGTCACCAATCTGGCGTTTTTTCACCATGCCCACAGTGTACAGCAAGTACGATACTTGCAACCACTGTCAGCGGAAGTTGAGCAGAGGTGCAGACCCCTTAAAGTTCAGCACCAGCTCACTCATCAACCACCTTGCTGCGAAACATTTCCACCAGCATGAGGAGTTCCAGAGGCTGAAGGCATCTGGTGCTGGCAGTGGCACCACACCCATCACTGCACAGCCTTCAGCAGCAGCAGCAGCCGCAACAGCAGCCACCCGCCCTCCTGCTCCTCCAGCAGCACCAGCAGGAGTGCGGAAACGCACTGCTCCTCCCCCCTCTGCAACTCCTGCTGCCGACACTGAGGCCTGTTCTGGCAGCCAGTCCTCAGTGGCCTCCTCTGCTGTGTCTGCTGATTCCCGTGCCAGCAAAAGGCCACGCCAGAGCCTTTTGAGCGAGTCCTTCCAGGGGGTGGTTAGGGCTCTGCCTCCCAGCAGCCGTCGCGTGCGGCAGCTGAACGGCTTGCTGGCACGGGCCATGTGCTCCCAACTCCTGCCGTACACGCTTGTGCAGGAGGGGAGCGACATGCGTGCGCTGCTTGCTTGTGCAGCCCCAGACTGGCAGCTCCCCAGCAGACACTTCTTCGCCCGCAAGGCCATTCCTGCACTGCACCGCTTTGTGATGGCCAATGTGGAGCGAGGGCTGGAGCACGCGGTTGGTGAAAGGGTCCACGTCACCATGGACTCCTGGAGCAGCCGCTTCGGGACAGGCCGCTACCTGTCTTTCACTGTCCACTGGGTCAGCTTGGTGGAAGGGGGTGAGGATGGGAGAGCAGCAGCGGGCACAGCAGCAGCAACACAGTGGGTGGTGCCCCCCGCAGGGTCAGGGGAACTGCAGCAGGTTCCTCCGATCCTCTGCCATCCTCCGGCACACCTGGCCAAACCCCCCGCCTCAGCAGCAGCGTGAAGGCCCGCCACTGCCAAGCGCTGCTGCACTTGGTCAGCCTTGGGAAGACCAAGCTGACGGCAACCCATGTGTTGGCCAAACTCCAGGAGCAGGAGAGGATTTGGCTGACCCCCAGAGGCCTCAGAGTCGGAGAGGTGGTGGCCGACAATGGGGCCAATCTGGTTGCCGCAATAGACAGGGGAAACCTGACCCACATCCCCTGTCTTGCCCACGTGCTGAACCTGGTGGTGCAAAAGTTCTTGCGCACCTACCAGGGGATGGGCGAACTGCTGGAAACGGCAAGGAACGTTGTGCGTCACTTCCGGCGCTCGGCTGCAGCCTGTGCGAGCCTGGAAGACGTGCAAAAGGAGCTGGAGCTGCCACGCCATCGGCTGATCCTTGACGTTCCGACTCGCTGGAACTCCACCCTGGCAATGTTGGAGCGTCTGGTTGAACAGAAGCACGCTGTCAACCAGTACCTTGCCCTGGCCACTGTTTCCGCCGCTCAGAGAAGGGACAAGACCAGCAACATCCCGTCCATCGTCCCCGATGATGACTGGAGGCACATGCAGCAGGTGTGCTTAGTGCTGGCTCCCTTTCTGCAGGCCACTAACATGGTGAGCAGGGACCATGCTATGGTGTGCGAGTGGGTGCCCCTGGTTTGTCTGCTGAACAGGGCCCTCGATGCTTTGCTGGAACAGGGAGCGGCAGCCTTGGACCAGCAGGAGCGGCAAGCAGCTGCACAGTCCACCTCTGAGGGGGAGGAGGAGGAGGACTTGGTGGAGGTCCCTGACCTTGCTGCTGATGAGGGGGATCAGCACAGCGCAGCTGAGTTGGTGCGGGGGTGGAGAGAGGATGAGGCGGCAGAGGAGGAGGATGAGGAGGACAGCACTGCCGTCGATGTGCCAGCACACGTGGCCCGCCTCTTCCCAATGGCAGCGCACATGCTGGCGTGCCTGCGCAAGGACCCCAGGGTGATCCAGATGAAGCAGAGGGAGGACATCTGGATCAGCATGATGTTGGACCCACGCCTCAAGGGGAAGTTGAGCCAGTTCCTGCCGCCTGCAGGAGGAGACCCAGCGCAACAAATAAGGAGCTTGCAGCAGGCCCTTGTTGAGCGCTTGGAGGAAGCCTTCCCCCAGCCTTCCACCCCCACTGTCCAGCAGCCAGCACAGAGGCAGCAGCAGGTGCCTGCATCCAGCAGCAAGCGCCCCACAGACCTGCTGTCTCTCAGCCACGAGCTCTACAGGACTGTAGAGGCTCCGGCAGCAGTGACTAGAGAGGAGGTGCATGATGCAGCAGCATCCTCCTCCGGTCACAGCCAGCGCCTGACCCGCATGGTGGCTGACTACATGGGGTCCTACAGCGGGCTTGACAGCGATGCCCCTGTTGATCCCATGGAGTATTGGGTCAAGCGCCTGGAGATCTGGAGCGAGCTGGCGCAGTACGCCCTGGAAGTGCTGTCCTGCCCCCCTTCCAGCGTGCTGTCCGAGCGCTGCTTCAGTGCAGCTGGTGGCGTGGTCACCGAGAAACGCTCACGTCTGTCTCACAAGTCTGTGGACAGACTGACGTTTCTCAAGATGAACCAGGCGTGCGTGGAAGGCGAGTTCCTGGCCCCTGTTGTCGGCGAGAGGGGGACATGAACTGGCTAAGAACCATCGTTAATGTGCCTTACCACCCTTTACCACCTCCTGGCTCCTGCTCACTAAGCCAGCCTGGTTCAGTTTGACTATTACGTCGCCTGCAGCCACACATTTTACACCTACAGTGGGCTGCTGTGTACTGCCCTTCTGCTGTCTGTCTGTGTTTTCCACTGCCAGGGTACACAGAATTACATTCTGCTGCCACTCTGCCACCAGCTATTACGTCAAACAATAGCTATATATCTGTGTAATTGGTTGTACAAACAAAACCAAAAAACCATTAAAAAAAAAAAAGGTTTAATTTTTCTGAGGTGCCCGGGTTGAAAACTGTGTTGTCCCAGTTGTGTATTGGACACGATGTGGGCTGCACGACCGCTGTCTGGGACCTCCTGTTGTGTTTATTTACAGCCCTGGTATCACCGCTCGGTACCAGGGCTATTATGTCACGCTGCCTGCCTGCTGCCACACTCACACTACTCCTCCATTCCTCCTGCTGCTGCTGTCTGTCTGTGTTTCCCACTGCCAGGGTACACAGAATTACCTTCTGCTGCCACACTGCCACCAGCTATTACGTCAAACAATAGCTGCTCACATTACTCCTCCATTCCTCCTGCTGCTGCTGCTGTCGGTCTGTGTTTCCCACTGCCAGGGTACACAGAATTACATTCTGCTGCCACTCTGCCACCAGCTATTACGTCAAACAATAGCTATATATCTGTGTAATTGGTTGTACAAACAAAACCAAAAAACCATTAAAAAAAAAAAAAAGGTTTAATTTTTCTGAGGTGCCCGGGTTGAAAACTGTGTTGTCCCAGTTGTGTATTGGACACGATGTGGGCTGCACAACCGCTGTCTGGGACCTCCTGTTGTGTTTATTTACAGCCCTGGTATCACCGCTAGGTACCAGGGCTATTATGTCACGCTGCCTGCCTGCTGCCACACTCACACTACTCCTCCATTCCTCCTGCTGCTGCTGTCTGTCTGTGTTTCCCACTGCCAGGGTACACAGAATTACCTTCTGCTGCCACACTGCCACCAGCTATTACGTCAAACAATAGCTGCTCACATTACTCCTCCATTCCTCCTGCTGCTGCTGCTGTCGGTCTGTGTTTCCCACTGCCAGGGTACACAGAATTACATTCTGCTGCTACTCTGCCACCAGCTATTACGTCAAACAATAGCTATATATCTGTGTAATTGGTTGTACAAACAAAACCAAAAAACCATTAAAAAAAAAAAAAAGGTTTAATTTTTCTGAGGTGCCCGGGTTGAAAACTGTGTTGTCCCAGTTGTGTATTGGACACGATGTGGGCTGCACAACCGCTGTCTGGGACCTCCTGTTGTGTTTATTTACAGCCCTGGTATCACCGCTAGGTACCAGGGCTATTATGTCACGCTGCCTGCCTGCTGCCACACTCACACTACTCCTCCATTCCTCCTGCTGCTGCTGCTGTCGGTCTGTGTTTCCCACTGCCAGGGTACACAGAATTACATTCTGCTGCCACTCTGTCACCAGCTATTACGTCAAACAATAGCTATATATCTGTGTAATTGGTTGTACAAACAAAACCAAAAAACCATTAAAAAAAAAAAAAGGTTTAATTTTTCTGAGGTGCCCGGGTTGAAAACTGTGTTGTCCCAGTTGTGTATTGGACACGATGTGGGCTGCACGACCGCTGTCTGGGACCTCCTGTTGTGTTTATTTACAGCCCTGGTATCACCGCTAGGTACCAGGGCTATTATGTCACGCTGCCTGCCTCATTGACTGCCTGCTGCCACACACTCATCCTCCTCCTCCTGCTGCTGAATTTACCTCCTGCTGTCTGTGTGTTTCCACTGCCAGGGAGCACATACAATGGCGCTTCCAACATGCGTGCGCCACCAGCTATTTGTTACGCTCAAAAATAGCTGCATTTCTGTAAAAAAAAAAAATTGAAAAGAGAAATAAGTGAAGAAGAAGACGATATAGAAGAAGATGAAGAAGATGAAGAAGAAGAAGATGAAGAAGAAGAAGGAGAAGAAGAAGAAGATGAAGAAGAAGAAAATGAAGAAGAAGATGAAGAAGATGAAGAAGAACAAGATGAAGAAGAAGAAGAAGAAGGAGAAGAAGAAGAAGATGATGATGAAGAAGAAGAAGAAGATGAAGAAGATGAAGAAGAAGATGAAGAAGATGAAGAAGAAGAAGATGAAGAAGATGAAGAAGATGCAGAAGAAGATGAAGAAGAAGAAGATGAAGAAGATGAAGAAGAAGAAGATGAAGAAGAAGAAGAAGAAGAAGATGATGATGAAGAAGATGAAGAAGATGATGATGAAGAAGATGAAGAAGAAGAAGATGAAGAAGAAGAAGAAGAAGACAATATAGAAGAAGAAGAAGATATAGAAGAAGATATAGAAGAAGAAGATATAGAAGAAGAAGATATAGAAGAAGAAGAATATAGAAGATAAAGAAGAAGAAGAAGAAGAAGAAGTATATACAGTACTGAACAAAATTCTGGACACAACTTCTCTTTTCACCTTTTTTTTTTTAAAGGAACATCCCCACATAATCACTTGCTGTTGTTACTTGGAAAAAAAGATGTTTCTTGCATCATTCACCCTCAAAACAAGTGTTGGAAGCTATTTAAGGCCAATTCGAATAGTCAGCTCGAATAATGAGCTCGAATACCGACTCGAATAGTGAGCTCGAAGTCCGAGGTCGAATCAAATAGTAAAAATTATTCGACTCGAATATTCGACTGACCTCGAATAATTTACTATTCGAATTCGACCAAACTCGAATTTTAAAAAGGGGTATTTGAGCACCACTAGTTATTATGTATTTCCTTCAATGACTGGAGATTTCCCTGATGTAAACCCCAGTTGCTATCAGGAAAGGTTAGACTTTCATAGTAAGAACTATTTTTCAGTTGACAGCTATTTCAGCTTCTGACCACATGACTTGAACTATAGCCCTTTTATTCAGTTGCCATTTCCTGCTATCACCTGGATTTTAGGAGGAAGTGAGATAAACTAAAATAAGTCTTCTGTAAGAGATTCTTTCAGTCACAAAGGCACCAAAGGAGAGGAACCTCCAGTCGGTCTCCAAAGGATGGAAGTAGTGAAGGACATCTTTACTAGGATTTAACCACTCTGGCGTTCAATTAAATGCGCCAGGGTGGCGGTGCAGCACTATTTTTTGTGTGTTTTTTTTAAAATCATGTAGCTAGCCTAGCGCTAACTACATTATTCCTCCCTCCCTGCAGCGTCCTTCCCACCCTTCCGATCGCCACTGACACGTCTTCCCATAAGGAAATCCCGTTCTGAATGGGATTTCCTGTAGGGCTTCCCCCGTCGCCATGGCGATGATCATGATGACGTCATCGACGTCGTGACGTCATCGGGAGTCCTGATCCACCCCTCAGCGCTGCCTGGCACTGATTGGCCAGGCTGTGCACGGGGTCTCGGGGGGCCCTATAACGCGGCGGGTAGCGGCGCATTGGCGTAGAGCGGCGGCGAGCGGTGTAAACATGCAGCAAGCAACGTGCTTGCTGCGTGTTTTAAAAAAAAATGTCAAAAACGGCGCGGCGCACTCCGGCGGTAATGGAAGAGCTGAGCTCTTCATTACCACCAAGGAGGTTAACAAGCAATACTAGTTATGGGCCACCCAAAAACAAGTTACTATCAATAAGTGATAAATATAAAAATATTTAGGGATATAGCAGGTACCTCCAGAAAGACAAAAACAATGGATTTAGAAAATGTATTCAACATTTTCAAAATGTGTTTTCTGGCGCTTGCCACTTCCTCAGGTCCTTGGCAAATTAAATATGTAAAATGGTTGTGATAGTGCCTCATCAGAGCCATTTCACATATTTAATTTAGCACAGACCTGGTGAACACCATGAAACACATTGTCTGAGCATTAAATAACACTTCTAAAGCCATTGTTTTATGTCTTTTTGAAAGTATGGTAAGTTCCACTTACCTACCTTTTTATTTTTTAAATCAACTAATTAATAGCACCTAGAGAGTGTTTTTAGTGCCTTGCAGCTAATATTATATGTTACACCCGAATGTAGGGTTAGTAGAGCTTCTTTACTACCTCCATACTTTGAACAGCAACCTCACACTTTCATTCCAGACTAGGGAAGAGGCTACATCTCCTAAAATCTTCTGAGTCATTACTATTGGTAACCTAATTTTGTGAGTCTAACCCCACTTCACACTATTTATAATCCCAAGGGATATGGAGCACCTACCCACCAATCAGCACACCACAACCAATAAGTTGAGACGCCAAATAAATCAAATCTAACTCTCATACTCTAAAGGTCATATTCTGTATACTAATGTGACAGAGTAGCAAAATAAATTGCAGGTAACAACGGAGCCAGAAAACTGCACTGAGTAGATACAATTAACAATCCTACAGATCAAGTCAATCAGAGGGACCCTAAGATTTAGAGTAATAAGAGGAGTAATAGGGTGCCTCATTAAAAATTAGCTTTTAACTTAAAGTGTACCCAAGGCGGTGCAGGAGGGTCAGATGGTATACATAGGCATGTTCCCTGGTCTATGACATGCCTTTGTGCCCCCACCGCGCCGCTCTCTGCCCCCTGTGCGCCACACTGTCACCCCCAGAAAACACAGGCAAGCAGCTTGTTGGCATCTCAGTGTGGAGCCCCTCTTGCAGTAGAGGCACTGCACTGCAAAAACATTCCCTCTGGCATTAGGAACATTCCCTGCTCTCAGTGGCTCAGCTCTGAGCCACCTCCGCCCATTTCCCGCCTCTCCCCCCCCT